>NC_091831.1:183882767-184531829 GCF_037783145.1 Equus przewalskii
TTCTAGAGAGTGGAAATCTTTGGAAGAAGCAAGGTACAGGTTGCTTAGCTAAGGTTCTGAGGTTGCCAAGACTCCTTAGCTTCTCTGTCTTGTTCTTATCAACCAAGAGAACACTTTCTTAGAGCACTGGGCTTTCAGGACCATCAAAGCAGGAAGCACAGCAAAATCTGGGTGTGCTGAAGTTAAGGAGCACGCTTTGGCTCTAACCTGAGCTCCATACCACTTTGCCTTGTGACCTTGGCCAAATCAACACGCAGCCTCCAGATTTCCTAGACACCCATCACCTGACCCATTCAGAGTACAGGAGCAAGTCAGTCCCACCATTATTGTATAGGATGGAGGGCAAGTGGTGAATGAAAGGACATGGATTCAGATGAGGGTGGGCGGGCAGGGCTGGGCTGGAAAGAATGGAGTGAAGTGGGCATGTGAAGTGTCCTCTTCAGCCTATGCAGCAACCACGTCCAGAGCCGAGGGCACTCTCACTGCCCAGGATACGCTGACCAGGTCTCTGGATGGTGGGTTTCCCATGAGTATGTCGGGAAATAATGCACTAGAATACGAATCACAAACCTAAATACCCAGAGGGGCCAGGAGGGTGATGCCAACCAGCAAGGCAGAGGGGCTAGGGCATTAGAAAGTAGTGCCATTTAAAGCAGCAAACAGAACACACGGGAATGCATGCCCTGTGCGAAGGAGCTGGTCGCTTCTCATTGCCAGCAAGATGGAGCCAAATCTTCTGATTTTTAGCAAAATCTCCTGATTTTAAAGAGCGCAACAAAAGTCCAATTTTTAAAAATATTGGGCAGACCAAATAAAATAGCCTTTGGGCCACATTTGGCATCTAGGGTGACAGCCTGTCATCCCTGACCCATAGTCACCCTGGCTTCTGGGGAGCAGAGTACTAGTTACAGCTGCAAGGCAGTGAATCTGGTCCCTTCATGAAAACGGCAACAAGCAGCAATGATCTCACTTCCTTTACCCATAAAGTGAGGGGGACGAAGCCTACAATTGCTTTCACTCGTAAAACTCCAGGATCCAAGTTGCATGTTGCTGAGATCATCGTGCACTTCAGCTCCTCTGTGGTCTAGAGCCAGGAATACAAAGCACTACAGTGTTTCATGATTTTTTTTTTTTTTTTGAGGAAAAGCACTAAGCAAAAGCCATATTCAATAAGCAATCCTTTATTCATCCTCAGCTCAGAGGACAATAACTAATGTGCTACTTCTCTTCCCAGGTTTTACAAACTCCACACGCAAGAATGTGCAACTCCCGGCACATGGCTACAGCGTATTCCAAGGACTGTTCTTAGATAAATAACCCAAGTTTGTGCAACATTTCTTGGCAAAAACAACCCAAGTTCTGCACACGGCCCTGGTTCATAATTTAGGAGGAGTGAATTTAATTTTATGACTCAACAGCCGCCACTGAAAAATCAGTGACCACTGAGCCGTTACAAAAGTAGTCGCTGCGTATATAACGGCCACGTACACAAGGGAAAAGGGAAAAAAAGCTTTTCTGCAGCCAGACTACTTGGAAGATAAATCTCTTTCTGGTTTAGGCAAATAATACCACTTATCACACGAGCCCACAGACAGCATGGTTTCAAATATCGTTATAATCCAAGATTCACAAAGCTATGACTGTAGCCCTAACCTCCAAGTCCCTCCAATCCTATTTTTGGCTCTTAGAAAGGCATATCTTGGAATTATTTATATTCTTGTGTTTCACAGCTCTCCATGCACCCAGTCCTGCTAGTGCTCCTTTCAATTTTTCAGAAAACGTAAAGCTCTGAGTTTTAATAAGCAAGAGTCTTTTGGGGGCTCCTTCAACATTTCTTTCTATCTTCCAAACCACCAATCTTCCCTTTTCCATTTCCTCATGACCAGAATATCATGCCGGCTCCTGGCTGGTCTCCTAACCAGAGGCTCTCTTTACGCCAATATGCCCGTAAAAGTAAGTTTTTCCTAGATGTTACTCAATCTGCTGAAGAACCCAGCGTTGATATTGAGACTTCTCTCCAAAAACCTAAACTCATCAGCCTGGGTTTCAAAATATTCCCCAACTCAAATCTAGTGAACTCCCTCCCTGCTTCCTCCTTCCTCCACGCCTCTCCCACACTTGGCTCTGTGGAGGCCACGTCTGCAGACATATCAGATGTCAGAGCTGCACTGAGCTGGCGTCTGATGATAATGCGGGGTAACGTGCTTCGCACAGTGAGGGCATACAGTATGGGCTCAGTCAGCATCAGCTATCATCAGTTTTTCTTTTCTACAGAACAAGGTGAGCTCCTCAAAGACAGACCCTTCATGACTACTTCCTAGGAAAAAAAAAGGATGGAGTCTCTGGAACATACTGCAGGAAGCCCTAGTATGGCTGTTCCTAGCCTGTGGCCAGTGCAGCTTTCATCATGATTATTATTCTTGAATAAAAATTTGATGCAAGGCCTACCTCTCCATCGATGCTCTGCAAACCATACTGTTCGCAGATGGAGACCAACTTCTTTCGGTTCAGGTGACCATCACGGGTGATCCCCAAGTCTTCACAAACCTCCTGCAGCTTCTCTTCTATCCAGTTTTGGGGAGGGGATGACCCACTCTGTGAGGCATTCAAATCATCTGGGTTCCAAAATCTCAACTGGCCTGAAATAAAGCATACATTGTCTTGTCCCCAAAGGAATGACAAAGAGAGCCTATTCTCAAAGAAAAATGTGGTTTTTGAAAGTATTATAAGAAAAAAGACTGTAAATGTTGAGTCCATTTTGATTTGATCCTGAAGTTCAAATGAAATGGAACCACTGGTCCTCAGGCTGCAACTGGAGCCACGAGGCACTGCTGCTCACTGGCAGTCACACCCGCGTAAGAAACGCCACGTCCTAGGCAGTCACGCCCCGGGTCTAGGCTTGTTATTCCAACTGAACACACGCACAGCCCCAGGCTTCGGTGTGATGGGAAGAAAAGGCTGGTTGACAGCCATTCCACATGCCCTGCCTCAACTAGGGCTGCCAGATTCCGTCTCCACTTTCTTTCTAGTCTAAGCACCAGAATTGCTTTTAGTGATAAGGAAATAACTTCATGATAAATGTCATAAAATAATCACAAAAATCACAAGATCAGCCTCCTCCCAAATCTTTACACACATAAGCATTCTGACCTACAGTCCCACTTGAAAGAATAAATGGTTGCAAGGAACAAGTTACTAATTATCTACAGATTAAGCATAAGTTCTATTTGAAGACTTAAGGATCAAACCACTTACTTAAAAATCAAAATCTATCCTCCACTAAGTTCTCACTTCTAGTTAAATTTTCCACTTACATATTGCAGATTCTGCAAAGCCATTACTTAAACATAGATAATTACTGGTGCAAGTTTGTGTGCCTGGAAGAACCTCAGAGGGCTGAGAAGAGCATTTAGTGCTACCTCTACTATTTCTGGAAGAAATGAGCCCATTCCTGCTGCGTCTTTGCGGGTTGGGGACGCAGAGGACACACTGTCATTACTCTTGAGCACAGGTAATGAACGGGGAGGCAGTGGGAGGCTGGGTTCTGTCCCCTGAACCACAGCGCCACCTGCTGGCCAGCAGACCAACGCGTTTCGATGCTTCTCAAAAACATCTGAAATTTGTCAAGGGGTGCATTTTAATAGGTCACCATTTAGTTTAGGACTTCCCACAGATTAATTTGAAAGTCTGTAGAAGAGTAATTAGCCCATACGTGAAATTCTGCGTCTTAGTTGCCGTATCTTGCATGATGTTAAATGCTAGGATTTTAAAATTACGAGCTATCAATTAGGAATGAATTTTTTGTTGCTGTTGTGGTCAAGGTCACTTCTTAGCTGGCCGCCAGCACGCAAGGCTGTCAGGAAGAAGGCTAAGAGGCGCAGGAAGGGGGTGGAGACTGGGGCCGGCAGCCTTCCTTCCCAAGCAGGCCAGGCGCACGCTCAGTTCCTACCTTCCGCTTCGTACTCCTCGCTGTGCTGAGTCTTCCAATGCTGGAGAAGGCAAGAGAAGGAGATTAGCATGCTTCAGAACTTAGCCACTTTCCCCAAGGCCAGATCTCTCTCCAGCTCTGAAAGCATCATCTGAGTGAGTCACACAGGCCTCCACTGCTTCCATCCAGGTGGGCTCTCCTCAGCCAGCCAGCCAGGCGCGAGGAGACTGCTAAGAAACACCACACACCGCCTCCTGCAGTATTTCACCAGGGATTTGCCTTTCACATTTGTGAGGTCACTTATTCAACGGTGAAACCTGTCACAACCAATAAAACCAAGCCACAGCAATATTCAGAATCCACCAACCAACAAGGGTTAGTATGCATGCATTTATGAATTTGTTCTTCGGTAACCGTTTACTGGCTGCCAGGTATTATGCTAGATCTTTGGAATACAACTATGAACAAGACAAACATATTTCTTGCCTCAAGAAGTTTATGTGCTAATGAAGAAGTGCAGACAAGGAAACAGCAAGTACAATATCACAGTGTATGAAGTGCTGTGATGGAGAAGTTTAAGATGCTATGAGGGTCCCTAAACGGGATCCTTCAAACTTGGGAGATGAGGGTAGACTTCCTGGAAGAAGCAATGTCTAAACTAAGACCTGAAGGATGAACTGGAGACAGCCAAGCGAGGAGAAGGGGGCAGTGACTGTTTGCTGAAGGATGGAGGCAAGAAGGAGCCCAGTGTGTCTGCGTGGCACAGTGAGGGGACAGAGATGCAACCCAAAACAGGCAGCAAGAAAGCTCAGGTTAAATAAAATACACATCACCAGTAAGTTACATTAACAGCGGGTCGTTTATCTGAGCTGGACATTCTGCCCTCTTATTGGGCTGTGTTACCACTGGGTCTCTTCCAGGCCACAGCACACAGCTGTGGTGTGTGCACAAGCGCACCCTCCAGGGCACGAGTCAGAACCGAACCCAGCTGCTGCCCCATGGTCAGCGCGGCAACAGGTGGGTCCGCAGTGGGCGAGCTGCCTCATCAGTCTTGTTGGGAAGTTCTCCCACCATCGCAGGAAGCCCTGCTGAGAAAAGCTGAACCTCTCTTTCAAAACCCGGCCGCTGCCTCAGCATAGATCTGACTTCATGAAGGAAGCTGCCTTTGGTGACACACAACCAGCCCATTCTCTGCGAGGGCTGAACGGTACAAGACGAGCTCATCTCTTAGAATCCCGAGACCAACTCAGCAGGAAAGCAGGCCTGATCAACTCCCGCTCCAGAGCGTGGCCTCCTCGGGGCAGACGGTGCCACCTACAGTTGTTAGATTAAACGTGGAATTCCAGTCGCTTGTTCAGTGGTGTGAGTGGAAGTTCCTCTCTCAGGGTCCTGAGCACATCTCCTTTGCCCCCTCCACGCTCCTTAGGCGAGTCCTTTCCTCTTACCAAAGGACACTGTCTACCAGGATTCGCAGTTCCGTTTGTACTTAGAATGATATGGAGGAGAGACCAGTTCAGAGTTCACCGCATTTTGTGACACTAAACTGAAAGCTCAAACTGACGGTGCTGAGATGGATAATTCTTGCCCTACCGAAGACATCAAAAGGCCACAATTCAAAATATACAGGTTCCCTACAATTCGTTCAGGCAACTGAAAGTCACGAATACCCCTGGTGCCCATGGAAACAGAATTAGGGCACGGTGATTTCTGCTGGCTTGTTTGTGATTACACCTTTACCAGCCCACATTTCTACAAAGACACATCTCAAACCTGGTGGATGGAGGAGGCGTGGTGGGGGTTGAGAGGGAGAGATGGGGTAAACAGTCCTCCACGGATTTTCTTAAATAACTGTTTCTGGGTAGAATTCAACTATTTTTATATTAAAAATTTTAAATCAATAAAGCCTCACTAATAAATGCATCCTGCCTGCCTGTCTGTCCACATTTATTTCCTCACCCAACAGAGCAATGATTTAAATGCTCATCCTACTGTGGTGTCCAAAGTTCTGGAACTTCATTATTCAGCATATAAGTTGGAAACACTGAAATTAAACCCATTAAACCCACCTAAAGCAAATAAAATAGGTTCCTATGATCCAAGAACCAGTGGTCACAAGAAACCTACCAAGTCACACGCAGGCGATGATTGGTAAACAGCATAAACTGATGGGAGAGATGGCGGGCGTATGTCGTGTCGCTGGACCCGAGCAGTGAAGGAGGTCCCCACCGAGATATACAGTTGGAAACACACACACACAGCCCTTCAGAAACTCTCGGCAACAATTCCTAAAGCAACAAGCTGTGTATCTCGCTACATACAAGTTTATTTCTTACATCTGTTCACTTCTCAATTCATTTTAAAATAGTGAGCAATTAGTTCACAGGAGCCAAGGCGCCAATATGCCAAGGACTCGACCTCGTCCCTGGGACTGGGTGCACAGATCTGATTCGCTCCCCAGATCAGGACTTCCCTGCTGCCCTCTTTGCGGGCTGTCACCCCTAACCAACAGGAGATCTAGTTTGGGGCTCACAGCACAGATGCGGAAGCCAGACTGCCTGTCTCTGCAGCCTGGCTCACCTACCAGATTGGGCCTGGACAAGTTTCCTAATAACCTCTTTTGCCTCAGTTTCTCCATCTATAAAATGGGATTAAAATAGTACCTATATCAGCGAGCTGGGTCAAATGCTTAGAATTGTGCCTGGTACATAATAAGCACTATAAAAATGTATTATTTTCATTGGACATGTGATTACGTAATACATATTAAATTTATATTTGCAGATTTTTTTCATTACCACATTTAAGTTTAAAGCATTAATTTGGTGGACCTCGGGAGGTATCAGTTATTCCTATAAATTGGTAAGAATAATGCCAAGCCTCTAGCAGATATTCAAAGAATATGAAAAAACAAATCACCTAAGAGGCAATACAAACAAATATGGAGAAAGTTTCATCTCAACAGCAATCGAAGAAGTATACATTAAAACCACACAATCATTTTGTTCCCATTAAATTAGCAAAGCATTTAAAAATGACTTTTATTACCTCAAGTTTATGATTTAAAATAGGCCTGTGTATATGATACCAGTAGCAATGAAAATGGATATTATCCTTTTAGTAAAGAAAATGGTCTTATGTATCATAAGCCACAAAAATGTTCATACTTTTTGGCTCAATAATTTCACACGATTTCTGACGGCAATAAAATGAAAGAAAGAAAAAAATGCATGTACATTATAGTACTTTTTGTAACAGTAAAGTACTAAAAACAATTTAAATATTCAACAAAGGGGCATAAAGCATAATGACACATCATAATGTAGTCATTAAAAGTATGATTATAAAACCATGTAAGAACATGGAAAAATATCTTCTGAAAAGTTAAATGAAAGACCATAACCACAATGTTATCCACACTATGATTACTGCTGGCAAAATGTTTCTACAATTAGACAAAGACTGGAAGGAAACATAATAAAAATAGATACATTTGGCTGAGGGCATATGGGAACAATTTTATTTTCTTTCCTGCTATAAATGTTGTTTATGTAATATAAATAGGTCCGCTTCACTGTTTCTTTTGCCCACCTGCCCTCGATTCTCACTGCAGGAATTTCCTGTGAGCTGGGGGCGGGGAGAAGGGGAAAGCCCTCTCCCTTTGGTGTGTACACTCTGCAACCTGTGCACGTCCTCCGGCACCGGGGCCGTGAGGGTGGAGAAGGCTCGGCGTGAGCCCGGGTGCTGTTCAGGAGGGTGAGAGCTGCGGGTGCCAGTGCCTCCCAAGCCCAGTGTATCTCGCTACATACAAGTTTATTTCTTACATCTGTTCACTTCTCAATTCATTTTAAAATAGTGAGCAATTAGTTCACAGGAGCCAAGGAGCCAATATGCCAAGGACTCGACCTCGTCCCTGGGACTGGGTGCACAGGGACGCTCGCCCGAGATCTGCCTTGGGGACTATGACCATGAGCATCCAAAAGAGGCCTTCTTGGGAGAGCCTAACCCAATGGCATCAGGGATGGCACAGCCTTCTAAACCCCAGGCAGCACTGGCACCTGAAATGACTTCACACCAACTCTTAGGGCACGTGGTGATGGGGTCAGGGCTAATCTCCAGGGGTAACAACTTCCCAAGCATCTCTCCCATGGCCCTGTATAAGCAGCAGAGATGCAGCCAGGACCAGCCCTGCTAGAAGCAGAAGCAAACTCATGCTACTAGCTACATTTTCATTCCAAGACCACTCAACTGGAGATGGAGTTGACTGCCTGACAGCGCCATGCTTCTCCACTCCGCCAAGGGTCTGTTCTTTCCTAAGAGGGAGGGAAGCACGTGGCGGCTGACGTTTGTTATTAAATTGCAATTTCAGGGGAGGGAGAAGCGAGGGGAGATTCAATTCATTCACAGTTCATTTATTTTCATTCTCACTGCCTGGGGCCAGCAGTTCCAATTAAAAGCAGGGGGAGAGGGAGGAGAAGGCGGGTTACAAGGTTTGGGGGATTGGATCATGGGCTATGGGACCTCCACCAATAAAGGGAGGCATCGCTCTGGAACAAGGCTGTTTAAATTACTGACGTCCACCGGCGCAGTGAAAGCCTGGCCGGTGGCCTCCAGACGCAGCCCAGCCATGTGCTCTGGAAAGGAGATAATCACAAAAACCTCCAGAAAAGTGGGGGCTGAGGGAGGGACAGCTGCTGCGAGGTGTTCTCAGTAGTAATTCATAAAAAAGGATTTTTCATTTCTTCCCCTGAAATCATATGCAGCCTCTTGCTGGAGAAAGAATAAATACGCATAAATTTTTAAAAAATTGATCTGTGGCACTTCAGCTACTCCCCACTCTGGCGGCAAAATGATAGTGTGCGTGTGTGAAGGGTTCCGGCAGCAACACTGGGTTAAGCCTGGCTCTGCGGCCTTGTGCTCTGGCCTGGGCTCTGGCCACTTCTGCCCAGTGGGGATGACCCACCTGAGGGGGATGTGGTGGCACCTGCCTGGCACTCAGGAAACGTTAGCTGTTGCCATTATTTCAGCCGGAACAATGACGTGGTGCAGGATTTGGACGCCAGAGCCAGACTCCCTGGGTTCAATTTCAGCTCCACCACCTTCTGGCTGTGCAACCTTGGGCAAGCTACTTAACTTCTAAGTGCCTCAGTTCCCTCCCACGGAGGGCTAATCTTTGGAAAGCACTTAAAACGGTGCCTGCTATGAAACAAGTGCTAAGTGTCTGAGTAAATAAACACTGCAGTTACTGTGCCTACCACCTGGACGTTCAAAACTAGTGGAGGGCAGAGGAGAGAAGCAGGCAGGCCAGCGTCAGCTTTAAGAACAAACCCAGAGGACAATCTGTAGAAACTACAGCTTTGAGCATGTGACTGTGAAGAAGCAATCAACGTTTGACTCAACTCAGGCGCAGGGCCTCCCCATGGGGACAGTGTCCCTGGGCGGCCACAGTGGGCAGGGGCTGCCTGCCCTTCCACATGACACGCCAGGTGTGCTGGCCAACAGTTCCGTTGAGAGCGCAGAGGGGAGAGGGTCAGAGGTTGCCTGGCCCCCAAACGGCTGCTGCAGAAGAAGCCCCCACACCTCAGGCAGACAAAGGGGGCCCCATACCCACCCTCTGGGCTGTGCATCTCACTGTCGGGCTGGCCATTGTGGTCAGCCCTTGGACATCCCACAGCTGGACGAGGGTGCCCCGTGCCCGTGGGCCACGCGGTGGCACTGCTCTGGGGACACTTTCTTTGGAGGGACACCTGCTTGGCCGGAGTGTGGAGCAGATGGCCCCCGCCTCTTGGATCCTGGGCTTCCAGCCCCCAAGCTGGGCCAGCATCTGCAGCCTGCGGGCCCCTGCCCACAATAGGCCAGCCGCAGCCCCCACCAGCCATCTGCTCTGGTGCAGACCTCTGTGCCCCTCAGAATGTACGGCTAATTAAAACGATTATGGGGCTCACACAGGCTATTCTCTCCCAGCAGAGGGGGCTGAGCTGATCTCAGCAGCCTTAAGCAGATTTTTTCTTTGAAAGGGGAAAGCCTTGCCAGCCCAGAGAGGGGAGGAAGGAAACGTGCTAGAATAACAAAGCTCCCCAAATAACCGAGTTGTCGTGTTCATTTTACAAGAGCTGCACACGGAGCCGAGCACAGGAAGTCTTGGAAGAAAAACAAATCAGTTTCGGAGAATGCTTACCATGGAAACTTTAGGACTTTTTAAAACACAGCGTCTATGGTGTATTTAACTAACAGTCCTAAATATTTACGAAGCCATACTCTGAGCCGGGTACTTGAAGTTAAGTGCCCAGCCGTTTCCACAGGGACACGCTTCCTGGGACCTTGCTCACTTCCCGCTCTCCCACCTCTGAAGGCAAAGCGGCCACAGTAGGGGCTGGCAGCCCTGCCCCATCTCTCTGCTCTAAACCCAGGACAAGCTGCTCCTGGCCGGGCTGTCAAGACCAGAATGCAAATCAGCCCTTTTATCTTTAAAGGCAATTAAAAGCTACAAGTGCTGAGGATAACGGGAACTAATGTATAATTTTTAAATGCACACACACTTAGATGAGTCCTGCTGGATTGCCAAAAGGCTTCAGTACTGCCAGTGGGAAGAAATGCGGAATTTAAACGAGTTTGAGCCTTAAGCCTCTCCTCCCACCAAGGCTGGGGCCTCGTTTTGGTTCACTGGATTCTAAAGTCTTTAAAGGAGAGGGATTTTTTAATACGTCTGCTCATGTACCCTGTTCATCAGAGCTGCTCAACAGATAGTGAATACCGCTTTTCTATCTGAAAAATACTTAATGGTATAGTTGGGAAATGTTACATTATCATTAAAATTAACTTGTTAATTTCTGATGTGTTGTCTGTTTTATTTCTAGTTAGAAAATAAATATTAGAAGTTGTTGACCGGGAAGGAGGCGGGGGTGGGGCGGACTCCAGGGGATTCCCTCTGGGAGCAGGTCAGGAAGCCTCATGGAACCACAGAGCGGGAGCCTGGGAGCTGCGTCAGTGTCTGGACGAGAGGCGTCTCGTGAGCTTTGAAGGGGCTTCTTTCGATGACTTTCAAGTGATATACAGTTGCATCTTGAGTATGTGTTTCATCTCTGGGAATAGCCAGATGATCTAACAGACTTCGGAAATATAAAGGGAAACACTGGAATTCCATCAGGAAAAACCTATCCTCACGTTGCCATACTGTTTGACGGAAATAAAGGGCATAGGTAACGAAACTGCTTACTTTGTCAGTCAGAGAGCAGAACAAAAAATGTCACTGGGAAATAGATACACTTCACCTACAAAAGCTCTTAGCAGAATGCCTCTCAGTTATCAAGAAGTTTGCTCCGGAATTAAATATTTATTCCATACAATGTAAATGAATAATTCATGAGGGTTAACTGCAAAGTTATGCATATATGAAAATGAACATGAGGAGAATATAAGTCAGTTTAACACTTCTTGTAGAAGTTTGATTTTATGAAGGGTAGTAAAAGTCAGTTTTGGGTTTCTTTTGGTTTTTTTCCAGTTTTAAACAACCATCACCAGCCAGCCTCCTGCCCCCACAGCCCCACCTCAGCCTTGGCTCGCGTCTGCTCTGGGCCCCGTTGGTTCTAATGTTCCCTCAGGTTCTCAAGGCCGCACGGTTCGCCTTACACACTATTGTCTGCAGCTGAAGAAATGATTGTTTTAAGCCTCCTGCTGTTGATAAGCATCTTTCTAGACCCGGTTTACTCCCCGTGGAGGGAAACAGTCAACAAAGTGCCCCCTGTTTTCAATGAGGGCAGAAAGCAGGGTGGCCGCCCCGACTGTAGCAACTGCCCGCCTTTCCCACCAGGTCTGGGGAACATGAGAGAACTGAGATTAGTCCTGTTTTTTTTTTCTTCTTCCAGCTACCCTTAGAAGAAACATGAGCATAAAATTCAAGGTCAGTTCAGTAGCCATTGTATATATGCTTATAAAACGGGGACAAACGTACTCTTCCAAACCTAAAAACTCACCTCTGTTTCTTAACGAAATAAAGCAAAAACAATGACAACCCAAACCCTCTCACTGACCGCACCTCAGGGTGGAATCGAGAATGTGCCCTTTGTTAGTCTGCATTCATTCAGAATAGAAGGCCCCAGTGAATTGCCTCGAGTGAAAATGATCCCATGAAAAAAGGAAAATCACCACTTTCCCTTCAAAACCACCTGAGATGAGAGGTCAGACTCCCAAGGGATCCCTTTGCCAGATAAACACACTAAATTGGAAGGTGAAGGCACAATCTAGCTGATTGTGGAACCCACCTGTCGCTGTGAATCAGCACCTTCTGCTTCAGGGTTTCCAAATGAAACTCTGAAATACACGTTCCAGTGCTGAAAATTTAGCGAAATCACAGTGGCCGCTCCCTGTGGCTTTATGGCCCTGTCACTAAACCAGGGAGGACGCTTCACAGCCAGGTTAGACGTCTTCTGTTTCAGCAGGAAAGAATCGAATTGCCTAAATAAAGCTGGGGGGTGGGGGTGCGGATAGGACGGAGGTGATTAAAATCTTTACAGTTGATGTTAGGGCTTTAACATACATGAACCGAAACAAAAGTCGAACACAACCAGAAACACCTCACAACGAGGCTTCTTCTCCTACAGTCTGTTCAGGGGATGAAGCCCAGGTGGCGGAGCGTTTGTCACACAGTAACAATGCAGGTCTCCCCAGGGCACCACGTCACAACAGCCACCGAGACTGGTCCTGGGAGGAGTTCCAGTCGCTGTAACTACTGCAGCCTGAAGCTTCGTCTGGTTACTTGGAAGCAGTCTCTGCAACAACATTGCTCTCACCCACCTGCATTTCTGTTTTCCTGGGTGGATGGGACAGGGTGAGTCACAGGTGGGCTGCAGAGAAGCATGACCACTGAGAAGTACCTATAATTTCCATTATATGTATGAGAGAAGAGGGATGCAGGAATCACGTGTCAGCCCTCCCCCAGGAGCCGGAAGGAGCTGTGAATTCGCAGCGAGTCCCTGTCATGGGGGGGATGACGGGTTATCCCTTCAGATGACTGATGGCTCACATGTCCCCACGGCATGAGCTCCTAGAGGGAAGCGAGCCACTCCGAGAATGGCTCTCCCGAGGGCTGTGACACCATTCCACTCCACTGCCCACCCCTCCCCACATCCTCAGAGAAGTAAAATAATAAGCTGATTCATCCTAGAGTTAAAATTAGTCTCCTGTTGGGTGGCCACAGCCAGACTCCCCCCATTTAACTTCCGACAACAGAGTCAGGCCCTTTGTCTCCATCAAAACCTCTGAGGTCACCTAGGAAAAATCAGGCACATCTGAGAGCGGAAGAAACCACAGTCGGAAGGAGGTGAGGAACCCCCAAGCCTGCATCCAGGAGTTGAAGAAACTCAGAGGGCCCGTGGCCAGCTCCCTGTGACGGCTCCTTAGACTTGCTCACCGTGGGAGACCCGGCCCCGCTCCCTCCTTCAGTGGGGCCCAGCCGCCCTGAGAGGAAGTCTGAGCCGCTGATGAACACGCCTGAGGAATCCATTCCTCACGCCCAAGGGCTTCAGCAACCGGAAGGGAGCAGAAAGAAGCCAAGAGCACAAGAAAGCTCCCCTCACAGTAAAGAGTGAACAAACCCTGCAGGTCACTGAGAGCCTTTCCCTCCCTGCATGCCCCCTCTTGGGGCTGCTCTAGGACAGGGGACCTGGACGGCTCGGAAGAAGCGATGGGGGTATTTCTAGTACAAGCCTACACTGCCCAGGGCACGAACTGCTGTTGGCCAACCTAGTGGCCCCAAATTGCCGAGGCTGCTATGGAATCCAGCCAGGAAACAGGAACGCCATCCTGACACGACGGCGTACAGGATGACGGACACACGGACGAAACCACGCCAGCAGACTGCCGCGCCACGGGCAGCGAGGGTGACCCACGGCCAGGCTCCTGCACAAGCTGGGTCTGGCCCCTCTCACTGCCCACAGGAACGTCAAACATGTCACACATCACATGGGAAGCTCTTAGTTTTTTAAAGTGATGAATCGATCTGAAAACTGACAGGCTCAACTCCGCTCACAAAACACCTCATTTTTAGGCAAGAAAGCAGCTGGATGAGCTTTGGTTTGAGTCCACATTTAGCCATCTAAAAAGGACAGGGTAAAAGACAACAAGATAACAACCTGGTCCTCCTGTGGGCTTTCTGGGGTGGGTACCACAAACTCTGGAAGCCAAGTCAGGAGGAGGCCTCAGAGAATAGAGACCAAGAGAGATGACGCTCCACAGCCTCTGTCTCTGCTCCATTGGCGGTGGGAGCTGGACACCAGCAGCTTCTACGTGGAACAAAGGTCTCGGCTAAGAGGTTCTGCAGGAGTCAGGGAAGCCAGAGTCCATCGGGGAGAAAAGGTTCCCCCAACACACCCTTTTTCTAAGATACAAGCAGCAAGGTTTCATCCAGACTTGGGTCTCAACTCTTATCTTTATTTATATATGAAACTGGAGTCTCATTTTTGGGGGGTTTTTTGGTGAGGAAGATTAGCCCTGACCTAGCATCTGCCGCCAATCCTTCTCTTTTTGCTGAGGAAGACTGGCCCTGAGCTAACATCCATGCCCATCTTCTTCTATTTTGTATGCGGGACGCCTTCCACAGCATGGCTGGATGAGTGGTGCTCAGGTCTGCGCCCATGATCCGAACACGGGAACCGCGTCTGCCGAAGTGGAGCATGCAAACTTAACCGTTGCACCACCGGCTGACCCCCAGAGCCTCACTTTTTAAGTAGTAAATCTCCCTGGAAGTCGGGAGATGAGATGAGAAACACACTGCCAGCAGCAGAGCCAGTGCTGCCCACCAGCCTTCTGGGTCCCCAGGTGGTAATGAGAAACCGTCTTGCCAAAAAATAAGTAATTGCTGATTACTTCTAACCAAATAATAACGCCCTGGGTACTGAAAAGAGCTGGAGAAAGGCGATACTAGACCTAAAAGTGTTTTCCCAACGACATAAGTGCACCCTGTGCGCTGAGACATACTTCTCCATTCTCGCGTGGAGAAGTGACTCCTGTACACTCCACATTGCTCAGGGTTAGGAAACAGACTTCACGTCATAAAAGGACGCCTTCCTGACAGCAGGATAAATACCGCAAACGCCCCAGCAACTGAAGTTTGCAAAGTGCTTGCCTCCCTGCAATTGTGTACGCAACATTTTTGTGCCTGCGAGCATATGTGTTTTACGGGGGAAAGGGGCCTGTCTGCATTCTCAAAGGGACCCAGGAAAGGGTCTGCAGCTGGCTGAACCCAGATGGGAAGCAGCCTGTGGCCAGGCCAACTGGCCGGGTGATTCCAGGCAGTGTCCTCCTCTCTATTCTCACCGCCTCTCCTGTTCCCAGCCGGCCCCTCTCGCCCACACTGCTCTCACACCAGTGTGGTTTCTCTCTCTCCGTTCTCCAGCGGGGCTTCCTCCATCTCTCCTCACTGCATTTCTGCACAGCTCCTTCACTCCTATTGTGAGGACATGTCCTGCTGGTCTTAAAAAAATGGTGCAGACTTCTGATGCGCAGACCAGTCATGCGACTTCTAAACGACAGTGCTTATGGCTGCTTATTTCTGCCCAACTCTTGGGCTCTTTCCAGTTACCTTTGGGTTTGTGGGTATTGCTGAAAGCTGAAGATGCGAGATGTCTGACTGCGGGGGATCTCACTGGAGCAAGCTTCCTATAGGTCTCAGCAAGCTGAATGTGGAAGTCAGATGGTGATGAACACACCCCCAAATCGACCTACAAGCTACAGACTATTTTGAGAAAGTTGAGCCACTTTGTCTCTTTTCCAGTTTATATTAGCATCTGAAATATTTGCATCCCCAGTCTGAGCAGGGATTTGCAAGAAATATTTAGAGCTTGCTCAGCATGGCATTTTCAATCACGTTCTATAAATGGGATGCTGGTAAACGAGCCATGAAGAAAAGACACAGAAAATGTTACTGCTTCTCCTTTATTGGTAAATCATGGCGACGTGTAAAACGACAAGAAAGGAGATGAGGGAGGCAGCGAGTCTCTGATTGCTGGAGAGCAAGACGCGCCTGGGTGTGGCGGGACCAGTAGGAAGAACCTGGCAACGCTGAGCACTGGGCCAAGAATGAGTTTTAAAGCTTCTTTACTCCACAGAAGGTAAGATACCGGCTCTCAAAGTGTCTACACACGGCTTTCATTCCCTACCTGTCCTGGATGCTGTGGTAGAGTCTGGGGGCAGGGAGCTGGTTAGTTTTTTACCTAACTAAAAACGACAGTGCCCAGGGGAGAGATGTATTCCAATGAAGGGCTAGAAGTGGCAGATCCCAGATAGTATGAAAATAATGGAATTCAAAAATGTATAACCATAAAGCACGCACAGAAATGTCAGCTCTCCAAAAGTTGAAGCAGAGGTGAAAACATTCAAACAACAGAAGAAGTAGCCGTACACATCCACAAGGCAAGTAATAAGATTGGCAAGTAGTTGGCAACCGAGAAAAGCCGTAAACGCCCTCAGTTCTTCTGTCTTGGCGTCATAGCAATGCGGGCATCCGTCGGGATCCATGCCTGTGGCCCAGTAGACATACCTGCCCCAGTTCTTACCTCATCGTGGTCACTGGTGGGGACGTGTGAAGGCCGAGCCTCTTCACCTAGTGGCTCGATCACTGTCACCTCCGCAAACTCCTCCACGGACTCATGGAACTCAGGTAAGGACCTTCGTCCATACCGCTTCCCACCTCTAACGTATTTGGGCTGAGCTTCTAGGGAGCAGTCTGGGGAAGGAGACAAAAGTTGAGGCCACATTACATGACAGTCGCAGCCCCCGGCTGACACGCACAGCCTTCAGACACAGCCTCTTATACCAGCCCCAAAATAAACCACCACCGTTCGCCAGTTGGGGTGGATGTGGGCGTAGACGAGCCACCAGGTCAGATGTAGGGCGCAGCTTCTAATTCCACACGATTAACAGCGCTCGAGCATCTCCTGCATGTGATGGGAGTGCAAGGCCGGCAGGGAGGGAATGACTCAAAATGATTCAGATCAGGACAGAGCAAGGGGCCATGTTTGTTCTGTGTATGAAGCGGAGAAAGGGAGAGGGCGTGATCATACTAACAAGGGAGGAAGTCTTGAAGAATGATGATAGAAAGAGCACCACATCAGCGCTGCAAAGTCTAGTCTGAAACACACCCCTCTCGTACCTCAGTGACTCCTTGTTCACCATCCACTGTCTGATGCCTCAGACAAGCAGGATGGCAGAACAAAGAAACTGACACAGCGGATCCTAATCAATTAATGACAGCTCATCGCTTATATGAAACCTGGCATCAAGATCTTATTATAAAATTAAAGCTGTGGAATAAAATAGTAAATGCGAAACTGCATTAAGAAAAATGGTATATTATGTTCTTTTCTCTTCATGAGCTTCAGTGCTGTACCAAATAAAAAGGAACGTGCATAATGGGAGAGTCATCTCGTAACTTAAAGAAGGACTTCAGCATTCTGATGGAACATGGCTCAGGTTCGACATTCGCCACCTTCACCACCACCACCACCATCTCCACCACCGTTTCAACCACCACCACCACCACCAGACACTAGCCCTTCTCTACATGGAGAGCTTTAAAGCAATAAAATAAATACTTCACCCTATGCAAAGTCAGTTAAATATAGATTTTTTAGCACCTTGCAAAGAATTAGAATAAAATACTCCATTAAAATACAAAAGACTGGCAATGCTTTGACTTCAGTTCTTCTCGCCCACACAGACACCCCGTCTCTGTGGAGAACATGATGTGTGTTCTGTTTGAACATGATGGTCTTAACAAGATATGTCTGAACTCAGACACGTAGACAGCAGATGAGGTGTGCACACATGTCATCTAGACGAGGAGGGCTGATGAGATAATAACTGAAAGGACAAAACCCTTCCTTTGTCACCACTGACACCAGGTCAGCTTTCCCTGGAGGACCGGAGACCCTGTTGACTAACTCTGCCCTCCACGCCCTCCCACGCCCTTCCTCCGGTGTAAGCTCAGATTTCACAGATGTGGTCAGAAGCATTCTGAAAATGCTCACCGAAGCTCAGAGTGAAGTATTTATGCTTGCTCTAGGATTTATAGCGATATTTATATCCAGCTTTTTAAATGTCCCAGTTCAAGTCATTTCATCAGCTCAAGCGATTCTCTCCGGGGAGTGTTCACGCATGCAAAATTTATATTGAAAACAGCATGCATATTTGAAGGTACCTTTCATCAGAAGAGAACATGTCAGCTTGTGAGTACTCAGGAGCGGCCCGGACACCCGAGCTCCTTGTTGGCAGCTGACACCCACAGATGCTAGTCAGATAAGAGGCAATGCAGAACCATCCTTAACTCGTATGTATTCTTACATTTTAGAGGCAGACAACAAGATACACCATTAGTGACAATGGGGGCTTAGAAAAGTTTATAAGGAAAACGTGTAACACCAGGAAATGGAACACGGGGTTTTCCCAGTGTGAGAACAGCCTCGGTCCTGGGCATGGAAGTGGCAAAGCAGCTCTGAATGCGCGCTGCACCTTTTCAGAAGAGAAAACGCCATCAGACAAAGCAAACATCTTAAAAAACCCACTGTGATCTGACCCAAATCCCACCTGTGGGTGAAATTGTTCCCCAGTTATTTTCACTAACTACCCCATGCCGTTTCTGGTGGATCTGAAACAGCTCTTTCTCTAAGCAGTGGAGGGTAAGAGATGGGGAACAATTAGGGTTTTTGTTTTATTTATTGACATTTATTTTTGTGTTGCCAGGAAGTTTAAAAAATTTTTATTTTGTTATCTTTTATTATTATAACTAATTTTGAGCAAACTTCAACATCTTTCCCTGAACGTATATACATCACAAAGTCAATTTCTAGAGAAATCTGTTAAACAGTATTATCTTTTTGGAATAAAGATATTAGCACGCAAAAAGGAAAAACAGGGCATTAAGCTTCCTCATACTGAATTTCCCAAACCATCCATGTGATAAAGAATTAGACTAATCACACCAGTTAAAAAGTTACCTTTAGACTCATCCCTCTCCTGTTAGAGCATCACCTACATGATGAGAGGGAAAGAGAGACAGCACATGCGAGGAGGCCCAGAGAGAACATTCGCGGTCCCGGCCAACATCGGGTTAAGCATTTGAAAACTCTGCTCCTCCTGACCAGTCTCACTGAGGCCTTCCCAAGCGCACAGCGGCCCCTAAGCAGAAGGCAACTCAGGGATTTTAGGAGACTCTCACGCATGAAATCAAAGAACGTCTTACCCCTTGCTCACCACGCCCAACGCCCAACGCCCAACACCAACGCTCAACGAAGACTGGCAGAACCACAGCCCTGGGGCAAAGTTTACGGACTTTAGGAGCACATTTAGATGCAATTCACACATTTCAGGGCTTCATCCTGGAACAATTTTATCTACACCAGATAACGTGGGGCCATCTGATTTATCAAGAAATGAAATTATTTACACCACATAGCTTCCTTCATAAGTGTTCACAACCCTCCAATTGTGAGCTCCAGGAGGGATGTGAAATGCCAGTGCAACAGCAGAAAGGATGGCCGTGCCCTCAGGGCTTCACGTCCTTGAACATATATTGAGATTCCACCTGGATTGCCAAGCTTTAGAGTCATTTTCCCTTCTTTCCCATTTCCCCTATTTAGCCTCACCATGTAAAAATAAAAATGGGCTTTGAAGCGAAGCAGACAAGCCCAGCCTAAAGGAGTCTTGGACCCCATCCCTGGAGAGCCCATTACAAGTGGCACCCATCCCAGAGGTGGCTCTGAGGCAGTCCTACCTGACCAGGTTAGATGATCCAGGCTTTATTCCATAAACCAAACACATGGCTAAGAGTAGGGACAATCCCCTGAAGACTGCTGGAGAAATACGAAAGCAACTAACGGTCTCTACAGAGCAGGTGGACAAAAAAATCTAGTTGGGGTGTTCAGAAGATGAAAAAATACCATTCCTTCCAGCCTTACAAGTTAAACAAAATCTGGATCCTCAGACACCACTTTCTTTACTCCGTATCTCTCATCTGTCCCAAGGAGAATCACTCCAGAGCTGTGACAACGTTCACCTTCCAGAGTCAGGATGAACCACATGCACATGCATGACTTGGGCCCAGAAGGTCTTGCAATTATAACAAAAAGAGCATAGAGTTACAATGTCAGTGAGAATGGCTGCTCTGAGGGCTTGAGCCGGCCGCAGGCAGGACAAACAACCTCCAGGCACCCCTCCTCCCTCCCAGCTCCCTGCCTTCCCCACCTCTAACCCACAGTACAGCACACACTCCTCACTCTCCTGGGACTGACCCGGCCCCTGTGTGATGCAGGCTGCCCCGCTGACGGCCAAAGGCAAAGCAACGGGACCAAGAGGAAGCTGAAACAGTTACCTGAAAGCCTGTATCAGTCAGTACTTTGTGAAAACACAAGCTTAGGGCCTGGAAGGAAGCAGCATCCACAACACACATGGGAAGTTAAAGTTAAAAGTGAGTCTCAGAGATGCACTCCAGTATCAGGCAGCTTCCTCTAACTCACATTTATGGAGCACCTGCCACGGGCAGGGCACTGTGTTGTACACATTGAGGGATAAGATGGATATGTTATCATTTTTTGAAAACATATTTTTTATGTTATCAAAGTATGTTTTACAAACGTCCTTGTTCCTAAAGATGACCTGAGGATATTTCCAGAAGAAAGAATCTAAAGAAGAAAGCCCTGCCCTCATGGCGCTGGTATTCTTATTTGGAATCGCTCATGCAGACCCTTGCTTTCTACTTCCCCTCCTGCCTCACTTGGTCAGCCTGAGAAATCATTGCCAAGACATCACCCCCTTCCACAGGGCCTCAGCACAGGCACAGGCGGGCCTCCCCCCCCCCCCCCCCAATTTCTGCTGAGCTCACAGGATTCTGGAAATCCACCTGAAAATAAGAAGTGCTCACCAAGGAAGCACGTGCAACCCTCAGGACAGGCACCAAGGAGCTGCCCCAGGTAAGGCAGCCACGCAGCAAATGAACACCACCAGCCCCATCACACATCCCACCTACTCACCTACTCTGACCACGCCACTACCCAGGGATCACACACTTAGAGCGCAAACCCTCACCTGACTGCAGATCAGAGAGAAGGGAATCAGAGGGCCGACCGAGACGGAAAGAGACCTAGAGTGACTGACAGAGACAGAGAGACAGAGAGACAGACATGGAGGGAGACAGAGATGGAGAGAGACAGTGACGAAGAGAGACAGAAAGAGAAAAAGAGAGTGAGAACAAGAAAGGTAGGGAAAGAGAGAGCAAGAGGTATGGGGAGACAAGAGGGGCAGAGACCAAGAGGCCCATGCAGGGAGGGGGAGCAGAAGGAACAGAACGGAGAGAGGACCCAGAAGCAGGGTCAAAGTGAGTAGTGGGGCTCCAAGGAGGAGAGGAGGGTGGAGGTGAGCCGGAGCGGTGGAAAGGAGAAATGGGTGAGGAGGGGACGGCTCGAGGAGGGAAGGGAGAAGAGAGGCCAAGAGAGAATGAGCCAGACAAAGACGACATCGGGCAAGCCTTTGCGCATTATCTGCCCTTCCCTCTGCCTCCAGTGGCTCCGGGCCTCTGGGGAAGGTCATCAGCAAGCAGGGCATCACCCCATGCTTCTGTGGGCACACAGCCCTTTCCAAGGCAGCTGCTTCTGGCCACTAGCCCGGCCTCCCCAGCTCCCCTCTCGACACAGATGTCCAACTGGAGCCTTGGGGTCGTCCTTGGATGCAACGACAGGATTTTAGGAGCAGCCTCCACATCCGTTCTTACCGATCTGAGTGATGCTTCTTGCTGGAACACAGGGGCGTCCGGTCACAGAGGTGATGGGGTAGCTGTGATTAGCCTTGCCTGGGAGGGAGGCTTCAAGGGGAATAGCAGCATCCTCAAGGGGGCCAGGGAGGTGGATGGTGTGGCTTGGTAATGCCCAGGGCTGACTGGTCTGACTAGATGGTCTGTCCAAACCCTGAGGCAGCTGAAGATCAGTCAGGAGGAAAAACTCTGAGTTGATAATGATTCTACGATTGTTCCCCATCCTCCTGGGAGGATGAGCCTGGTCCCTGTTAGGAGGCCAGGCCTCTGGAGCCATTTTGGGGAAGAAGGCAGAGATTCACATTTCACCTAACTGAACCCTCCCCATCGTTCAAGGCTCAACTCAAAACTCATTTCTTTCACATATCTTCTTGGCACAACTTTCACGGAACACTTTCTGCTATGAATTTAGTGCAACTCACACTGTTAATAGCTCCCAGCTTAACAATGATCATGGTCATATTTTCCTAAAAGCATTTTGCACGCTAGAATTACCTACCCGGCTGCACTCTGACGCTTTCCAGGGCCGCACAGCTTCATGGGAAGACCCAGGGCTTTGGTTCAAATGGACCTGGACCCTCGGTCCTTATCCGGGCGAGGAGTACTTAACATCACTAAGGCTAGTCCCCTCATCTAGGGGTGCTCCTGGAGCAAGGTCACTGTCCGTCAGGTACCTCCTACCCTGGAGGCTCCAGCCACAGCCTGTCCTGTCCTTCCACCCAGACTCCTGTGGGGCCAGCAAGGCAGGAAAGGCGCCCAGCGTGGGGCCCCAGGGAGCAGAGTCAGGGCGAGTCTCCCAGCCCCCAATCCCGCAGCAAATCTCCTCAACCTTGCTTTTTGTAATGGGTAAGAGTAGGGCATAGGCATGACGACGTTATCCAGTCCATCATCTCAGAAACTGGAGCTGCCGCCCTCTCGTTCTTGCCCTAATTCTCTCTTCCTTGTCACCCCCTGTCGCTTCCTCAATGGGCTGACGTGGGAGGGCCACACCAATTCTCTAAGACTCCCGCAGACAACTGTCATCTTCACGTCCTGGTTTGGAAACCCCCTTATACAGCCACTGGGGTTGAATAAACTCACATCGACACAACCCCCAGGCAAACTTTCACTATGAGAATCCTTGCCAGCCATTTTTATTTAATTTTAAATAACACGAGTATTTATTTTTGCACATACACACGTATTTGTAAAAGGCTGCTTTCTCATCTTAGTAAAATCCATCGTAACAATAAATATTCCTCTGCAGTTCAGTAGCCGCTGAGTCTCTGATTACACACATGCATCATCAGGTGCCTAACCAATAGACGGTCAAATATCTACGCTTAAACATATATATCCCACTGTTTTAAATGACTGTAGGGATAGTCATTGCACACAGCTTTGTGCATACCCGTAACTATTTCCACAGCAGGAAGTCTGAGAGTGGCCTTGATTAACCAAGGGCATTTTTATAGTTTTTGGTGCCTGTTGCTTTATATCAGTCCAGGAAGGTCCTATGACTACCGGTGGGCTGAGCGTCTCCAATTCTCGGAGCTTAGGGCTCCTCACACCCTCTTCTGTTGGTGGAGGTGACAGTGATCGTGGTTTCATTTTGCTTTTAACTTTCAGAGAAACGTCCTGGTCCTCACTATCAGCATCTCGTGGATGCCAAGAGCAGAGGCTAAGGTCTTACTTATCTTGCTCTGCCACAGAGAGGACCACAGAGCATGGGTGCTGGGCCGTCTGTGGATAATGTCTCCAAAAACAGGGCCTCGGCCGGCCCTCAGAACCTGGCCCCCGGCTGCTCATCACAGTTGCGAACACAAACTTCAGTCCCTGCAAACCAGGCTCCAGCCCGAGGCCTGAGCACAGGACCCGCTTCAGTGCACGTCCGCTGAGTGAATGAAAAGACAGCTTTATTATATTGATAGCTTCTTCAGAGTATTAGGAGAAAGATTAAAACCAGGTGGTTCCTGGAATTAGGAATGTTTTGACAAAAACCCCAATGACCTGTATCAAAACCATGCCGTATCTTATTTTCTCATGATTCGGCACTTCCAAACCTGAGTTTCCTTTCCCTCACCAGACAAAAAAGGAAGGACATTTTACGTCAACCAGGTCAGGGAGACAAGGAGCCTCCCGCATTATGCTAACATCCGCCGCAGAGCAGAAATCTAACGCACGGCGCATCAGACGGGGTAAAACCTCTGGAGAGCAGATCCAGACGGCACGTTGAGGCGCGCAGCTCAGAGCCAGCATGTCCGTTACAAAATCCTGTAAGCCAAAGCCGTGGCAAAGTGAATAAATAACTCATAATTAAGTTGTTGTCCCCCTCTTATTCCAGGAAGATGATTTTTAAATTAAATTGTACATGTAGATGTGAGGGAGTTATGCCACCGGCGACGTTAACCAGTCTGGAATTTACAAACGATTCCCTACACCCCCGTCCATTTTTCTGCCCTTACCCGAATTTCAGTATTTTCCATTGTGTTGTCATCATTATTACTATTGCTTTTTAGGGAAAAGACTCTCCCCTAAGAATCTTAGAATTATAAATATCAGAGTTAAAAACACGCTAAAGAATAATCTAGCCCATACCCCCTAATTTTAAAAATAATTTAAAAAATATTTTAAAAATAAAGAAACTGCACCTCAGAGAACTTATACATGGCAGAACCCAAGATTTGGAAATAATGACTTAATTCCATCTTCTCTCACAGCTTTGCTTTTATATCATTTATAAATAACCGCCCTTTATTAGAGGAATATGAAAGCATGAAACACACTGGCCATTTGTCCTTAGGAAGGGAACTTTATAGTGTCAGTTTATGTCGGGTGAATCTTACAGAAACACAAAGCTAACTTTTGTCATAAAATTAGATAATGTCATTTAGACATTAGAAGACAGCACAATTGAATCTTGGAGCCAAAAGGATTTTAAGTATTTTCCAGTACAACCGCTTTTCCGTGAGGTAACCAAAGACCGCGGAGGTGTGACATATAAGGCCACCCAGTCAGAAGGGCAGAGACAGGATTTCATAACTCCTGGCTCAAGGGTCTTTCCACCACATCAAGCTGGCTTTTATATTACAGTCTGCTACAGCCTCTGGTATTTTTAACTCATAAAAATCTCAGGTGTTATAAAATAGCAACTCCTGACCCGCTCAGTTTCGAAGGCTGCGCTACGCCCTCCCGTGTTCCCGGTCTCCTTCCACGGTTTAAGGGTAATCTTTTCCCTCTGAGTCTAGTAGGTCCATTGATTTCAAAAGGTAAGACAAAAAAACCACAGCCATGGCGCCTTATGGCAGAAGACGAATTAAGTCCTGATCAGCCAAATAACAGTGAGGACAGAGGCATCCTTGTCCCTAATGACCAAGTGAAACCTGCCCTTTTCACGCCTTCCTGCTGCCTCTGGCATCTGTTGGAATCTCTCCGGCCAGGCTGCACTGACGGAGGACTGGGTTTGCCCACAGCTCATCTATCTGAGGGCTAATAGCCTTAAACCAAAGCCTCCTGGGGTCACGTCCCTCGGGGGTACAGCATCGGCATCGTCCTCGGCCACTACCTGTGAGACTTAATTTCGCTGTGCTCCTCTCTGGCTCTCGGTTTGCTCACAGGTAAAATAGCGGAGTTCTCTCCAGCCCGACAACAATACGGCCTATGAGTGAAGGGGCCTTTACTTTCCTAAAGGGAAGGAGGGGTGAACCCAGGTGGCCTCCTGATTCGCTGTGTGTGGGTCCTGACCCTTCTGTCTCTGTCCCTCACCAGCAGGCCAGTCAGCCTGTGGGGTAGGGCCACATTGAGAATGGGTGGGAGAATGTTTGAGCGGAAAGACTGTTCTCCCAGGAACACCCGGGGGCGTGGTGGGAACAGACACTGCTGGGGAACAAGACAGGACGGGCAAAAGGCAGAGAAAGCCGAGATGCTCAGGAGCAGAGTGGGGGATGCGGGAAGAAGGCTGACTCCCTGCCTCCTATGAGATAAGGCTCCATCCTAGATCCCGTCCTGCCAGGCCGGGTGTGAGGGAGGCCCACAAACGCTGGATGAGACGCCATCAATAAATCCTCCATGGCTTCGTTACACTGATTTGGGGCAGCCCTTAACAAAGGGCTGCAGCAGTCTACCCAAAGGAGGGAGCACACAGCGAAACCATAAAAACCCCTCCTGCGTGCTCTCCTGGAAGACCTGTCGGCGTCACGGTCTCCGCCTGCACGGCAGTGAGGCACCCACCTCACCCTGAGACCACCCGCCGGAGCCGAATCGTAAACATCACCTCCTGCTGTTGCCAAGCTTGGCTAGCCGTTGTCTACCTCATGGCATCATTTAGGCCCTGATACCGCACAACTCGAGGGGGCACACTTCACATCTGTGGTCACCAAAAACCTGCATGTTTATCATGACAATTTTCTGGCAGGTGACAGCACAGGTTCTGAAGAAAGGACAGCAAAAGGATCACGTGGACCAGTGGCAGGGCTGCCCACTCCAAACCCACAGAAAAGCACGGGATCAGCACACATAACACCCAACTTACGCTCATGTTACCCGAGGTCCACGTTAGCTGAAACGTGGTGATGTCGCCATAGCCTGATTCAGGGTCCCTAGATCTTGCACTATTGTTATCAAGACAACCTTAAAAGAGTCAAAATACCAATGAAATGTGAGACCCCCTAAGAATAAAAGTCTGTGTTCCAGCAGTGGTCACCTGCAGAAATTCCACTATTAGTACCGAAAGTCTTGAGAACACAGCACCCCCCTCCCAGCTCACGGGGGCTTCTTGAGCGCTGAGGCCTCAGAGGAGACATGACCTTCCCAGGGGTGGCCATGCCACCATTAGAAAAGGGGGAGACTCAATCCGGGATCCAAAACCCTGCTAAAGGCAGTGTTCACACGTGTGGCACGAATCTGGAGCATTTCAGAAGGTTCAGTGAAGAAGCGGAGCAGCAGTGAGGATAAGAATGAGCTCCCATCTGTGCTTCATCTAAACAGGTCACACTGAAGGACCCTGTAGTGATTAATTCTCCTCAGTCTCAAAACTGGACTCTAGTTTTGACGTTCTCTTTTTTTTTTTTCCCCCAAGATTTTATTTTTTTCCTTTTTCTCTCCAAAGCCCCCAGGTACATAGTTGTATATTCTCCGCTGTGGGTTCTTCTAGTTGTGGCATGTGGGACGCTGCCTCAGCGTGGCTTGATGAGCAGTGCCATGTCCGTGCCCAGGACTCGAACCAACGAAACACTGGGCCGCCTGCAGCGGAGCGCGTGAACCCAACCACTCAGCCACGGGGCCAGCCGCAGATGATGACGTTCTCTTTTTTAAAGTCAGGTTATTGAGGTACAGTTTACAGTAAGAGAGTAAATTTTACCCTTTTAGTGCACAATTCTCTGGGTTGGAAAAACCCATGAAATCTGTAACTAACATCACAATCAAGATATAAAACAGTTTTGTCACCCCAAAATTCCCTCACGCCCCTTTACAGTCAGCCCCTAACCCTAGCTCCTGGCCACCACTGATATGATAAAACCAGACTGTATTGTAATTCAGATTTCAGACTGTTTAGACTTCCCCTTAAATACTCACCATATTTCACCGATTCTGACGGACACATACGCTCTCACACAAACACACACACTTAGATTTGAACACTCTGAAATTAGAATGTGTCTGACAATCAGTAGCATTTTACCAGCATAATTGGCAACAATTTTTCTTTTTAGAGATACATAAAATAATGTTGTGTCTCATGACCTATGGTGCCTGTAAAAAAATCAATGAAGTGTAACATTGTCTGTTATTTCACAACATTCACTGAATACTTACTATGTGCTAAGCATTCTACTAGGTACTAGAAATATGAAAACAGCCCGTTCCTCAAGGAACCACCGCTTGATGGGGAGATAGGTAAACAATTATGATATAATGAGATAATGTCTATAGCAGAGGGTCATCCACTCACTAGGACTAAATACAATTATCGCCAGGTTGCCCACCCTTCTTCTTTCAGGCAAAATTCCCCCCAATGCACATCCTTCCAGATACACAGGAAATGGGCTGAAGGGGGGACCACTCAGCTTCACTCTGCTCAATCCAGGAACCATGTCCACACCATGTGACACATCGCCCAGGAACCATCCAATTATTCCTTCCACAACCGCTGTGGGGTAGGGAAGTCTCATTTTAGTGCTCAACAGCTGCAAGGCTGTATGATAATATCAAAAGACAAGTCACTGAAAATAGCTGCTCAGTCTGTGAAGGGCTGATGCCCCAGATCTTCCACAGACATGCTTCAAGGTCCCCACATTCCTCCCGGGACAGTTTTCAAAGGGGACATAGAGAAGAAAAGTTGGTACTCTTACCTGGCTCCTGAAAGTGCTCTTCATTCGACAGAGTTCTAGACAAGATAAGTATTAATGCTTCTTTAAATTGGTCAAAATGCACCTAAAAGTAAACAATTAAAAATCAGTTCAAAATAGTTTCCACAGCCTTAAGGAAATGAGTCCATCTATAAGGTACCAGAACCATCTGTCAGCATCCTGCTTTTCTTCCCCGTTCCCTTCATTTCTCCAAGGCAGTGAAGGAGAATGGGCTGATGGTTTGTGACACCCAGAGTCATAAACACTAACATCAATGTCAATATGTATTCGACCCTGAGGGGACAACTGCATAGCAAACCCTCTTAATAAACTCAGAAGAAGGGACGTTTTGAACTCTTAGCTCCTTCTATTTCTCTGAACTAGACCAGAAGAGAAAGATGCTAGGTTAGATATCAGGAAAGACTTCACCAGTAAACATCCATCGTAACAATGCCCCGAAGATGCTTTTATCGGTCAAGATATTCCAGAAGACAGTAAGCTGTTTCTGAGGATGACTTGAATACAGTCTTGTCTGAGGCAGCTTTACGATATTTATATCCCAAGACCCCTAGGATTCTATAAACCAGCAGAAATCGATAGGAAACACAAAACATAAAGCAACCTTGGGAAGCACTTTCCTGAACTGTTTAAGATAGAATAAGCTTGACTGAGGTAGGAAAGAACCTGAGTTTTACTGAAGTAAATACTCTACTAGAATTGGGATATTACTTTCGCTGACGAGGTGAAACGGTTTCCTTTTGGCCTAATACACTCTTCTGTAACTTAAATTTAGGTGATCTCACCGTGGGGCAGAAGGGAGAGATGGTACTTCTCATTACATTCTAGTTTGATAACATGGGATCTGATTATCCAGAAGCCCATAGATAAATGAAAAGTTACTGAATTTGTAATTCGTGCTGCCATGGGTCTCTTTGGACATCATTACAAAACATTGCCTAGAGGTTTAAATATAGGTGACAGATAAAAACCACTCCCAAATTAAATGTGGAAAAGCAGCCGACCTCATTAGTTATTTAAAAGATGGAGGAAAGAACCACAGTCTCATCTGTGCAAAGCGATGCCCAGGAGAGGAGCCCACCGAGATTCCTACGCCCTAACATCCTGAATGCCTGCAATTCACCACACTCTGCCACATTCGTTTTGATTACTTGAAATTACTTTCCAAAATCATATTCCTTTATGATTTGGGCTAAAAACCAGCACAATCTATGGAACCAGAGCAGAAGTCTGTCAGGGAGACAGGGCACCTGCTAAAGAGCCAGGGCTGTTCAGTCAGGAAAAGGACCAAAAGATGGTAGAAACGGGAGCTGTGCTCATTAGGTGCCGCAGCTGACAAACCACCGAGCAGCCTGGCGGAGGGAGAAACGCCAGGTCCCGCTGTTGTCCCACAGTCAGGGCGGGCTTTGCGTGTGGTGGCAGCCCAGCTCCAGCTCCCAGGGGCCAGGCCATCTTCCCAACCAGCCAGCCCACACTCGGCTCTCCTGGGGCTCTCCACTCGGGGGTTCTCCCGGGCACTGACTCCTTCCTACCCAAGTCCTGCCTCCCTCCCGCTGGGCGGTGGGCATTGGAGCACAGGCTCTGCGCAGGAGCCGGCTGGGCCCAGCCACTCACCCCCTGCTGTGAACAGGCTAAATAAACTACTAAACCTCTCGGAGCTTTAGTTTGCTCATCGGTATAAAAGGGGATCTCTAATAACAAACATCTATGATTCAGTCAATGAACATTTATTGAGCACTGCTGTGTGCCAGGCACCAGCCCAGGCCCAGTGAACGAGAGCGACAAGGACCCCTGATGCACGGAGCTCGTACTCTGGGGAAACGTCGCAGGGAGTCAGGCAGGTACTGTGCCAGGAGAATGGCACGTACTTTCTGATATTTATAGGACCACCTCCCTCACAGCAGTGTCAGGGAGATAAAATGTCAAGTGTGTAGAGCTTGCTGGCACTTGTGAGGTGCTCAGCGAGCAGCAGGTAATACAGCTCACAGGAGCAGTAATGGGGTCGGCTGTTCTCACCACCTCTACAGAGAAACACGGCCACATTTTCAAGCAAAGCAACTGGCCCCAGAGTGGCCAGACAGCCATGGGGGACAGTGGGGGTGACAGCGGAGGCCTGGGAGCCCACTCTCCCCCAGGATCGGCGCCGCCTCCAGCGTCAGAGAAGGATCCAGTCTGCTGTGTTTGGGGAGCCCACTCCCGTTCTCCTCCTTCCTGGGACAGTAATGAGACGACCTGAGTGAACCTAAGTCCCTCTTGGCCCCGTCACGAGCCGAACAGGGAGAGGCTCCTGCTCCCAAGGGGGCACTTGCCTCGAGACGCTCAAATGCCTGAGGCTTGACTCCGTGGGTCTCCACCGGGTCTTCTAAGGATGCAGTCTTGATAGAGGTCATTGGAAAGAGCCCTTCGAATTGAGTCCCAACAGTTCAATTCAGGGAGCACCAGCCATGAAGGTCACCCAAGGGTCTGTGTGTGTCTCCCCTTGAAAAATGACAAAGACACCTGCAATCTGGACGTGGCTTACAGTCAGTTCCAAGATTTGGCCGCACCGCATTCACAGGACACTTAGGCCTCATACGGGCACACGGCTTCCGAGACAGTGTAACCTCACTCATGTGGAGGCTGCTCACCTCCCAGCTTCAATGGTCTAGAGGCCAGCAGACGACCAGCAAACAGACAAGAGACGTGCCAGGCCGAGGAGGGTGTCCTGAGCCCTCACACTCTCCTCACAGAGAACTCCCCAGAGCCAACTGGGGCTGCTCATTTCATTCTACTGGTTTATTCTAAGCATCGCCATTCCGCTTCCCAAACCACTGCCAACCAGTGGCAGCAAACAGAAGACGGCACACGTGGGGATGGAGCGAGGACACCCACCGCCCTCGCTCAAAACAGCAAGGGAGAACCTTCTTCAAAAACTGTTTTTAAAAACTGTATAAACTATAAAAAAGACACATGCACTCAAAACCTACTCCTCTGGGGTTATTTAGTGTTGAGGCAAGGATCCACGTGCTGCTAAATAAATCCTGAGGGTATCGCTCTTAAAATATAAAGAATAACTGATAGAACAAGAGGACTTTAAATGGTCAAGAACAACCTTACGACATTTAATATACTCTTTGATAGGGCAAAACATTAGTAAAATTTTTTTCAATCCCCAATGGTTAACCTTTTTTTGTTTTTTAAGTCTGCCACTAAATGGAGTAAGAGATCCAGTTATCAGCATGAGTGTGGGTCCTGGACGACACTGGGGAACTGCGCGTTGCTGCAGGTTCATTCTTTCCTGGACACTCGGTCACTCGGATCTCACCACATCCATGGGAGACGGTCAAGGCAGGCATCCCTCTGGAATTGAGGAAAGAGGGTCAGGGAAGGCATGTGCCTTGCCCAAGGCCACACGTCTCCAAGCGACGGGGTTCCGTGGAGAACCCAGACCTTCTGAGTGGATCTCAAAGCCCAGCAGCCGGGCCCGCCCCGGCCCCGCTTCCCTCCAGGCCTGACCGCCAGGAAACCCCTCTGCTCCAAGTCAAAGCCACAGGGTTCAAAGCAGTACGGGGGCTTCCAGGGAAACATAACCTCTGCCCTCAGGGAGTGTGTCAGCCACACTCCAGGTTCTAGAGGGTGGGAGGGTGGAACGGGGAAGGAGAGGGCAAGCGGACGCGTGGCTACAAGGCAGGATCTGGAAAGTGCTCGGAGAGAGACAGCCAGCCAGTAGGGGCTGCTAATAAATGAGCAACTCCTATTTGGCCGGCAGGGAGGAAAATGCGGACAGTTTTGTGACATTTGACTTCTCCAAGATACTCACAGGCAGAGCTTAAAGGTTTCCAAAATGGACTCATGATGTATAACATCAACCACATTTTAGAAGAAAAACGGTCTATGAAAGACTCACCATGATTGTCAACTCAGAGCTTCTTCATAACACGACCATGTCTATCTGGGCGGCCCTTCTTCCCTCTCCCCTCACCCCGAAAACATCTAAAAATCTGAAAACAAAAACCTGGCAAGCAGAACAAAAAACTGGAGCAGCTTTAAGTCTTAAATTGATCTTTATTTTCCTTCTTGCAACGGCATAGAGACCCTGGACCCTCCGCGTTAAACGGCAGTAAATTCCACGTCTTTCAAGAAGCTAGTTCCCTAACAGACGCAGGTGATGCGATTTTCCTTTGATTCTCATGAATACTGATGTGGCAGAAAAGCCCCTTAGGGCACAACCCAGAACCGAAAAAGAAACGTTAATAAATGCTCTCTATTGTGAAGAAACGGCATCAGCGGGCTCACTAAGTTCAGCAGCTGGAATTTTTAAGCACCATTTTTCTCCTCCAAGGGAGCTTTACTATTGTGTTGTGTTGAAATTTAGAAATCTTCGCAAACATACAAGGCAATTAAGTCTCACAAGGTAACAAGCTTCTGTGCCGAGCTGCACACACCCCGGTTGGTAGCTCCTCATCTGAATAATTGCTGCCATTCATTTTACAAGCACTCCTCTAGCCTGCAGGCCTCCCAGGGCAGTTTGTAGAAATGGGAAAATTACATGACTGACTAAAAACACACATGACATTTACACTAAATTAACAGGAAGACTAGTCAAGTCTGATATTTTTTGTCATGTGTCACCACCACTTAATAGAAATTTACCTCATCACTTTTCCTCTCCAAATTTCATATGAATGCTTTTTTAGAAACACAATTTGCCTTTCTGAAAAAAAGAATTGAAGTACCACACAAAAAACGAATGCTATTTCAAACCACAAAAAAACCTGCAACAGGAAGTGGAATAAGGAACCTGACGTTGCATAAAATCCTCTCGTGCAACCGTGGAGACGACGTGCACAGTTTCCACACGGCGCAGCAGCCCTCCAACACCCCCGAGAGAGCGCTCAAGCTGGCGCTCATCGAAGCCAGCTTCCTCAACAAGACAAAGGCCTGTGTGACTGTGATCACACTTAGGGGGTTTGTATCTAGCAATTCAAAGGGAAATCGAGGAAAGACATTCAAAACATTGTGTTAGTTGAAATGGGAGTAGGAATACGGAGTCACTGGAAGGTCAATGTACAGGAAAATAATGTCTACAGCATGATGCAGAGAAATGACAGGGAGGAACAAAGAGAAGTAGTTTCATAAAGAAAGACATAGTTATGAAACGTTTTATTCTAAATAAAGCATCCGGGTTACTGTAGCTTAGGAGTCACGGACTTCAGACAACGTGCAGAGAGGCAAGGCCATTTTTAAACCAAGTGTATGAAGTAGTGCTCCAAGACTGACAGAAGGAGCCCTGCCTACGGATGGAAACAGATGCAAACCACCACACAAGAGTTTCCAGCAAATCCGTTCTCCACTCCAATGAGATTTCTCAAAAAATCATTACTGGGAAGTCACTATTTATCAGAGACCCATTCTGAGTAAGGGATGGAGGAGAGGGGCCTGGAGGAAGAAAGGGAGCCGGTAGTCACTGGGTGCTCGGTCCATGATAAGTCATTCACACACACAATCTAAGTCCACCCTCATCACAATCTTATAAGGAGGGTATTATTTTTCCCATGATACAGATGAAGAAAGTGAGGGTCAGAGTATTTAAGACAACATGCCCGTATGGCTAAAAGGTGGCAAGAGTCAGTGCTTGCGTCCAGGCCTGACTTCCAAGACTGTGCTCCCGTAGTTTCCCGTCTCTGTGTGGGGTGGGTGGGGCTGGGGTGAATGCGGACGGAGAACGAGATTCATTTTTGCAGATCTGGAGTCTGAGAAGGCTGTGGAGACATGCATTCAAGTTTGGGGACTGGGAAATTGGGGTCCCATTCTGGTGCTGCCCCACATGAGTTGCCTGACCCTGGACAAGTCACTGTACTTTTCCAAGTGCCAGGTGTCTCTGTCATACAGATGAACATTTAGTCTAAAATGTGATGGCCACTGAAGAACTTTAAGTCTCCTCAGTCTAGGCAAGAAACGTCTCACAGAACTATCAGCGGAATATGACGGAAATCTAGGGAGCCTTCTTGACCACGCTTTCCCTGGCGAGAGAAGGTCATTGCTGAGATAAAGTAGGTGGAAGACAGCAGCCATTTAGGGCTTATCCCCAACTCCTGTTGAGAGCAGAGGCCTTCCCAACACTCTCCCTCCGCCCTTGCTTCCTGTCTGCTAAATACCTGAGAGATGCGTGGTTCCCAGCACGCACGGCCAAAGTTACTTTGGCAGTGAATTTGACAAGGCGTGTGGATGCAGAACAGAAGCCAGTCTTACAGCCTCCTACTCAGAATGCCTTCTTTTTTATAAATGGGAACCCACAAACCCTTAGGTTAAAATTCAACCCCAAGTGAGACTCCTCTAAAGGAAGGGAGTGATGGTTTACACAGAGTCATGAGACCAACACAGGAATCAGAAAATACCCCTCACCATTTCAGGTTAAACTATGGTGGTTAAACAGTAGGATACAGCAAAGATTCAGACACTAAGAGATGCAGTGAGAAATGCTTCTACCATGCCCTCCAATGCATTCAGAAAGCCCCAGATCAATAATATGAAACAGGAGCACGCACCGGGGTAGCTATAAATAGGTATGATTTGATGATCAGGCATAATTTTATACAGTGAGATCAAGTCCAAACGATACTGTCAGAAAGGACCTCTGTACTTCTGATTTACTTTGCAAGTGGTTAAAATGTGTAGAAGAGAAAGCAAGCTTAAAAAGTTTAATGAATTGAAAACAAACAAGCATATCCACCATATGAAATTAATCTTGGCATTTATGAAAGCACCCCAAGCACTTGAAATGGAAGGTGGGAAAGTGGAGACAAACTCTGTATTTGTAGAGCCATCACACTTTAACACTAACAATTCCAAAATGCCTTTGATGACCAAAGTCCACACCCTATGGGACTCTTTGGAACCCAATGGTGAGTTCTGCTACCATGTGGCTCATTCTGATTCTAAACAGTGCCGAGGCCGTGAGGTACTCCAGCCTCCAGAGTCACAGTAAAGAATATCACTGAAGAGGAAACTCTTCAGAACCTTAGGGGCCTGGTGTGTCTTGAAGTTGGTATAATCATAAGGAAAGGAAAATGCATTTTAAAACTCAATATAACTAAAGGGTTCAACAAAACTAAGGTAAATGATCATCCTCATGTCCTGATGTCTAATAAAAGAGAGAGGCACATGGGAACACTTCACTTAAAAGACACGGAAACAGGAAGCATCTACAATTGGCAATCAATTGCTGGGATGAAAACGTGGTTCAATGAAAGGGTTGACTGGTTCCCTTCCTTAAAGGACTGTTTTGTTCCCAGTACTCGTCACCCACCAGGCGTATTGCCTGGTCAGACCATAAGTCCTTCAGCATCTCGAGGAGTCTCTTGTCTTGGGGTCTCACTCACCTGACAGGTGCTTCACTGATGCCAAAGACATGGATGGAGCCCTCTCCGTAAGCTAGTAAGAAACACCCGCCAGCAATGCCCTCTTTCCTTCACATCGGTGACCCACAATCACCAGGCATTTTAAACACTGACACCGTGCTCAGGGGAAGAGGGCTTCAAGTCACAAAGCAGGATCAGACAGACCAAGTGAAACATAATTTGGGGGTAAATGGCCTATTAGTAAAATGCATGAAAATGGCAAGTCAACTTAAGTTACTTTCCTTAACAATGGTCAAAAGAAACATTAGGCTTAAAAAGAAAAGAATAGGAAGTTATTAAAAATGGATTTTAAAATAAAAAAACAGATGCTATTCATATTTTTAGTTGAGGGGGACAATGCTTTTTTCCTTATATCTTTTTTAAGAAAAAATGATCAATTCAGCCCAATTGCAATGGAGCTAAAACTTGGAAATTTTGTTTTACTTAGAAATTATACTTGCTAAGGTTTAAAAGAGAAAATTAAAAACAAGCATCCAGGAAGCTGACGGATACTAATGTGTCCAAAAGCCAATTTAATGGAAAACTTTAGTTTACAATAAACATAAGTGGCACCCAGACCACAGGACCACAGACTGCCTGACACACAGGATACCACAATACATATTTGTTGAATTAATGAACAGATGAATGTTTAGATTTGTCATGCTACTATTTCTTTCTCCTTTTTTCTTAAACCAAACTGCAAACCCTTACAAGTTTCTCTATAAATACCATCTAAAGAGAAGAAAGATGACTGGCATTAAAAACAAGTTAGAATTTTACCACTTACAACCTCTACTCAATACATCAAGGAGGTGAGAGCACTCAGACTTCTCCAGTGAATTCTAAGGAATTTTTTCCCTATAACTTAAAATGATAGACCATATAGAATATCTTGACAACATATGGCCAAGTTTATGCGATCATCTGAGGAGAATAATTTGGTTTCATAAGAAATGCAAATTTAACAGTGGTGCATTAATTCATGCCAACGCTGTTCTCAAGACAAGCATCAGGGACCTCCCACGTGAAATCAATATGTGTACGTCTCCTTAACTGGTATCCCCGGCTTGCTAAGTAAATATCACACTACAGACCGTTTAGGTATTCATTATTCACAGGCAAATAGCCAACGTAAAAAGCGGGCTGGTAGTGTCAAGTGTTTAACAAGTGAATCGATAACTGTTCCCTGGTCTTAGTCTGCCCAATGAGGGCAAAGACCTCTGACACTTGGGAGGAAAACTCAATCCGCGGCCAAGGTGCAGTCTGTTCACAGCAGAGGTTCCACGTTTACACTGACTCTAAGATGACGTCTCAAGGAAACCTCAAGTGGTATTATGTCTTCTCAGACTTCAATAAGCATTAAAACAGACCCACTCTTTGATACTACTCCTTAGACACCACAAGGCCTGAGATCCCCAAGGACCACACTGGGAAACACTACTCTTTTGGCTCCCAAAGTGTCTGAGGTTGCGGCAGAACTAGAAACATCTGAGTGCATTACGTGATGAGGATCATATAGTTTAATCCTCAAAGCTCCCATTTCTATTGCTTGCAAAGCAAGATTTCTAGCATCTTTTAGTGACCACATGTATTCACAAGCAGTTAATCCCCAAAAAGGGACCAAGAATGGTTCCAGTTTTGCAAAAAACTTCTTTGTTTATTTTTTTAGTGTGAGCCCTGTTAAACACCACATTCACAGCACCAAGCCCCCGAGAATATCATCCTTTGTATGTTAATTTCAGGACTATGGCTACTCCTGTCTCATGTCACAGAGAGCCAATACATCGTGCTGCATCTGAGGTCACCCACCCAGCCTGTCAGCTAAGAGACAGTGAAAATGAAATGAAGAAAAGGAAGTCACTGGAATAAAGTTGGGTTTCATGACTGCTTCCTCAGTTTACACCACATGATAAAAATCACCATCCACAAAGTGTCAGCATTGTCAGCAACAGAGCTCAAACAGGGCTGCCCACGTTCTCCTCTCATCCATCCTAAAAACCAACAGCAAGACTCAACCCAAAGCCACACTAATGATGCTCTTAATGATGAGAATCGAAGGTTGTGACAGATCAAACGTCCTTCCCACTAACAGCAAGAGGGAAAAGAGGACCCTTCTCACCTCTTTCTCATCTCTGTGATCTGTGGGGAGGACACGACTATCATATGTAGAAGTTAACATCAGCCAAACGCACATCTCTGCTGGAAGCACATCGTGCTGGGTTTTAAATGAACCAGCACTGTATTTACCTTCCCTCCAGTCTTATTTCCTGGGTGAAAGGTTTAGTTAACACTTCACCCCAGAAACAATCCACACAAGAAATAGCTTCATTGGGAGGAGAAGTCATAGCACAACCTGCTCTTCCTTCTGTTACTGCAGCTCCCTTCTCTTCAGGGGAAGTCTTGGGCCCCTCTCTTCAGCCCCAGTGATGAGCGTGGAGCCCATCAAATGACCCACAAAGAACAAGAGTTGGGAAACATCCGACTATTATCCCTTCCTCGCTCTCCATCTAAGATGCTCAGTGTGCACTTCCATTCCAGAGCACAAATTCAAGCAGGCTCTCATCACTTGAGAAAACTGCAGTGTCATGTCACACCCGTCCCATGTTTTCTGTTATGAGGGTAACAGCTAAGGGCACACACAGCCAGGATGCTAGAAGCTGCAACACGCGTGGTTCGCCCCACCCCCAGTGCCGACAGAAACGGCCCCCACTTCTCTCTGCCTGGGTTCTTCCCTAGGCCTTACCCTGCCCAAGAGGTTGTCCTGAAGCAGTGTCTCTTGCAGCACTGGGGCCACCTCCTCCAAGCTTAACATGTGGCAAAGGTCGGTGAGTTCCTCCTGTCCCAGGGACCCGGTGCCAGTCGTGTCGAAACTGTCAAACAGCTCCTTGAGTCGGGCCTCATGCTGGTCCTGCTCGGCCTCATCCATCCCATAGCCCACAGCACTCACCTGTGTGGGACAGAGACAAGGACAGGTTGTGGCAGCCCCTCGAGACCTACCGCCACCTCCCCTCGGCACACTGCCCCACCCTTGCCAGTCCCTCCATTACATCCTAGTCCCCTGGAGACCTTGGTGAGGGCCAGCAGGAGGGGTGATACTGCACACCCCCCAGCAAGATCACAGGTCTCTCAGGGAACCAGCCCTGACCAGTGGGGCTCCCACAAGCACTCACACCAGTTGTGGGCACATCCACAAGGCCGGGACACAGTGGATCCTGTTACCGGAATGAGGGAGTCTCAGAGGCAGAAAAGCACCCTCCCTCCCGCCTGGCCCTTGGCCAGGCAGTCGCCAGTCAAACTCAAGATGGAACACGGTTCTATCTCATCTGGCCCAGGACTTACAGGAGGTGGAAGGCCACTTCCGATGTCCAGTCCTTTCAAATGAACTAACTGTTAGCGCCAACAGACCGCAGGGCCAGAGCTTCCACACAAGCAGCGAGCTCCAGGCACCTGCCCAGATGTTAAGGGCTGGGCGTGACCAAGTTTCTCTCTGACCCTGTGTTGGTAGACCGGAGGGTTGCAGTGAAGAAGCACTCCACGAACACGTCTGACACAAAACCACCTCCCTGTTTACATGAGACCAAATGCCTTTCACACCAGTTCCTCCAACAGCAGCTCAATTAACTTCATTGGCGCAATTACAGGAGGTATGACAGGAATAGTATTCCCCGAGCTCGCTTGAGTCCCGCGAGTCTTAGGTAATCCTTAGTTGCCTAGAGAGAGGGGAAAACACTGCTCCAACCTCACAGATGGGGAGGTTCAAAGGAGCCACAGACCATGTGTGAATCGCACGGAATCTCGGGGTGCCCCCACTGCCCAGACCATCGCACCTCTGCAAACCTGGTGCCTCTGTCTCCCTCCTTTCTGACCACCCCAACCCCAGGCCTTCCATTTTCCCACCTTCCATGGGATCTGTAAAAACAAGCAGTCATCAATAACTCTCAGAATCATTTTTACTAAAAATATACATCAAGTACTGGGTACCTCATACTTTAAGAATGAAATCTGGTTTTTTGCTTGCACACTAATTCAGTTTTAACGTGTCGGGTCTTCTAACGAAAGTCTGAAGCCTGCACATCCTTCACCATGCACCTTCACCATGATGCAATGGAAACCAGACACGACATGCCCCTCGAGACGGTGACCTCAGCAGCCGAAACAGGCTTTCAGAACCAGCCCCTTCTTAAAAAAAATAATTAATCTTGCCAATATAATTTTTTTATTGTGATAAAAAACACGTAACATGAAATCTACGCTATTAACAAAATTTTAAGAGTGCAGGACAGTATTGTTCCCTGTACGTGCCCTGTTGTCCAGCAGATCGCTAAACCTGCTTCATCTTGCCTGACTGAAACTCTACAGCCCCCGCACGGCAGCTCCAGCGCAGCCCCAGCCCCTGGCAGCCACCATTCTACTTCCAACAGCAGCACCTTTAACTAAACCAAGACCTGGGTCAGAAAACTCACTTAGAGGTGATATTCCACAGAGCAGGTCAGTACAACATGGGACACATGCGAGTTAAGGTGGCGACTACGGCCAGCACTGAAAATAAGAGCCTTCTGTAACAAAGCAGTGTTGCTCAAGGTTGTGGGGCTTTCTTTCCACAGACAACTGTTCAAAACACGACAAAACAGAGCCACGACCATCCCAAGGGTTTCAGCAGAACCCAGTGGACTCAGAAGATGGACTCAAATAGCATGGCTGCGTAGCTCGATTCTTACTGGGGCCCCTCATTAAAGCAAAATGAGACCACATTGGTCCAGCCTGCTGGTCTCAGAAGGTCTCTTTTCCTAATTATCAGCGTTTCTGTTACTAAGGTGTTGCTGGCTCTGGCTGCCTTCCCAGGCTGGTCTGGTGGGTTGACTAATCATCATGTAAATGTTTCCCAAATAAGAAGAGTGCTACATAAACATCAAAGCATCAGAGAAGAAGTGCCAAGGTGTTCAGCAAAGCCACAGAAGCTGGGAACAGAGACGAGGCTGCGGCCAGGCTAACGAGATTCACTTGCAGGCGGTCGGTTAATCGCCAGCTAAGAGCTGCTGGGACTCCCCAGGGAGCGCGGGATTTTCAGGGTTGTCACAGCTCTCAGACTCACCTATGAGCTTGACAGTCCCCTGGGCTGTGAGCTGACCAACTTCATAAAAGCCAGACTCTTCTGCTTTTGCTTGATTTTGCATATTTTTTGAAAAACTCAAAAGTGAAAGAATTTGAACACTTCCCCTTTTAAAAATTATTAAGGGGTGGGGATTTAAACATCTAGACCAATGAAAGAGGGCCGTAAAACTCACACGTCCTGAGAAGTCCTGACCCCATCCAAGGCTTTGAATCTGATACGTCCTCATGCCCGGCCCTTTGGGAGGTCATTGGATGTTCACTAAATCAAGCCTCTTTCATTTTACAGCAGCCTCCCTTTTTTACCCCACTATTTTATCTCCCTCCTTCCCAAGACACTGTGCTCAGGAAAACATTCTTTTGAGTGAAGGGGGAAAACAGCCCCACTCTGCAGAACAAGTGATCACACGGAAACATCAAAAGATGTTACATCCGGTGACAAGCTGTCAGTTCTCCTCCAGCACAGAATGCTTTCCCATTGCTTGATATTATTCCCAAATGTTCATCAGTAATTTCACGTGCAAGAATTTTTTCTCCCCACTTGGCAGAAATTTCTTTAAGAGCAAGGTCCACAATTTCTATTTCTTTTATATCTTCCCCCAAATGCAGAGTACGGTCTGTTCTCCACATCACGGACTCGGCAGACGCCATGTTCTGACTTAGTGTACAGAGATTCCTTGGGCGGAAGCTTACCCTGAAGGAGAGCTATACAAAGGAGGATATGAAGACTTTGAAATGCCTATTTCTTCCACAAGCACACCTCCACTTCCCCCATCTGACCGCTTTTCAAAGGCATTTTCAGTCTTAGACATCAGCAAGCAGTAGAAAGCCAGCACTTGTGCCAAACTGTGCCATGTGGAGCCGCCCCAAGTTTGATTCACTGAGTTAGTAATTAAGCCAATGGGTTCACAAACTTTCGCTGCGTTTTTTTGTTATGGCTTGTGACTCTGGAGGAGAATCTGTACTAAAACACTCTCCCAAGTCCCCTTCTTTATAGAAGGAGAATAATAAGCCCCACCTGGAAGGGTTGTCCTGAGGGTTAAAGAGGGCAAGCAAGCAAGGTAGCTAATCCCAGAGAAAGCTGATACAAGGGGGGAGTGGAGAAAACACCTGCGACTTACAAAGGCGGGTGAAGTGCAGAGGGGTAACTCATGCAAGTCCATCGGCCACAAACCTGACCTCAAAAGAGCAAAGCAGGAGCCACAGCACAGAGAGCAAGAATGGACAGGGGGTGCATGATGCGAATAAGCGATATTATCTTACTAAAGGGCAACGGCAGCAGGTGATGCTCAGAGCTTCCTCCATCTTTAAAGGCAAATCACTGATAAACTTAATGTCAAAAAAAGCAGAAAGGCTGAAATATAGCTGGGAGTTCAGAAGAAACTTTGTTGTTTTTGTTTTTTTTACTTCTGAGCATTTACTGAGTCTGGCCTATGCTGAGTACTTCACGTATATGATCTCATTGAACTCTCCTAATTCTTTAAAGCAGATATCATATTCCCATTTAAGAGGCAGAAATTGGGGTTTGGCAATATTTAGCGATTTGTCCAGGGACACAGCACTAATGTGGGGTGGAGCCAAGATTTGAACCCTTGTCTGACTGTAAATTATACTTTCTCAATCCTACGCACGCACACAGAACATGAATGGGACCCCCTGAAACGATATCATTGGCAAATCATGTATGCCCATCTTCATGTGTTAACCAGCTGAAGAGTACCACATACCAGAAACCACACGGACACGTGATGGCCACAAACTCCTCCGGAATGGAATGGGGAGGGGGAGAGTTCCTTCCTCTCTACCTCCCTAGATCCATGTATTGAATAATTCCAGCCTACAGGCACTAGCAATACCCAGACAGAAGCAGCATTCTCTTTTTTCTAAAGTAGCTTTGGGATTTAGGGCGAGGAAAAAATAAATTTTTATATAAAAATGATCATGAAGAGTGCCATATCTTCAAAATGGGCACGGTCTGGGAATTGGTAATTTTTAAATTACTTCTCCAAATACTCAGGTACATCTGGTCTGTGCAATCCCATGCTTTCCAGAGTCAACGCCTTGCTGACACCCGCCAGCAACAGGAATCTTACTCAGAGATGAGGAGAGCTGGGTTCGGAGTGATAAATCCAAATTGCAAAGAACAATTCCAGTTTTGTAAAGCCTGCCACAAACCTGAGCCTCTTTTCACCGTCTACCTTTCCAAACTGTCAGAAGCCTTCAGGACTCCTTTGGAATAAAAGGGCCAGTTCAGGCAATATTTTGGAGTTCTAACTAGGGAGGTTAAATAAGAGGCAGATGCACAGAGCCATTAATCAAAACATTTGCCACCCAATAACCACCCATAATGAGAACTATTCGGAGCATTTTCCTTCCAAATAACTCAAAACAAGGCTGCCAAAATATGCAGACGCTGGTCCATTACAGATCTGTGTTACTGTGCTCCATTCGGCAACCCTGGCCGCCAAAATCACAGCCAAGTGGGACAGGAAAAGAGAGGTGGAGGTGCAGCTGGATAATGAAGTCACCAACATAAGGCCAGCAGGAAGTGGGTGCATGAACTTACGAACCTTCCAGCGTCTAAGGTATAGAAAGGAGCTTGTAAGAATAGCACCCCAGCCAAAGGGGACGTCTGCTCTGGGCCAAAGGCAGTGAAAGGGGGACAAAGTCTGGCAAGAGAAAGGCAAATAATAAATGAGCACAATGCCAGAGCCCCTGGCCCAGGCCTTTCATCTCCCCTCCAGATGGTCCAGCAGCTGAACAGCTATGTGGAATGTCTGGATGCCCCTGTTGACTAAGCCGCCCTCCTTGGGTATCAGAACAGATGCTTTTGGATCTGTGTTCAGACATAGCTGTTGGGGGTCCACAGACCAGGCAGTGACCACCAAGTGGCTAATTGAGTTACTTTATAACTAAGAGGATGAACAGGGACAAACCCTGCTTTGGCAAAGCTTTCCATTCATACCTCTGGCTTTCTCCATTTGGCAAGTCAGAGTCTCACAATGCCAGTGATCAAATTAAAATGTTTCTTTTTCTTCCCTCTTTTCTGCAAACGCTGTAATTTGCCGCAAAGATTTCCAGGCTTACCATTCGGGACTAATTTCAGTATAAAAGGAAATAGTGACAAGAGTAAATTCAAGTTTAGCAAAAGCTTAAAAGAAAAAACAATTGTCCCAATTTACATGTCTATATAGAATATTTCTGCCAAAAACTCGCACTGCTCATCAAACTGATTATGTCAGGGAGCCTCCTGTCTGCTCAGATAGCACCTCACTTCTAGCTGGATACCAACAGCACAAGAGTATCACCAAGAATAAAATCGTGGTATAAGAATACAACACAAAAGCTTAAATGCCACCCCACAGGAAAAAAGTCACACGTATAAATTTGAAAGAAAACAACCACCTTTGCTAAATACACCAGAAACTTTAACTTAACCAAGGGTATCCTACTAGCATTTATTCTAAAACATAAATAACCTTTAGTATTTTACTATTCTGAATGATGTAGCAAACCCAAGCTTTTGTTAGACCTAACAGCTGGGCAGCTTACCCCACCAAGTAGCTAACTCAGGGTAGCTGGAGGAATAAAATCATTAGCCCAGCACATTGTAGACTCAATAATCCATAATCAGCTACTAAGTAAAATTACAGAAGCAGAAAACAAAGCTGCACGCTTGTTACTTTCTTAACAGAGACTGCATATAACAACTTTCACTTCTTGAGCCGTATTTACTCAAATTAATTTAGAATGCCTGCGGCTATGAGGAGATTCCCTGGGGTATAAGTGAGAGGCTTCTCTTCTCACAGTGATACACAACATTTTCCCAACTTTGTTTCTTAAGCATTCGAGCATAAATACTTTGTAATTTTTCCATCCAAAAGCTCAAATAAACGGTTAACTGCTGATATAAATTGCAAGAAAGAAGCATCCTAATTTCAAATAAAGTTACTCTCTTGCACAATCCTATCATCATTTTAAAATTCTATCTTATTTGTAAATAGGATAAAAATATCTTTTGGGGAGCTTCAGTAAGTGTCTCTACAAGCCCCTGCCCAACAGATGTAAGTTCAACAGCCAGAATTCAAACCATGTAATTTATTGGCTTATAAATGAATTGGCATCTATAAAAATAAACCTTCTGCAAAGGCTGTGGCTGTTTGAATCCCTCTAAAATGTTCTGGCCGAACTTGCCAACTCTTTAGCAATGTAAGACTGGTAAAATGTATTTCCATTATCAATACAAAATGGAAGCATCAAGATTGGTGAAACATCAGCTTGGAAAGTCATTTACAGTGACATTTAAAACAATTTACTTGAACAACATTTAACTTAATGATAAGAATATTGCCTATTAAATGAAGATTGGCTGTTCAGAATTCAATGGAGCCCCACTCGCCCCCTCTGTGACAGTTAACATCTTTTGATATCGGGGGTCATCATATATCTGAAATGAAAAAGGAACAGAAAAAAGACACCCACGCCATTCTGAGCAAGCGCCTATTAAAATGACTGATCCTTGACGCTTTAAGGCAAAGACTGCACCTGTGATGGCTTCCTTTCCGTTGTCCCCTGTGAAGGCTTTTCCAGCCTTTGCTCATGCTCAACCCATTTTGAGCATCCGTAAGTCCTACCCTTTGTCTACACTGCGGTTCAGAGTGCTTTCCTCTACAGAACTACCAGAGAGCAGGTGAGAAGAAACAAATCTGCCAATGAACTCCCCAGCCCTTCGCTTCACCTCCCTGAGGACACGAGCGACAGCTGGAGACACGACAGGCTGTTTTCTCCCCTGTGATGTTACTTTTACACAGTCTGGGAATTCGTACAGCCCTTCAACTCCAGAGATCTGCCAGAATTCCAGGTGGGCCACCAATATGCTGACACGGAAAAAAATACATTTCCTTGCAGACTGCCAAGCGTCAGGAAACCAGTAAACAGATATAAATAGATGTTAACGTATTTAAGGAGCCCAATGAGGCTCTTCCAAGGTTTTAAGTGCCTGGCCACGTGCCAGGGGTCGCTATTAGGATGCTGACCCTCAAAGCCACCGGTCAGTCACAAAAGACAACCATGCAATCTGCTGTGATTTCATAAATTCAGGAGTGGAGTTGCAGGGCCTGGCCATCTAAGGAATTCCTGGCCACCAGGAGGGGTCTGTTGCAGACCCCAGAGCATCTAAGTCGCCTAGAATAAGGCTCTGGGAGGACAAGCCCTGCAGCTCCCGTTGGTCTGCACCTTCGCCCCTCGTGTCAGGCCGAGGCCAGGAAGTCGCCCCGTTCCATCTCAGTCCCCCTCGACTTCACAGGACAGCGTTGGGCAGGAGACCGCTTCCGCCGGCTTTGTCCTGTCGCCGGTCTGGGGCTGCAGGAGCGCGGCCTGCGCCTGGAGGCGGCCCCCGCGCTCCATCCGCACGCCCCTGCTCGGTCCTCCGGCGACGGCCGACCGTCCCTGTGTCCTCTTCCTGTTCTCATGGCAGCGCGGGGCAGCCTTTCTGCACGCATGGACCCCACACCCTCTAAAATCCCACTTTAGGGCTCGAGAAGGCTTCCAGCTCCTCAGCCACCCGGTGTCACTCGGTCGCCAGGCCGCCGGGGCGCAGGCGGCGGAGCGGCCACCCTCCCGCTCCGGGGCTCGGGTCCGCCGGCCCCCCGCCCGCCCCCGCCCGCGCTGCCGCCCCGCGCCCTCGCCTACCTGCGGGCCCCGCGCCCGCCGCCTCGGCCGAGCGGGGAGGCGCGGGCGGCGCCGGGCTGGACTCCTCCCGGAGCGGGCGCGGGGCGCGTCCTTCCGGAGGCCGCGCCGGGCGGGGGCCCGTCCCTCTGCGCGCGCCGCTCGGCCCCGCGCCGTCCGGGACCCGGTCCGCCCCCGGCCCCGCCTCGGCCCCGCCCCCGGCCCGCCCACGACTCGCGTCCGCGCCTTGCTTTCCGCCCCCCGGCTCTTGGGCGCCTCGCGGGGACCCCGGCCAGGGCGCGCTCGGGGCTCGAGGCCCTGAGTGGGGTCGGGGCGGGGTGGCGTCGGGATGGGGCACGGCGGCGCCCGGTGCCTGGGCCGCGGGGAGGAGCCGGGACGGCGCGGGCCCTCCTCCCCGCTCCTCCTCCTGCGCCCGCACGGCCAGTGGCTCGTCCCCTGGGCTGGGTGTCCCCGGGCCGCGGGCCGGGCGGAGCTGGGCCGGGGGCGGGTGCACGGGGGGAGCCCCCACCCTCCGTCCCCTCGCGCTCACACGGTGCGCCCGCCGCACGGTCACGTCCGCGGCCCGCGGGGCCTGAGGGTTCGGCTGCCGCTCGGCCCGGCGCCCCCCGGCCGTCTCTGGAAGAGGGTCCCGCAGGCAGAAGAGCTCCGGACTCGACTCTGCACCCCTGGAGCGAGGGCGACTCTCCTACCAGCTCTACACTGGCTTCCGCACCTGCCCACCGTGCGCTCACAGGCCCGCACCGCATCCATTCTCCGCGGGCGCATCCAGTCCTGGCGACGTCCCCCGCCGCCGGGGACGGAGCTCCCCGGAGAGGGTACTTCTCGGCCCACGACTGCTCGCTATTTGCGGCCTCTCTCTCCACTCCTCCTCCTCCTTCCCCCTCGTCCATCCCCCCTTCCTCTAACCCCTCCTCCCGCCTCGTCCACAGGCTTCCCACTCTCGGCGTTCGCCCTCCGCCATCCTTGCGCTTCTGATCTGGATGCAGACAGGACCCCGGGTGGGGCCCAGAGGCGGCACTGTGGCCGGAGGGACACCCGCTGTCCTCTCTTTGAGCGGCAGTGTCCCTATGTTGCCCTTGAAGGAGAAGCCGCCTGATCTGTTATAGCCCATAGTCCGGTATTCCAGCGAGAAACAGGAGAGCGCTCCCTTGCCACTGAAGACACAAGGGATAGCCAGGAAGAGAACTAGCGTTTGTTGAGAACGCAGCCTGCTGGACGCGCGACCTTACCGAATGTAGGAAGCAGACATTTTTAGACCCATTTCGCAGATGAGGAAATGGGCCTCAGAGAAGTTAAGGGGCTTGCTCAGGATCACACAGCTAGTGCTTAGCAGAGCCGGGATTCGAAAGCAGATCACATATATGACAAAGTTGCATAGAACTAAATGCACTCACACAAATGAGAGCATGTAAGACTGGTGACGTTTGAATAAGACTCCAGGGTTGTATTAGCATCATTTCCTGGTCCTGATATTGTACTACAGTTATGCAAAACCTTACCATTGGGGAAAACCGGGGAAAAGGTCTCCAAGGAATCTCTCTGTATTATTTCTTACAACTTAATGTGAATCTACAGTTATCTCAGAATAAAAAGTATTTTTTAAAAAGCAGATCAGTCTTATTTTAGAACCCAAACTCTCTTCCTGCAACACAGCATGCCTGGAGATAAGAAAGAGGAGAAGTTCCTGCTCCGCTCTCTTGCTTTTGGACAATCTTGGGTAAGTGCACACACACACACTCATGGACTTTATGCATAGTTGTTCAGTCCAGGAATAATTATACAACACACATGCACACAGTTCCTTAAGCAAATAGCTAACCTGGTACCAGGGTACTATATAGGTGTCATCTTATACATAAGAGAATTATCTTCACTGGGGACTAAAACAGCCAACAGTCTCAGGAGGTGAGAATGAAGAGACGTTTCCTTGTTTCACCTAATCTCTGCCAGGGGAGCCTCATCTCACTCGTTCGCTCACCAAGCATCCCTTTTTGGGAACATTTGGGAATAAACTGGATAATAAGGGTGTCTTTGCACCTGGATTGATGAGAAAGCAATTAGATACATCATTACAAAAGCAGCATAAATCTTTGATGTGCATTTTGTTTTCACTTGGGAGAGAATGGGTATGGTTCTCTAAGGATATAATTTAGACATCTTTGCACCAAAATACTGAGGTCAAAGTGATGATAAATCTTATGGCAGTGACCTCTGTGAATCCTATTTCAATCTATAAAAAAATGCCATCTTGGAGGCTGATGTCTTTGGGCTAACACTGAGATCTCCAGATGACATACTCAAACTTTCATAAAAATGTATTTTGTCTGATTCTTGATTATTGAGGTCCCTTCTCCTGACATCGTGCAGCCTGTCTCTGGGTCCCCTGATGGATAAACGAGATGAAAGGAAGTAAAGTCAGCAGAGAGAAAAATTAGTGCCTATTTCTGTGGATCCAGTCACAGGCCACAGTCAAGATCAGGCCAAACTGTGTGTGCATGTGAGTGTGTGTGTGTGAAAAAACACGTAGGTAGATGTGCTGGATAGCTTCTCTTTGTCCCTCCAGATGCCTTCTCTGTCCTCTCTACCTGCTCTATGCCCCAAGAGGCCACCCTGAGGTATTCCTTGTGCCCTGGTGTCCTGTTAAGTTCAGCTGATAAGGTCATCGGCAAAAGGTTGGAGGGAGGAAGGAGCATGAGGTTGGGGTATTTATTTACCCAGTTTGCTCCCTGTAGGGTCTCTGTAGGCTGGCCGCATCCTTTAGGATCACAGCTTCTGTCACACAGCCCTCTCCACACCACTCTGTCACCAGCCCTCCTTTGCCCATGAGGCCTATGGGAGGCAATGACACTCCTGACATCAGCTTCCAGGCAGACACTCTCCTTTTTCCTCTGCACTTGGCCCACTTTTTGTCATTAGTCCCTTTTTAAACTATTCTCCAAAATACCTAATTTTGAGTTTATCCACTATTTTCTTCTGAGATCTTGATTGATAAAGTAGGTTTGCATACATTCCTTGCTTCAGAAACAAAGGCCCCTCTCTCTATTAACATAAAATACCTTGAATTTTTCCATTGCCCAGAATTTTAGGTCAGTTCCCCCAAAGCAGACCCTGAGATGAGGATTTGTGTGCAAGAGTTTTATTAAAGAGATGTTCCTAGAAGAAACCTGTGAGAGAGTGTGATGGGAGGGTCGGGGAGGAGCGAGGCAGGGAAAGCAGACATGAAGACTCTGGCAAGGGTGCAATGTCAGGCAGATCCCAGCCTCAGCCAAATCCTGAGGTGAGCACTGCAGCATAAACCACATCTCAGAGTTTGCCCTGATGGAGACCCAAGGCGCCCAGGCAGAGCACCATCGATTCCTACTTCACATATATCCCCAGTGAATTGAAAGTATTAGGGAGGGGAGACATGCTGATTATTAATTGGCTTAGTAATGGAGTTGTTGGTGGAGAGGAAAAGAGTTACCTCCAGACACCGAAAAAGCTCACAGAAGATGCTAAGGGGACACACTCTTGGAAAAAATACTTCACATAATCAAATACTATTTGCTTTCAATGGACTCAGTATACTTTAGTCTTAGTAAAAATCAAATCAGGGCAGATAGTCTTCTTAAAAAGCAAAGGCATCTTTGTGGGAATCTTAGCCACCAGATGCAGGTACCAGTTCTCTGGTGTGTGTGCATGTGGTTTGGGGGGGGGGGCGGGTATCAACACTTGCCATTTCCCTCTGAAGCTTCTAACACTTGGAAATTTGTCATAGAAGCTTTTCTCATCTGCAGTTCAAACACTTTTTTCAGCAAGAATTGAGCTGAAGTTGAAATCACCATCTGGTATCTCATATTGAACCAGGTTCTTCGTGTGCCAAGAACGTCTTCTCTTGGCAGTGATGTTGACTGTGATCTTTCGAAAATGTTTCTTGGGTTGGCAGTCTTGACTGAACAGAGCAAGCAGCCTGTCTTGGAATTTAGGAATAGATGTGCTGAGCAAGTTGTTGCCCCAGGAAGAAAAGTGCGAGGTGAAAAGTTGAACCTTAGGTTTTGAAACCCCAGAAGCCATATCTTTTATTATTGAGCCAAAACCAGCTAGGAAAAAAAATCTCAGCAATATGATTATAGCAGCAAGACGTTGCACAAGAGCTAGGAAAGGAGAATTCAATTCAAGCCAACAAATGCTATTTAAACACTTTCCAGGTGCAAAGGGATACCTTGGGCTGCAGGGACGTAAGGATGGTGAGGAAGGGGTCTTGCTCCCCAGTGGTTGACCATCCGGCGGCTGGGCAGAGGGGATAGCTGTCCACACTTAGGTGCACGCAGGCGGACTATGCTGAGGAGCATAGCTGACACCACCCGCCTCCGCCCAGAGGCCCGGGACCCCTGTTACCATTTCCATGAGCCCTTCCATTAGCTCCCGTATGCTCTGGCTTCCAATGACCTGAGCCTATGAGTCTGCTTCAGGGGCTGCCCTTGGGTATCATGTACACGTCCAGAGGGCAGGAAGTACTGAGGAGCTTAGTTCCTAGCCAGTGAGCGCTCAGTGTGGGAGTAATGAAGTCCAGCTCCCTCCTTAGGGCAGGACGTGCACTAATGTCAGGCTTTCCCTATGGATTCAGAGTTACTCCCTCTGGGACTCTGCCTGAACTCACCTGTGCTCAGTCTCTTTCCTGGCTCTGTCCCACTTCCCTCATCCACTTGCTGGTCTCTTCTGGGAGCATTTTCTTAATAAAACACCTCCCTACAAACCCTCCTCTCAGGATCGGCTTCTGGGAACCTGACCAAAGGCAAGCGGCTTAATAAGAATATAAGCAAAATGCTGTGAGAACACAGAAGGAGTGATTAATTCTGCCTGGAGATCAAGGAGGATCCCATAAAGAGAGGCGTGTTTGAACTAGGCCTTGAAGGGTAATTGGGGTTTTGCCAGGCAGTTGGAATTGAGGAATGCCATAAGTCTGGGGAGAATACACACGCGTGCAGGGTAACAGTGGGGAATGACAGGCGGCGAGGCTGCTGTTAGGCTGGCACTCACTGAAGAAGAGTCTTGAATGTTGCTAGAGTTTGGGCTTTTCAAAAATTGGCAATAGTGGGGCACGGTAGGTTTCTGAGCAGGGGAGAAACATGATACATCTCCCTTTTAGAAAGTAACTGAGTGGAAATACAAAGGATGGTTGGAGAGGAAAGAAATAATGGGAGCCAGTTTGGCAGTCATTGGAGTACTCCAGATGAGGACGACAAGGGACGGACTTAGGGCGGTGGCATGAGAAAGAAAGGAAATGTCGGACCTAGAGATGGAGTGACGAGACTTGACTAGCGAGTGTGTGTAGGTGGGAGAACGAGAGTGATCGAAAGTGGCCGAGGTGATCGGAAGGTGGATGATGGTGCCATCAACCAAGACAGAGAACCGGGAGGAGAAACCCACATTGGGGAGAAATCGATGAGTTCCTTTTTGGATATACTGAAATTGAAGGAGACACTTGAAAAAATCCCTAGTAACTCAAAGAAATTTGAATGAAATCTGAAAGTAATCTGAGAATAAAGAACAAACAAAAATTCAGGGGATATTCAGAGACTGGTGAAGTTCTAGTTCAAAGTTAGACCAAAGAGACACTTTTTAAAATTAGCTTTCTGCGTAGGAATCAAAACAAGTTGACAACAGAAACTTGGACAGCCTTTAGAAAGAACACAAAATTCACTGATGACCAAAGAGCAATGCTTCAGTCCAGTATGATTTCACCTTGCTGATTAAACTAGAGGGGAATCTATATGAAGGTTAGATCTGATATATTAACTTTGAATGGCTGTTTGGAGCAACCCAAGAAAGCAGAATCCTTTAACAATGGTGCCGAAAGAAAGAAGAAAAACAGGGGTTCAGCCTTGCAGGCTATCTGTCTAAAGTAACACATTCCTGGGGGAGGGACTCCCGGAGTAAGAGTCCCATCAAGGGAGGCCGCCATCTCCTGGCCCTTAATCATTGCTGTTCATTTGCTTATGGCCTGGCATTGATTTTTAAAAAAATAAATCAATAAGTCCATCTGGGAACTGGCATCTCTTCATTGCGTTGACATTTCAAGTGGGACACAATTGGAAGAAAAAGCACAAGTCTGAAGTCTTAGGAAATGTTTCAGTTTGAGGAAAAGTCTACTTTGTATAAGAAACATTGTTTCAAAAGCCAAAGTATTATAGGGCAGCAGAGAGGCCTTGCTACTCTGTAACAGTGTTACATTTAAACTCTTCTCTTTGAGAACTCTTAATACTGACTACCTACACTTCCTGTATCCTAGGTAAAATCTTGTAGATTTCAGAAGCCCACTTACCCATGGGAACAACAGAGGAAGAGAAAGTGGAAAATATAGGGGCAAGAGAAAGCAGACTTTAGTCGTGTTTATTCCTTCAATCTCTCTTCCGCCCTCCTTCTTTGCTTTCCTCCCTTCCTCCCTCAGTCCTTCCTTTCCTTCCTCCCCCACTTCTAAGAATACTTGAGGACCTACTGTGTGCCAGGAACTGTACTAGGAGTTACAGATACCATACTGAACAAGGGAGGCATATATGATCTCTACCCTCAGGGAACTGAAGTCTATCATACTGGATTTCAGATTCTACATGTAAATAAAACATAACATCACTTGTTTTTCGCTCCTGTTCTCTCTCACCTTCATATTATATATCAAAGCATATTAGGTTCGCTATTTGTCGGGCAAGTATGCTGGGCAGAACCCAACTAGGTTGCCTACATGTGAAATCCAACTCTCTCACTTAATAGTTGTGTACGTTCGGTCAAGTCACTTAACCTTTTCACCCTCCGTCTCTTCATCTATAAAGTAGAGGTAATAATAGCACATGCTTCATAGGACAGTTGCATTACAAGAATTAATTCATTTAGAACTTAGAGTTGGCTCTAGTATACAGTGAGCAATTGGCTGATGTTACCTGTTATTATTTTTATCAGGCACAGGAATAAATAGACAAAACACTCTTACAGGTGGAGACAGACAGGCTCACAGATAAAGGCAGTCGAGTGTGGTGGGTGAAACGGTGAAGAAAGAATGCTTAGGCTACGGTGGGGGGCACGAAGAAGGGAGTGGTGCATTCTGCTGCTCGGCTCTTTTGAGGCAGATGTAATATCAGTCCAAAAAGGAGTTTCTTATTTCCCTGACCTTTAGGTAAATGATCCTTCACTATTAAATGCCTATTTTGCTTGCTTTATTTGCCCATAGTTATCCCACTGTGAATAATTATGTCAGCACAAATGAAGGTTTTTCATGAAGGGACACTGTGGTCCCTCTTTACACTCTGAATAAAGAAGCTCACCAAAGTAGGTGAAACTAGGTTACATATTCCTGATTTCTTCAGCAGCATATTTCTCATAGAAATCAGAGTTGTTTGTGCAAAGGGAAAATAGGCCTTTTATCACACCAGGAGGTGGTCTTCTTCCTTTTGCCAGTAACTAGTCAAGTCATGGGATATGATTTAGTTCTGGCCAAGGTTAGCTGGGGGTTCTGGGAAAGATTCCCTTGATAATATGGGACTAATGAGAGAAAATACCACTATTCTTCTCTGGATTTTGTTGGCCTGCATGTGATGGCTGGCACTACTGCAGCCATCTTGTGACCGTGAAGAGAGAGATTGCCGACATCCTAAGGATGGCAAAGTAGAAAAATAGAAACAAAGTGGGTCCCTGAAGATATCCTTGAGCTGCTGGATTTACCAACTTGGGCCTTGATCCACCTCCAGACTTCTTGTTGTGTGATAAAATAACTCTTTAATTGTTTATGCTGCTTTTAGATGGGTTTTCTGCTAACTTTCAGTTAACTCCTTGTGGTAGCTCATCCCCAAGGATTCAGAGCACTTCCCTGCAGGAAGATTGGACAGCTTTTAAGCCCAGGCATGGCCGTATGACTTGCTTTGACCAAAGAAATGTGAGCAGCATGATGGGTCATTTCCAGGCAGAAGCTTTAAGAGCCAGCATGTGGTTGGCCATGACTCCTCTCCCCTGGCCCTACGACCAGGGAAGCAGTTGAGACCAGCCTCTGCTAACCCAGTTCCTCGATGACTGCAGTAGGCAAGGCCTTCTTGCCTCCTCCCTCATGGACTCGTGGCATGAACAAGAAAGAAACTTTGTCACTTTAAGCTGCTGCCTCTTGTTGTTGTCACAGATACATCTAGCCTATTTTGACTGGTCAACATCCTTAAAGCTGCAGCAACTAAAACCAACGAAGGGAAAGCAAGAACTTGGGATGCAGAACCTAAGTGTGAATAACTGGACAGGTACTGGAAGGAACGGGCTGCCCTCGGTCCACGCCACACACTTCCTGTGAGAGCAGCCTCGCACTGGTAAGTAATTCAATCCAAATAAGGCTTCAAAAGTGTCTTCAATGCATTATTCAGAGGGAATCAATCACAACATATTAAGTGTCTCTTTAGTATCTCTGATGCTTGCCTCATCACTTCGCCCCACCAAACTCTCTTTGTAATGACCTCGCTGTGCACTCTCCTAAAGTCCCACCTGCCTAGACACCTACCTAGGGGGCTTTTGGTCATGGCTCAATGACCACATAGCTGAGGGTGACATGTCAATGGGTGGGACAGGAGAATGACGGTGTTGACAGCTGGTGCTTACACAGCTCTTGATCTGTACTGGGTGTCATTCTAAGCATGTTATATGTAGTAACTCACTTAATCCTCACCTTATGAGGCAGGTATTATTTATTATCTCATCCTTACAGATGAGGAAACAGAGGCATGGAGAGCTCAAGTGTTTTACTCAAGGTCATGCAACTAAAATGTGTTGACACTCAGATTGGATTCCAGGCAATCTGTTGTGTTCTAATGGTGATGCTTAACTGAGAGGTGGGTGTTCTTGGGGCAGCTGTTCTTGGAGAAGCAAGAGGTTAAGAGCCCAGTTGAGCTTCATTCAACTTAAATCCTACCTAGGTGTTGTTTCACAATTTGCAAAACACGTCTGCCTCCTGGTTTCCTCAACTGCAGGGTGGTGCTGCTGATGGTTCCGTACTCTGTGAGGTGACTGAGGCACGTGAGGACCAGCACTGAGCTGGGCCTTCATGACACTATTGGGGTGCTATAGCATTCTAGGTCAGAGCCCAGGGTGCAGATGTCTTGGGTGTGTGAAAGGTCATGCACAAAAATGAAATGACCACATGGGGCTTTCTCTGGGATCCTGTAGGAGGGGCATGGACTGGAAGATGACAGCACCTGGGAAGGTCGTCTGCAGAGTCGCTTCTGCCATCTGCAGACACAACGGCAGCTGAGATGCACTCTGAGCGCCGGACAAGCCATTTGGATGAACTGTGATCAAAGAGGGTTGGAACGGCGTTTTCTGAGGGCTGAAAGGGGTGCATAGATGTGCACATGTAAGGTGTGGGCGGGGTGAGGACAAGGCTGGGATCTAAGATTGTTTCAGAAAAGCTTTGGAAAAGCACCTCAGGAGAGAGAGAAGTTCATTCAGGAAAGTGCAGTTAACTCCCAGCCAGTCCTTTAGGTCGTATCTCTAAAACATATTTCGAATCTAAACACTTCTCACCAGCCCCACTGTGGCCACTGCCAACACCCGACGTTGGGCTGCCGTTGTGTCTCTCCCAGGCTCCTGCGTCCGTCTGTGTAGTTCCTCTGCCTCCATCTTGTCCCTGCCTCATAGGAGACAGAATGATCTTTTAAAAAATGCTGTTAGTTCCTGCGGCTTCTTCTCACTCTTAGAATAAACCCCAAATCTTCACCCCTGTAGTCCGGCCCTGCCTAACACCTGGATCTCCCCTCTCACACCCCCAAAAACCCCCTTTGCTCCCTGCAGTCCCTCTACCAGCCTTCTTTCTGTTCCAAGAACACAGAGCTCCTTCCTGCATCAGCTGTTCCCTCTGCCTGCAATGCCAGCCCCTCAGCTCTTTGCATAGCTGCTCCTTCCTGTCCTCTGGTCCTGATCCGAACATCACCTTCTCTGATTTCCCGTCACCCTGCCCCTGCCCCTCACCCTCTCTCGGGCACCCTCCATGCCCCCAGCGGGTTGCTTTCTTCCACAGCACTCACGGGAGCTGTCTGAAGCGATCTTGTTTGTTCCCTTGCTTGTTTACAGGGCTGTTCTCAGTCTTGCCCATTGGCCTGAGTGGGCTTGTTCGTCCCGTTCACGGCTGTATCCCCAGCACCTAGATCTGTTCCCAGCGCAAAGAGGCTCTGTAATTTAAGGAATAAGTAATTTACATTTAATTTCCATCAGTAATACATTTCAAACAATTTACTTGTATGTCTCAATGGAAAAAAGAAGGAGAAAAAATTAATTTTATTTACATTTAATTGAATATTGATGTATTCTTTGGATGATGGCAATGGAATAGTAATATTTGAACACAATTTTGTGAGGTTAATCTACCCCTAGAAAATCTGAAATTACATATGGCTCAGAATAAATTAGTTTACATAGAAAATTAAAAACCCAGGAGCCACAATTGATAGGTTCCTATTTCTAAATATTATGAAAATATAAAATTTAAATATGAAAATGTAAAATATAAGCTACAATGTTTCCATAGTAAAGAACTTGTAGTTAGTAAGGGCAAAGAATACAATGTCAAAGTCTGGCTAACCATATTTTCTTTACTGATTTCCTTGAATAATTTAATGGTACTGAAGGTTTATTTGGAGTCCATTGAAATATTAACATTATACCCGATATTAATTGCCTTTGCCTGTTTGTCTTATTTCTGGATTTGATTCAACTTTTTTATATTTAAAGATTCTTGATGGAGAGGCTTCTGGGATGTAATTGCCTTCGATCCACACATGACTAAATTTGGTCGTATTCACTGATTGTGTAAAGAGCCCTCTCTGAGAAGTAAATATTAATGCTGACTGGTTTTGAAAAAAGCCCTTGGGGCACCTCATCTTCTTCTTTCCATTTTTAGACACCTCTGTTCGCTGCTTTAACACTCGGGTGGAAGTGTTTTTAAAGGAGCTTGTGAAGATTTGGAAAAGATTTTATTTTTAATATCCCAGATTGCATCCTCTGCTTTTGGTTGGTTTTGTTACATGTGCTCCATCTGTCTTGGAGATACGGAAAACTCAGTGGGAGAAAATTGGAAAGGGCAAAATTGCTTCCCTCGTTCTACAAAATGTCTAAAAATTACTTCACATGTAAGATCCAGCACGCAGATTCCTCCACTTCTGACGTCCACAGCATGACCCAGGTGCCTGTCAGTCTGCCTTCCAGGCAGGGAAAGGAGAAGTGGCTCAGAGACACCCTGGGTGGAAGGCCCGCAAGGTGGAAAGCCTTGTACACAGCCTCTGCTTTGAAGGACTTCTGTAGAGCTTCTCATGATTCCAGGCAAATTTAAGAAATGCACAGATTGCTTCTTTTATTGCGAACATCCTTAAAGGAGAACGTAATCAATTCACTTGCTGGTTACCGTTGATCTGGGATTTCTGATATCTTTCTTTAATGTTTCAGGATAAGTACTTGATGAAAAAAATCTGAACAATAAAACAAAACATTTCTTTGCCTATCCCCAGCTGCACCTGACAGTGAAAGAAGTTGAAATCTTACTCCTTACTGGACATTACATCCAATTTCAAGCTTCTATTATCTCTTCTTTAAGCCACAGGGGAATACCTAGTAAAGTTTTTTGTTTCTCTGAAAATCAGCCGGTTATGTTCGTAACTGGAGCACTTCACGGCTGGCTGTCTGGGAGAGCAAAGGGTTTTTATCTGCCCCTCCATTGTTCCATGTTATATTTATGTATTTTTTGAGTGTCTTGTAGCCTGAGAATGTGAACTTCTGGAGACTAAAGATCTTTTATGATGTGTGCAGCACTGAATAAAATATGGATTCCTCAGGGTCATCTCAAAAGGGACTTTAATCTGGAGCTATAAAGTGACACTTCTTTGCTGTGTGCTTATCTGCAAATGAACAGAATCAAACCTTCAACAAGCAAAACTCACAGCCCCAACTTTACGAATACACTGAACAGAGATGATGCTAGTATCCTGGTTTGTTAATTTGGGGAGGGTAATTATTTTAGAATTATTATAAATAAAGTATTTTCAATCAGAAGTGGACTGTTGCAGAAGGTGATATTTTAATATCACATGATATTTAAAGCTATCCTTACAGTTTATAAATCATGGCTCGAGCTGATAAACAGACATATTAGTGCCTAACCCACATGCTATCAAATTTTCCCATGTCCTGAGGCTCACCTGAGAGCTCTATGCACTTGCCATCAGTATTGCCTATCCTGTTACAAGACCGGGTCATCATCCAGAACCGCTTCACCTCTGTGATCTTCAACTTTGGGATTCCACTCTGACCTCAACCCTGTCCCTTCGCTTCCCTACACCCTCCCCCCGGCCATCTGCAGTCTCACTAAGGCATCAGCCTTCACTCTCCCAGTTAACAGCCCCGGGCCCTCTTGGCTTGCAGGGCACTTTGAGGACACTCTTACCATCAGATGCAAGCCCTTGCTCACAGCCAGCTAACCAACCCTCAATCTCAGATGTGCCCATCAGTCTGTTTTCTTTGGCCCTTGAGCGTTATAGGAGAACATCACATAACAACCACGCAGTCAGGGGCTAACACAGATTTTGAATCGCAAACCTCAGCTGGGCACTCCGGACCGTCTGAAAGCCTCTGCTCATTCCTGTATGGACTACCTGGTCTGAGGCCTGAAGGACTGGATCACATGAACCACACATGTAGGACAGAGCTCACCATCTTATTCAAAACATACAAAGTTCATTTTCCCCCTGGATTTCACATGGGCCAAACTTTCCCCATTTTTTGTAAGTGCTTTCTCATTTTCATTTTCTTGTGTGGTTTCCCAAATAGATTACTTCTTGGAGTAATTAGAGTTTAGAGGAGAGTGAGAGTTTAAGATAATCACAAAACACTTCCTATAGACCCACTGTGTGTCAAACACTGTTTTAGGTGCTGGATACAGCGGTGGACAAAATAAACAGTCTGTCCTCACAGAATCTATATTTGAGTCGCAAGGGACAGAAAATGGGCAAATCAGTACCAACACGTCCCGTGTCCGGAACTGGTGGGAGGAGGCAAGCTGTCTGGACTGGCTGCTCCGCGTGCTCGGTGCCAGCACGAGCCACCCTGCCCGGGCTCACTGCCAGGTCTCCCACATATGTGACCTGCACAAGCTACCCAACCTGTGACTCAGTTTCCCTATCTGTGAGATAAAGATTTTCATAGCACCAACGTCATAGGGGTGTTACGAGGATTAAATGACTTAATGCACACATAGATTTCCCCTAGTAAGCACCACATAATTGTCAACTGTTTTATTTTTAATAGTTGTCTCATCACTGCCCCCACCCTCACACTCAGCAGCCTGGGCTGTGGAGGCAGAGAGAGATTCACCACGAAGGGAAAGCCCCTCGCCTGTGGGAGCCCGTCCCTTCCAGGGCCCTGAGAGAGGCCCAGCAATGAGTTCACGAGGAGCTTTTGACAAGTTTGCAGAAGTAACACATTTCATCGCAGCTGGTTAAGGTGCCCTCTGTGTCTGTATGACCCCCCTGTGTCAGGCGGCACCGGAGTGGCCGTGGGCATCTGGGGATGTGGCTAAGAGGAAGTTACGCTGGAGACATGTTTCATTTGGGGCTAGTGGGGAACACCATGTCCATATCGACTGCAGTGACTGCCGCGCATCCTCGTGCAGAAGCAGCTCCAGGACGCCAGCCACCGCGCCACAGCTGCAGGTGGGCCGTGGTGCTGGGGACGTGTCCCTCAGAGCCTGGAGAGAAGGCGCCCAGCAGGGGCTGGGGGAGGGTTGGAAATGCACAGAGCCAGAGTTAGTCTGTGGAAGTGCCTGTAAAGCTCTGATGTATAAAATTGTGAGTAGAGGGATTGGTTCTCAAGGGCCTGGTCAGAACAGAAGTCTTTCCCTGTTGAGAGAACACGAGATAACGTAGCATTAATAACTGTCACTCGTTGTCATGGACTGAATGTTTGTCTGCCTCCCAAGCTCATATGTTGCAGCCCTGCCCCCGAAGTGGTGGTATTTGGAGATGGGCCTTTGGGAGGTCGTCAGGTTTAGATGAGGTCGTGAAGATGGGGTCCTCATGATGGGATTAGTGGCCTTATAAGAAGAGCCTAGAGAACTTGCTCTTTTTCTCTCAGCCATGTGAGCACACAGTGAGAAGGAGCCGTCTGCAACCCAGGAGGATGGCCCTCCCCAGAGCACCACCGTGCAGGCCCCCTGACCTCTGACCTTCCCACCTCCAGAACTTGGGGAATGAATGCCCGTTGTTTAAGCTGCCCAGTCTGTGGGACTTTGTTACAGCGGCCCCAGCTGACCAGGACATACATTATACACTTAATGGGAATCTCATTAGACAGAATAATGATTCCTGCATTTGCAGAGCAGAACCCTGCAGGGGTCCAAACAGCGAGGAGGCGTGTGGGGAAGGCGCAACCTTTATGTCCCCCACTCACCAATATTAAACTGAATCTCAACCAACCACATTAGAAGAAATATTGAATTACCCTTCTACTCTCTCTAGAAAATATTACAGAATTATTGTCATTTTAGGGATGATCAGAGTTTATAGCCAAATATGTAGGGGAAAACAGTATTGTAGAGGTGTGCCAGTTGATGAATATAAATCATATTATTTTCTGAATTTTATAGAGATTGTGATATTTGCTCTTTTTAAAAATGTATAATTTGTGTGATTTCCTTTCTCATTATAAATAATATTCACTTTGCCCTTAATCTTGGCTTGGTAAATTTTATGTTCTTTTTCTCAAACAGGCCCTCTTCCCAGACTGCATATATTTCCGGCCCACAAACCTGGGATCCACTTCTGTCTGGAGCAGGTGGGTGCGAGGGAATGAATGCCTTCAGTGTCTCTTATCTCCTCACACTTACCTGCACATCTCCTCTCATGGAAGAGGAACAGAGGCCCTGCCCCATCCCCCACCTGCTTCATGGTCCCTGGCCTCCTCCCCCACCCCTTCCTCCCCTCGGCCTCTGTCTCTCCACTGGCCTCCCCACCCTTGGTGACCACGCTCTTGCTCTTTGCTGGCTCTTCCCCATCAGTCCCACTCCTGGAATGCCTATCTCTTTTTCAGAGGCTTCCCAACTCCTTCCCTCCCCCTACATTAAATGTCTTGAAACAGAAGCCCATACTTCCTAATTCCTCAGTTCCCTGACATCTGGTTTCTCGCAGCTTTGGGGAAGGTCCCTAGAGTCACCATTGCCCAACTCTGGGGCCTCTGACCCGTCCTCCTCCAATCTGGCTTCTGCCCGGCATCCGACAATGTTGACACCACTCTCTCCTGCATCCTCTCTGCCCTGGCTCCCCAAGACCAGCTCTCCTCGTTCTCCTCCCTTGCCTCTGACCCCTTCCCCCACCACTCCCTCCCTGGTTCTCTGAGATACTGCGTCCCCCAGACTCTGGCTCAGCCCTCTTGTCTCCCCGCCTCACTTGCTCTTCCTGGCCGTGCTTGTTTATTCTGCAGCAAGTCTATGCCCTTGACTCTGAAGTGAGACATCTATTCCTGCGGCTGCTCCTGAGCTGTGTAGCACTGCTTCCAACCTTCCGCTGGACAGCGCCATCTGCTTGTCCCACGGGCTTCTCGCACCAGCATCTTCGCAAAAGAAGATCCATGTCCTCGCCCTTCCCTCTGTGTTCTCCATGGTGGAAGGTCACCACCATCTCCCAGTCACTCACTGGGTATTCTTGGGGTCTCCCGGCTCCTCCCCTCCAATCATTGACAAGGATTACTTATTTTACCTTTAAGTCAGGTGTTCTTAACCTTTTTTTGTAATCGTTAAACCTCTTGAAAGCATGGTGAAGACTTTGGTTTGCTTCTCAGAATAATGCTTTTTAGTGCATAAAACAAAATACAAAGGATTACAAAGGAAGTCATTTTTTGGAAATACAGTTTCCAAAATTGTCAAGACCTTTGACACAGGAATACACGTAATAATGCACGGCTACAGTCTCAGGTACTCAGATCCACAGTCAGGTCTACTCACCATCACGCTAAAGTCATGCTGGCGTAAAGGATACACAGAGGCCTCTGCAACAACTGAGACAGGGGTGCAAAATCTGTGACTTCTGTGGGTGACAAAGCCCTAGATATTGCTAAGTTTACTACAGCAATTTTCTTACATTAATAATAGAACAATGTGATAGATTTTAGTATGAGAAAAGTGAAAATAAAGATGTAATGTTTTCCCCATACAAATTACAGACTCTTGAGTTCTATCCGGGTTAAGATACCTGCTTTACATGATCTCTTCTCTGTTCCTCCGACCTCACTATAGACCCCCAGAAGCCCCTGAATGGACCCCTCCCCTTTCTTCCACACCTGCTCTTGTTGCAGTGTTCCCAGCACACCTGAGCGGAACACCCCTGTCACCTGAGCTGGGTACCAGTACAGGCCTCCTCTCTCCACACTCTGTCCTCCCCCCAAGCCTCGTCTCCTCGGTGGAGCTCAGATTGCCGCCCCCTCTCCACCCCACTTGTCTGCCTTATTTCTTCGTTGGATTGTACAGCAGCCACCAGGCTCCCCTCGCCTGGCCTCACCAAGCCTTCCCGCAGAAGCACAGATCTGTGGGAAACCCATCTGATCAGGGTGTTCCTCTGACTTCATCCCCTCACGGTCTTCAGGATAAAAGCAGGCTCTTTAGCATCATGCGGTGTCTGCCCCGCTTCCCGCCCCAGCTCCTACAGCGCTGTGCTCCAGTCGCCCCTCTTCCCGAGTCAGCCAAACTGCAGGACAATCGAGGCGTCAGAAGCCAGGGATCTGGAGCCAGTGCCTCAGTTCAAATCCTGGCTCCCCCACTCAAGACCCGCATGGCCCTGGGAAACCACTTTTCCCCTCCACGCCTCAGGGACCTCAGCCCTAAGAGGGACCACGGGCGCCCTTGCCCCCCAGGCTTGTGAGAGCCGGTGGGATACACGTGAAATGTTCAGGACAGGCCGGTGATGTGTAGGACCTCGTCATGGTTTCACAGTTCCTTCATGGGGTTGGCCTTTCTCCTGTTCTCTGGTGGCCCAGCTGGTCCTTTAGGACTCAGCCCAGGCATCTCCTGTTCCTCAGAACCTTTCCGTCTCTGCAGAGCTCATCAGCCAGCCACGTTCTGCAGGAACGCATGTATCCACCCCGCAGGGACCTCGGCCCCTTCCCTTGTAACCAGGGACTGCCTCCAGCCAGGCGGGGCGGGTGGTCAGCAGGAGGCCGAATGGACTAAAGAGAGAATGCAGATCAAAGGACAAAGCGTTAGAATAAAGAAGAGCTGGTTCTCTCCTGACAATTTGCTTTTCAAAATATTGTGTAACAAGGGACTTACTTTGCTGTTTTTCTGAGTGTCCTGTCTGTATCGAGTCCTTTGTTGGCCAACTCTGGGGCCTGATAGCATCATGCTTCTGAAACAGGAGGGAAAAAGAAGTGTGCGCCTGTACGTACATATGCGCACACTGTACATCTATGTGCACATGTGTGTATGTACGTGCATATGTGTTATATGCGCGCATGCATGTGTATGTCTGCATGTGTATACACATGCACGAGTGTGCCTGTGTGTGTACATGTATGTGTACATGTGTGTGTGTGTGTGTGTGTGTGTGTGCATGTGGGTATGTGTGTGTGTTGGGGGCAGGACGCTGGGGGGAGGGAAGCCCTCAGCTGCTCCTCAGGAATCAGGTCTCCAAGGACATGTTGCCATTTAATACTCTCAGCAGAGGGACCGCAACCACAGGAGTGGGAAGGTGAGCCTATTTTTAGGAACAGAAGAGAAGGCCTGCTGTGCAGGGTCCTGGCTGAGGGCATATCCCACGTGGCAGCCGCCCCGGCTTGAGTCAGAGCTGTCCTCGTTCCGTTCTGTTTAGACATCACAAAATAATTGGCGTATTGGGAAAAGATTAAACAACATGAAGGGTAGAAAGCAGAGAATCAAAACCGCCTCCTCCCTGTGCCACTCCCACAGGTAACCTCGGCTTCAGGGCGGATTTTAAGACACACGCAGGGACACGGTGTCACATGTACCGTCGGGCTGCAACCACGCTTTAAAAATCAGAAACGGAAAACCATGCCTCGAATTGTCCAGAGAAACAAGCGGGATGGAAGCGCTACAATAAACACACATTTTTTATGGTGGAAGAAAGAAGCTATTTAGATCTGAAACACACAAGGAACTCTTTATCAGAGAGGGCCCGAGGTGTAGGAGCCGGTAGAGTTTGACTCCTGGCTCTGCTCTCTGCTTGATCTCTTAATGGATCGGCAGTGCAATGTCCCAGGGAGGAGGGCCCAGCATTTCAGGATGCTCAAGAAAAGGAGGCGGCCTGTCCTGGGGCCTGGAATCGGGATGGGGAGGCCCGTGGCCGCGAGCAGGAGGCATGGCCTGAGTAGCCTCCCCACCTGGCTCCTTAAAGCCACCACCACTCTTCCACAAAGGCGAAGGGAAGCTGGCACCCGTAGGCTGGGTCCTCAGAGAGCAGAAGCGACAGCTGCGCCAGGGGAGAGCCCAGAGCGGGACGGGTCTAAAGACAAACTTGGCTGATGGCACAACAAAAGCAGTGGAGGGGCTGCCCTGGCCGATACCCCCAGGCTGCTCTGGGGCCACGTGGGAACTGAGCCCAGACCTCCTTCCCTGGGTGTCACCCCCCACACGCCCTGGGGACCAGCCTGCCCTTGGCCCGTGCCCCCTCCATCGCCAGCCCTGGCCTCTGCTTCTAGGCCTCCCCCACGGCCACCTCGGTGGGGGTCTGAAGAAGGGTTGGCTGTGGTGCCTTCCTTTGCACACTCTCCTGTCCACAGGGAAAGCAAACCCTGCCGCCCACGAGCTGTCCTTCGGTGTTGGGAGAGGCAGGGCTGGGGTGAGCGGTCCAGGGGAGGAGAGAAGCGCCACGCGGCCCCGTTTGACCTGGGACCCCATGCGGCTGTGAGGATGCTGTCGTGCGCGTCCCTGGGTTCTCCAGGCCCCTGCCGCCCTCTGCACGCACAGCCTGTGTCCTGTGCCTGCTTTGGAAGATCCTGCTCCCCAGGCTTCATCAGGACGAAGTTTCTCAGCTGTAAAATGATCAAACTCCTAAAGAGATTAAAACAGAAAGCTGTCAACAGGAAGAACAAAAACACTTGGGAAGTAAGAAAACTGAGCACTAATGGGGAACAGAAAACAGAGGCTGGAGGAGTAAATTCTTCTAATATTTAAGTTTAAAGCTAAAAAAAAAAAGTGTTTCTGTTTGGTTTAAACGGTTTAAACAGAGCCGGCAGCATCTCGGGGTCTAGAGTCAAACATCCCGGCTCGGAGCGGTCCCGAGGCTCACACTCCTGTCGGCTCACGGCTGCCCCCACGTGTCTGACCTGAAAATCACAATGCAGAACGTGTCCATTTTCTGCTTTGCAAATAAACGGTGGAAAACTCCCAACAGTCTATTAGTTCCCGAGGTAATAAACCGCAGAGAATTAAAGCAATGTTTCAGCTCGTTAGTGAGAACTGTGTAGCCCAGGTGGGGTTTCAAGAAGTCTTCAGTTTTATAAGACACCATTATGTCGCCTTTCCGCTCTTTTTTTGCAATTCATTATGCCTTTGCTGAAGGGATAAATTTAATCCTCAGAGGGAGTGGTTATGATTATATTAGCGATGTAAGTCCCACTAACGGTACCCCCTTCCAGAGAAGCCACACGACTTATTCATTGATGTGCATTAGATTTTATTTTATAGCATTCAATGAAAATCCAATAAAAATCCAGGATGATTGACGGTTTGCACCAAGAGTCTCTGATGCGAGCTAATTTCTGATACGTGGCTCAAAACAAACGTGCACCAAAGCGCCACCTCCCTGCGCTCACCTGGCACCACTGTTTTCAGAGAGCAGATCGGGGCCCGTTGTGACGTGAACTAGGCTGCCTCTCTGGGTTGGTATTAAGCACCAATTCTTCCCGTTTCTTGCTCTTCCATGTACTTCATGTGAGCCACTTCTTGCTTCATAGAAACCAGGGCCACAGAATATCATGTTGTCCTAGATGGAATTTGGAAAGTGCCTCCCGCCTGAATAGATGAAGGGGCTGTCCTGCACACAGAAGGTGGCAGCAGTCTCCTCTTCAACACGGCCAGCTGCTTGTTCCTAGTGCTCATCCCAGAATCTTGGTTCTGCGGGGGCAGCCTTGGTGTTGCTGCCCAAAGTCACCAGCTAGAGCAGCCTCTGTGGTTCCTGAGTGCTGATCTATGGATACTATTGATCTTTCACTGTTCAACCCAGAGATAGCTCTGAGGGTGAGGGCTTTTCCTCCTCCGGAGCGATCAGACACTCTCTGCCCACATAGGACTTCGGGTTAGATTCTCTTGGACCCCAGGCCGTGTCTGCTCCCAAAGGGAAGTTGTGAAGGGCCTGGTCTGAACGGGCAGCCAGTGTCACTGAAAGGACAGTGCGTGGCAGAGTGTCCCTCACGTTCTGTAATTCCTCCAGGCGCCTGGCTGAGGCTCCTGTGAACTGGGTCAAGGCCAGCTTTATCACCCGGGGGGGGGGGGGGGGCGGGGAGTGAGGCAGAGATTATGGGATACAAACTGAGGTACAAGTCCGGTATTTCTGGGCCATTTAAATTGCTCTGACCCAAGTTTCCCACGTATTTCTAGTGATCTTCTGGGACTGGCACATCTGTAGACATTTAATTCTAAGAGACAAGGTGCCTGTGGACATCTGCAAAGGCAGCTGAGGACCTGGGCAGCAGGGGTTCCAGAATTTCTACAGAGAAGGGGCTTTGGGGTGACTATGTGGGCTGGAGGGAATGTCTTAAGGCTGCGTTTGCATTCAAGCACAGTCTTCAGTTGTGTGTTTATCTGCGGTGGCTCTGCAGGCGTGGATGGCGCTGCCTCTTGAACCGCCACTCAAGAGAATCAGCGGCTCAGTCCTTCAATTTTTCAAGAAATAGGCTCTTTCTCAGTATAGTGTGAAGAGTTATACAGTGTGAAGAGTTACTCAGTCCAGGCTGATGTCTCTTCAACAGAGCAAGAGATCTGTGACTGTTCAACAATTTACAAGTCTCGGAGTAGAGGGGCAATCAGCTCGGCCTGGAGGGTCTCTCTCTCTAGGTGCCCTCAGGGGGCCCACCCTCAGCCATGTGCCTTTGCCACTGCCCTCTGCTGTGTCCACCCTCCTGGCCACCGTCCACTCGGGGCCATTCTGCCTCGATTGCTGTATGTGTGTCCGGTGGATTAAGGCTCAATGGGAGTTATTTGAAGCTACTGGATAAATATTGTGTATCGTCTTGGGCTGTTGGTTTTTCTCAAAGGTTGGGGAAAAGTACATTTCTATAAGAGAAATAGTGACATAGAGTGTGAATTAGCTGGGACTAAGTTCAGCTGTAAGTAACAGAAGAATCCAGAATACTTCTGGTGGGAACACTTTAAGCTTGTGTCCCCACCTGGGCGACTTTGAACTTGGTATTCCCTCTGGCTGGAACTCGGCTCTCAAGTCCCGTCATTAAGATCTCAGATAAAATAGCTTCTGTATGACATGACTTTGTTTTGGTAGCACTTATCTGATTTGTGTATTCATTTGTTTGTATGACTGTTTTTGTCTTCCTCCTCCAGAATGTCAGCGTCACGAGAGCGGGGAGTTGTTTGTCTTGGTTCGCGCTTAGAAGAGTACTCAGCACGTATGCTCGGTATGTCTGTAGATAAATGAAGAATGACGTGGTCTCCCTGACTACAGCACCAGTCCTGGGGCTCGGGGCCACGGCTTACGTTTCTGCTCTCCTCCGCAGGGCGAGCGTGGCGCAACACGTGCAGTTGGGGTTTGGTGAATGCTGTTGAGTGGGACTGCACAAGAGGAGGAAGCCCTGTGGACTCCTCAGATGGGGCAGAGGTGGAGTAGGGCGGAATGCCACCTTTACAGAGGGTGTGATGGCTACACTGAGCACAGCGTGCGGTGCTGGGCGGGGAGGCTGAGGACAAGGCAGCGGATCCTGGAGCAGCCTCCGCCGCAAGCCTGCCCCCACTTTGCTCCTCCTGGGTTCTTCTTTCCCGTGGTTGTGCAATTCGGAATTTCACAGGTGTGCGTCAGAGAGTGCCGGAAGGCCCTACAAGGAATGTAAGTGACAGACTGGAGTTTTGTGACACTGGATTGGCTGCTGTACAGATTCAAGTCTTTCAATAGCACGTTCATTTTACAAAATGCTTATTGAACACCTGCTCTGTGCCAGGAGTCATGCAAGGTGCTGGGGATACACATCGCCTGTATGTACGAAATTTTGTTCCAAACTTGACGAGTGACATCAAACACAACAAGAATTCCTGACTCCTGTGGTGCAAGACTATAGGATTGCATGTTCAACACCATCGCCCTTCTGCTTAAAAATCCTTTAGCAGGTCACCTCACAGTCACCTCTGGATCAACGAGCTGGTGTTTGCTAAGTAATTTGTGACTGCTGGGTTGGTAGGGCTCCTTCGGGACTCCTATTCTCTTTGACACTTAGCAGGTGGGGGGGAGAGTGTCCTCTGCCCCCACCCTCACACATTTCGTTGTCTCTCCTGCTGTCAGGAAGGGAGGCTGTGCCCTGCTGGGGCCAATTTTTAATTCCTTTTGGTTGGCAGTGAAGGAGAAGAGAGTGGCTGCATGGCCTCCTCAATATTTTTGTGTAAGTATTAGCATTTATTCGTAATCAAACTTCTGTGTTAGCCATAAGCCACAGTGCTGACGGTAGTCTTTTTAAACGAGTGCACGCAAATATGCCAGGAGCCTGACAAAGCGTCAAATACGTTCAGTAACAAGTCATGTCAACACTGTGCATTCGTGGGCTGAAATTTTTTTAACTTCAAAGAAGAGCTTTCATATCTCTGCTCTCGTTTCAGACACGTATTATTATTTTAAAACTGCACTCTAGGAGAGGTTGCTCCTCACAATCGAAGTGCAGCCAGGTGAGGACAGTGATGACCCACCTCAGGCTGCACAGCGGCGTCGGTGCAAGCAGCCGGCCGCACGCCTCTGGGGTCTCTCCCTGCTTGTTCAAAAACCGAACTCGAAGAAGAAGAAATGCACTAATTTCAGGCTGTGCTGGGAGCACCTCAGCACAAACAGGGGACTGAGGGAGGACAGCTAGTTTCAGGAATGTCCTTGGAGATTGGACAAACAAGGAGGAACAGATGACTTCAAACGCATGTCAGGCATCCAGAAAGCCCAAAGCTGGAAGCATGCCGTCTCCTGGGACTGGAGACCTGGCTCCTGCTGACTTATCTGCAGCTGTGGCTGTGTGCCTGTCTTCCACAATCTCCATGCGTGTGCTTTCATCATCAGTAAGGTATTTTTACGGGTTCTCGCCTTATCTTTTAGCTTTTCCTGTTTGACTTCCTCTGGAGTAAAAACCCCGTGTCATTGTTTGCCTGGAGGCTGGAATGTGGACTATGGAAGTGCCCTTACCCTGGATTTGTTAGACGAGCATTTTATTTTATTTTATTTTGAGGAAGATTAGCCCCGAGCTAACTGCTGCCAATCCTCCTCTTTTTGCTGAGGAAGCCTGGCCCTAAGCTAACATCCGTGCCAATCTTCCTCTACTTTATATGTGGGATGCCTACCACAGCATGGTGTGCCAAGTGGTGCCATGTCCATACCCAGGATCCGAACTGGGGAACCCTGGGCTGCTGAGAAGCGGAACATGAGAACTTAACCGCTGCGCCACCGGGCCTGCCCCCTAGAGGAGCATTTTAAAAAATAACTCAAGTAGAAGTCAAGGAGACCCGCCTCCCTGTCTCTATCGTCCTAAAACCAACCGCGGTGCTTCCACTTCGTAAAACGCAGGCTGTCCCCTTTCCCTCGAGTGGACATGGGACAGGTTGCTTCAGAATCTCCAGCCTGGAGACCCGATGAGATGACCAGACACTGTCTGGAGGTGGTGGCGAATTCTTCCAGCCTGACTACTCACCAAGCAGAAGTAAACTACCCTGTAATTACCTATTATAATTTTTCTATTTTCAAGGTAAGTGGAAGGACTAGTAACCCAGTATACAGCTACCAGTTGTAGCCCCTGCCCTCCCCCACTATCACAGCCCTGCCTCTGCATGTCTGACACAGGCCTGGTTCCTTACTAGATACCAGGTGCCCTTTGAGAACTAGTCTCACCTGGCCTGTTCCTTTGAGTAAGTGGAAGCCTCGAGTAAGCCTTGCATGCAGCAGGCAATCAATAAACAGGGAATGAACGCAGCTTATCCATCGCTTGGTCTCTCTGGGTCTCAGTTTCCTCTACGTAAAATGAGGGTATTGGCAAATGATTGCTTATACCTCTTCCGGTTTTAACATCCTATGGGTCCTCGTGGATGACCTCCCATCGCCAAAGCCGTTTCAGGCGACGGCACAGTGCTTCCCTGGATCCTTGCCTGACCTCTTCCGCCCACAAAGATGTTTCCCCTGACCCTGCAGAATTACATTATCTGTCATACATATTTATTTACAATCTGGTGACACACCTCAGGTTGTTGTTCAGTTTTTCACACGCCTAGTCCTGTGCTTACAACTAGAATACAAGCTTCCCACTATACAAAATGAGCTCAGTCAGGATTTGTTAAATAAATAAATGTCATAAAGAAATCATTCTAATTCCCTCTAGAGGGAATTCTGGGCTTAAAGGGATCTCAAGGCCTGAGGGTGAGTCCCAGGTCTGTGGTTTGGGAAACTGCGGGGTGACGCTGTTCTGCACGACGGGGACCCTGCAACCGGGACAGGCTCAGAGGGCGGAGGAGAGGAGCAGAAAGCTGCGTTCTACACCTCCTCCTTGGAGATCCTCAAGGAACATTAGCCAAGTAATGACTCTGAGCCACGAGATCCTGGCCAAAGGAACATGTTTTACTGTGTTTAGCCCAAAGCTTCCCAAATAATTGAACATGATTTTGGAAACAGCCGAACAACACAAGAAGAGGAGCAGGGCGAGGAGGGGGGGTCTGCAGAACAGGCAACCTTCAAGCACGGTGGGAGCAACTTGAGAAGGAGCGTCCAGGGAGGCAGGAGGGAGCTTTAGCTCCTGGACCTCAGTGCCGGCTCAGTCCTTCCACAGACACAGGGAAAACCAGGTCCCATCTCTTGTCGCGGGACAAGGGAGCCCACGAGCCGTGTCGTGGAATGTGCAGAGGTCTTCGGAAGAAAGAAGACGCCCGAGAACCTCCCGTTTCAACTCCCGCCTCACTCTCTCTTCTCAGAGACTCCCCCCTGTGCTGAAAGGAAGCCCGAATTAAGACTCTCAGGTTAAGGCTCCTGAGAAGAACCCGACACCCACTCTTGTACTTTAATGAATCAGATCTTACGTTAGATTGACTCAGCAGACAACACGAAACTTAACAACACAGAAAAATAAATGTTGCGAGTGAGTTAGTCACTTCACACACTCCCTGTCGTTAGGACTCAAACTTCCCTATCATGTTTCATTTCAATCTCAACAGCACCAGTTTTTTAAAAAAAATTCCCATTCACGTATGGAGAGCTGAGAAAGGGTGAAACAGATGAGCCAGGGCGAATGCAAGGTGGCCGTTCACACGGCGTGCACGCGGGTGGCATGGCACAGTGGGCAGCCACTGGGAACGGTTCCTCAAGGATTAAATATAAGATTAACACATGGCCCAGCAAGGGGGTACGTGGTGTCCTTTCTGGGCGATGAAAATGTTCTAAAATTGAGCAGTGGTGGTAGATGCACAACTCTGTGAATACACGAAAATCACTGACTTGAACACTTTGTTCAAAAGGGTGAATTTTATGGTATGTGAATTATATCTCAATAAAACTGTTATGTAAAAAAAGAAAATGCAAGGGGGATGAATACATTCTTTTCAAGATAAAATTTCCTCCAAATAGTGGAAGTCAGGGATCTGTTGTTTGCTTCATCTCCGTCCCTCAAACGCTTCACGACCAGCATTTACCTCCACAGCCGCGTGGCAGCTGAGGGGCAGGTGTCTTATGCTCCAGCCTTTTTCCCAGATGGTAAAATTAACCTGGCTCTGATAAAGATTTCTTTTTCTTCTGGAAGTGCAAATAACATCCAACTATTGGTTTCTGACGTATTTGTGCCAACGGCTTTGTCTTGACATTTCTACAACATCACATTGGACCTCTTTGTTTATATAGTTTATCTGCACATTTCTTAGATCGCTTTTCCAAAAGGTTCCAAAAAGGTTTGTTGAGGGATAATTTTTTGTTGTTAGTGCCATTGAGTGGATTCCGACTCCTGGCGCCCCTGTGGACAGCAGAGGGAACCCTGCCGGGTCTGTCTGTGCCATCCTCTCACCTCCGATGCTCTATCAGACATGCTCCACTGCTGTTCACAGGGTCTTCACGGCCAATTTCTTCGGAAGTGGGTGGCCGGGTCCTCCTTCCTAGTCTGTCTGGTCTGGAGGTATAATTTTCATTCAGCCTAATTCACTCTGGAATGTTTCTAATTCTATGAATTTTGGTGAAAGTTTACAGTCATGTGGCCACCACCACACTTGACGAGTCGACTATTTTCTTCACCCTACGATGTTCTGTCGTGTCCCTTTGGAGTCAACCCCTCTCCCCACACCCAGGCCCTGGCAGCCCGACCTCACTTCTGCCCTTAGGGCTCCTCAGTTCCCATTCTGTGTCCTCACGTTTATGGTGAGATAAGTCTCTCTCCCAGGCAGGGCGCTGCTTTGTGTCCCCATAGTGCCCAGGGTGGAACCTGGAACCTACAAGTTGCTCAGTAAGTAGACAGTGAATAAACGGATGAGTGACTTGCTTTTGATTTTGCCAAATCATAGTGGAGATTCCGCTCTCTGACTTCTAGGATGAACCTTTTGAAAAGGGGCTAGGATGTTGGGAAAAGCTTTCTCCTAGAGTTTTCATTTATAGTCTTCATTAAAAAAAAAAAAATGTTCACAGTGATTTCCAACACCAGAGGTTTTGCTGAGCATTTACATATTTCCTTAGACTTGGAGCTTACGACTCTGCTCAACCAGCATGTGGCCTCCACCCTCTTGACCTGAATAAGCAGACGGAAATAGAACCTGGGGCCAAAGGCAGCTGCTGCCCCCTCCTCCTTGTTGTGCCCCCCATCTCTGATCCCTCCGCCTCGCCTGGCAGGGCCCGGGGTCTCATCCAGAGCTTCCTGAATGAGTTCTATGAGGTTCCAGACCCACTTCAGGGACAGCTCGGGGACAATCTGACACCTGCTGGAGTCAGACTTCATCTCTGCTCTGCAGGGTGTGGTCCGTGAAAACCCACGTGAGCCAGCTCATCAGGCAGGCTTGATCCCCTCGGTCCTTCACGATCTGATTCCTCCTTTATCTTAATGTGAATCAGAAAATTGACATTCCCAGAGCAATTATAAGAGGGAGTAAATAAAATTCCTCCTTGCCTGACTGGTTCCATGAAATGGCCTAATCCTGGAAGAGGACTACCCTTTCTTGAAAGCTGTGGGTGCTTTTCTCCTTACTGGCCTACCAGCCCCAAGTGGATGGCTCCCTGTGCGCTTCCCGTGGGTTGGCAGTCCCCTGTGGTGCCCTCCGCCTGGCTGGCGAAGCCCAAATGTCACAGGCACCGAGAAGGAGCCCATGTTCCCTCTGGGGAGGTGGCACCTGGCCTCCAGGATGAAGTCTCAGTGGTGGCATCAAACTGCAGCCAGACGGGACCTCACCCCTTTCTTCCTCCTTGGCTCCCACGCTTCGCCCTCTGGCTTCCCCGGAGCAGGTCGCGGACAGTCCTGCTGCCAGGTAACCCTGCACCAGCAAACCTCAGTCCCGGCCCCACCTTTCCAGGTGTGAACTCCTGATACAAGGCGGGGGCCGAGGCGGTTCTGATACATGCTGCTAAAAGCAAAACGCCCAAAAGTTGTTAATTTTGGACACAAGGGGGAATTGTGTAGTTCCTAACTCTTGGACAGATAAACCATTACTCACCGAATGGAGCCAAAGAAATTCTTTGTACAGTGATGATGACAGGTGTGTGTGAGAGAGAAGAGGGAGATGGCGGATGGGGAAGCTTCAGAAAAAGAGAAAACACAAAAGGAAGAAAGAAAAAAAGTCAAAAAAACGTCAAAGTAGAAGGAAGCGTAGGTTCTTCAGCAGGGGCTGCGGAAGCTGATACCCAACTTTTGTGTCATTACTGCGGTGATAAAAAATACACTTCGGACAGATGGAGACGAGCGTGCAGAGCGGCCTCAGCGCGGGAAACTGCTTTCGGACATGAACCTGTGGGGTGGGCGGGGGGGGGGCGCCCAGGGCCATCCCGGCCCCGCCCTCCATCCCGGCCCCATCCCGCCCCCGCACCTCCCCGCGCCCCGCCTGCCGCCCGGCCGGCCCCGCGGGGGAGGAGGCGGAGGCGGCGCTGGGCTCTGGGCGCCGGGCTCCACGAACGGACTCGGCGGGGACCCGGCCGGGCGATGGACGCGCGGGGCTGCGTGGCCGCCTGGGGGGACATGGTGGCGCGGAACCTGCGGTGAGTGCACTCGGGCTCCAGGGGTCCCCTGAGCTCCACCAGCCCCGGGACCTCGGCCCCACCCCACCCGCAGGCCGGTGTCCCTTTGCAGCTCCTTACAGAGATGCCAGGAAGACGGCTCGGGTTCCTACCAACCTCTGTCTGCGTGACCACCTCATTACCAGGCCGATGGATTTCAAAAACACTAGTAATCGTGGCGGTAATAATGGTAGTCTTAGATGGCTTCCTGTTCGGTCGAGGCCTATCTGTGCAGATGGAGCAGGATGGGAAGGCCAGCCCGTGCGAAGCCTCCGGCAGGTATGGAAGGAACAGCCCTCCGTCATGCCTAAGATGGTGGGACACTGGAACCAAAACCTGTCGCTGCCTGTGCCAAGGTCTTGCATCCTCTAAATCGGAAATGTCTGTGTCAGCGGGTGTTTAATCTTCTTCATTCCATGAATCCTTGGCTTCCACAGTAACCTTTACCCACCTGAATCCACTGCAGTATCTTGCCCATCGCCTTTACTTGGAAGCAGGTGTTGGTAGGAGAGCCTGGACCGGGGAGACTGGGGTATCTGTTTTGTTCTGTTGGTGTGGGAAGGTATTGGCATTTTTCTTTGCCTTTCTTCTTTCTATTCCTTTGTTTTATTTAATTTTTGCTGATTACAAAATATCCAAGAATCACATCCAAACACAGGAGACTCACTTTGGAGTGTCCAAGTGAAGACGGACACCAAGCTCCTCTCCTTCTTCCTCCTGTGGCTCCACACTGCGCGGCGGCGGTGCAGACCCCTGGCCCCTCTGGGTGGATCTGCACCCCAGTCAGAATAGCCTGACGGCTGTGCTTTTCCAACTTCACATTCCTGGGCCTTCCCTCCCTGATACGGTCCTTCTGGGAAAGCTGGCATTTGCAGCTTCTCTTTCATGGTCTCTATAGAGTCGATGACGGATCATTTAACATTTATTTGGCAGAGAATCAAAGTGGCAGGTCACCCTTTTAGAGAACAATCCACTTTCTTGGTAGTGGAGTGGGACGTGGGGATTGGGGAATGCTCGATCACTTGCCTTACTAATTACTAACAAATAAGTCTCAAGAGATGCTTCCTGAAAGAATAAAACACTAGTACATTTCTTCACTGGAGCAGAAGATTACTTTACGAAGTGCAGAGGCTGGGGCACAGATGGGTGTCCCGCATCCTGAATCCTGGTTGTTTCTTGGAGCAGGTTGCTTTAGATGAACGAGCATTCGTGGGGGTTTGTTGTGTGCCTGGGGCTGCTGGCAGCGCTAGCTCTGCTGTGATGTGATTGGAGACTCAAGGAGAACGCTGAATCTTAGGATATTTGCAGTGGCTATTTTTTAATACTGTGGGGATCTGTTTATTTTACAAAAATTTCATCAGAGGTAGTTGTTCCTTAAGGTGGATGGACCCAGGAGAGTAAATCTCCGCATACAACTGGTTTTCTTCAAACTAGAAAAATGGAAAATGTGCACAGGAAAGAAGTTGGGGGAAGTCAATGGGCTATTTTCCTTCCATTTCTCCCTATTTCACCCCCAGTCTTTACATTTCTAGATAGTGCTTAGGAAGCCCCCGGGAGTGGGTGATGGCTGATTCATTCTTTCCGTTGGCTCTCTGTCGGCACCAGGCCAGGCCCGGGGCACACGGCGGTACAGGCACAAGTCCTGCCGTGGTGGAGCTCACGCTGACTTTCAACTGTAATTCAAAAAAGAGAAAGGAGCCCTTGCCCTCTCCCCCAGGGCTTCCAACAGGCGTGGCTTCCTTCTCCCTCATGAAAGAAACACACTTTTCTTTCAGTTCTCAACCTGTCCCTCCACAAGTACTTATGGAGCTCAGTCCTGTGCTGGACAAAGTGGAATGTGAAAGAAGCATTAGATGCCACGCGGGTCTGCTCATCGGGATACAGGGCTGATAGCGGGAAAACAACCAGAGAACAATGCAGGGTCCAACTGAGGCCGATTATATGAGTGGGAGGGTGGAAAGGAGAGGAAAGGTCACTGTGGGAGGATCTGTCTGGAGGGCCTTTGACCAAGGAGAGACACTTGAGTGGATGTGAGGGAAGAGGAGGATTTGGTTGGGAGGGAAGAAGGGGGGGGCACAGACACACCTTGGTCCTTGATGATCAACACACGTTGGCGGAGTAAACAGGCACGTAGGATGCATGTGCAGCTGGTCTTAATGTTTGGAATAGCTGTCTGGCCAAATGTGTTTGGGTTGGGCTTCCCAGAGCTGGTACCTCTGAGAGAAGCACGAATGATCGCCCTGTAGCAGCTCAGGTTCCACCAGTGAGAATCATCCAGCCGGGTTGGGTGGCCCCTGGGGGCGCTGTGTAGTTACAGCCACAGCTGATCAAAGGGCAGACGGAAGAGCACCAGAGCATCAAGGTGGCTGTTTGATGTGCTGGCCGGGGGCGGGATTGGGCTGAAGCTGCATCCATCGCTCAGATAAGGCCTGTTAGCTGCTGGTGACTTTTGATCCCTTACTGATCCAGGGGAAGTCAAATTGACAAGCCCGTAGTTAAAAGAAGCCACCTGCATTATTGATGCTCTCAGGGATCTGGTCACTGTTCTCTTCCCGCAGCTCTTCTCACAGAAGTGCCTCGAGCTGTTTGAGAGGAGGGTCCTGTATGAATTATTCTTTAAAAACAGAAACATATTTCCCTCTACTGCCTCGCTTTCTAAGCGCCCTGCCACCTTCAAAAGGGAGACTAACAGGCGGGCAGCGTGGGTTCAGTGAGGAGGGAGAAAGCAGGGGCCCACCGAGTGAAGGAAGCATGAGAAATCAGCCTGTGTGCAGGTCTGCCCATTTGGGCTTGATCTGGGGCTCAAAGTGGCTTCTCTGGGTTTTGATTTCTTATCTTTGAAGTCAGAACAACAATGTCCTCTCCTTCCTGCCGCCTTCACGGAGGCTATTTTAAAGTTTTACAAAACATCCTTTTCGTTTCTTTCTTGCTGCTTTTATGAGGAGGCAGCTGCCCGTGTCTGATGCATGTGAAGAGCTGTCCCTTACCCTGAGCCCACATCTCGTCTCCACGCCCTGCAGGGCTGCTGGAAACTCATCAGAGGTTCATGATCTTCTCCTGTCATTCCTCCCAAACATATATAAGTACTCTGGTTTTTAAGTTATCAACACTTGAGGGAGAACTTTTTTAAAGGTCTCTCTCTGGTGACTTTGATAACAGAAGGCTCCTGAGAATACCGGATCAGGAAGGAAGAAGAAAATGGGGGGACAAAGGGACATTGCGAGGGGCAACTGTGCGGAAGGGGAAAGGGGACCCTGAGAAAACTCCCTCTGAAAGCTTAGCTTTGCCAGAGGCCAGCCTTGTTCCTGGGGTTCAGTTTTACTTGCATGGATGGCAAGTAGGACACACCAGGACAATGACAGCTCATTGGAGGTCATCACAGAGCTCTGGAGGTCACACAGACCTGGGTCCACGTGGCTCTGCCACTCATTGGTTGTGTGACCTTGGGAAGGTTACTGTTCAGTCTCCTCTTTTGCAAAGTACATGTAATAACAGTTATCTTCAAAAATGCCTCTGGTCTAGCAGAGAAATCAGGGCAGGGAGGCAGTTCAGAAATGCTGTCCAGCCCCTCAACCTGACGACATGATGATGGCGACCAGGCCTCACACTGACTGCTCACAGGAGGGAGCTTACCAGGTGTGTCCTGTCATACCTGGGCTCCATGTCCTCCTCCTGTCCTGTCACACATGGGCTCCATGTCCTTCTCCTCCTGTCCTATCACACCTGGGCTCCATGTCCTCCTCCTGTCCTATCACACCTGGGCTCCATGTTTTTTTCCTCCTGTCTCATCACACCTGGGCTGCATGTCCTTCTCCTCCTGTCCTATAACACATGGGCTCCATGTCCTCCTCCTGTCCTGTCACACATGGGCTCCATGTCCTCCTCCTCCTGTCCTGTCACACATGGGCTCCATGTTTTTCTCTTCCTGTCTCATCACACCTGGGCTCCATGTCCGTCTCCTCCTGTCCCGTCACACCTGGGCTCCTTTTTCTTATCCTCCTATCACAACTGGGCTCCATGTTTTTCTCCTCCTGTCCTGTCACACCTGGCTCCATGTCCTTCTCCTCCTGTCACACCTGGTCTCTGTGTCCTTCTCCTCCTGTCCTGTCACACATGGGCTCCATGTCTTTCTCCTGTCCCGTCACACACAGGCTCCATGTCCTTCTCTTGTCCCATCACACTTGGGCTCCATGTCCTTCTCCTCCTGTCCTATCACACCTGGGCTCCATGTCCTTCTCCTCCTGTCACACCTGGTCTCTGTGTCCTTCTCCTCCTGTCCTGTCACACATGGGCTCCATGTCTTTCTCCTGTCCCGTCACACACAGGCTCCATGTCCTTCTCTTGTCCCATCACACGTGGGCTCCATGTCCTTCTCCTCCTGTCCCATCACACCTGGGCTCGATGTCCTCCTCCTGTCCCGTCATACCTGGGCTTTTTCATGATAGGCCTTTGGGTTGGGACCCTGACTCGCTGCTTCCCTCTTCTAGTTCGCCATCAGTGCCCAGTCTGATCTTCCCTCATTACATATACTTCTGTAACGGATTTTGCTTAAATGCCAAGTTACCTGTAATTCCCTGTGTTGGTCTCTGAAATTTGATTGGGACTTTAAGAGAAAAAAGACAGCAAGACAAAACTTGGACAGATTCTGAATACCTTGTTTGTTTCATGATACATTGCAGATCTATTCCACACTCCTCTTCAACACTCAGAAGAAAAATTGCCACTCTGTACGACAATTTTACTTGTAAATCATTAAAAGAACACATTTTCCCTCCTCTGATGGAGATGTTCATTTTTTTAAATTTTTGTAAGTATGTACTTTTCATTAATTTCCCTATATGTTGTTTTCCCAAAGAAAGAACTCACTGCTGTCAAATATGTGACATCATGAAAAAGACCTGTCAGTTATAAAATTGTGGCTAGATTTAAATGGTCCAAAACTTATTTAATATGGGCTTTGGGGTCTAGTGTGAATCCTCGCAAACTGTCGGGGAGAGATTGAAAACCATAGCCTGTGGGTGGGGTTTCAGTTCAGGAGCTTGGTCTTCAAGTTAGCTGTGAATGTGGGTACCTCACTGTTACTGTCTTCTCTGCTTTTTCACTTCCTCTTCTTACCTATAGCCCTTGAGAGAGACAGACAGACAGACAGACAGGGAGAGGGAGAAAGACGGAAGTGCGATGTGAGGAATCCACTTCCCCTGTCGTCCTACTGAGAGCTGCATTGGTCGATGTAACACACGCGGGTTGTGCTCTTGCCTGGGTGTCGACCTTGGACACTACACGGCTCCCAGTGACGCCTGATTACCATCATGGAACGCCCACTGCTCTCTTCCAGACGCTCTCACCTTCCTAGGAGAAGGGTCTCCCTGCTTCCTGAGACAAGGATAAGGCTGGAATAAACTCTTCCATGGGCGACCACACTGGGTCCTTTAGCATCCAGCTCCTGTGATGGCTAGTCTTCATGTGGAAATGAAACACTCTGCCAGGAGCTCACTGCAGGAGCTTGCAGCTTAGAAGCCTGTTAACAAGAAGGCTAATTACTTTTTTTTGGTTGTGGTTAAAAGACATGGAATTTGATTCTGGGAGTTGATAATGATTTCTGCTTTCCAGTCAAAGCACCGTTTCTCGTGGATTTAAAGAAACCGGAGGTAAAGATCCCTCACACAGTGAACTTCTACCTCCGAGTTGAACCCGGGGTGACTCTGGGAATCTGGTGAGTGCTGATGGACGCTCGCTTGGTGCCGGGTGGGCAGTGTTGTGCACGGGAAGCGAGGGGGAGCAGCACCGGGCTGCTGGCCCTGGGTGGGGGAGTTCCCTGCAGGCTGCTCCACCCCTGCCCTTGGGCCTGATACTAGATGAGCTCCATTTTGCTTCTCAGGAATTTTGTTTGGAGTGTGGCATTGTTAGGCGTTGCCCTGTGCTTTGGGTCCCTCGCCAGGCCTGAAGGGCTAGCCCGCCCCCTCCTGCCTCCTTCCCTCCGCCTTCCGGCTTTCTCTGGACCCACTGGCCTCCTTGCACATGAAGCTGCACTGTCGCACGATGTGCTGTCTCTCTGCCCCTCTGTCCCCTTCCTTGCTTAATTAACCCCCTACCCATCCCCTGGGCTGAGTTTGGTTATTTTCAGGGAAGCCTTTACTCATCCTCCATTTTAGGCAAATGTTAGTGCCACCTGGGCTTGTCTTTCATGGCGTTTATTCCCACTGTACTTAAATGTCTGTGTGATTGTTTGAAGTTTGTCTTCCTTACAACACTATAGCTTTCCTGCGACTTTGTGGGTGGATTTCATCGCTTGGCACGGAGCTTGGCCCCTGGAAGGCACTCAGTAAACACCTGTGAGATGAAGTCATGAGTGTTCCTTGTGTTCTCGCTGTGCTGGTCTCGGTATTTTCTTCTCTTTGGTTCTGCTGCTCGTTCTTGGGCTCCTTTTCCGGGGCCCTGGTCTAGATCTTATCTCCTGGAGTTGAAGCATCTGAGCATAGAGTGTGGAGGAACCAGTGTCGGTTCACCCACAATGTGAATGCTTCCTAATCTGCAGTGAACAGTTCAGCCAACAGTGTGGCAATCTGAGCATCTCTAGATTCTTTGCTCCTGCCCATCTGTCCTTGGTTTGGGGAGTCAACTGTCCTCATGGTGGGCTCACCTGGTGGGCAGCAATGGCCGCCTTCTCAGGGCAGAGGCTTGGGGTTTGATGTCAGACTTTCTGCTCCCGAATGATTGAGAGGACTGAAGATTTATCATCACGTGGCCAGTCTCCAAGTGCTGGGAGGCAGTGTTTGTATTTTCGGGGGTTCACTCATCGGTTTAACAAGGGGGAGGATCTGGAGCTCAGACAGGTGTTTAAAATCAAGTTTCTTGAGTAGAAGAGCTTGGTGTCATGGTAAAGTGGTGTTCTTCTACCAAAATGGGTTCTCTTTCAATTCTTTCCAACTTGTCTCTTCAGCCAAACCATAGCAGGCGGCAAATGTCTGTCATCTTTTTCTTGTTTCCATCCAGTGGACTGCATTTCAACGCACTGCACCTAAGAGCCACAGTCCTGGAGGAGCATAGGCATAGGCAGGAGTCAGAGACACCAAAACATAATGGTCGAAGGGGTTCTGTGTGCATGGGGAGGGGCTGGGGCAGCAGCGGTTTTCATTATAAGACCTATCTGTGGTATTATATTTTAATTTTTACCATGTGTGTATATGACTCAGATAAAAGTTTAGAAATATAAACATGTATGTTTACATCTATCTATCATCTGTCTATCATCTATGGTCTGTCTATCATCTATCTATCTATCATCTATCTATCTATCAATCTATCCACTATCTGTCTGTCTATCTTATTGACATAAGGAAGGTTTCAGACTCCGCCACGGAGAGAGGGCCCTCCCCTCTGGACATGTTTGTTGGAACCTCTCGTCGCTGCAGGCACACGGTCCCCAGCTGCCGGGGGGAAGACGCCAAGGGGAAGGACCGTTCCTGGTACGAGGCGGCCCTTCGCGACGGCAACCCGATCATCGTGTATCTTCACGGCAGTGCGGAGAACAGGTCAGTGACTTTGCTCAGACTCCTTATTTTAAGAGAGAGAGCCTTTCAGTCCTGGGGAGAGTGAGAGGCAGGGCTCAGTTTTCATCTCTGAGAGCATGCCTATACACATTTTTTTTCTTTGGTTGAAATTTGAAGGTGTCTGGCAATACATTTCTCTTAAAAAATATAATATGTATTCTATATGTAGAATAATGTGGATATTTCACTGAAAGAGAGACTGACTTCCAAAATTTGGATACTGGTTTCAAAGAAGACAGTGGTTTGTTTAATGCCTAAGACTGTCTGAAATGAAGGATTGAACCTATGGAGGACTGGAAAGAGAACAGGCATGAGACATGAGGCAAAGACAGAGCAATTTCCACATCGATGGTCTTTTCACAAAACTACATGCAGATTCTCCTATTTAGCACGAATCCTTTTGATCAAAAGTTTAAACCCCCTATGAGAGCTCAACTGGAATTCTGACCCCAGGGCCCAGGGACCGTCTGAGTAATTCTAGTTTAGAACACGATGCCCCAGCCCGCTCTGCATACTCGGCCTCGTCTGCCAGGAGGACGGCCTCCCGAAGCCCCACTCTCTGATGTGCCACAGAGCCTGTGGCGCCTCTAATTACGGGGGGCGATGATCACTGTGCCTCTTCAGCTTGGGGCAGGGGCAACGAGCTGCGGAGACCCCAGAACTCACTCTCTCAGGGGGGACACTTCAAACCAGGCGACAGGCTCCAGAAGGTGTCCCTCGGCTGCCTCGCCTGTGTCTCTCTCTCACTGTCTTCTTCTGTCGGATGATGGCTTTCTCAAGACTTGCCTTGGCTCAAGGGGCTTTCTCGAGCTGTCCATCTGAGAGTCACATTTACAGAGATCCCCTATTCAAATCAGCACTTTTCAACGTGGTTTCACATTGTTCTGGCTGTGCAGACTTGGGGATGGGGTTACAGTAGCTTATTTAAAGGATGGTGAGGACCACGCATCCACATCTGCCCCTCTGGGGGAACCTGCTGTTGCTCTCAGTGACCCAGACTCACCGGCGCTGGGTCACCAAGCTTCCTCCTGCCCTCCCAGAAGCCTCTGCTTCCACCAGCAGTACTGGGTGGAAGGCAGGCCAAGTGGGAGGAATGGGGAACCTTGCTGCCAACAGTGGTTCTAGACTCGGGATCCACGGAAGGCCCGGAGGGTCCACACACACCCTCCCCAAAACTGTACATAACATTCAAAGGGTGGATTTTTCTGGAAAAGGGGCCCATAGCTTTAACCACATGTTCACAGGGCTCCATGATCCACTAAAGTTTAAGAAACTTGGCTCTAAGACAAAATTCAAACAGTTTTTAAAAATTTTTTAATTTTTATTTATTTTTTTTGGTGAGGAAGATTGTTGCTGAGCTAACATCCGTGCCTATCTTCCTCTATTTTGTATGGGACACCTCCACAGCATGGGCTGATGAACTGTGTATAGGTCCATGCCCGGGATCTAAACCCAAGAACCCCAGGCCACTGAAGCGGAGTGCGTGAACTCAACCATTACACCACCAGCCCAGCCCCTCAAGCAGTCTTTGAAGAGTCCTCTGCCATTTGAATCCTCTTTGTCTCTCTTGCATTAATGCGGTTACTACAGAGCAGACAGTACGGTTGTTTTGGAACAAGATGTTTCTTGCACCTCCAGGGCCAGGGCCTCTGGCCTTCGCTGCGTCTTGCTCCGTGGCGGGGTGGACCCGGAACAGGCCGATCTCGGCTTAGTGAACACGACTATACCATCCTGTGTTCTGAAAAGCCGCTTTCTGGCACTGATCTTTCTTCAGCTTCCGCACGTATTCTTAGAAGGAGGTTTTGCTGTGTGGAGTGAAGGGAGGGGCCATCAGCGATCCGTCCCACGCTGACGCTGGGCAGCCCAGGCGGCCAGGCCCGGCTCCTTGGGCTGGGCAGCAGTGGGGAGCCATCGCCACTCACCCTGACACGTCCACCGGGGCTGTGACGCCCAAGTCGTCTCCCCTTCCTAGCGACTCATTCCTCTAACCGGAGAGAGGAACCATGAGATCAGATGCCAGCAGCGTGATAGTGATTTTTATTGAATTTGTCACTGAAATTCCTAATTCTTGCTCTTTTTTTTTAACCTCCTCCATAGGGCAGCTCCTCACAGAATCAAGCTGGTGAAGGTATGTCTCACGGGGCCTCAAGGCACCGATTTTATGTCTCCAGTTGTTGTCTTCTGGGCTCAGCCGTAAGAACTTCCTCAGCCCTCAGCACAGTTGTGTCCTGAGAGCTCCCAGGGTGGGCATGGAGCCTGGAGCCCAGAGTCCCACAGGTGGACTTCTCGACCTGCAGTGACCACCGGGGATCAAAACAGATGTGAACATCTCCGAGTCCTCACACCCTTTCATGAGTTTATGACCTTCATCGCCAGATGGAGTTGAAGACACATTTTATTTGCTTTTTCAGAGGGCTGGGGGATGGGATGAGAGTATATTAAGTGCAAAAGGCATTCCTACAAGAAACAACCGTTTTTTGTGGTACAGGATAAAGACAGAACGTCTGCTTTCAAAAGTCGTGGAGGCCCTGGCTTCGCCCCATAAAGGGAGGCAGGCACTCTGCCCCCCTCACCAGCCTGCTCAGGGCCCCAGCTTGGGGGCACTGCCCCTGCATCTTCCCGTGTGAGGAGCAGGGCAAGCGCTCCTGGCTCAGAGCTGGTGGGCCAGGCTGTGTATCCTCTCCCACGCTCCAGTTTGTTAATCTCTCAGGTGGCCGGGTCGCTTGTCCAGTGACTGACCACAGGACCTGATCTCTCCTCCCACATGCCAGCTCTCGCCTCAGAGCTCTTTCCTGACTTGACAGTGTCAGTGGGGCCCGGAATCCTGCAGGCCTGGCATCCCAGACCTGCTCCCCCATCCACCGCTCCCTCTCCCGTCACTGCCTCCCCAGAGCCCACTCTGACCGACTGGTGGGCTGGATGTGGTCTTGCCTGGGATGGCGGCGCCTATTAAGTTTTAGGTGTGCTTCCACCCTGAAGCCCACTCTTCGCACTTCCTCCATGGGATGGTGGTGAAGCCGATGTGTATGAGAACATGTATTATTTTCCCTCCCACTCTTGGCAAAGCTGAATTGTGTGTCCCCTGTTGGAGGCGTCAGTGTGAAGAGTGGTCAGATCACCTGTGGAAGTTGGGATGGGTGGGGAGGGTACGGCGAGACTCCTGCCTTGCAGACTCGGTGCCACGTGCCACACGCATCATTTCCCAAAGCTCCTCAGCCCTTTGATTTCCCTTTTGGGTAGGGGATTTCTTTTAAAAATTAAATCTTTATTATTAAATTGTCCCTTCTTCTTTCCTTCCTTCCTTCCCTCCATCCCTCTCTCTTTTTCATGCATTCATTCATCCATCACTTCAGTCACCCAATACAGCTATTTTCACTTATTTGCATTCCCACCTAGTCTTTGTGTCTCTCTCTAGTTTTTATATACTATGATTGGGTCCATATATATTCTCCTGTTGTGGTCTTTTACTTAATACTATTTCATAACCGTTCTTCCATGTTTTTCCTTAGTTGTCGTAGTTATCAATTTAAAGGGTGCTCATGCTCCATGGCATTCATAGACCATCGTTTATTAACTAGTCCACTGTGGTGAGATACAAGTGTTTTTTTTCTAAATTCACTTTAAATAGTATTGCTACAGAAAACTTTAAGCATTTAGTTTTTTCTTCTTTAGGTTTTTTTTCCTAGAGATAAATTCTTAGGCGTAGGATCTGCTGTTGTTGTCCTTGAGTTGTACTGTCAAGTGGTCCCTCAGTTTACAACAAACAACACATGATATTCCACTTCCCTGGATGCTTAGCTACTCTGGGTCTTAGATAGCTTTCTTGGAGGGAATGTAGTTTAAACAGCTACTTAAAAGTTTTGTTTAGTTCCTCATTATTAGTTCAATTTGTATATAAAAGTCCCAAGGAGATGCAGCCACCCACTTCTGTGCGGTGCTGGGGGAAGCACGTGTGTGGACATCAGCAGACCCAGGGGAACAAGTTACTTAAACTTTCCAGGGTCAGTTCCTTTATCTGCAACATGGAGATCATACCTACCTTACAGGACTATCGCGAGGATTAAAGTTTTACAAGCGTCTGCAGAGTAAATTCTGCCCCGTTTCCCTCTTCTCTTTGTCTATCACTGCAGCTCATCTCATTTGAAATGGTGTTTCCATACGCTTCCCTCATTTATCCGCAGGGCTTGGCCGTGCTTTCATATAGTCGAGCGACCTCTTTATTTTGGATCGATGTTAACTCTTGTTCACATTTAATGCAAAGCTCTTCCCATTATCTGATTGCCTCTCCTACAACTCTGTGGAGTTCTTGTTCTCCAGGGAATTCTTAGAAAAGATGTCTGCTGTGTCCCAAGATGCCCTGTCATCTCAGGTGGTCCTCCAGCAATCCTCCCCAGCACTCTCCTTCTTTCCCGCGGAGCCAGATCTCGAGTTCGAAGTCAAACCCCAGATTCAGAAACCCTCTTTCCCTTCCTATGAAACCATCACTCCCGGGCTGTGAGGAGGAGCGGGGCTTCTGTTCCACCTTCCCTGTTTGCGTCTTCTACTTGAAGTGGTAACAGCCCCTTTGTCATCCAGGTGCTGAGTGATGGCGGCTTCCACGTCTTGTCTGTGGACTACAGAGGTGCGTGTGGAGAGCAGGGCACAGATGCTTTCCAGGGGGAGGGAGGCTTGGGATGGCCTCACCTGGAGGCTGTGACCTGTGTTGGCCTTCCCTGCCACCAGGGTTCGGGGACTCCACCGGGAAGCCCACTGAGGAGGGACTGACGGCTGACGCGCTCTTCGTCTACGAGTGGACCAAGGCGAGAAGTGGCACTACCCCCGTGTGTCTCTGGGGCCACTCTCTGGGAACAGGGTAAGAGGGGTCGGAAGAGGGTCCTTTGGCTTCTGTGTCACATCCCTAGCGGCAGTGCAGGAGCACCGCGCTTAGAGACAGGGGCTCTGCTCTGCCCTCTCATAGCCCACAATTGGCCAGAGACCTTGCCATCTCAGTGTGCCCATATGCAGAGCAAGGGAGTGTCCGTTCAGCTCTGTGGTTATCTGTGACACTGAAGCCCATTCCAGAACTCTCCCTGAGAGTTCTAAAGGAAAGGATTCTTAATATGGGGAAATCCTGTGCAAAGTTCTCTGTCTTGCTACATTTTCTAAGGGGAGGGCCCAGAGCTCTCATGGTATACTCGCCCTGGATGCTGCACTTTGTGCTGCTTACTGGACCGTGAAGTCATGGCTTCACACATGCACTAATTTTTGTTTCTTTACAGGGTTGCAACAAATGCTGCCAGAGTGCTGGAAGAGAGAGGTATGTCAGTGCTTGCACGGGGGGAGCCGGGGATATGCTGGAAGTGGGGGCTCACAGGAGACTCCTGCACTCCAAACACAGAGACACCCGCAGCTCCCCAGCTTTAGACAGTTTCCGAGAGTGTAACAGGCTTGCTTTCCTCTCTGTTTAATATAAAACAATAGCTGGTTTTAAAGGTTATGAATTAAAAATAAATCCTAAGGAAAGAGTTGAAATTGCCTTTGGAAAAGCCCTCCTTGTGAAGTGAAAATGAGTGTTGTTACTGAGTGACCTGGATTACAGGAGAGGAAACGATCCATGATGACGTGACAGGTGGGGCTCGCTGGCCACAGCCCTCTTACACGACATTCACGGCAGCTTCTCCCCGTGTTCTGGGAGGCGCCTGCACCCACAGCTCCTGCGGGTGCTTGTTACAACACAGGCCTCCTGGATCCCAGATGTTTTCACCAGAATCTCTATGAACAGAACCAGGTGACTCTGACGTGCTCTACAAGCCTGTGATCTCTTGCATTGTGTCCTAACCTTCACATGGCAATACAGGTCAGGCTGAGTCATGTGAACACCTGAGACAGGTCACCTGCGATCACACTCTTAATTACTTACGGAAATGACACTCTTGTGGCCATCCGCGCACACCGCGTCCACAGCGCTGGTCATCGTACTGTCTGAACTCAGTGCTCATGTCATGAACACTTTCCTTCCTGGATGAGGCAATGATTTACTCCCAAACTTATGAACTTATGCTATCATGTATTTTAATTTTCTGAATATTACACACTTCATAAAACATCATTATTCTTATATTATAAAGTCAATATTTAGATTCACCCTTTTCTTTGCTCTTTGTTACACTCAGCATCACTGTGCTTCCATCTGGGATTTCTGATCTGCCGATGTGAGTGAAAAATTCTCTTAGCTGTGGTCTGAAAACGTTTTTATTTCATCTTCCTTCTTGAAGTATATTTTCACTGAGCATAGAATTCTAGATTGGCAGTAACTTTATTTCAACACTTTGAAGATGTCATCCATTTTGTTGTGGCTTTCAGTGCTTCATTGGGAAGTCAGCTGCCAGTCTCCCAGCTGCTCCTTTGAAGAAAATGCTTACTTTTTGGTCTGGCTCCTTTTTTTTTTTTAGGTGAGGAAGATTGGCCTTGAGCTAACATCTGTGCCAAGCTTCCTCTATTTTGTATGTGGGATGCCACCACAGCATGGCTTGATGAGCGGTGTATAGATCCATGCCCGGGATCTGAACTGGCAAACCCCAGGCCTCTGAAGCAGAGCACAAACTTAACCACTATGCCACTGGGCTGGCCCCTCTTCTGGCTGTTTTTGAGAATTTTTTTTTGGCTCTGTTTTTAGCAGCTTTACTGTGATTTTCCTAGGTGTGGATTTCTTAGTACTTATCTTCCTTGGGGCTCACAGTACATCTCAATTCTGTGGCTTGATGTTCATTCATTTTGGAAAACTGTTGGTCCTTATATCTTCAAATAGTGTACCTGCCCCATTCTACCTTTTCTCTCCCACTGGGACTATAATATATGTCTATTTTTTAGTCGGTTCCCCATGTCCTACATGTCTCCAATGTTCTTTTTTGGGTTTTCCAAATGTTTTTCTCTTTGTGCTCTAGTTTAGATATTTTCTTTTGACCGCTTACACAGTTCATTAATTCTTTTCAGCTGATTCTAATATGGTGCTTAACTAGTCTATTGATCTCTTCATTTCAATTATTGTATTTTTCAGTTCTAGAATTTTCATTTGATTTTTATAGAATTTATAGTTTTCTCCTAAAATTTTTATCATCATTGATTTTTTGAATAATCACTTAAATATATATTTATGTGTCTATGTATGTAAATATGCGTAAATAACTGAGAATTTTAATACACTAATATCAATATAGGGAAGCTTTAACAATTATTAAAATTTTAATAATTTTACTATATGTTATTTACTATAAGTTATTTTAAAGCCCATATATGATAACTCCAATACCTAGGTCTTTCATTGGCCTATCTATCTCTGCTATTGGCTTTTTTGTTGTTTTTGGGCTATTTTTGTCTTTTCATGTCTAGTTGTTGTTAGCTAAGTGCTAGGCATTGTTTATGGAAAATTGTAGTAATCTGAGGCTGGGGGAATGGCATCGTCTTCTGGAAAGAGTTCACTCTTCTCCTGAAAGGCAGTTATGCAGGGAGACCCCCAGTCTAATCAGGGGTTGAGCTGACTGAGGCTGGGCCTCAGGCCTTAGGAGGCTGGTCTGTTTCTAGTTCACCATCACTCCCAGGGTGTGGTCCTTTGCAGTCAGAACAAAAAGCCCGAGATATTTACTCAGGCCCTCCTCCTTGTCAGATCCTGAGCTCTAATTTTTGTCCTCATGGTCCTGTGAGATGCTGGCGGTTCTGTCGAGCTCTCAGCCATCACTGCTGCTCTCAAAGTTTCCGCTGCTTGGAGGGGAGGCCGCTCAAACTCTCTTGGCGTTGTTCTTTTGGTATTGGCTCTACAAATTCTCACTGATTTAGCAGCCCTCAGACACCTTCAAACATCCAACACACATTTTCTAATTGTTCTCAGAGGGAGTGTTGGCCAAAACAACCTAGTCGGCCTCTGGCACGTTCTCAGCAATGGACTGCAGAACACTTCCCATGGCGCTTTGCTTCCTTGAACTGTCCAAGCCGTGAAAGTCTGCTTGTGTTTTAGAAGAGAGTAGTGGTTTGCAACTATCATGTGCATGGAAATCTCTTGGGTGGGGGAGACCTTGTTAAAAACGCAGATTCTCACACTCCCCACCCCCCTGAGATTCTGACTTCTGACTCTGTAAATCTTGTGTGGGGTCCAGGAATTTGCATCACTAATAAGCTTCACAGATGATTTTGATGCAGGTAGTTTATGTACAAGACCTTGAGGACCCCTTATTTAGGGAAGGTGCTATTTCAATATGATAGGGGAGTTATTTCTTTTTTGCTATTTTCAAGGATCCCCAGCTGATGCTATTATCCTGGAAGCTCCATTTACCAACATATGGGTTGCAAGTATCAATTATCCCTTGTTAAAGGTGAGTCTCTGATTCATATTCCCAAGATGTCAATGTGTAGGCTGTTTCCATGCCTGTGTTTATTAACCACATTCCTTTCTTAACTAGTTTCATATGTTTCTAAGTTATTCTAACCTGAGACAGGTTATTAGCCAGTTGCAGTTAAAGCGGGGCACGATGGCTTCTGGACTTGGAGGTCCCTTTACTTTCTTCTGATAGATAGAGGGGCTTATAAGAGCCAAAGCTTTACCTCCTATCTTTTACAATTCTGTAGATAGACTTGACTTGGGTTTATATATTATTATTATTTCTTTTCAAAGTGGAAACAAAGCTCTCATTCATCATTTTTAGCCCTATGAATGTCAGTCACATATCTTTCATGATTTTATGATAAGCAAGTCTCTAGAGAATGCAAGGAAGCTGCCAAATGGTTTTACACAATATCCCAGGAAGAGAAGACAATCTTTCCAGGCAGAGAAAGAACTGGGTGAGAAGATGTTGTTTTTTCACTCTGTTGTATAGATTATTCTAATTTTGTAATTTTATTCCATGCCTAACGCTCAGTTGCTTATAGTCATACCTCCATATAAATGTTAGCAAACAAGTGGGACGAAAAGAGAGAGAGGATTCTTAAGGGGACATGTGGCCCCAAATTTTAAATTGCTGTTAGAAGGCATCTTAGGTTACTTTAATCCAACTGTCTACTTTTGGAATCTTTCATACAATGAATCATCCTTGAACTTCGAGGGAAAAGGCAGTTTGTTACTTCCTAGGACAGCTAGTTCACAGAATCACAGAGTCTTGAAAATGCCTGTGGGCTATCTAAGCCCCACTCAATACTGGAATTCCCTCTGCAATCTAAAGACTGAAGGCCGAGTAATTTAAGATTTAATAAATCAGACATTTTCAATTGGTTCTAGACAAGTGAACATTCATTTTAAGATAATCATTAATGGAACATCTATTATATTACTCTAAGTAATTACTAATAAATTCATTGACTTGTTGGTATTTAGCAATTCAGATATGATCTTTCCATTTACTTTTGTTTCTTTTTTGATATTTTATAATTTTGAAATTTAACATAATAGAATACATGATTTAACAAATCATTATAAACTGAACACCCATGTAACCAACACCTAAGTCAAGAAATTAGCATCACTAGCACCCCTGTATGTCACTTCCCAATCCAGTCAGCCTCGCCCTAAGTGTGACGCTGGGTTTCATGGTAATCGTATCCAGGCTTTTCTTTATGGCTTACCACTCATCTGTGCATCTCTAAGCAATGTAGTTTTGCTTTTGAACTTTATATATTAGTAGAATTATATAGGACAATTTCTATTTTTTTCATCCATTCATATATTTGTAGAATTTTATCCATGATGTATAGCTATGATTTGATAATTTTCATTGCTATATAGTATTTCATTGTATAAATATAATATAATTTATTGACTTATTGTATGTGGGCATTTGAGTTGCTTTCTGTTTGGGGTAATAACATTGTTGTCAACGTTCTTGAATGTGAATTCTGTAAGCATGTGTGTGCCTATCTCACTGGAGTATTACCTGGGAGTGGAATTGCTGGATTATAAGGCATGCATATTTTCAGCTTTAGTAGTTATAGTGCCAAGCAGTTTTCCAAAGTGACTTGACCACTTTATTCTCCCACCTGTTGTGTATGAGAGTTCCAATTGCTTTACATCCTTGCCCTCATATTCTTATCTTGTTGTGGTTTCAATTTGCATTTCCTTGATGACTAATGAAGTTGGGCATTTTTTCATATGCTTATTAGCCACTTAGACATCATCTCTTGTGAGATACTTATTCATGGTTTTTTTTTGGTTTTTTGTTGTTTTTTTTGGCTGAGGAAGATTGGCCCTGAGCTAACACCTGTGCCAATGGTCCTCTCTTTTGTATGTCGGTCACCACCACAGCATGGCTGCTGACGAGTGGTGTAGGTCTGCACCCGGGAACCAAACACAGTTAGCCAAATCAGAGCATGCTGAACTTAACCACTTGGCCATGAGGCCAGCCCCCTTTTGTTCATTTTTAAATTGAGTTGTCTTTCTTTTTATTTATAAAAGTTCTTCATAGGATGAGTCATTAGAAAATTATCTGAATTGCAAATATATTCTCTTATTTTGCTTTGCCTTTTTACTCCCTTAATGGTATCTCATGATGAAGAGATGTTCCTAAATTTAAGGTGGACCAGACCAGTTTACCAATGCTTTTTTTTTTTATAGCTAATACTTTCGTGTCCTGTTTAATAAAACTCTGCTTACCCAAAGATGGAGATACTCTTCTATGCTATTTCTAGAAATTCTGTTTTACCTCTTAGATTTAGAGCTGTAATCCACAGGTATGTATTGTTGTAGATGTTGGATGTAGAAGTCCATATGAACATCCAGTTGGCCCAGAGCCATGTACTAACTGGACCTTCCCTGCACTCTGCAGAGCCAGTGTTTGTATATATCAGTGCCTATTACATATATAGGTCTGCTGGTAAATTCTCATTTCTCTCCTTTGTCTCGTATGAATACTACAATCTCTTAATTACTGTAGCTTTATCATATGGCTTGATATCTGGCTAAGTTCTTCAGCTTTGTTCTTCTTATTCAAAACTCTCTTGACTATTCTTGACCCTTTGCATTTCCACATATGTTTGGGAATATACCTGTCAATTTCTACAAAAAACTTCCTGGGATTTTTAATTGGGATTACTTTGGATCTATAGATCAATTTGTGGGCATTCATAGCTTTCTAATATTGAGTCTTCCAATTAATAAACCTGGTATTTACACATTTACTTATATATACATTTATTTATTATTTAGGTTTTCTTAATTTCAGTTTTAGGTCAGCTTCTCCTAGAAGCGGAGCCATGGCAGTGATTTGGTGTGTGTGATCTATTGAAAGAGTGCTTTTCAGGAAAAGCCTGGGAGGTCATCTGAATGAGAGTTGCAGGATAGGGAAGTGGGAAGAGGAGAACAAGATGTGACCTCAGGTAACGTCCAGCTTTGGCTGGATCCACATAGAACTCCAAGGTTCGAGTCAAGGCTGGTGGTCGATCCCACCGTTCCTGGGGTTGGGTGGGGTGAGGGTGGCATCACCTTCCAGGAGCAATGGCTTCTGTCATCCAAGGCAAGGAGGAGGAGGGCAGCCAGCACTTACAGCAAGAGTTAACGAATTTTATTAGCCTTTTCAAAGAGCCAACTCAGATCTTGTTGACCATCTGTATCGCAGGCTTTCTAGTTTATTAATTTCTAGTCTTACCATGATTATTTCCTTTCTTCTGTTTTCTTTAGATTTAATTTGTTTTTTAAAAAATTTCTTGAATAATTTATTTTCAGAATTTCCTCTTTTCTAATTTATGCATTAAGGCATATTCCACCTAAACCTTACTTCAGCTGCATCCCACAAGTTTCAAAATATATTTTAATGATCATTTAACTCAAAATATTTTATACTATTGGACTTCTTTGACCCATAGGTTACTTAGAAGTATATTTCATGATTTCTATACATTTTGGAATTTTATTATGTTTGTTATTGATTTCTAGCTCAATTCTGCTATGATCTGAGAATATACTCTGTATGATTTCAGTCTGTGAAATTTGTTCAGACTTGCTTCTGTCCTGAAATGTTGTCAATGTTCCACGTGCTTGAAAAGAATGTCCTGTTTTTGGTGCAGTGTCCTATATATGTCAATTAGGTCAGATTATTCATCGTGTTCAATTCTCCAACTTCCTCACTGATCTTTTTGACTGGTTGTTTTATCGGTCACTCAGGGAAGAGTATTACAGTATCTTACCATGATTGTGGAGTTGTTTATTTCTATTTTAGTTTTTTGGAGGTTGTATTATTAGGAACATACATCCAATAATAATGTAATTTTCATATCTCCCATGTGAATTGATCCTTTTTCATCAGGAAATATCCCCTTTTGTGATTAATAATGCTTCTTGACTTAAAGTTAGCTCTGTCTGATGTGAATATACCTTTGTTTTGAACAGTGTTTGTGTGATATATAATTTTCTATCTCTTGACTTTCAACTTCTCTGAATTCTTCTATGTACTGTATATCTCTTGGAAGCAGCATATAGTAGGGTTTTGATTTCTTCCCCAGTATGACAAACATTGCCTGTTAATTGTAGTATTTAGTCTGTTTACATTTAATCTAAGTATGATCTAGTTAGTTAGTTTAAACCTGCTCTCTTACTCTGTGCTATTCTGTTTGTGTCATCTATGCCGTGTCCTTTGCCTCTAGTTTCTTGCTTTCTTCTGACTGGCAGCTGTGTCTCAAGGAGAAAAGTGGTGTTGAACGTCAGGCTCACCTCTCTGAGCTTCCCTTCTCTCTGGGATCTAGACCACTCAAGACCTCCCTGTCTTGGTACATATCTGACACCTTCAAACAAAGGTTTTTAAAATAATTTTCCAGCTCTTTTAGTTGTCTTTGGCAAAAGGTTTGGTCTGTAACAATTCCTCTATTATTAGAAGTGGGAAATCTCCCAATATTTTAAAGTTTGGAATTTGATTTAAAATGTCATAAAACCTTAGTTTGCTGGTACTTCGATGGGCTGGAAGTGCAGCCCCCTGCAGCATTCTGTCTTCAAGGACCAGGACTCGACTCTGCTGTCAGACTTCCTGGGTTTGACCTCCAGGCTGTCACCTGACAGCTTGTAACCTTGAACTAATTGCTTCTACTGCTTCAAATACCTCATCTGTAAAATGGGGTAAAAATAGTCTACTCAGGGCTGTTGTAATAATTAAATGAATTATATGTGAAAAGCATCTCTAGGAGTGTCTACACAGAATGAGTGCTCAGTGGCCCTTAGCTGTTTTACTGTCGGTGGAGTGCCACGACTCTGAACGTCACGTTGGGTGAGACAGTGTAGGCGGCGTGGGACACGCGGGTGCAGTGCAAGGCACAGGCCTCAACTCTAGAGGCTTCCTGCCTAGTTGGGGAGACAGGAAAGTTGAGACAGGGATTTCCAGGTGTCACTTTAGGATCAGTTTCTTTGCTCAGAACAGGAAGGCAGCATGACACATGGACAAAGACCTTGGCTGTGGAGCCAGACGGATCTGGGTTCAAATTTGGCCTCTGCCACTAACCAGTTAAGACCTTGGTGAGTTACTTCCCTTCTCCGAGTCCTCCTATTTTTAGGATGGGGTTGATGCATACTGCCTACTGCACAGGGCTGTTGTGAAGATTAAATTAAGTAGAGTGGTCTATGCAAAGCACCAGCTGCTGGTGGGCAGTCAACCAACACTTGTCCCTTCCTCACTCTTCCTGCCACCAAGCGGACGAAGAGAAGTGTTAGGGAGGACCCAGGACTATAATTTCAGGGTGGGCAGAATTTAGGAAGAGAGGTCTTGTATGCCGGTGTGGTCAGTGGAGACGTACAGAGAGACTGTAGATGCAGGAGAGCAGTCAGGTAAGACTGAGAGGAGGCGAGGATGCGAGCCACGGCCCGTGGCCGGAGTGGGGCAGTTGTGTTAAGGTCCTGAGAACCAGGGCTTCCACCTGGAGCTTTCACACTCTCCCCCTTTAAGTCCTCACGATGGCTCCGTGAGTCTGGCATCATCGCCTTCACTTAGGGCTGAGGGAAGTGGAGTGGAGGCTTGCCCAATGGCCACACACCCTGTAAGAGGAGGAAATGGGATTCAATCCTATATCTTCTAACTCCAGGCAGACAGATTGGAGGTGAGCAGCCTTTGGAATGAAAGATTGTGTCCAGACGTGGATGGTCCTGCAGTCAAGCCAGGAGTCTTTGGTTTTGTTTTAAAGTGGACGATGTGGCTCTCCCAAAGCTTTGTAATAGCAGATTCCACGTAACTGGTATTTTAGGAGCATTTACCTGCTGGTATCCAGGAGAGGAGGCAGGCAGACCAATCAGGAGCCCCTCTGGATGGGACGGTGTGGCCTCTGAGTCTCGAGGGGCACCCCTGCTGGTGAGGAGTGAGGAACAACGGGGTAGACTGACTGGGGCCTGCTTCCTTCTTCCACCCTCGGAATTGAAGATGAGCTGCCATAGGGCGTCTCCTATGGAATTCCCCTCAGAGGAGTTCCGATTCCAGGGTGGTGGAATCAGAAGACAAAGGAAAAAAGAAAACCGAACAAGACATCTTACCCTTGTATAAGTAAGAGGAGGGCAAAGGAGAAAGGGACGAAGGCAGGGTGAGGATGCAAGTGTGCACTGCCCACTAGGAGACCTCGCAGAAAACGCAGGCCCACGACCCCAGAATCAGGGGGTGCCTGGCGGAGCGGCTAAACCAAAACAGCAAAGCTGACCTTGGTCTTTCCTGGCCCAACTGACACATTCTGTACCCATTTTCCCGCCAAATTCCCCTCAATGACATGAATTACTTTTTAAAATCAGAAAATTTTTTTTTCAGTTTTTATATCTAGAAAGTTACTATTCGCTGCATTACTACAGTTCACAGTGGGAGACTACAACAGACGACAGCGAGGAACTCTAATTTCCCCAGACTCGTATAGAAGCAGTGATGCGCATGATCTAAAAACTGATTCTGGAATGAACATAATTCATTTCTTTTTAAAACTGTGAAGCAGACATTTGCTCTCACTGGCCCCAGCCCACCTATTCGGTACGCACTTCCTTCTCCTGCAACGTCCCACTGCCTACGTTGCACACCCTCCATCCCCAGGCACCACAGAGGAATACGTGTAATACTTTGCCGGTCTTTTCCTCTTGGCAAATCTATTCCAAGGAATAAAATCCGAGTGAAATTCAGTCACACTAAGATGAAACTGACAGATAACAGCCTGGAGTGCACACCAGGGATTTCTGCACAAGAGATATGTTCTCTCTTTAGCAAACGTTTATCGAGTGTCTATTAGGCACCGGGAGCGCCTCTAGGTCTGGGAATACCACAGCGAATAAGAGAGCTGTGGTCCGTCTTCCTCTCATGTTTTTCTGCTTGCTGCAGAGATGAGTGCACACCACCATGGCTCCGTAGTGAGAAGTGCTGTGAGAGAACAGTGTGATGGGGAATGACTGGGGGGGAGTCGACGGTGGGAAAACCTCTGAAGAAATGTCACCTGAGCCGAGACTCGCACGATGAGGAGCAGCTGTCATGGGAAAGTCTGGCGGTCTCGGGCCAAGGGGAATGAAAGGCACGGGCACGAGGGTGGACAGAGGGGGCTTAGTGATGGGAGAGGCAGCAGCCAGACTCTGTAGGGCCTCAAAGGCCAGGGCGACGCTTGGGTTTATCCACATGCCTTTGGAGGCTGTGAAGCAAAGAGTGATATGAAGTGAGTTGTTCATTAACACAATCACTGGTTTCCCTGTGGGAACTGGATTATGGCAGGGTGAGGGTGTGGGCAGGAGCCACGTGGGATTGTTGGCGAGGTCCAAGCAAGACGTGGCGGGTGGATCAGGCTGGTGACGGTGGAAATGAAGAGAAATGAATGGGCATTCATTCTCAAAGCCTGTATTGCTCAGGGTTTCTGTCCTTTCCTCATTTCAGTTGAAATGGATGTTTTTATGGCATATAAACTAATTTACCTATTGACTTATTCAAAATATAGTAAAAGCTGGTTAGCCAGCATTTATTGGAGCTTACCACTGAACAGGAAATTCAGCGTTCAGAATGATAATTGTTATGGTTGGAGTCCTCTGGTCATTGTTAAAACCTAAAATGCCTTTTTAGAATATTGCAATATTAAATGGTATTCAACTGTTTATAATGTTCAAATGCTATAAAACTAATTACCTATGTATTGTATACTTTCATTAGAATTTTTCACTAATCAGAATATTCTGTTCCCCAACTAACCAGTTAATTATGTCCAATGTGGAAGCAATTTTCAGAGTATGCATATCACTGCTTCCTTAAGAGTTTGAAGAAATGAGTTTACAGAAGGACAGGAAGTAAAAACAACAAATGTTAACCGTGGTTATTTATGGATGGTGGGATTATGGTGATTTCTTTCTTCCGTCTCCCTTTCTGTATTTTCCAAATTCCCCACAATGACATGAATTACTTTTAAAGTCATAAAAGTTTTGTTTTTAAAAAAAGTTTATTTAGAAAGTCATTACTCTCGATGTTACTGCAGGTCATGGTGGGAAACAACAACAAATGACATAGCTAGATGCCATGATTTAATTTTTTTTCCTTTTAAAAAACAGATTTACCGGAAGCTTCCAGGGTTTTTACGCACGCTTATGGATGCCCTGAGAAAAGACAAAATAGTCTTCCCTAATGATGAAAAGTAAGCCGCTGATGAAAAGATATCCCTCATTACTGTATCTGTGGGATTCTGGGTAGCATTCCTGTGATTACCGGATGGGTAGATGAGAAGTCGCAGATGGGGACAGGATTTGGGGCATAGCATCTACAGATTTTTAGTATTTGATATTTTCCTCAGGGCTGATTTGATGACTTCACCAATTCAGTACTTTCTCTGACGTCATAAAAGGAGTTGTAGATTTAGGGTCTATCAGGATCTTCTAAAGGTCATCTAGGATCTAGCCTAGCATTCCTCAGGGTACTCCTGGCTTCTAGGCCTTATTTCCCATGGAACCACAACCATCCACCATCCAGCCTACTGACCCAACAGCAAGTCCAGTGACTAGACTTTGCCAAGTCAGCCTTTCACAGCTGGAGAATTTGAGTGCCTCCAAGAGGCAGTCGTTAACAATATTGTTTCTATTTCAACACACTGGAGGGATCTGACATTGTCAGGAGTAGCAGCGAGTCCCTGTGGCGGGGGTGGATGGGTGTCAGAATTCGGGGGTGGGGGGGCAGGGAAGTATTGTTTGAGACAGTTATGAGAGTGGGAACAAGTCGTTCCTAATACCATCGCCTTTCTGAAATACCAAACGAGGGGGCTGACCAGGAAGCTAACGAAACCTCTCAACTGCATGTCCATCCTGCACATTTATGGTGACAAGTCAATAAACTGCTACAAAGAGTTCTCTTTAGTCCTTTGGGTTTTGAGTTATTTTGTTTTCTTTTATAGTATTTTTTAAAAAAGATTGGCACCTGAGCTAACATCTGTTGCCAATCTTCTTTTTATTTTCTTCTTCTCCCCAAAGCCCCCCAGTACATAGTTGTATCTTCTAGTTGTAGGTCCTTCTGGTTCTGCTATGTGGGACGCTGCCTCAGCATGGCCGGATGAGCGGTGCCATGTGCGCACCCAGGATCAAAACCAGTGAAACCCTGGGTCACTGAAGGGGAGTGTGCGAACTTGGCCACAGGCCGGCCCCTCTTTTATAGTTTTTTAATTAAAATCTTCTGGATATTATGAAATAAGTTGGAATAAGGAAAAAGATGAGGTTCCTTTAACTCTGTACAAATTCAGTGTTTCAGTGTTTCCTTCATTATTTTCAAAAATCACACAGAAATAAATTACTTAAATACCTAATTAAATAAGTAAACAGAAGAGAGAGAACCTTGCCTGGAGGGAAAAAAGTTACTATATGAAGTCTATTATATACCGAGTTGTTCTTCCTGGGAGGGAAGGAGGGAGAGTTCTTGTGTTTTGAGCAAACCTCAAGTTTTCCTAAAGCTCTAACTCAGAAGAGGAGCACTCCCCACGTATCATTCTTGAACTGAATCCTTTTTCCACTTTCCCCCAGTGTTAAATTCCTGTCTTCTCCTCTTCTCATCCTTCACGGTGAGGATGACAGGACAGTGCCTTTGGAGATTGGAAAACAGGTAAACTGAAACTATACTTATTTCGCCATTTTCTCATCCAGCTAAACTTTGGTTAGGGCCTGATGGAGGGTCTCTGACATTACAAGGGGTTCCCTCCACCCTCAGCAGCCACGCTGCCTGCGTGTACAGTAAGCGTCGGTGTCCTGTGCTGCTCAGCTCAAAGGAGCGTCCGTGGTGGATCCTGGCCCTGCCTCTGGGGTCTGTGGATCTGCAGGCGCAGAGAGCCTCCAGGCTGCTGTGGGAACCTCCGTGCAGTCTCTCCTGTAGTGGCTCTGAGAATGCAGATGTGGTTTCTTTTCTTTTAAACAAACAGAGTGGGTCCATCGCACTTCCTGTCCCCCTGCAGGGAGTGACGGCCGGGAAGGAGGGGTTCTCTCAGGAGTCTATGTCAGCTGTGCAGGTTTCAGTTCCCTGCTTGCAGAGGCAGCCAGCTGGGGACGTGAAGAGCTGCAGAGCTCTGACTTGGTGGGACTGACTCCCCAAGCTGGCTGTTTCTGTGCCCTTTTAGGAAAATTACTGGAAAACAAGAGCTTTGATTGTCAGACTTTGGTCTCTGTCTTTCTGCCCCTCGCAGCTCTACGAAATCGCACACAGTGCATACAGGAAGAAAGAGAGGGTCAAGATGGTGGTCTTTCCTCCTGGCTTCCACCACAACTTGCTTTGTGAAAGCCCCACACTGTTAAAAACCGTGAGGTAAGAGCTGCTTTGCTAACTGGGACAATTCGTCCCTTAAAGGCAGCCAGGGCCGCTCCGGCCCCTCAGCCTGGAGGCGGGAGCATGGGAGCTGACCCCGTCCTTTTTCTGCAGGGATTTCCTGAGCGAGCAGTGGGCCTGAGGTCTGAGAGCTGCGGAAATCTTCAGCGAAGACTTGGTCCAAACCCACCTGGGATGCGTCTGTTTATCTAAAACTGTACCAGGCTGCTTGGATGAGCTGAAGTCGTTGACATTTCTACAAGTTACCCGCCATTTTAGTAAGGGAAAGCACGGATGCCGGGCCGGACGGAACGTTCTCATTTAGCTTATCATGTCTACTCTGTGAAACCTCCCTCTGGAGAGTCGGAATCTGGTAAAAATTGGGTCCCACCTAAAAATGTGTAGTTACCAGACATCCCGGATCTTTGTGAATAAGGTGCCCTTTACTTTGGACTTAGCAGTGTAAGAAATGTAGTTAAATAGTTTGTATTTTAGTTTGGCAATTTAAGTGGCATTAAAGGTTCCAGGCAGTTTCTAGCTTTCTGAATAGGGCTGGGGAAAGTCTGAGCACGCTGCTCAAGCTGCTACAAAGTAAGAAGTTTGGGGGTCTCGAGGCCCTTGGAAATCGACACTTTATTTTTAGCCCTAATACAGTCATACGCTTCCCCCCAATTCCCAGAGATACTTAACTGGATTATCAGCCAATAAAACAAAATCAAAGAATGTTGTAAAAATGTTCAAGTCCAAAAACAGGCTAATTTTTTCTAGATTCGTTTTATGACTTACTTTCCACTGGCCTTATTCGCCCCACTGCTAGAGTCACTGGACAGGGAAATCTTTAGATCTGAGGGCTCCACGTTCCAGATGTCCCTGGCGTATTCTTTAATTGTTCGGTCACTGGAGAATTTCCCCGAGGCAGCTATGTTTTTGAGTACCATCGTGTTCCAGGCCTTTGGATTCTGTAAACAACACACCCACATATGGCCCAGGGTCTGGGGCCCACTGAGCTTTCTGACAAACATCAGGCCAAGCATATCCAAGCACATTTCATGGGAAAAAGACAGGAGTAAATCGCAGTGAATCATAAATACATTTGTTTCATCATTGAGAGCCAGATAAGGCAGAGTGTGCTTTTCTCCTACCTAGAGTATATTTCTCTTAAGAATGAAAAAAAAGTATTTTTCACTTTAAGAGAAACCACAGATGTAAAGTCTCTGGTAATTTCTGCCATGGCTACAGTGTTTTGGCATGCAAGCCATCTCTCCCACTGTTTCTTTTGCCTCCCTTTAAACTCCGGGGGAAGGAAAGGACTCACGCTCATTGTTTGTGGGATGCCACGTCCAGAGACTGAACCTGCGGCTCCGAGTCTGAGGAGCGCTACTCTAGACCGTGCGCTCTCACACAGGCACGAATCCAACGGGGTCTCACTGACCGCCTCTCTGCTGTTCTTTCTGAAGGTTGATGCCCCAGTAGGTTTACACTGAAGCCTAAATACTCCACTGGCGTTTCAAAACAGGAGGAATTAAGACCTTATCCTTAATAAAATGTATAATATCCAAATCCCACAATTTTTATGTAAAAGAATATAAGAAGCTGTTTTACAGCCCCATGATTTTGTAAAGAACTCTAAAAGTTCATTGGAAATGACCAGAACATGATTCAAAGCTATTAGCAACGCAGATAAGCATTTAAAAGAAAACCTGAAACTACCATCACTCCTTAAGGTACAGCAACAGAGAGTCTGAAATCAGTTTATTCAGACTTTGGAAACCTACTAAAAGAAGAGAGTAAAAGCTCCCTGTCTTCACTTTCTTTAACTATTTAAAGGATAATGAATACAGTTCCCAGCCACGTGGGATACGTTCTGTAAGCCTGAGAAGACGATGATTGTCGAGCGTAAAAACTGCAGTTTGCACTAATGAACAAGAAAGATCGGACCAAGTGCTGGCCTTCCAGCTGGGCGTCTGGATTTGGGCCATAACGTCACAGGAGCGACCTGTTGTGCAGCCTGACCTTCACATTTGTCCTTGCCCTCGCTCTTATTTTCCTTTCCTGCTCCCTTTTGTTTCTATTCTTTTCCCCCGTAGGCTTTCTTCGGACAAGCATGTGTTGAGATCAGGAGGAAAGAGCTAGAGGGCACCATTTTCTGTCCTGACTCTGAGTTCTTGAGGCCACATGTGGCTGTTCTCTTGTGCTCAGGAAGCAGGCAGGGAGCCACTCAGCTTACCTCTGTGCTGCCCCTCCTTGCTTATGGCCATGAACTTGAACTGACTGGTCTACACACTTCTGGGGACGGGACATGAGTCTACCAGAAGATAAGAGCCGTAAAGCAGCACAGGCCTTGAGTGATCCTATTTTAAAAGCCCAATGGGACGTCTGGGATGACTGTAGGAGCCACCTGTCGCCTGCTGTGGGAAAGGAATGGAGAGAAATGGTAGTGAAGCGTGCTCCTGTTGGAAGTAGTGACTGGTGTGCCCAGAGGGCAGGAGGTGGAGATTGTGGGGACCCTGGTGTTCTGCTGTCTAGTGGCTTTCTAGTTGGAAGACAGAAGGGGAGCTGTGCCCAGAGGCTCATAGGCATCGACCGCAAGCACCCCCGTCATGAGTCTTGGCACGAGCCGCCTCCTCCTGCATCTGTTCTTCTGTGCTGCCTGCAGTTACTAAGTCTTTCCTATGAGAGAGGATCAACCTTTCCATATACTCACCAAATGCTCCTGGAGGGCTGGGCTAGTTCATAAAGATGTTGCATGTAAAGGGTTGCTCACACAGCTCTCGCTTTTTTTTAAAGATTGGCCCTGAGCTAACATCTGTTGCCCTTCTTCTTTTTTTTCTTCTTCTTCTTCTTCTCCTCCCCAAAGCACCCCCAGTGCATAGTTGTATATTCTAGTTACAGATCCTTTTGGTTGTGGCATGTGGAATGCCGCCTCAGCATGGCTTAACGAGCTGTGCCATGTCTGCACGCAGGATCCAAACTGGCAAAACCCTGGGCCGCAGAGGTGGAGTGTGCGAACTCAACCACGGGGCAATGGGGCCAGCCCCGCTTTCTTTTTTTTAAATTCAAATACGAAACCTTCCCTCTTTCTGTGCATTCATATTCTATTCATATGGCCCCACCCTATGGGCAACCCAGGAGAGGGACCTGTTTTGCAATGTTCAAAGAACAGGGGTTAGTCCTCATCTCAGTGAACGGAGACTCAGCCTGTGAGCCATCTCAGCAGGCTTTTCAAACACTGATGGGACCCCACCGACTATTGGGTCAGAATCTCTCAGAAGGGGGCTGGCATCATACTTTGAAAAAGCTGCCCTGGGGTTCTGATGCACACTTCTGTTAAAGACCCCGGCACTAACCAGGCTCCTTGAGAGGAGGGGCTGCCGGGGGGCCCCGACTTTGTCCTGCTGGGGTCTTGGTGCCCAGCACAGTGCCTGCCAAGAAGGCCCCAAGCCTCTCTGTGGAATGAATGAGTGGGTGAAATGGTATTTAATTTGGCTTTATACCCTTAGCTTCCAGGACATGCCTGCTACATGGTGGGTACTCAATAAATATTGAATTATTTGAGATCTTTTACTTAGATAGTAAAAAACTTACAAGTGCTACTGAAATGTCAAATCTCAACCTCTGCCTGAACTTGGGAAAAGTCAAATTTTGATCTTAATAACCTAGACAGTTGCCTCACTTGTCTTTTCTGATTTGTTAATGGGGTCCTGTTATACAGATTTAATAAAAAGACACAGAAATTTTAATTAACCATAGTAAACTGTTTCCTTTCTAAGTCTCGGCAGTGCACTCACCATGTACAGCTGGCTGACTTTTTCTTGACACTTGACGTAGGCTTCATAGTCTGCAAAGACTTTAAACCTGTTTTTTTGTGATTGGAAGGAAAAAAGAAGACAACAAAAAGCCTCATTAACAGATGTGTGCTAAGACTCCATTTAAAATCTCTTTTGCTTAATGTCAGGCTAGTTTATGTAATGGCTAGCTTACCAAACTTACATTTCTATTTACAAGAATTTTACCCAGCCCTCAACCTTTCCATGGTTCTTCCCACATGTCAGAATGTCATCCTACGGATGCATCTGAAAGCTGGGCGCACCACGGAAAGAGGAGGAGAATACCAGACTGTGGGTCTTACTCGCAAGCCTTCCTGGCATTACTAGTGGAGAAGGTCTAATTTTTCTTTCCAGGCGTAGGTTAGCTTATCAGAATTACAGATCTATGCTAATCCACGCGGAGGGATTGTAGCTGGTTTAAGATGTTCTCATCCCCTTTTCATGGCCCCAATATCACCGTGTTCTTGCAGGAACTCACCTGTCATGATAAAAGAGCATGTTGATTAAGTCTTTGAAGAGGTCAGGCTGCTTGGGAGAAAAGAAGCCATTGTCAATTTGATCAATGGCCAGCCTCAGCTCCGGAAGTGCCTCGTAATATTCCTTTGCCTGATACCTGGGGGTCGGGTGGAGGTGGGGGTGATAAGAGGATGTTCTGTGAGTGTTGGTGATTAACAACACACCAGACATGACATTAACTGTGAAAAATGCATTCAGAAATACGAACATTTCTAGAAGTCATTATAGAGGTCAACATGGGTATAAATAATATTTGACGAGATCTTGACATTGTTTCCTCCCTAAATTTGTGTATTTCCTTGTGACTAAAGACACAAAGGACAGTAGAGAATAAAAATTCTAGTCACAGAGCAGCAGTGCCATCCGGTAAAATACAGTAAGATGCATTTCAGAGCAGACTTTACAGCTCTCAACAAGCGTTATGTTAAGTGGACCAGTTACTTTTTGGACCCACAGATTCCCAAATTTGTTGCTACTGAGTGGAAATTTATTTCCAAGGGTCAGGAAGTGTATTTGACCCCCTCCCACTTTTGTGATCCCCATAGTTCCTTCGGACAGTGCTCTTTCTCTATTTCCTGTTTGAATCTGGCTTAATAAACCTTTCAAGACATTAAGTGAAACAGCAAACATTGGGTGCTTCTAAACATCCATCCCCATCCTCCACCACATTTCAATCCATCTCCTTTAGATCTTAAAGGAACGCTAGGTGGTTTAAATTACAGGTAAAAACTTCAACTAGAAACTGGTTTATCCTTTGATCAAAGTAAAAATCACAGATGCAGAGGATGGAAGAGCTCACTGAGGCCAGCTCTGCTATGGCTGGTAACAAAGAGCAGCGACCCCCTGCACCTGTGCCTCTTACTGTACCCCCGGGGGGCCTGCCCAACAAGGAGGGGCTGCTCTCTCACCCTTTCTTGTCCAAAGCAGCCACATCAGCTACTCTCATGCCAAAGATGAACAGGTTCTCTTCCCCTGCTTCCTCTGCCATTTCCACGTTGGCCCCATCCATGGTCCCGATGGTCAGGGCCCCATTCAGCATGAACTTCATGTTGCCTGTCCCCGAGGCTTCGGTGCCTGCAGTGGAAATCTGCTGCGACAGATCTGTGGCTGGGATGACTGTAGGCAAGACACGTGAGAATGAGGGACCTGTCTCTCCAGATCTGGCTGTATGTGTCTGAGCACTTAACCAGCTGGCCTGTTCTCGTCGCTCAAGTAGGTAGGTGCACGTCGAGACCAATAGTCAAATGGTGTAGAAGGATGGATCCCACTCTTCCCCTTGATGCGGGCAACTGCTTTCATCCATTTTTGATGGCAGTTATGGCCACGATGCTAAACAACCATAGGCTCATACTACTCTTCCTTGGTCTATAAACTATAAAAGGCATCTAGCAATGCTCTGCTGTGGAAGCCAACACTACACTTCTCCCCTGTCTTCCTTCCAATTTTTGTTAGGGTTTTATTTTTATTTCTTTTACTTTATAAAATACATTGAAATTTCTCCTTCTTGATCGTTAAAATTCGGAGTCTCTCCTGACCCCTCTCTTGCCACTGAGGAACCTGGATTGTCTGCATTCCTTCCACTGCTCACCTCCCCTCTGCCACTCACATTCCCACAGGGAAATAAGCCACGAGACTGAGGTGTGCAGGGCTGGACACCAAGTCTCTGACCTTCCTGCCTGATTGACACACAAATTATTGCTGCCGAAGGGCCCCCCACCTTTGGCTACAAAGGTCAGGTGCAATTCTCTGCTTTACTTTGAGAGCTTATTTGTGAGTTAGATATACCTTCATTTGTATCCATAGGCACCTGGCTCCTTTTTCTTCATGCAGACAGTTCTTAAACTGTAACATCAGAGGACCGAAAAACACCTCGAAAAGAGAAAGGTCCCTTTTCGGTTTGCAAAATGGGTGAGTACACAGTTGCATTTGCATGTGGATGGTGCTCTGTGAGCACGTGATGCAAATAAGCAAAGGTCCCAGCGGCAGAGAGAGGCATGTTGGCTTGTCAGCCTGGCTGTCCCCACCGGGACTCCACGCTTGATCCCAGAGTGCCCATTGGAGGCACATCTCAGCCTCGTGCTTTGGCAGCTTGATGTCTGTCCTCGTTCCCTATTGTCACATGAACAAATGGCAGTCCTTCCTTCCACCAAGTGACGTGAGGAGTCTGTGGGGCTGGGAACTGAAGCCCTGCCCTGCCTTTTGTAGAGCACTGTCTGCGTGTCACCAAAACCTCAGGGCCGCCTCCTCCACCCCCAGCTCTGACCAGCTGGGAGGAAAACGTGCTTGCAAATGTAAGCTGGGATATTGACTCTGGGGACGACAGTCTCACTCAGTTGAGCACCTTAAAGTTCTTGGCTTAGGACCCTATTCTGCCCGGACAGTGACACCTCCTGTCCTAAGTGGCGGGCTCCTGAGGTCAGCCGTACCATGCAGTCTTGCCCTAGGACTTTCCCTGGCCCTGCACGGCTGCGACGAGGGCCTACCTTTTTCAGCAAGAGACACTCTGTAGTTCTCCAAGAAGATGAGTTTCAACTTGCTTCCAACCACTGGGTCATTGTTCACCACATCTGCCACTGAAGTGATCAGCTTTATGATCATCTTGGCCATGTGATATCCTGGGGCAGCCTTGGGGAAGAATGTCAAACACACTGACGGAAGGCATTCGAGATGAAGGGGAGAAATGGCAGGAAATCACAGCCCCCAAGTCCCCCGTGAATAGAATCAACTTACTTTCCCACCAATTATAACCGTTCTGGGCACGAATAACTTCTTAGGGTCTTTCTTAATGCCTGAAAAAGATGGAGAAGTGGATGGAATGGAGGATGGTTGGTGGGGGTGGGGAGGCCTACACGGAGAATGTGCTTCCATCTCTGGGGGCGTGGTGGTGGCTCTGGGCGGACTCACGGTTGTACATGGTGACCACATGCAGGCAATTCAAGAGCTGCCGCTTGTATTCGTGGATCCTCTTCACGTGCACGTCGAACATGGAGGAGGGGTTGATCTTCATTTTGTACTCCTTCTCCAGGAACTGAGAAAACTTCAGCTTGTTCTCCTGTTGAGACAGGGGACGGGGCCAGAGCCGTTCTGACTTAGAAGCACGGGGTGGTCTGTTTTTAGAAACTGGAGCTCAAACCCGCAAAGCAAGTTCCAGGGCAAGACTCCTCCCCAGAAGCCTCACCTGCTTCACGTTGGCGATTTCCCGGAGGAAGACGTCATCACCCAGGAAGCCGTGCAGCCTCGTCAGCTGGCTCAAATCCTTCACGTAGTCTTCTCCAATTTTCTTTCAGTTAAAAGGAGAAGGTGACTTTAATCAGGGAAAGCAATCAAGCCCAAATGAACAGCATCTGTCTGGTGCGACTGCTTGTGCTCACCCACAGCTCCCAGGGAGCTCGCCCACCACACAGCCCACAGGAGAGGCTAGAAATGCTGCGACGGAGGACACTTTGCTGGTGTCCTTGCTAGAACCTCAGTGGTATTAAGTATTAAGCACAGGAAATCCACCTACAAGGGTGACAGAGAACCCAGGTTCCACGAGTTCCTGACATGGTCTTTATTACCCTCGTTGACTACACAGGGCACCACCTTCCGTCTGTGCATCGTAGGGGGACTGTGAGCCAGGACCAGCCACGGAATGTGAGGGGCCCCTGGTTCAAAAATTAAGACTTTCCAGATGGCTGCAGCGGAGAATTGGATCAAGTGCGGAGCCTTGTGGGCCTTCCCAGGCTGCACGCGGTGGACGCTGGCCCTGCGCACGTCCGTCTGCGATTGTACGTGCACTCACGTGCCCCTCGAGTCCCAGCCGGCCGCCCTCCCTGTCCTCCCAGTCACCTCCGCTATTAACTCCGCGAGCCCAGGGTTGCAGAGCAGGAGCCAGCGCCTTGGCGTGATCCCATTGGTTTTATTCTGAAACTTGTCTGGTTCCAGCTCACTGAAGTCCTTGAACCTGGAGGCAGAAGAGACATGTCACTGAACGTGGCTGAAACGGCAGGCTGCTGTGCGCTCAAGTTCAGACTTACATTCAAGGAGCCAAGGGGAGGCTTAGAAACATTGCATAAAGGTAGAGGCACGGCTGACAGCAGCAATGGCTGTCACTCTAGACAGAAGTCCATTTTCAATGCAAACTAATTACAAAAAAACCCCAAATCTAGTCACCTCCATACAATTTCCTGGCACTGACATATGTACCAGACTTTTCAGCAGAATCGGTGTTCTTTTTGGCTCCTAAGTCTAGAATTAGGATGGTTCAGAGAAGAAGTCCTTTTCTTTTCTTTTTTAAGAGAATTGTTTTTTGTATAGAATGACAAATAAAAATGGCAAGCAATAGGATATATTGGAGGATATGAGGAAGCCATTTTGTGTAAACCTAATTGGGCCTGACCTTGTCTTTCCAAAAGGGCCTGACGGTGGCCGTTGAGCATGCATTGCATATCTGCTTTAGAGATTCCCTATGGCAAGAGCAAAGGCCCTTGAGATAAAGGTGCAACTTCTCTTCCCCTCCCAACATTGGCATTTCTTTAAGGGTTAAGCACCTTTCTTTGGGCTAGGAACTGATTGCTTGCAGCGCCCGCCTGTGACGGCCCAGCTCAAGACAATAGACTTGCCTTGTGGTACGCCCACCACCTGTAACCACCCAGCTCAAGACAACAGATTTGCCTCCTGCTACGCCCTCCGAGATAGCAGACCACTACCTGCTGTGTCCATCAAGTGCGGTGCCCACAGGGCAATCTTGTGACTATTGTGGGAGGGACACTTCAATCATAAGTGAAACACCCTCTTTGAGGGTATATAACCACCCTGTGTACCCCCACTTCTTTGGAGTGCTCTGTTCCTTTGTGGAAAGACTCTCCCAGGTTATAATCCTCAGATTTCAGTTCAGAATAAATTCACCCAAATTTTCATTTATAGATTGGTTATGGATTATTTTCATCGACAAGAAAACACTTTTAAGCATTTTGACAGGGCCTTTCCTCATCTCCAGATGCAACCCTGAGTTTACCAGCACCGCCCCACTAACGGAGCAACGTCAGACCCATGCCCACAGGAAGAAAGGCTCACACTTGGGTCTTCACGATGTCTGAGTGGATTTTAGCCACGCCATTCACAGCATGGGAGCCCACGATGCAGAGATGGGCCATGTTGATCCTTTTGCCTCCTTCCTCTTCTATCAGAGACATCCTTCTCAGACGGTCCACATCCTTAGGAAACAAGGCTGCAATCCTCTACCAAAGGAAGACAGAGGCCTTGCGGTCACTCGAGTGTCTGATGGTGTGAATATAAAACTTCCCTCCCACGGCGGGGGGGGGGGGGACTGGGTCACCTCGATGGAGGGGCTGTCACCCCTCCACTTAGTATTTTCGCAAAAATGCTTTAAGAGAGCCCCGCCCGGTCTTGAATACTTGCGATGTGTCAGTAATTGAGAGACGTCTGGCCTCAAGTTTGGTGAGAGGGAACACCCCAGCCACCCTAACAGCTCAAGACCTCCTTCTCAAAAGGGGTACGAATCTCTTAAAATGACTTACATCCAAGTGCTTCTGATTGATCTCATAAATGATCTGCAAATGTCGAGGAAGCAACTTCTCCACCAGCTCCACGGGCCAGCGCTCCAGGGCCTCTGGCAGCACGGTGTGGTTGGTGTACGCAAAGGTCTTCTGGGTGAGCTCCCACGCCTGAGGGAGAGGGGGCCTTAGCCGCTTCCCTCTGCGAGAGAGGCTGCCCCGCAGCGCACCGCCCATTGCTCAGGGCTGACCGTCCCCACAGGACGATGCTGTCTGTGTGTGTACATTAGACACTCTCCATCCCAACAGGTTCCCGGTGGTGTGGAGAAGTGGGAACATGTTTTTTGGGGGAAAAAAAGCAGCTATTTGTAAATTTGTACTATTTGTAAAACATAAAACTTAAGACAGCATGCTGATAAATCTTCTCTACTATCCTTTTACTCATTAAATAAAAAACAATTTGAGGAATAAAACTTAAGTAATGTGCAGAGAAGGCACAAGGTGTGTTTGAAATACCGACTTGCAAAGCAATGGGGATCTGCTCAATTAGCTGTGTTCCGAGGTTAGAGGGTTTAGTTAAGAATCCTTTAGACACAAAAATGGTAAACACAGCACAGGGCTTATGCAGCTACAGAGCTGCATCCCATTAGGAACGTGTTTATTTATTTCTTGGCGTTAGTCCCTATAAAGGAGTAAGGACAGAGAAAGGTCAGCACTGGGGCAAAATTTACCTTCCTCTGTTGGAACTTAGCAACAGTAACTTGTCTTGAAAAACTATAGAAGGAGCTTTTGGCAAAATCTGTTAGCCACAGATATTCTGATTAATTGAAGGAAAAAGAAGCTAAACTATACAGACCTTGGACCAGGGCAATTTTTCAATATCCACAAAAATCCTCATCAGCTCAGGGATGGCGAGTGCGGGGTGAGTGTCATTCAGCTGGATGGCAACCTGTGTGGGGAAAAGACATCAGCATGCAAGTGGCAGATGGCCCGGGTCTGGCTTCCTCGTCCTCACGCACGCCGGGCAAAGCATCAAGCTAAACGTCCGCCTTCTAGGAAAGGCTTTAGCATGCTACACCCACACGCCTTTTTCAGCGCTGGGAGAGAGGAATAGATCTGGCAGGCAGTCCTGACCCCCTCAGGTGCCCCCACCTGCGTTCACACACTGACTACTTGCCTGATCTGGAAAGGCATCAAATGTAGTCTTGACTTTCTCGGAGGACCCAAACTTGCAGGCTTTGAAACGTCGGATGATATCTTGCAAGGTAGCAGCCACCACAAAATACTCCTGCTTCAATCTCAGCTCCTTGCCTTCAAAAAACTTAAAGCCAGAGAGATGGAGTGAGGGTGGCTCGCACGTTAGGCGTGGCCAACCGTGACTGGTGCCGCCTCCCAGAGAACGTTAAGTCTGAAGCCCACTGGACTTCCATCTGGGGCAAGACGGCAGGTTGAACACCAAGCATTAGCCTTGCTCTCTCCTGAAATGCCGTTCAGTGACAGTAAAGGGATTGTGGAGATAAAGGATGAAGGGAACCGGAGAGAAGACAACACCAACAGCTTTTTAGAAGCTGGAAACAGATGGAGAAGTGGTAACGGAGCCAGAAGACCCAGGAAAGCTGACTCCTGCCCTGGTAGTGGAGAAGCGCCCACAAGCAACTCCACTTACACATCAAAGACCCCAGAGGCTCAGGAAGTGGCAGCACCGGGTGCGTGCGGACAGCACCATCACCAACAAATAATTTAAACGCTGATTAAGGAGCCAATGAAAATGATGACGTGATGACGTTGAGAGAACAGGGGAGGGGAAATGCGTGTTTGTGTGGTGGGGGTGGGAGGACGTGGGAGGAAGGGAGCTCTATTCCCACCTTTAAGAGTGGGGAGTCAACAAACGACCATAAAAACAGGAAAATCAAGGAGTAGCAACAATAGTATGTTATTAGGTACATGGAGGTAAGTGTCCAGAAAATCGAATAGAGCGAGGGGACCCAGTCGCTTCTGGGAAGTGGGAAGCAGGGACTGCTTTCATGTGAGCCTCTTAGAACTGTTTTTCTGTTTAAACTACGTGCATGTATAACTTTGACAAAAATTTAAAAACCAAATTAAAAATTAAAAGTAATTAATAGGAAACTTTCTGGATTGATACCACCAATGGGGATTTACAGGCAGAATTTGGAACTTTTTTTTACTTTCTTCTTGGTACTGTTTTATTTTGCTTACTTTTTTTTTTCTAATGGCATGTATCATGGTAAAAATTATAATGAAATCATTATTCTAAAAAAAAAAGGCACTATGAATCCATCCAAAATGAATTTAAACATTTACTCAGTTAGGGAATTTTAATGTCCTAGAAACAAAATGAGTAGTTAAACGTAATCACTGACTGCAAAAAGTTCAAACTAGTGGGAAGAGAGAGATGTGTAAACAAGGCTTTAAAGACAAGGTGACGATTTTTTAAAAAACGTATGTTCTATTTAAGTATATACATCGTCCTTGGGGAAGTAATTCTTTACCTGAGCCCTGAAAGATGAGTAGGATTTGTCAGACGGGCACAGAGTGTGCCTGCAGACAGAGGGAGCCTGGGCCGGCATGAGGGGACAGAACAGGGCAACGGTCACACACTGCTGGGACCTGGTGGCCGAGGCGAGATGGCCGCGGATGCAGCAGAGAACTCACGACCGGGTCGATGAGGAACACAGGGAGCGCGGCTAAGATTCTGTACTTCCCTTAGAGGTGATCAGAAGCCTTTAAAGAGCTTTAAGCAAGGAAAAAATACCTACCTAGTGCAGATGGAGGACAGACTCTTAGACTAACGTCTAGATTAGAGCCGCATTGGGGAGACGGAATGGATCTGTTCTTGTAATTACAGTACAAAAATGATTCATCAGCTCGTACTTAGCAACAAGCGTGTCCCTGAGGGCTACCGCTTACCCAGCGATTCAGTCACCTTGGCCCCCGTGCCAACCCAGGACACGCTGTCAACTGCTGCAGATGGTTATTTCCAAGTAAAGTTAGGTTTGGTCCTTACTGAAGATAGAGGAGGAATTTCCAGCCCCTTCCAGTTAAATAATCCTGCAGGCTGGGCCAGGCGAGGCAGTATGGCCCCGGACTGGGAAGCCAGGAAATAGAACCACCTTTTGCTTTTGGGTTAGAGATTTCTCTGAAATGTACTGAAGTCACAACATTTCTCCCAAAGGAAAAATAATAAAAACCATTAACTTCCTGAAAATGCTGTGACAAACTTCATCCTCCTTCGAGACTGGGGTTTAAAACCAAGTGGACATCTGGCCTTAAGGACCATTTATGTCCTGGTCCCGAAATCCGTGTTTTATGCCATCTTTGTAGCACGGAGTACTAATGTGGTTGCTTCTGAGATTATTATTGTTTAAAACATCACTTTTGCTTCAAGAAAATGATTTCACCCATATAGAAGTGAGAACCAAGGACATTTAAACCAACTAAGCATCCTTAGTGGCCATCTGGGATCCAGTTCCAAATGTTTGTTTTTAGCTAAGCTATTTTTAATGTAAAATTAGGAATAATCACCTATAAGAAGAAACATAAAGAAATGAATAAGTGGCACAAGAAACAAGTATTTGCTACTGGGTCTCCTCTGAGGTCCATGACTCCACCTAGCCTGGGGGAAAAGGGCCGGGGAGAGCCTGTCCACAAGGGGAAGAGGCCAGCCAGGAAAGCTCCAAGGGCTTCTGACGCTGGATGAAATTTCTGTTTGGAAAGAACGTGGGGCTTCCCCCCATCTTCTATATCCAGATTTCACGTTGAAATGCACGTACGGGACCTCCCGGATAGTCACAGGGTTGCTTATCAAGGGGAAAATACCCATTGTGATTTCATGAATTGTACAAATGTTTTCCTTACTTGCATGGGAGAAGTCTAGAAAATTCAGGAAGAGATATGGAGATTCCACATTGAAGGAAAAAAAATCAGCATTAAAGATGCGCTTTATAGGACTATTACATAGGTGCTTCTGAGATAAGCAGCTGTGTTCCCACTGAGAGGGCAGGCTCGGTCACTCACGTTATCGTTGGGGTAGAGGACCCGGGAGATGTTCTCGGCCAGATTTCGGTCCAGCACAGCCTGGATGTAGTCTCCAACGTTAACTGAGGGGAGGGTTAGAGGAAAGAATTAACAGACGAGCCAGCCACCGTTCTCGAAGCCCCCGATCTCACCTGATGCTGCTGCGTGCCTTGTGGGATTCCTAAAATTCCTAAACACCCAGAAGTATTTCAATAGACCTTCATGCTGTGATTCACACGAGAGCCTAGGAGGCCAGACTGGAGGACTGCCTGAAAAACGTCCTCCATACTCGCTCCATAAAATGGCTGCTTAGTCACCGAAGAGTTCAGATCAGAAACTCCAGGCTTTTTTCTCAAGCTCAATTTGGCTCTAACTAGCGATGACGAAGATTAAACACACGAAGAAAGTAGAGCCCAGGCTGTACTCACAGTCTCTGAGGTTGAAGTCATTCGGCGCCCGAGCGGACCAGAGGCGCATGGTGTTGACCGTGTTATTCATGTACCCAGGCACCGGGGTGTCATACGGCAGGGCCAGAACCACCTGTAGGATGAAACCAAAGCAGCTGCCCAAGGCTTGCCACGTGTGATGACGTAGGTTGAACAGGTGGCTGGGAGACAGCACCTGGAATTTTGTTCCTGGCTCCATCACCAACTCAGACTGTGTGAGGCCTTAACAAGATCAAGGTCCTAGGGCTGGAGTGGCCGTTGGAGGCCATGTGGCTCCTCCTACCACTGGAATAATCTGGAAGGCTGGAACCATCCAGAATGATGGATGCAATGAATAAGAACTTTGTTAATCCTTTGAATAAACACTTCAGTTCTAAAATATTTACCCCTGAGAAGTTACAAGTAAATGTACCTATGGCGGTGGGGTGAGGAATGACATTTAAATTTATTCAATCTTGGTACCAACAACTTTATATAAAACTGGCAAGCTAAGCATGCCGGGATTATAGAATTGATTAATCTCTGATAAAGCTGATTACAAAATGACCCTGGTAAGTCACTTGACCGTGGGGAGGGGGGAGTCACTTCTCTCTTGGCCTCAGCTCCTTTGTCTCCAAAATGAGTGGGTTGCACTAAGAGAAATAACAGATTTATTTATAAAAATATGCCATCTTATTCAATACACAACACACTACACTTGATATCATACTCTCTGCTACCTAGTCACTGTCTGTACTACACAAAATGCTCAGCGCGGGGACACTCTGAGTACCTGTGTGTCGATCCACTTAGTCCCGGCCTCAGTGTGGTCCACTTTTCCATAGAAGTGCACGGGCAGCATGAACTCAGGGCGAGCCTTCTCCCAGGGGTTCCCATGCCTGAGCCAATCGTCTGCCTCTTCTACCTGCAAAAAGGACGTGGCTCGGAATTTACTTTTCAGGAGAGGTGGATTTAGACCGTCAATTAGATCAAATTAAAATTATTTTTAACTGAATCAATTCAAGACTGTTTTGGCAAGAAAGAGCATTGGTTCTGTCAACCTCAATTCATCTTTGTTGTTGTCTTACAGCCTCAATCGACAAGAATACTTGATAACATTGCTCTAAGTGTTTTATTTGTATCATTGCACTGACTCCTCTCAGCAACCCTACAGGAGGGAACTATGAGTTTTCCCTTCTTAAAGATGAGGCAATTGTCACTTGCTCGAAGTTGCACAGATGGTAAATGGTATAGCCAGGACTTGACATGGGCCTGTGTGTTCTAGAGCCTGGGTCTTCACTCTGTGAAGCCAACTGTCCAGCCTGAGGGAGAGACAGAGGCCCCCAGGGATGTTTACAGTTGGATACCCAGACCTGACAGGTCCTACATGATGGTTTCAATCAAGATTCTTGTGCCTAGAATGCAGAGTCAGTTAAGAAATGCTACTCAGAGAAAGCTCCCTTAAGAAAGCTTATTTCAGTACAGGTAGAGAACACTATTACACTCTGTTGTCTTTGTTTAATTTAATCCTTATGTAATTTTGATCTGATAATGAACTATGAATTACGGCTTATTTTGAAAATAACATCTACTAAAAGGTAAGGAATTTATTTTATTGACAATGTCAACATTTCCCCATGTATTTATGTTAATTTATGACAAAATATTTCTTTAAAAATCTTAAAATCATAAGTTGTACCTAGGGTATCCTGGATATCAAGTGAATTTTGTTTTGCAAACAAAGAAAAACGCCAAAATAAGAATAATAAAAAACACATTTGGGGGGGATGTATTTTTAGAGTAGATACTTTAAAATAGTACATATACTACATATAAAATAATACATAAAAAAGCAATTGTGTTCTGACAAGAAGGGAGGGGTAATTTTTTTACTACAAACTACCCTCGTCAATGACATTACCCTAAATCCAGTTATTTTTCCCATTTGATTCCTCACTCTCTCCTCCTAGAAAACTCAGCATTAGTTTAAGAAGATACTGCTCACGAATTGTGACACATTGATGCTAGATGCTCACAAACACCTAAATACGAGTTCAACGTCTGCCCCAGGCACGGTGTGGAGAGAAACAAACACAGCTACTGTTTTTGAGGTATTAGACAAAACATTAATGTCAACAGCCCAGACCAGCAAATACACTTTCATCTGTTGAAACACTGATCGCGACTTCACATCAAGAAAGCCAGTAAGCCGCTCACTAATACGAACCACGTGCACAACGATGACGGAAAAGAGGGTCATGGGAGCGACATGTTTAGGCAGAAGCTCTGGGAAGCAGGAGGACGCGTCAGGTGCAGGACGACGCCTGGGGGAGGCTGCAGCTGGATCTGAGCTGACCAGCAAATCGCATCTTGCGAAAATGCAGATTCTCAGTCCGTCTGGGGAAGGGTCTGAAATTCTGCATTTTTAACAAGCCCCCAGGGGTTACACGGTGCCACCAGGAGCTACATGGTGATACAAAGTCAGCAACCACAACTTCGAATTTAGACTTCCGCAATCAGTCATAAAGAGAACCAAAAACAAAACTTCAATGATAAAATGGTCGAATTTTATTGGTTGATAAGAAGCTAGTTAAGTTAGAGTCCACTAGCTTGTGTCAATGACTAGAGACTCTACGGCAAATAAATGAGGATATCCACAAAGGATCAAAGCACCCTGACTTACAAAACACTTTCCGCTCTCTTAGGCAAGAGCCGGTTTGGGGTTTTAAAATGCTATGGATGTGAAACCGCTTCCTGAGCCAGGAAAGAGCCGGAAGGCTCGTTTGCCTCATGTCAGTGCTCAGGGCCGTTGTAAAGCACATCTGAAGGTGTTGCATGACACAGAAGGACGGCGAGGCAGAAACAGGTTTCCTCTCAAAAACCACGTGCATGGCAGGGCTGACAACATATTTTCCACAGAGATGTGCGGCAGGGTCTGACTCTTCTGCCCTCGCGCAGCTTGAGATACTCACGGAAGAGATGATGGACTCCGGGCTTCCCCGCCTCCCGAGTGGTCAGAGGCTACATCCGCTCGTTTGAGGGTACATTAAGTGACAAGGGACCAGCAAGCTGATTATTCTTAAGGCCATCAAATGCTGGTCTAATTTCTTCCTGCCAAATAACGGCAGCTTTCACTTCACTGGGTCCACAAGTTCTGTAGGAAAACAGAACTCATAGCTTGCTGTTCTTTATTTTGAGTCTGTTTCTGATTTAGCAAGGAATCAGTTAATCATTCCCTCAATTTCACAAAGCTTGTTTTCAAGGTAAATTGAAAAACAGATATTTCATAACCACAAGCTGGTGTGAGCAGATAGAAGAGATCTCTAGAACTGCTCCCACTAAACCCTCAGAAGCCACGCGAGGGTGTAAACTCCTCTCTCCTTGCTTTCTCCCGGTCAATCCACAAACCGGTCTGTAAATTTAGATTCCCTGTGGCCAGTGGTCCCTGAATGCACAACAAGCCAAGCCATGTGAAGGGCGGTCAAGATGGGAGAGGAGCAGCATCGAGACCCAGCAGGCTGTTGGCTCTGAGCTCACCCGAGAGAGGCTGAGACAAAGCGAGCGAGGAACGGGCGCCTGTTCGGGTGGGCGGCAGCCTGGCAGCCCCTTCTGGGAGGAACGACTCGCTGGAATCTGTACTCCAGCCAGCCTGGAAGCAGGGGTCAGCTCAGGCGCTGTGTGAGGGACTACAGTCTAAGAAACGTGCTTACCTGGACTGTGGGATACACAGCACACCTGCAGAGAACCAGTGAGCAAATGCAGGAGCAGTCAACAAACCCTGCTTTCTGATGGTACTAACAATTGACGAATGTTTCTGGGGACACCGAGAATTCAACAATGGTAACCAGAAACTTGCTGGGTAACGAGAAGTGTGCATGACTAGTTAGAGCAGGCTTGGCCTGGGTTCCAAGAGGTAGAGGGTTCCGGCGGATACTGGAAGTCCAAGACACTGAGGGCCCTCCTCCTCAGATTTTGGGGTGAGACAGCGGAAAGTGTTTTGTAAGTCAGGGTGCTTGGCTCCTTTGTGGATATCCTCATTTATTTGCCGTAGAGTCTCTAGTCATTGACACAAGCCAGTGGACTCTAACTTAACTAGCTTCTATCAACCAATAAAATTCGACCATTTTATTGTTGAAGTTTTATTTTTTGGTTCTCTTTATGACTGATTGCGGAAGTCTAAATTCGAAGTTGTGGTTGCTGACTTTGTATCACCATGTAGCTCCTGGTGGCACCGTGTAACCCCTGGGGGCTTGTTAAAAATGCAGAATTTCAGACCCTTCCCCAGACGGACTGAGAATCTGCATTTTCGCAAGATGCGATTTGCTGGTCAGCTCAGATCCAGCTGCAGCCTCCCCCAGGCGTCGTCCTGCACCTGCCCCATAATTACATATATTAAATACGTGCCAGATTTATTTGATATAATAGTTAACAAGATTGCTTACTTTCATCTTTTAAAAAAATCAGAACACTGAGTTTATGTATCTTGAACAACAGGCATGATAAGGAGGGCAAGACTCTGAGCATAGAAGAGAATCCTGACGAGGCCCTGGAAATCTGGGATACAGAACCGTCCTTGCCGGCAGTGTGATCTGAGGGAACTCCTCCTCTTAAGAGCTCAGCTTTCTCACTGACAAAATGGCGACATGCTTCCTACCTCCCAGGGGCGCTGGCTACCACCATGAATTGAAACGTGCTCCTCCCTTCTGGACGCTGCAGAGAACGGACGGCGCGCACTGCAGTGGTCCCCATTCAGGCAGTCATGACCCATTTTCAGAGCACCGTGAGGCACGCACTGCACAGGACGCCACGGCTCTGGTGGTGAATGACACCGGCAGGCTCTCTGCTTTTAGGGAGCTTACACCCCAAAGTGGGAAGACCGACTATGCACCGATGTCAACCAAATGCCAGAGAAATTAGTAAAGCTCTATGTTAAATGTCCACAGATTATAAGTCACCCAGAACACCACGCAGGTGAAGTGCTTTAATACAAAATTTAAAAACATGGCTCACATACCTGCCACCCGTCTCGGATCTTCTGATTGAAGATGCCATATTCGTACCGGATGCCGTATCCATAGGCTGCCAGCCCCAGGGTCGCCATGGAATCCAAGAAGCAGGCTAAATTAAGCACAGGCAGAGGCAGGGTCATCAGGCCAGTCAAAATTTCAAGGCTTTCTCTAAAAACATGGCAGCCACAGAACATTTTTCTAGGAGAAACCACATTTGTATTTTAAAGCACAGAGGCTGCTGCCCAGTGGGTATTACATTTTTTAATAACACTTTTTTCTAATTATAAAATGAATACTACAGAAAAGTTACAAAATATGAAAACGTGTAAAGAAGAAAACAAACATCCTTTATTACCTCACCGTCTCGCTACGACCACTGTGTACCTGCTGGCATTTCATTTGAGAACAGGTGAGGAAGCTGGCCTGCGTTAGATGTGTCCATCACTGTGTCTGCCACTCACACTGCCCTTTCTAAGGAAGCTGTCTCGGTGGCCCCCTGCTTGAAATGGTCTGTATGATTCACCTGTGACCACCTGACTGACCAGCTGGACATCTGTGGGAGGAGAAGACTCTCTTTCTGGCAGTGGAACTCCAGTGTTGTCCAGATAACAGGTGGCCACATGCTTCAGGGAGGCTGGACCAGGAGGTGCACCCCGCTTGACTGCTTAAAGCCAGTCACAGCCATCAACCTACTTCCTAACCAGGGATCCGTCCTGGCGTGAGCGTGCGATGACATTCAATCCGATGAGAGGCGCTAGGAAGTCGGCTGGGTGTGGTGACAGATTTTCCTTGCTGCCCCCATCTTTCTCCCATGAGGGGAAAGCCAAAGGAGCTACAGAGGCCCAGACAGAACTGACAGAACTGAGCTGCTGAACAAACTAATCACGGAGTGGCCCACCCTCTGGGGTTCCTGTTCTGTGGTGACACGCATTCTTGTTGGCCCAACCAGTTTTTGCTGGGTTTTCTGTTACTTGTACCAAGAGCATGACTGACAGAGCACCTGATCCACAGCAGTCAATCAAGGGGCTGCGGGGTAACCCTAAGCAGACTGTCCCCCTCAGGAATGTGAACTGTGGAATATGCAGAGAACGAGCAAATGTACAGTAGGATCTAAAACGAAAAGAACACTGGAAATTGTAGACCAAACGGAAAGGGACTGAATCAGGCTCATGGTGGAGCCCAAAAATAGAGATCACAAAGGCCAATGGCCAAGACCTTCAAGTCACTGTAACATCACAGTGGTCTCCCAGTCCTGTGTCATGAGGCCTGGCTCACTCCAGTTCCTGGGATTTTTCAGAGCTGTGGCCACTTGTCTCTTCCTGGGTCCTGATCAAATTATCCTTGGAGCCTGACCAGAATGGGGTCCCAACCTTCTTAGTCAAGTAAGAGATGAGGTCATCTATTGAGAATTACTCAGCCTCATCCACCACTTGGCTCTTTGACCTAATCAGCCAACTGAGGGAGTGAGGTCATTAACGTAAGGCACAGAGTGGGGGTAATCCAGCCAACAAGTACTGAGGTCTGGGGCCTTATATGAACGGACGGCTGGCTGGCTGTCATTCTCGGATGCGCACACCCTCGGTCCTGCTGGTCTTCCCACAGCCCCATGGACAGCCTACTAAATGGTCCAGTGATTGACCTCACAAGTTGGCAAGTATCCCAGAGCAGTGTTTTCTATTACCAATTGCAATGTTAAAGCACACTGCAACTAATATACTAGGAATTTAATATGAAACACATGGAAATGGATTTCTAGTAACTTAAGAGTGTGTGTAAAATTAAGAGATTTTGAAATCACTTCTAAAAGAGAAGAAACATATTTATTTTTCATAGAGTACAATCTGATACAAACATGTGTGGTGGTACATTTTTATTATTAAATTTAAATTTCACAAGTAATACATCCTCCTTGTAAAAAACATTAAATGTTACAGACAGGGCTAGTGTCCCCTTCCTTCCACCCCCAGGTCTGCTCTCCCCTCTAGAGAAGAGCACAGGGAGCAGTTTAGTATATCAAATCCCAAACTGTTTTTCTATGGATTTACACATATACTTACAGAAAATATTTAATTTTTAAAAAACATAAATAATATCACACTGTGTGGCTTTGCATGTGACTTGCATTTTCCCCTTGGAGGTCTATCCAGGGAAGTACATACAGATCAGTTTTGTTCTTTTAGGCTGCTGCATAGCATTCTGTAACACGGATGCTCCATACTTACTTACCTATTCTCTTACCATTGGACATTAGGTTATTTCTAACACTTTGCTTTAACAAACAATACTGTAACAATTTTCTTTACATGCCTCCATGTGCACACGCTTGAGTATTTCTTTGGGGTAGATTTCAGGAAGTAGAATTCCTTCATGGGGATGCATATTTTTAATTTAATAGAATTAGTATTATATTTTTAATGTTTTCCTCTATATTTGTTGAAAAATCATTTCTTGGATAAAGCAAAGAACTCAAATTGCATCCATACAAAAAAAAGGATATTAATTACCTAAACACACCAGCAATAAAACAAATGTATCATTGCCAACTAGTCAATCACAAAGCAAGCTGTCGAGCACACCAGACACAACACAACAGTCAACAACTTGGGTCACACGCACAAGTGTGTGATGAAACCCTGCGGACAGATAACAGCGAATAAAGAGGCCGCTGTGGAAACCCTTGAGGGCACAGGAAGGATCCGGTCCACTCTGAGGTTTTAAGCAATGTCTCCAAGGGCTTTAAGCAACGTCTCTTTAGTTCAAGTTCCCTTCTCTAGTGTTTGTCTAGAACTGCTCAAACCACAGCGCAAACTCGAAAACAAATATACCTGCACCAGGTCACACCTTGCACTCCTCCAGAAAGCCTGTCTACTTCTTCTAAGCTTGGCTGTGCGTGGCATCTCAGAGGGCACCAATCGGCCAGACAGCATGACACACTCACGACGCCACTTACCAGCAAGCCTCCCAAGACCTCCGTTGCCGAGCCCGGCATCTTCTTCAATTTCTTCTAATTCCTCCATGTCCAATCCGAGCTGGAGACGAAAGGAGAACAACGTGGATGTGGATACAAATGCGGGCCATTTCAGGGACAACCGTCATACCTACAGCTCCACACCACCCAATCCTGGCAGCTCGGGCAGCTGGTCTGGTGTCGGATGCCCACTGCAGACACTACTGACTACAGCTGCAAACCGTGTGAGATGGCACAGCAGCTGCTTGGAGAACAGCGTGGGCTCTAAGTGTCCGTTCCTGCCTCTGTCACTTCTTAGTCATCTAACCCTGGGAAATGGGTAAACCTTTCTATGCATCTCTTCTCTTATTTAAAAAATGAGGCTAACGGTACCTACCTTGTTTAGGGCTGTAGTGATTAAGTGAGATTCCACAAAGAAAGCATTTAGAATTATTCCTGGGCAGATATTTCTCAATAAACATTAGGTATTGCTACTTCTTAAAGTTGTATTTTGTGCTGTTTGGGTAAAACTTCAGAAACAGTCTAGGACCAAGCGGACACTAACTGGGCTGAAGGATTTTGAAAATTACCAAAAGGTGTAAGGTCAGACTTTCCGGGATGGACTAAAGTTCATCTTTTCATGACCACAACATATTTACTCAGTGGGGTCAATGGTTGTTAACCTAAAACCTGTTAGTGACTCCTGCCCAGGGGCCTGAGGCCAGACAGCAGGCAGCAATGTGGTCCAGCTAGAAAGGGCTACAATCCCCTACTTCTCTCTGGGATGGATAAGAAGCTCTGAGGGGCCAAGGAGCATCTGTGACCTTGCGGATGGTTGGAACTGGCTACCACCCAGCTCCCGGCCCAAAAGTGCTGGGACTTGACCAGCCAGAGCCACCAGCACCAGTGTCAGAACTCTGCAGCCCTGGAGAGCACTCTGGACTGCTTATCTTACAATGAGGAAATTGATGGCAGGCAGACTAAGTGACCTGTCCCAGGCCGACTAGATAATGATCCACCTATGCTTAGCTAATGATGGTCTGTTGTGAAATGACTGTATTCTTACCGAAAGTGATGCAATCCATGAAATTAGATAGTATTTAAAACGGAAAAATAATTCACTCATCTGAAAAGATGTGCATAGGATGAACCATACTTGGAGTGATGCCCCAGTCTCCGTGGAGCCACCCATTTGGATCCCTACCCTTACACCAAAGGCTGCCTTCTCACACAAGTCTCGATAATTAAATCTTTCAAGAGTTCAGAAACGGCTTTGCTTCTGTTCGCTGTCGAAGGGGCTCTCGGATTTGCTCCCTGGTGACTTGAGGTCACTGGGGTCCTTGTGCAAGTCGACTGCTAACGCTAACACTCAGGACTTTTAAAATTCTAATAACAAAAGTCCGGAGTAGGATATAAACCTTGAGCATGCAGACACGGTTCCTTCACCCCACCTGGTGATATGCTAGTCCAAGGGAGGTGTATCATCTTCAGCTGATTTCAGGGGAAGCAAAGGAAGTGGCTGTGGAGTGGGGCTGAACGGCTATTTCACAGGAAATGTGCCACCTGAGGAAATTACCCATGTGAAGGGGGCTAGCCCTTAGTGACAAGCAGCTGGCCAAGGAGGGCACCATCCCACACCCAGGACAAGGAGCAGTGTGGACGGTCTCCCATTGTCTTTGCAGACTCACACGCCTCCTTCCAACCACAGGTATGAGATCCCTGAGGCTCAGGGCAGAAACAGTTAAAAATGCTCATAGAAACAAATGAGCACATTAGGTTTAAGACCTCAGGCTCCTGCTGAAGGAGGAAGTGTATTTCACATCTCATTAAGCAAGAGAGAAAGTCTGATGCCAGAATTTCAAAAGCTTATTTTTTCACATATTGCCGCGATACATGAATAATAGTCAAACTTTGATCACTTTTTTAAAAAGTAAATAGGAGCCCAAAGTAAAGCTTGTGATTCTGAAAGCAGGGTCCCAAGTTCTTTTAAAAGGCTTGTTCAGATGCTAATTTCTAAAACGTTATTTGCTGGGGAATGCTGTCAAGAACGTTGATTGCAAAAGAAAATTCTCATGAGGTAAAGCTAGTTCTCTAACCTAGTTTCTCTTAAGCCAGAGGTCACCAGGAGTTTATATTTCTAGTAATCTTTAATAGCCATGTCTATAGGCACAATCTTTCACTTTTTTTCTGGTGCTATATCTCTAAGGTTCCTGACTAGAACTTGAAGTTTAAGGGGAGAGGATGAGAGAAATACGGAGACGATGTACCTGGTAAATGGCCTCGTCACAGGCATTCTGCAGGCCAAGGTTGATCATGGTGTTCTGCAGGGTTCGGCCCATGTAAAATTCTAAAGAGAGGTAATAAACCCTCTGAAACAAAGAAATGAGGTCATGTTAACCCTATGGGGCCAGGCTTACCTGTCCACATTAAACCCAAGGTCAGCAACAGGAGACAAACAGGCAGGACGACCTTAACCAAGGTTCAGATGAGACCCCAGACACGTGTGAGGGGCTGAATAAAAGCACCACTGACAACCAACCTCAGGAAAACCATTTTATACCTATTTTTGGCAAATTAGTTCAGTGTCTTTTATTTCCAGGGAGAAAAAAAGCAAACTCATCCAACTAATTAGTTTCAATATTTTGTGTTTTTCTTCCTTCCCCTTCATGAGCCTCATGAATTACGCATGTTTTGGACAAAGACAGTCAGATGGCCACAGCCCACCATGCGTTGTGAGACAGTTACAGGGCGAGAGTCGAGTGGGGTTGGCTGTGACCATCTCAACTTATCCAAGAAACATAGAGACGAACTCCTTCGCAACACCCCAATGGCTAGAAAGTATTCCTCCTTCACTGATGCTGCAAGTAATATTGCAATTACTTTAGAATTAAAATCATTCTAGAAAGTCTACAAACTTGCAATAACAAAAAACTACCTCCCGTTTATTGGCGTTTGTTCTTGGCAGAATGGGAAATTTATCAAATTAGAAACTGTTTGCCTTTGACAAAGTCAGTCCTATCAGAATTGAAAGTGAACAGTGCAGATGTCAGATTTGCCTAAAACCTTTAAAAATACAAGCGCAGTTTACTAATTAAAAAAAAGAAAGACATCAGTGAGTAACTTCTTCATCTTCTTTTACAGTATCTTACTCTGCATATCAGTCCTTTCTTTTCCACCAAACACAAAACAGAAACCTGTAAATGCATCAGTATCAAGTCATATCAAATTTTAGGAACTCTTTCATTTCCCAGTAGGCAGACTGAAAAAGAAAAGTACTTGGTCTAGCTGAAAATATAAAAAAATTATGAATATAGTTCAATATAACAAAGGCCTAGTGTAATATTTAACTCATTAGCTAAACATATATACTTAAAATAAAACATTAAGTGAAAACGTCAATTTAGAAATTTCACTTTTTCACACTTGCATTTTATGAAACAACTGAATTCTGTCTTCACAGGAATAGTCAACATCCGTATCTTAGTGGGCCATCCAACACTATTTTCCAGAGCACATTGACTTTATTTTTATCCAAGTTGTTTGAATATATATAACACTGTCATTAGAGCCCTCATCAGCTTATTAGATGCCTTGCGTGAATTGGGAACAGGTATCTTTCCTATGGCAGACATAGGCCAAGGAGGCACATGGTGCCACTCACCCCCATGGCTGGTGCCCTTGTACACCAGGCCCCTGTGTCACAGGAAAGAGCATCTCAAGTCACAAATACCCATGTGCAGAACATCAGGGCACCATATATATAAATCCAACGCTTGCAATTGTGAGGTCATGCCCCCAGAAATAACGACTGCATCTGTGTTAAATTTCTTTGCCTCCCTTTTAACGATTCCAAATTAGCATGGACTTAAGACATTTCAAGGTCTTCCTTAAAAAAAGGTGTTGCTCAAAATAAAGTAATTGAGAGAGCCTCTCATTACATGGCAGACTTTACAAGGACATGAATGCAAGGTGATTTCCTATTTTTTCATAAACTATTTTGGGGGGGACCTCACCTTATATTTCGGGATACGTAAGACCTTGAAAAATAGATCTCGCTCATTCGCTTAGTGGTCTCTAAACATTTATTACATACTCCTGGTAGTAAAATATTTGAGCTTCTCCAATACACCTTATAAACTATATGCATGCACTACTTACTATTTTATGTACATTTTCCAAAAACTGGACATTTTCAAAAGGTTTGTAAAGATAAAGAAGACATAACAATAACCAATATTTTAAAATAATTTTAATGTTATTCCTAGCATCGATCAGAGGACCTGGGTGATGCTAGGTCGGTGAGACAAGGAGTCAAAAGAAAGATTTCTTGGACTCTCAAGATCTGGCAGTAGTGCTCTTTTATTTAGAGAATAATGTGGAATAGCATGGGGACAGGACCCACGGGCAGTCAGAGCTGCTCCTGCCCTGAGTTGAGGGTTAGGGCTAATTTTATAAGGCATGGGTACGTGACTTATTTTTACTGGAAAAAGAAAAGATGATGTAAAAAGTCATTAAATGATTTCAGTGCAGATGGGGTCTGGTTATTGTGCGGTCATATAACTTTAGATATGAATCTGGCCATACAGATCGGCATGTAGGTGAGGATGCCCTGGGCTTCTCTCCCTGGGGCAGCCCTAATTCATATCATAAAAAAATCCACCGGGTCATATAGTTTGGCATGTAGGCCAGGTCACCTTGGGCTTCTCTAGCTGGGACAGCCTTAATCCACATCATTGGGTACTTTGGGAAGACCACAGAGACTTGCAGGACAGGCCAGAGTTGAGCGTAGAGACGCATGGTGGGAAGGGCATTCCACCTGAAGGGTGCAGTGAGGGCAGAGGCCCTGGAGTGGGGCGTACAGGGTGTGGATGGGACAACAAACTGGTTTGGTGGGAGAGCAAGGTAAGCCCAGGCGAGGGTAGTGGGAAAGCAGATGGGAGGCACAGGTCCACCTGGACTGAGAGGGGCCTTAAATGCTTGATTAAGGGCCGTGGCAGGAACGGAGAGCCATCCATAGCTGAGCAGAGGGCAGGTGTGTTGCTTGAGGAAGCTGAATGGGATGGCAACGTACAGAATGAGATGGCCTCGTAAACTCAGATGCCTTTGTGAGCCAGGCAGAGAAAATAAATGAAGAAAGGAGGTCACGTAAAACAATGAGGAGGACGAGGTCAAGAACGGAGTGCACACGGCCTGACCGAAGGCACAGGAAACGAAACTGCTTGAAGACATCTCGCTGGCCAAACCAAGTATGTCTGCCAGCCACTCCAGACAAACGCTACCGCTTCTGGGCAGCAAGGAAACCCCTTAGAAGTCTACCAGCAGCCAGGGTCTCAATCTAGGCCGAGAGGTGGGAATGGGGGAGAACGGGTTATTTACGGCAACCTGCAGGAATCGGCAGACTTTGACAACGTGTCGAACGGGGATTACGGGAGGAAATCAAGGGTGAGTCTGAAGTTCCGCGTCTGGGGGACCCTCAGGACGGCACGGCCACTCACACCAGGAACACAGAAGATGGGGCGGGACTGGGAGGGACAATGACTAGAGTTTGAGGAAACAGGAGGAGGTCTGGGTGTGGTCACCAAGCACTTGGAGACGTAGGAATCGCGTTTGGAAACGAACGCAGACTAGAGACGCAGACGCGGGGCTCATCTCCAGTTGCGGGAGAGCAGGGGAGGCGGAGAGAAGCCCGCGCACGCGCACGCCCCCTCTCTGCGCGCCCCTCCCTCTCCGTGCGCCCCTCCTCTCGGCAGCCCCCCTCTCCGCTCCCGAGCGCAGGGACCTGCGGTTTAGGTGAACGACCGTCACAGAGCGGGTACTTCATTAACACGGACGGAGTGAATGCTGTTCACTGTGCGTCCCCACCGGAACACCTGGCTGCACTCGAGGAGGAAAGGAGCGCGCAGCGGACCCCGAAGTCTGCGAAGTCCCGGAGGAGCCGCTGGAGGAGGACACTGGGCGAGTGTGTTCTCTGATGCTAAATGCTACGGAGAGGGGAGGGGGTAGGTGCTAAAGCATGGCTCTTCATCTCACTCGCCAGCCTAAAAACGTGAAAAGTCATTTAGGGGCAGTATGGTGCGTTGTAGCGTCCCCTCCATGCAAATAAAAAAAGAGACAGTATGTGTCCACCCAAAGGGTTTTCTACGGACGTGTTTCAGCAGTTGCCGCCTTGGGGCAGAGGCCCCGCCCTCTGGCGCGAGGACCAGGAAGCGTCGTCACAGCGGCAGTTCCTCACCAGAATTCACTTTCTTTTGCTCAGGGTTTCGCTGGGCACTGGGAATAGGGACTATTCTTTTCTTCTTCATGCTTTTATGTATTTAAAAAATTCCTCACACATCTTTACACCTATTTCCACTGCCTCCAGGACACATCTTCCTCACCCTTCCCGTGTGCGTCCGACCAGCTCTCCCAGTCTCCTCCCCCAGCAGACTCGCACCCACCCCCTGCAGCGCCCGAAGCTGCTGCTCCCTGGCCCTGCGCAACACCGTCGCTCTGCCTGCACGTCCTCCCGCCCACCTTCCCAGATGGGTCAGTCGGGGACGGTGCCCGCTGTGCGCCCGAAAGCACGCTAAGGGGCCCTGCACGCCAGCCCCGCGCAGGGGACGGGGGCGACCTGTGCGCAGCCTCGCTCCGCAGCCCCCGGGCAGGTCTGAGTCCGGAGCGCGTCCCGGCCCGCGGCCTCCGCCCCGCAGGGATCCAGGAAGTCCCGGGGCTCCTCGCCCCGCTCGGCGGAACTGGGGGGACTCGGCCCCTCCCTCTGCTCCCCCCTCGGGCAGTCCCCACAGAAGCCGCGACTCCGGGTCATCCACGCGTCCCCGAGTCTCGTCCTCCGAAGGCTCTCCGGGTAGTGGGGCGCCTTCCTCCGGCTCCTCTTCCGTCCTCCCCCTTCCCCCAGCTCTTCCTACCCTTTGGCAGACTCTATATATTTGTCCCCCTCCCTAAACACGAGCTTCTCCCGGACCGGCCATTTGTCCGTCTAGTTCAGGCCGACGCGGGGCCGAGACCTGCGCCCGGGGCGCGCGGACTCCCGGTCAGTGCGGGGCGGATGCTCGGAAAGTCCGCGATCCCCGAGGCCGCGAGGAGGCCGGGGGGCCGCAGCGGTTCGGGGGGCCGGGCGCCGAGGCGAGGACGCGTCCCCCCGCGGCCGTACCTTGGGGCACCGCTCGTAGTAGTACTGCTGCGTGCGGATCCAGCGGCCCACCAGGTGGTCGCGCACCGTGTGCGCCAGCGCGAAGAAGTAGTCGCGGGGAGTGGCCACGTTGCGGTCCTTGACCAGCGTGAAGTGCAGGTGCCGGTTGAAGCCCTTCTTGAGCTCCGCCACGTTCTCCACGCCCACGATGCCGCGGATGCTGATCTGCCGCCGCTTCTCCTGGTCCGTCAGCGGCTTGGCCATCGCGGCGGTGGCGGCGGCGGGCAGACCCGGCGGGACTGGACTGGACTGGACGGGGCGGGCGGCCCGGCGCCGCTTTTGAGGCGGAGAGTCCGGGGCCCGCCCCTCGGCCCCGCCCGCCGGTCGGTGTCCGGCCCTAGCGGCTGGGGCGGAGCGGACGGCGGGGGTGGACGTGTGGAGCGCGGTGAACGTGGTGGGGGGTGGGGGTGGACGTGGGGAGCGGGGTGGACGGCAGGGGGCGTGGGTGGGGCTGCCGGGACCCCGCGGGACCCTCTGGGCAGTTGCAAGTGGCCCTCGGCAGGTCGCCGAGCCTGGGAGCGCCCATCAGATCTGCAGAACCTGGAGCAGCGTCGGTCTTACCTCCCACTCTAGATTCTTGGAGACAGGAGGATGCCTGTGTGGGCAAGCACGTTGCTGGCAAACTTGTGCTGTCATTATCACTGTTACTGTTTCTCACCTGGAATGGGACCCACCATGAGCATCCGGAGGGATCCTGGAGAGTCGGCACGCTCCCACTTCAGTTGTCCCACCCTCTTGTCCGTCGGTGGCATCGCCCCGTCTTGGATCCGAGACCTCAGAAAGAGGGCCCCGACGCCCCCTGTTTTCAATTGTTTTGGGGGGACTCAGGGATTCCGGGTTTCCTGATTCCTCAAACCCGTGCTCGCTCTGTCCGGAGCGTCTTCTGCTCGTTGCAGAGACAGTAAGAATCTGCAAGTCCTGAGCTGAACCTTGGGGCCGAGTATGTGGCAGGGGCTCTACTCTGAATCACTTTTCAACCCAAGGGGGCGAAGAGGGGAGAAGAGAGAAGGGCATGTGTGTGAAACGAACGGGTAACTGGCCGAGCGGGCGCCAGAGCAGTCTGTGTGAATCTGGGGGCGGCTGATCTTTGCACCCTCCCCTCCAGCTTGGGTGGTGTTTGTTTGTATGTGTGTGTGTGCATGTGTGTTTAAACCTTGGCAAAGGCAAATGCGTGGTATTTTTGGCCGCCAGAGGCTTTTTCTTCTTCAGCAAGTAGTACGTATTAATCTATTACTTTAAAAGCAGTCCGTTGCCAGAATTGAGTTTTCCAAAAAAAACTTAGTGCAACTGATTAATAGACTTTACTTTCAGTGATAAACCCAAGCTGATTCCTTTGAGTAGATGTGTTGGTAGGGGGTGGGATTATTTGACTCAGGCTAAATGCAGCCCCCACCATGGAAATGAAAGTTCAAACTGCATAGATCTGGCAAAATATCCAGACCCTTGTCCTCCCAGCTTCTGGGTTCAGATGCAGGGCCTTTGGGACAGAGCTGAGACTGCGCTGGATGCTTACGCAATCCCGATGACCTGCAGGAAAAGCATTTATGGGGGACAGGTCCATGACAGCTGGGCCATCTGGATGAGGCCAGAAATACCCTGAATTAAGAGGGAGAGTGGAGCCACATCAAAATGATTGGACTTAAAAATAACCAGGCTTGTGTGGTAAAGTTTCAGGGGAGGCTGAAAGGGAAGTTCCTTTGAAAAATTGGATAATAAAGAATGTGTTTTTTCAGTCAGCTTTGAATACCCCTAGGACCCTCACAGCTTTAACCTAGTGTTGGGTCATTCACACGTTGTTGTGAAATAGTTTCCTCAGCTTTAATAGCTGGATAGAGGAATAGGGTAGAGCAGAGGGATGAGGGAAGCTGGGTCTGAGTCCGTCTTACTCCCAGGGAGGCCTCTGGGCAGCAAAAGGCAACACGATGTCGCGACACCTGGGGTGGGGTGAGGAATTAGGGTGCAAAGACACCACAGGCAAACATGCTCTTTCTTAGTTTTGCTTAAGACAGTTTCAAACAGATGGATCCTAGCCCCCCTGTCCACTTAGATGTACTAAATCCTTGTTGGAAACCCAGGATAACGATGTACCAACAAACCCTCCATTTACCTGATTCAGTTTCCAGTCCGTGAGCCTGCACCCTGAGCTGCCATCTCTCAAAGGGGAAAACCTGTGAACTACAGAGTGTGGGGGACCATCAACCCCGTGTTAAAGAGAACAGACGGTGCCAGGCGCTGTGGGGCATGCCGTCGACCCAGTCTTCAGTCCCTCTTCACTTCTCTTTCAGTCTTTCTGCAGAGTCTCTGGTGTGAGCATGTCTAACACTTGTCAACCTGCAGTTTTAAGAGAAAGAGGCCCAGACTCTGCTCCTTCTCCAGGTTTCAGCATCTAAGTAGAATTTAATAATGCTGTCTTCCACTTATGGTAAATGATGTCCGTTGCACTCTCATATAAACTTTGCTTTTTAAATTTTAGGTTAAAATGAAATTTACGTAAAGAAAAACAGTGTAGTTTGGGTGGTACATAGGTTGGCCAAAAAGTGCTCTATAAATGTAACTGAACTTTGGGAAACACGGAGCTGTGGTCTCCCAGGCCCCTTTGAAATCTAACACCTGCTCCAGCTGTTCTGGTCCAGGACACTGAGGCCTAGAGGGGTCAAGTTACTTGACCAAGAAGATTGTTCTCTTTAGAAACCTTTCCTTCAGCCTCTCCCTGACTAGAAACACCAAAACTGTGGCTCCCTGGAAAAGTATCAGCCTGGAGTTGATCACATCGTGTACAGCAACCTTGCCAACAATGACCTGTGTTATTCCTGCTTCCTTGTGGCTGCCCTGGTGAAACACGCTTGTGAACAGCGGAACAAACTGTCTGGGCCTCGCAGGACGAGTAGAAGTTGCCCGCTGTCAGGAAAGGACTTGGGAAAGTGTTAGTCTGGGTCTTTAGAGAAGCAGACACTGAGACAGGATTAAACGTGCAAGGATTTAATTAGGGCAGACGCCTGAGGGAGAGAAGATGGGGAGGGAGCCAGGTTACCCTGGGAGCGTCTGACCAAAGTGTGCCTGACCCCAGGGAAGGAGAGACGGAGGGAGGAACGGAGGGAGCATTGTAGACCGCCCTGCAGTCCCCAGAAGATCTGGCAGGGCCACCGGGCAGCTCTGGAGCCAAAGTCCACTGTCAGAGGTGTCCCCATGCTATTTGAGTCACTGATGGAACACCCCTGGGGGGGTGGCCTCAGCACAAACATAGGCAGGGTGTCCCCGGCCCTTGCTCTGTTGTGCCCCTGCAGTTGGAGCTCTGGGAGGCCCATCCTGGTGGCCGCCACAGAAAGGTACTCGGTAAACAGGTGTTGGTTAACAGCCAGGCGTTGCAGTGGAGGCTTGTTGTGTGGGCACCTTCGGATTCATGGAAACCACAACCAGCATTTCCCCTGGGCTCTGGCCAGGCTCGTGATGGACTTTCCCTCATTTACTCCCCTCACCAGCTCTGTGAGGCAAGTTCTGTTTCTCTTCCCATTTTACAGATGAAGAAACCGAGGCTCAGAGAAGTTAAGCAGCTTGTGCAAGATCACTGACAAGTTAGTGGCTGAAGAGGTTTTCAACCCTTGGCAGATGGCTCCTCTGAAACAGGGTTTGGGATCTGGTGGGTGACCCTGAACCCTGCCTGCACCTTGGCTGACTGGCTCACCCCGTCCACTTGGTTTGTTTTGTACTGTCCTCTGCCCTTTCGACCTACTTCTACTCAGATCTGAAATCCAGGGAAAGGCCAGAGGTCCCAAGTGGCCCCACGGCAGGTCATTGGCTCTCTGGGCGTGGGTGGCATGAGAGCTGAGCTGAGCTTTGTGCCCGCTGAGTGAATTTAAGGACATTTCACTCAGTATATTTGTGTATGAATCTGTCAACCAAGGTTACTAGCTGGGCTCTGCTGTGTTAAATAATTAGTGAGATGGCCGAGCTCCATTGAGTGCCCCCAGAATCTGCAGACAGCACGCTGACCACATGGCCATCTCCGTGACCGGCTGCGACTGTGACCATTTGCTTGTTATCCAAATATATTTGACTGTCTTGAAGCAAGCGGGTGTTCCTGGCGCCTTCAGGTTCTGTCGTGTTTGATTTGTTCATTAATACGGTGGTTTGGCTTGTTAGGTGTGGTCCAGAGGGAGTTCCTAAAAAGCTGGAAATATTTAACTGACAACCGTCTTCCCCCTCAAATCTGTGCTGCTTTTGACGTGCCTGTTGTGGAACGTGCCCAGACTGGAGAGTCACTCAGTGCCTCGGTTTCAGCTTCTGCAAAGTAAGGATGATGCTCTGTGTCCTGTTCACTCCACAAGATGGCTAAGCTCCAAAAGGTGTGAGTGGAGAAGAGTGAGGAAGTGTTGAAAGCGTCCTTGAGATGTCACCTTTTGTGCTGGGTTGGTATTTTAGATATTAGCCAATGTTTCACTTTTCTCCAGCCCTTGTGTTTATAATCTCGGGGAGGGATATAGGGGCCTTCCTGGTTTGGGTGGCTGGCCTGTGTTAACACTTGAGAGACTCTAGGACCCCAGGCTGCGGAGGCTGGGGCAGGAGTGGGAGGGGACGCACAGCGTGGGGAGCAGGGATGTCCCTGGTCTCAGATGGGGTGTCTGCTTCCTGGGGAGGCAGCACAAACCCCAGGTGGGCTGTGGATCATCTGAGCGCAGCCGGGACACCACTCTGCTTCCTCAGAAGATCCAGGGAGGGCCCCAGGGCGGAAGTGGCTGCCCGGAGGCTCTCTGCAGTGAGGGCTTAGCCCTGGTCACAAGAACTCCTTGTCCGGGGAGGCTGGGGCAGCCTTCCGCTCAAGGCTGGCTCTGAGAACGCCCAAGGGAGGTGTCGAAGCCTGAGGCTCCCCTCCCTACCCCGCCCTGGTTACATGGACTAAGTGACCGAGCTCACATGTTTCCCTTCCTGGAGGAATGAGGGTTCAAGTGAGAAATTAAGCTGACATAAGAAAATAAAGCCACATTTCTTGCACACCTCGGTTTATGTTCTCCTTTTGTTCACTTTTCTCTCCAGTGTTATTACTCACGCAGCCAGACGCATGTTTCAGAAGAAGCCTTTGACTCATTATGGGCATGAATGAGGAGATTCATTCTGGGAGAATTTTGCAAAGAGATATGAACACACCCTGACAGAGGAAGGGAAGTGAGAAATGTGGTAAGCACAAGGTTTCCACAGATAATGACAATGCAGCCAGCCCTGGACTTGGCCTCCGGTCCCCATCTCAGGGTCTTTGTCACGCAGACCCTCAGGGACTCACATTCTGACTTGCCCTTTGCATCCAATTCATTAACTGCAGGCATTAACCCTATAAATCATACAGGCTCCTATACTAATATTATTGATTTTTAGAATTTTGTTCACTTAGGGCGTAAACCTAAGGAATGACCAACACCATGTTCTCAAATGCCAGCTCTTTACCGTAAGCTTTCTGAGCTGTCTAATTACCCACCTCTGAAGCTCTAACCGATAAGGTACTGAGACACTGAGGGGTAACACTGGCTTAAAACACATAATACAGAAAAATAGCTTCTTTCCACTTAGTATTTTCCAGGATGGAGCATGGGCGTCGGGGTGACCTATTGAAAGCTGGTCTCGTGCACAAACACAGGGCCGTTCTTTTGTGTTTCTTCTTGTCTTAGGTGGATTATGGTTCATTAAGCATAGTTTTGCAGAGGATAATCTCTGTTTTTCACATTCAGTGTTTCTAATTCACTGGTGTATTAGAAAATATTTGTTCACCTCCTTTGTGTCCAGCATCATGCCGAGCACTCGGGGCGCACCAGTGAAGCACAGTCACTGTGCCAGGCACACTGTCCCCCATTTCCTGGGAACTGACTCCCTCTCTGTAGCTGCCCCTCCCCCTTTATACTTAAGTATCAGTCCACAAACTTATTTTGGGAGTGGCCTTCTTACACCAATGACCCCAGGACTCCCCTGTGTTCATGTCTCTGGTGAAAGAAGGACCTGGAAATATTGGCCACCTTGGAAAGTCAACAAAACAAGAATTGAATGATCACCCACTGTATGCCATGTACTGTGCTCACTCTTAATGTACAAAAATATAGGCCATAGTCTCTGCCTTCCTAAGAACTTTTAAACTAGGCTGAGGCAGCACACTCATATGAAAATACAAGGCAGCATCTGCTAAAGGAAAACTGACTGGCCCAGACCCTAAGTGCCATCTGAGTTCACAGGAAGGAAAGAGCATCTTGTGTTTGTCTTGGAGCCACACAACAATACCCATTTCTCTTTCTTCCTGGAAGTTCTGTCTCCTCCTCCGCCCTCTTGAGTGACAGTATCTTAGTCATTGAATCATAATACATTTCCAGTTTAAGATGAAAACACGAAGCTTCACTCCACTCATAATTCCATGGTGAATCGTCTTCTCTATTTTTGAGGAAAAGATCCAGCGTGAGAACTGCAGAGACAGGCTCACACCGGCAGGTGGAGGAATTCGCCGCTGAAACTCAGGCCACCCAGTGGTTCAGCGAAGGATGTGATGGCAATTTTAACAATGGCTTTCTTTCTCTTTCTTTGTTCCAGATCTTTATGCACCAAAACACTCTGAAAAAATTACTCCTATTCTGAAGAAGATAAATCAAAACGGATTATTTTCATCACTCTAGCCAGAACATAAAGTAGATGGCACTTTCTCTCTTTCGTAATCTTAGATGTAATACATTGAAATCTAAAGAAATAATTTATTCTCATAAGAACGCTGAAGTAATCTCAAAAGCAAAAAAAGCCTGGGGTCTTAACATCCTTATGCTGATTCAGCACATGTGCAGAGGTGGGTGTGCTGGTGGCTTGGTCTTCCCAGTCAACCATCCGAGTTTCCAGGATTGGATAGAGCAGAGGGTCTCCACCCTGGTCTATCTGGGGTCCATCATGAGGTTTCAAGCCTGTCTGGACATGTCTGTGAACTGGTGAGACAGGCCTGAGTGACGTCAGTGTGCCTGGGGGAGGCTGCAGTCATCCGTGCTCTTGGGGGCTTTGGTATATCTGGGCACGTCTAGCAAGCCGTGGGCGGCTGCTGGAGGCTGAGGAGACTCCTGGGTGAGACTTCGCCCTGAGGGTGGAAGGAATCTGGTGATCAGCTTGAGCCTGGAAGAAGCATCATCAGTAAGTCTGCTCGCGTTGGAGCAGTTTCCTGTTCCTGTTCCCCGGTCTGGCCTCCTGGAGGCATGTGTTCCATGGGTACATAGAGGGCTGTCAGTAAAAACAGAAAGAGCTTTCTCACTAAGCTTTATAAAAAATACTCAGACCCCGGAAACACTGTTTTACTTTCCCTGTGAACAGGTGAGTCATTCCCTGACACTTCAGCCCAGAGGAGGGTGTGCAGGAACGGCTGTGCTCAGTGGGTGGAGGCGTAGCCGGCAGGACTGGGAGAGTGGAGACACCTTCTGGAGACCCCCAGAGATATGGGACTTGGAGTGCAGGGGCTGGACGTTTGCCAAGGCAAGGGGAGCAAGAACCAGTGACATTTGTATTGGAGTTAATGAGACGTCCTCAAAGGCTCCTAAGACCTGGAGAAATAAGCATTACGTATATGCTATTAGCCAGTTCCTAGAGTTATTGAACACTTACTAAAAGAACCTTAATAACTATGTCTCTCTTTTGATGCGTAGGCTCTTTGCAAAATCCCCATTTTGGGTAATATTTTTATAGCAGTAAAACACACTTACAGACAGGAATATAAATCTTAGGTTGTATCACAACGAATTTTTACAAATCAATAACTCGTGCAAACCCCACCTAGACTGAGCTAGGAACATTAGGAGCAGCTCAGAGCCCTCTCTTGTGCCCCTTCCACTCTCCCTCCCTAAGGGTAATCGTGACCCTGGTTTCTGATATTCCAATATTACTTTTGCCTCTTTTAAACTTTGTAAGTGGAATTAATTCTATAGTACATCTCTATTTTGTCTGACTTTTTAACAGAGCATTATGTCTGTAAGTTTCATTTATGTTCTTGCCAAATTTCTAGGTCTTCATTGTTGTATAGTATTCTATTATATGAATGTAGCACGATTTTATTTATCCATTTTACTGGTGATGGACATTTAGACTGTATCCAGTTTTTGGTTATTATGAACAAAGCTGCCATAAAAATATTGGTACGTTTTTACTGCACATCACGTGCCCTCATTTCTGTTGGGAATGTAATTGTTAGATCTAATACGCAAGTTTTTCAATTTATTATTTATTTATTTATTTTTGAGGAAGATTAGCCCTGAGCTAACATCTGCCACCAATCCTCCTCTTTTTTGCTGAGGAAGACTGGCCCTGAACTAACATCCGTGCCCATCTTCCTCTGCTTTATATGTGGGACGCCCACCACAGCATGGCTTGACAAGCGGTGCTATGTCCGTACCTGGGATCTGAACTGGCGAACCCCCCCGCCGCCAAAGTGGAACGTGTGAACTTAACCACTGTGCCACTGGGCCGGCCCCTAATATATAAGTTTTAATGCCATGTTTTTCTTCCCCATGTGGAAAACGTAGTTTGACTATAGATGTATGGTTCTCTTGAGGTAAAGGGATTGAGGAGACGAAGAAAGTAAATTTGACTAGGAGGCCAGGAAGAAAGCGTTGGCATTCCTTAGAGTAGCTGGGTACTGATAATTTTGGTGTTTAACAATACTGAGGCCTCATTAGTTATCATAAGTTATAATGAGTGGTAACAATATAAACTGTTGCATTGCTCATGCCAAATTTAAAAACATTCAGGATAGTTTTCCACCGCTACCTAGAATATTTTTAGGATACCTCCTCCTACAGGCAAATTTTTAATATCAACCCTAAGAAGCTATGCTTGGGAAAGTAATTAAAATTTAAAAAAAAATCATTGCTGTCCATCAGTGGAGACGGCTGCAGTTGATTGCAGCCCTCACTGTCTGTAGTGTGTACCTACAGACACAGCGGCTGCGAAACATCCCTGGGTCCTCTCATTCTTTATTTTTAGTTAATCAGTTGACGTCTGTTTTAAGTCCCAACCACCCTGTTTCATGAGTTTAAGCTATAAAGACTGAATGGAAGCAAACAGCACCAAGTCTGGGTCTCAGGAGACAAACGGTTTTGAGGTGGGCCTACCCAGAGTCTCTGTGGCCAAAATCAGCCCTGGAGTCAGAGTTATCCTGCAGACCGTGGCTCAGCTCTGCAGATTCTGCATCTGAGCTACAGGACCGGCCCTAGATTTGCTGGAAACCAACATCTAGTTCTACTTGTTTTCAACTTACAAAAGGAGCATGTGTTTATTCTAGAAAATTTGGAAGGCATATAAAAATATAGCAAATAAAAATCACATGCAATAGCATCACCCTTTGTTAATATTTTGGGATATTTTCTTTCAGTTCTAAATTACTCATTTTTTTTCCATAGCTCATGTATTCAACACATATATTTTTGAGAATTTCTTATATACTGATGGCAAAACTGGATAGAACGAGAGATCCTGCAATCTCTTACAGGCTCTCCAAGATGTGAGCTGACCCAACAGAATCCAGAACAAGGCCAAGATCAGAGGTGGTGGCCTGCGGAGAGTGGCTTCTCGGAGAATGCAGACCAGAGTTCACACGGCAGCCCTGAGACAGTTGTTCTTAGAAAGGCCTGCTTGCAAGGTCGGCCCTTGGCCAGCATCTGGGAACGTGGATTTGGGGAGTTTTCCCACCATTCTCTACCTAATAGGGTGGCTCACTGTGCCTAGACTGTTTGCACAAACAATATGTTTACGTGGAACGCCTGCTCTCCTCCTGGGAGCCTGGAGCTTTGACACCTGCTGTGCAGAGGGTCCCTACATGGCCAGCCTCCGATATAAACCTTGGATGCAGAGTCTAATGAGCTCCCTGGTAGACAGCACTGTGCAGGTGCTGCCACCTGTTGTTGGAGGAGTTAGGCCCAACCATGCGACTCTGCTGGGAGAAGACTCTGGAAGCCTGCCTGCATGTTTTTCCTTCACTGATCTGCGTTGTGTCCTTTCGCTGCAGTAGACCGTACCTGTAGTCTAACTGTCTCTCAGTCCATGAGTCCTCCTAGCAAATCACTGAACAGGAGGCTGATCTTGGGGGACCCCTGACGCCGTGACCCACTGGGAAATTAGCTTACCCGATGAGTCATTTCCTCTACATTCACCATGGCCCTTAGGATAAAGCTGGGAATATAGCTCTTTGGGTGGGGCTCCTCAAATGCAATGTGCCAAGAGTGGAGATCTGAGCAAGAGAAATGGTATAATGTCCCAGGTGACTTACAGCCACAGGAGCGTCGGGGAGACGGTACATGAGGAACAGTTCCTGTTTAGTCCACATCCTCCGCTGCCTTGGACAATTCCACTGCAGAACAGTCTCACTGGTATGAAAATAATGCAACTACCCACAGAATTCAGTATACCCTCAACACAAATACAGCCCAACGTTTAAGGAAAACCAACAGAATGACAGGCATGGATTCAATACACAGAATTGACACACAAAAGAAAAAGAGTCAATACAGGACACAGAAGAAAACTTAAAAATCAGTACAAATATATAGTAAAATGGAGACATTTTTGATTGTAGAGTTCTCCTTACTGAGAGCGCTATGTGCGTTAGAAGAAATGTGTTCCTTCGGCGCTGGCTCATTCTTGTTCAATCCTGGGCGTTTTGCTTTCCTCTGCCGTCCCCAAACCACTTAGTCCCGAGCATGGAGGCACTTCTCACGTCAAACTGGCCCTGGTTTGTGTAGGTAAGGAAGCTCCTCTGAACGTTCGGCAGGGAGGGTGGTGACAGAAGAGAATGACCTCACGACACTGGGAATATCTTGAAACCGGATATCCGACATCACTGTGCCCAACGCCCACCAAACACTGTCGAGGGGCTTCCTGACCAGCAGACTCTTCCTTTGGATCCTGTTCTGGCTCCATGTTCCTGGAGACCACCCTTTTAGATTAGAGCGGCTTTTTCCATCTCCTCTTTCCCTAGGGAGCCCTACTTCAACCTCTGGGCTGCCAGGAGGAAAAAAATAATCCCTTAAAATGAAACCAACCAACCAACCCACCCACCCCCTCCCCAAGCCCCATCTGAGAGACAAGACACGCACATCACGGCCCGGAGCAATTTAGCCCACCTTCTCCTAGGCGTCCCTGCTGGGCTGGGCTGGGGCTTTCCTTGTGCGTGATCAGAGTTCTCATTAAAGCATTTTAACAAAAAAGGGGAAAAAATAGTTTTCCCCCAAAGCAGTTGTCTACAGTATTCTTAATGTAGCAATGGCTGCAGTTTTAAAAATCTTTATCCGGGGGCCGGCCTGGTGGCACAGTGGTTAAGTGCCCACATTCTGCTTCAGCAGCCCAGGGTTCGCTGGTTCAGATCCAGGGTGCAGACATGGCACCGCTTGGCACACCATGCTGTGGTAGGCATCCCACATACAAAGTAGAGGAAGATGGGCATGGATGTTAGCTCAGGGCCAGTCTTCCTCAGCAAAAAGAGGAGGATTGGCAGCAGTTAGATCAGGGCTAATCTTCCTCAAAAAAAAAAAAAAAAAAAAAAGCTTTATCCTTCTAGCCATCCTGATCCTAACTCCTTTCCTTTTGTTCTGCTTAACTAAAAAAGAAAAGATAACTTTTGTCTTCAAGAATATCAGCAAAGTACTCTGAGCATGGATGGCCTCTGAAGATCTTCCCGCCTCAGCCCTCCTGTGCCAGCATCATCTCCACAGCAGAGCGTCCCTCTGCCTCCGGCTGTGGGGTGTACTGGGAGGGTCGGGCCTGAATGGACACCCATTCCCTTCCCAGGTCACCACGTTTCTCTGTCCCAGAGGGTGGAGCCTGTTTCTTTCAATAAGTTCCCTTGGCATCTTGACTACAGTTATGTTTCACGGTCCAGCCCCTTTCATGCTGACCTTGGTCTCCATTCTTTTTAGGCACTGTCAAATGGTTGATAGGATTTGTAACATTGAAAATTTTATATTTTAACAAGCTTATATGGATATCTTCGTGGGAAGTTGTAAGAAACTGGATTAGAGATTATTACCCTGATTCAGCAATAACCTGGAGATTGAAGGCTGGGAGATGCAATTAATAAGGAAAATGGAAAAGAGGCTGAGCTGAGCATGGCTCCTGAGGCACAGAGTGTGTTAGTGCTGGAAGCTTCCAGGACTTTGGAAAGTGTGTTCCTGGTGAGAAGTGATGGACACAGAAAGGATGGCGAGAGGGTGCCAAAGAGGCCCCTCGTGGAAATTTGCCTGGAGCTGGCTTTGTTCTCCATCCTCCAGGACACTAGATGGGAGAGACAGCCTAGAGAAGAGAGCTCTTTACACCAGCTTGGTGAGCCTCGAGAGGGCCAAGGCCAAGGGCCAGGTTGCATGGAGACCAGGTCCCTATCAGAATTTCTCCAGGACCTGGCCATAAAATATTTTGTTTTCTTTAAAAATTTTATTTTATTGTGGTAAGAACACTTGACATGAGCTCTACCGGAGTGGAAAATTTTTAAGTGTCTAACAGTATCGTTAACTACAAGTACAATGCTGTACGGCAGATCTCTAGAGCTTACTCATCTTGCTTAACTGAAACTTCATGCCCATTAATCAGCGCTCACTCCCCCTCCCCCAGCGTCTGGCAATGGCCATTCTACTCTTTGATGCTTCAGCGCCCCCCTGTGTTCACGCACCGCTATTCACAACAGCCAAGACACGGAAGTAACCTAAATGTCCATCCACAGATGAGCAGATAAAGAAAATACGCTATGTACACATAATGAAATATTGTTCGGCCTTACAAAAGAAGTAAATTTTGCAATATGCGGAAACATGGATGAAGCTTGGGGACATTGTGCTAAGTGAAATATTCCAGCCACAGAAGGGCGAGTGATTCCCCTTCTATGGAGTATCTAAAATACTCAAATACGTGGACATAATATCAATCTATTCCAGAAACTGGAGAGAGGACCTAGCTCCCTCTGTTCCCAGACCACTGTCTGATCCCAGTGGATAACACGTCTTTCACGCCATACGTGTCACTGGAAGGACAGATGGAGCTGAGGAGTGTGATGGATACGAGGTGTTGAAGGAGCGTGCATAGGGCTTTGTGGCTGGTTTGTGCACAGGTGTATGGAGCAGCTTATAGGGCACCATGGGCTCATGGAACAGTGTTGAAGAAGACGTGGTCACTGTCCCTCACGAACTCAGATTCACACAAAGTGCTTTTCTAACAAAACTTAAAACTTGGAAATTCTTTAAATCTATTTTTGAAGATCCACAAAACACATGTAATTTTAAAATTGGAGTTTTAATTCGTAACTCCAAATCCCAAGCGGAACGACTTTGCGCTCAAGGGAGGAAGCTAAGCAGCCCCCTGCGGGGTGTGTGGGTTTCGTGCTTTTGCTATTTGGGAAGTAGAGTGGAATGGGTGGGAGTGAAGGCCCCAGAAACACAGGCGGGGGTTCAAGTCCCAGCTCTGTCACTTACCAGCTGAGTGGCCTTGGCACGTTACACACGCTTTATTTGCTTTAGTTTCTTTATTTTTAAAATGCGAGATGAGAGTAATGCTGACCTCACAGGGCTGTTGTATAGATGAAGTGAGTTAATCGTCTGAGGTCTGAGACAGAGGCTGGCACATCGTTGGCACTAAGGTGACATAGTGATTATTATCATTACAGATCATGATAATGAGAGCTATACTCAAGGAATGTAGATCTTTTCAAGTTATCCGAGGTCAAAACGCTTGGTAAACCTTATTTCTGCTTGGTAAACCTTATTTCCCCTCCACACCCACAGGGTAGACCTACCAGCAATGTGTTTAATGACATACAGACCGTTCTCCACCGGGAGAATCAGCAAGAGCCGCATCAGGAGGATCCAGGGAGGGGCTGTATTAGGCACGTCACGTATTTTCCAGCTTAATCCTCACCATCAGCATACTGTGTAAGTGTTATTACTTCCAGCTTATATGACAGTTGAAGGCTGACAGAGGTTAACTTGTCTAAACTCGTATCTAGTAAGCGGTCGATCTGGGCTGGGAACCTGTTTTGTGTGACTCAAGAGTCCATGTTGAGACAGATTTTCAGATCAGGAATCCCCAAAGAATTAATTTCTTTTTAATCAGGAATATGGATCTTTATGCCATGAGAAAAAATGCCCAGTTCAGTTTTCAGCAGCTCAGAGGCAGCGATTTCCTGTGTTCACTGCTTGGAAAAGGGGTGTTAGGTACATTGGCTGACCCCCAGTCTCGACCAGGTTGAGGAGCGCTGCCGTTTTTGAGCGGAGTCAGGTGTGAGCACCAGGATCCTGAGACGGACGTCAGTGCTGAAGAGCATCCCCTTCACGTGCGCTCTCTGCCACTGAGGTGGCGCCTCCCTGCTTCCCGCTGTTTCCAAAACACTCACTGTTTCAGAAAAGACCCCGTCCCAGAAATTAAAGGCACAGACCTAAGCAGCCTCATCCACTGAGGACACCTGTCACTTCACCTCTTTGCCACCAGGACTCGTCCCCATTTTCCGGAAACAGCCCTTGGACGGGATCATGGTTGGGGTTCTAAGTCACGCAGTCCTGCCCTCCCTCAGCGAAGAGGCCGACATTGGAAAACCAAGCAGAGTCAGATACCGTCTTTCTGGAGTCACATCTTGAGCAGAGACAACAAGAAGAGAAGGAGTGGAAGCTTCTGTGGGGCCTTGGGGGGCTCAGAGAAGACCAGTGTCATGGTTCCGGCTCCCTCGGTATCCGGAGCTGCACTGGTTCCCGTCTCTCTGAGCTGCCTCCTACGGTTCTCATCCCCTCCCCCTGTGCCCAGGTAGGTCAGAGGCAGGGTGGTTGTTGCCACTAGGCTCCTAGCTGTGCACCTGGCCTGCGGGGGCCTCCGTGGGCTGACCTGCCCCCCGCCCTCTAGTCTGGTGCCCTCCCCTCTCTCCTCTGTCCTCTGTCCTGTGTGTCACTGACTCTCCAGTTCCTTGGACAAACAGGGCTTGTTCCTGCCTCCAGGTCCTACTCCTGCCGTTCCCCCGCCTCTCCAGCCCAAATGTCACCTCCTCAGGGAGACAATTGCTGAATACCCCAAAACTTTCCATCTCGTTGTCCTGTGTGATTTCTGGTACAGTATTCATCACTCTTTAAAATGATCTTGAGTTTATTTATTTACTTGTTTATGCTTTATGTTTCCTATTAGAATGTCGTCAGCTCTGAGAAGGTGGAGGCCTGTCTGTTTTATTCGTGGCTCCGCGGTGGTCAGGACTGTCTGCACTTCCCGGGTGCTCATGAAGGACTTAGGAATGAATGGGCGCACCTTGCGTGCAGCAGTCACGAGGTCCGTGACCAGGTGGCTGACAGCGGGAGCCCGCAGTTAGGCTGTCTGGGTTCAAATCCTGCTCTGACACCTGCCCCGCTGTGTGACCTTGGGCAAGTTACTTAATGTCTTTGTGCTTTGATCTTCTCACTTCTGAAATGGTCATAACAAAAACGAGTAAGGCAGACGAGGATTAAGTAAGATGATTCATTCAAAGCCCTTCATACGTTGCATGGAAAACAGTAAGATTCACTCTATGCTCCTAATATTATTAGAGTATTTCTCAACTGTAAGAAGCTTATGTCAGATTGTAAATGCACCATTGACCTAACATTAGCTCTCCAAATACAATGTTAAATGTACACAACTTTAAAAAACCTAATTCACAAGAGCGTACGTTTGTCCCCACAAGTCCATGCTGCTTTCCTCTTGAGAACAGCAGTCATGCCTGGCGGCCATCGGCAGCCACGGAGAATGTGATGCTGGCTTTGCTGGGGATCTGGCCCTGTTGGCCTTTCTGTGAGGCTGAGATGCTGAGAGTAACTTAAATGCTATCACAGAACACTGGGGGCTGTCTGGGGTTTTTTGTTTGTTTGCATTTCCCTCTTGGCTACTTTGTATTGTTGCTGCTAATTGGATTATAAATAGCCATAAGTAAAGAGCTTTTCTGGCAAGTAGCTGGAAGCTGTTGACTGATCTGGACATCTGAATGATAGTTTTTGACACATCCGTGGTCCCCAACAATTGAAAATCTGTGATCTGTTCTCAGAATTTTGGCAATTTTTATTGCCTTCAATCACATTATCCAGTGTATGATTATTAATTCTGTGCATACACAATATATTTTTCCTTTTCTATGTTGCGTTATAGTGGAATCTTTTAAAAGACCCTTTAAGTGACAATTGTGATGTGAAGTTAAATTTACCAGCTATCAATGCAGATAACTCCACGGGAATAACAGCCTGATGAACCGATGCCCCCCCACCCCCGCATCCTATTCATTCTCCAAATGCACAGGCAACAGCAGCTGTCTCTGAGTACATGCTGCCCACTCATCCCCTCGCTGTGTTCTCCACCCTGGCGGCAAGTTAGAGTCACCTGGGGAACTTTAAAAATTCCCAAATTCCAAATTCTCAGGCTGCATCCCAGACCATTAATTGAATAGCCTGGCATCAGTATTTTTTTTTTTTTTTTGAAGATTGGCTCTGAGCTAACATCTGTTGCCAGTCTTCCTCTTTTTTTTTGTTCTCCCCAAAGCCCCAGTACATAGTTGTATATCCTAATTGTAGGTCCTTCCAGTTCTGCTATGTGGGATGCTGCCTCAACATGGCCTGATGGGTGGTGCTAGGTCCACACCCAGGATCCCAACCAGCCAACCCCGGGCCGTCAAAGCAGAGTGTGGGAACTTATCCACTCGGCCGTGGGGCTGGCCCCCTGGTATCTGATGTGGGCTCGGCAAGCCTAGGAGTCAAAAGAAAGATTTCTTAGACTCTCAAGGTCTGGTAGTAGTGCTCCTTTATTCAGAGAATAGCATGGAGTAGCATGGGGACAGGACCCGTGGGCAGTAAAGAGCTGCAATGAGTTGAGGGTAGGACTAAATTTAAGGCATAGGTATGTGAGTTATTTCTTTACAAGACAAAGGAAAGATCATGTAAAAAAGTTGTTAAAATGGTACCAGTGCAGGTGGGGTCTGGTTACTGGGTGATCCTATAATTTTGGATACGAATCAGGTCGGATCAGGTCAGGACGTCCTGTGCTTCCCGGAGGATGACGCAGATCAGTATGCAGGCCAGGACGCCTGGGGCAGCCTTGATCCTCATCAGCATCAGTATTTTTAAAATTCCCTGGATGATTCCACTGCAGGGCAGTTTGAGAACAACCACTGTACCAGCAGCTGGTGAGTTTCTTTTGACACACATCAGATGTACCTTCCTTGCAGAGATGTTAAAGTGTGAAAAACAAAACTTGAAACCCAACAACCCTTGATCTAAGAAATAAGAACAGAGGGTCTTATTATTATTGTCATTGTTATTATTAGCCTCGCCCCAGGAAGATTCAGACCATGAGAAACATATTGGGTCAGACCCATTTTGTGGAAGAACGACGTTCCTTAGCTGTCCTCTTTAGGGCACCTTTGAAAGTTTCTACTAGGAATGCGCCCAGTGATCAACTTTCCTCTAGTTACCGCCAAGGACCTGAAAGCTGCTTAAGGATAAAGCCTGACACGGAGACCTAGAAAGAAAAAAACGCCCTATGTGAAATGCATCTGAAGCTCCTTGTCGCTGAGTCGGCCCCTGTATCCTGTTCTCTCTTGTTCCCTCTGGGCCCCTCATTTGGCATCCCTCAGGGCTTCATCCGATCCATTGGGATTCTCTCTTTACCCATCCCCAAGGCGTGCAGAGCAGATGCTCAGATTCCCTTCACATCAGGGAAAAATATCTCCTCCACTTGGATGATGGACTAGCTTGCATATGTATTGTAGCTGGAAACCGCACTCCTTTTAATTCTCAGTCTTAGCTGAATCTTGAAGACATGGAATTTAACAGTGGCCTGGAGTTTTGGCTGGTCCTCGGAGGTGTCTAAGATTGACTGATCTTTCTGATGGATGTTGGTGATTGTTTCCTGCAGTACGTCAGGTCTGCGTGCATCTCTATACCTGGAGTCAGTCTGCATTTCCACAAAGCCTCTTGTATTGCTGATGAGGAAGTGAAATCCGGAGAAGCTGCAGTTCACCTTGAGCTGCTCATTGTTTTAAACCTGTCCAACCAAGAAGACTGGAGACTTATTACTTCGTATCTCACAGCCACACTGCCCACCAGGCGCTTAGGGAAATATATTGGGTGAAGCAGTCTCCTCGCAGATCTTGTGGAAATCAGCATTACAGAAGGAACAATTAGGATCCTCCTCAGATGACCTGCTCATCATACACTCATTAACCACAGAGTTGAAAATATAGTCCAGAAACAGAGCAGAGCCATTCATATTTAACACCCAATCTCTCCTTAAAAGTGGTGTGTTAAATGACAGCATAACAATAAATCAATACATTCAATAAATCTATGGTACTAGAAGTGGGTTTAGACAGGATAAGGATGGGCCCAGTTAATTAAAAAGAAAACATATGGCTATGATATATAGGCAGGGACAACAAGGAGGGTTTAAAACGTAAAGTATAAGTTGCAGAGGAATTTTAGAAAATTGAGAAGCCATCATCTTTTGCATGTGGCTGTCCAGTTTTCCCAACACCATTTATTGAAGAGACTTTCCTTCCTCCATTGTATGTTCTTAGCTTCTTTGTTGAAGATTAGCTGTCCATAGATGTGTGGTTTTATTTCTGGGCTTTCAATTCTGTCCCATTGATCTATGTGTCTGTTTTTGTACCAGTACCATGCTGTTTTGATTACTATGGCTTTGTAGCATATTTTGAAGTCAGGGATTGTGATGCCTCCAGCTTTGCTCTTTTTTCTCAGGATTACTTTAGCTATTCGAGGTGTTTTGTTGCCCATAACAACTTTAGGATTCTTTATTCTATTTCTGTGAAGAATATCCTTGGGATTTTGATAGGGATTGCATTGAATCTATGGATTGCTTCAGGTAGTATGGATATTTTCCATATTTGTATGCATGGAATATCTTTCCTTTCTTTATGTCATCATTGATTTCTTTCAATAATGTCTTATAGTTTTCATTGTATAAGTCTTTCACCTCCTTGGTTAAATTTAATCTTAGATATTTTATTATTTTTGTTGTGATCATAAACGGGATTATGTTCTTGAGTTCTATTTCTGTTAGATTGTTATTAGAGCATAGAAATATAACTGATTTTTGTTAAGTTGATTTTTTACCCTGAAACTTTGTAGTAGTTGTTGATTATTTCTTAATACTTTTTTGATGGATTCTTTAGGGTTTTCTATGTATAAAATCATGTTGTCTGCAAACAGCAAGAGTTTCACTTCTTCATTGCCTGCTTGGATTCCTTTTATTTCTTTTTCCTGACAAATTTATCTGGCCAAAACCTCTAGTACTATGTTGAATAAGAGTGGTGAGAGTGGGCACCCTTGTCTTGTTCCTGTTCTCAGAGGATGGCACTCAGTTTTTCCCTGTTGAGTATGATGTTGGCTGCGGGTTTGTCACGTATGGCCTATATTATGTTGAGGTACTTTCCTTCTATACTTATTCTATTGAGTGTTTTTATCATAAATGGATGCTGTATCTTGTCAAGTGCTTTCTCTATATCTATTGAGATAATCATGAGATTTTTGTTCCTCATTTTGTTAATGTGGTGTATCATATTGATTGATTTGCAGATGTTGAACCATCCCTGCATCCCTGGTATAAATTCCACTTGATCATGGTGTACGACCCTTTTGATGTATTGCTATATTCAGTTTGCCAATATTTTGTTGAGGATTTTTGCATCTATGTTCATCAGTGATATTGGCCTGTAATTTTTCTTCATGTTTTCCTTGTTTGGCTTTGGGATCAGGGTGATGTTGGCCTTGTAAAATGTGTCAGGAAGTGCTCTATCTTCTTCAATTTTCTGGAATAGTTTGAGAAGGACAGGTACTAAATCTTCTTTGAATGTTTGGTAGAATTCTCCAGAGAAGACATCTGGTCCTGGACTTTTATTTTTTTGGGAGGTTTTTGATTACTGTTTCAATCTCTTTACTTGTGATTGGTTGTTCAGATTCTCTATTTCTTCTGGATTCAGTTTTGGGAGGTTGTATGAGTCTAAGAATTTATCCATTTCTTCTAGATTGTTCAATTTGTTGGCATATGGTTTTTCATTAATATTCTCTTATAATCCTTTGTATTTCACTGGTATCTGTTGTAATTTCTCCTCTTTTGATTCTGATTTTACTTATTTGAGCCTTCTCTCTTTTTTTCTTAGTGAGTCTGGCTAAGGGTTTGTTAATTTTGTTTACTTTCTCCAAGAACCAGGTCTTTGTTTCATTGATCCTTTTTGCTGTTTTTTTGGTTTCAATTTCATTTATTTCCATTCTAATTTTTATTATTTCCCTCCTTCTGCTGACTTTGGGTTTTGTTTGTTCTTTTCTTTCCTAATTCTGTTATGTGTAGTTTAAGATTTTTCTTGTTTGTTAAGGTGGGCCTGTATTGCTATGAGTTTCCCTCTTAGGACTGATTTTGCTGCATCCCACATGAGTTGGTATGGTGTATTTTCATTGTCATTTGTCTCCAGATATTTTTTAATTTCTCCTTTAATTTCTTCAATGATCCATTGGTTCTTCAGTAGCATGCTGTTTAGTCTCCACATCTTTGTCACTTTCCTAGCTTTTTTCTTGTAGTTGATTTCTAGTTTCATAGCATTATGATCAGAAAAGATGCTTGATATGATTTCAATATTCTTAAATTTATTGAGGCTTACCTTGTTTCCCAATATATGGTCTATGCTTGAAAATGTTCCATGAGCACTTGAGGAGAATGTGTATTCTGCTGTTTTTGGATGGAGTGTTCTATATATGTCTATTAAGTCCATCTGGTCTAGCTTTTCATTTAATTCCACTATTTCTTTATTGACTTTCTGTCTGGATGATCCATCCATTGATGTAAGTGGGGTGTTAAGGTCCCCTACTATTATTGTTGTTAATACCTCCTTTTAGGTTTGTTAATAGTTGCTTTATGTACTTTTTGTGCTCCTGTGTTGTGTGCATATATATTTATAAGTGTTGTGTCCTCTTAGTGAGTGTCCTTTTTATCACTATATACTGCCTGTGTTTGTCTCTCATTACCTGTTTTATCTTGAAGTCTACCTTGTCCGATATAAGTATGGCAACACCTGCTTTCTTTTGTTTGCCATTTGCTTGGAGTATCGTCTTCCATCCCTTCACTGTGAGCCTGTGTTTGTCTTTGGAGCTGAGATGTGTTTCCTGGAGGCAGCATATTGTTGGGTCTTCTTTTGTAATCCATCCCACCATTCTGTGTCTTTTGCTTGGAGAATTCAATCCATTTACAATTAGAGTGATTACTGACACATGAGGGCTTAATGCTGCCATTTTATTGCTCGTTTTATGATTCTCCATTTCCTTTGTTTCTTTTCCCGTGTATTTTTAACTACCAATTCAGTTTGGTAGTTTTCTATGATGGTTTTCTTAGTTTTCTCTTTATTTATCATTTGTATTTCCGTTCTAATTATTTGTTTAGTGGTGGCCATGAGGTTTGTATAAAAAACTTCGTAGATAGCCCATTTTCTGATAGCCTCTTATTTCCTTAGACTAAGCCAGTTCCATCCCTTTCCTTTTCCCTTTCTAAGTCATTATTGTCACAGCTTATTCCATGTTACATTGTGAGTTTGTGGTTAAAATGACGAGATTATATTTATTTTTTTGTGTTTTCCTTCCCTTTATCTTTAATATTATAATTGTTGCTGAGGGCTGGCCCCGAGGCCAAGTAGTTAAGTTTGTGTGCTCTGCTTTGGTGGTCCAGGGTTTCACTGGTTTGGATCCTGGGTGTGGACATGGCACCGCTCATTAGGCCATGCTGAGGCAGCATCCCACATGGCACAACCAGAGGCACTCAGAAGTATAATATACAACTATGTACTGGAGGGCTTTGGGGAGAAGAAGAAGGAAAAAAAACCAAAAGAAGATTGGCAACAGTTGTTAGGTCAGGTTCCAATCTTTTAAAAAAAAATTGAGTGTTTGCTAACCTGTTCTGATAGAGAGCTACAATTTTCTGATTCTGTCTACCTATTCATCTCCTTGCTCAAGGCTTTGTAACTCCTTTCTTTTTTTTTTCTTCCATGTATGAGGGCCTTCTTGAGCATTTCTTGTGTGTGTGTGTGTTGGGGCATCTTGTGGCAATGAACTCCTTCAGCTTTTGTTTATCTGGGGAAGTTTTTATTTCTGCATCATATCTGAAGGATATTTTCACTGGATAGAATATTCTTGGCTGAAGGTTTTTGTCTTTCAGAATTTTGAATATATCATTCCACTCTCTCCTAGCCTTAAGTTCCTGCTGAGAAATCCACTGAAAGGAGTTCGTTTGTAAGTTATTTTATTCTGCCTTGCTGCCCTTAATATCTTTTCTTTGTCAATGACTTTTGCCACCTTTACTACTATATGCCTTGGAAAAGGTCTTTTTACATTGATATAGTTAGAATATCTATTGGCTTCTTTTACTTATATTCTAGCTCCTTCCCCTGGTTTTGGAAGTTATCTGCTATTATTTCTTTGAACAAGCTTTCTGCCCCATTCTCCTTCTCTTCTCCTTCTTGAATACCAATAATCCTTATGTTGCATTTCCTAATTGAGTCGGATATTTCTCAGAGAATTTCATCATTTGTATTTTTCTGTCCTCCAGACTGATGATTCTCCCCTCCGTAATATCAGTCTGTTATTCAGGAAGTCCAGATTTTTCTTTATCTCACCCTTGGTGTTTTTCATCTCCAACATTTCTGATTGGTTTTTCTTTATAGTTTCAATCTTTTTGTGAAGCAGTGCCTGATTTCATTGAGCTGTCTATCGGTATTTCTTGTAACTCCTTGAGTTGTTTTATGATAACTATTTTGAATTCTCTGTCATTCAGATTATAAATTTCTGTGCCTTCAGGATTGATTTCTGGGTGCCTGTCATTTTCCTTCTGGTCTGGAGATTTAATATATTTTTTCATGCTGTTTGATGGCATGGATTTGTGCCTCTGCATAGTGATAGCATCTGGTCACAGCTTCCACCTTCCTCACCTGGTTGGGGGTCAAGAGCTGTGTATTCTGAGCCTGATGTGACCCTGGCTCACTTGCTCACAGTTACTGCTTTTCTAACCTATGTGTGGGCGCTCTGGTCAACTGGCTGAACTGGAGTGCCGGGCAGGCGGAGGCATGCTTTCTTTTGCCTGTGTGATTCCGGGGACATACTCATTCTGCCCTCGCTATCTGCTCTCCTGCGGTGTTGGCTTGAGGAAGACATCCCCACAATAGCTTGGTCATCTTTGTATGGAGCTTTCACAGGGGCTGTGAGGGAATTTGGAGGGTGAAGGAGTTGCCATGGAAGGCTGCTCCTCTTTCCTTTCCTCTCAGCCACATGCAGTCCTTTGCCCAGGGTCACTGCTGTTGGGGAGAGAGAGGAGATCCCCTTACCTCCTTCCACTTTCTCCAGGGTGTCCAGCATCTCCAGCTTCAGACATATGGCTGCATGGGTCTCAGACATCTTTTGTGTTGTGTGAATGTTTTCCGCTGGTGTGTGAATTTTCTTTTGGTTGTATCTTAGGGGAAGAGTCTAAGGGGAGAGCTCACTCTGCCATGATGCTGACCTTTGAAATAATTTTTAATGTGTCATACAAGTGAAGTTACTGCTTTTCTTAGAATTTCCTTGCCTAAATTCTTCCACTAATTTTTGCAGAAGAATTTAACAAACATTTTGTCAAGTTCCAAAGACAAATGTCATCTCCCATGAAGATGATGGTCAGAATCATTATTGACACTGAGATGGGATCTTAGTCATAAAAAGGGAGGAAATGAAACCATGGCATCATTAACAGATTGCACACAAATGAACAATACCTAGCTCTTCACAACACCCATTGTGGGCCAGGTACTGTTCCAGAGAGTTTTACAGGTACTGTTTGATTTAATCCTCAAAACCATTGTCGTGATGTGGAAACTGTGAGCCTTTCCACGCTCGCTCCAGGGGTCACAGCTGGCCAGCCTTGGGACAGAATTCAGGCCGTCTCTGCCAGATGCTGTGCTTTCGGCCATCTGGCTTGGCTGCTCTCGTGTTGTCTGATGAAGCAGAGTGCAGAGGCTACTTAATTATAGGGCTTCTATTTAACATGCCTTTCGTCTCTACTGCACCACGCACTTTCACATACTTTATCTCACTTTGTGCCCCTTTCTTTGTGCAGAACATATACAAATGCACAGCTGAGCCCACTGGCCTCATGAGAGAACTTTATGCAGGGTTGAGAACCTCTGGTTTATATCTTTATGAAGCTTCTCTCATCAAGCTGGTTTCTTTAGTTTTATGGTTTCCTTTATCATACACATTAAAAATCATGGCCATACATCAAAAGATATTGGTTTGTAAGTTGTTAACAGGTAGTCAAACTTTAACGTTCAGCCATCCTTATTAGTGAAATTACAATTTATTATCTTAATTAATAATCAGAGAATTTTAGAAAAATATATTGGGGAAAAAAGGCAAGAACACCAACCAAAATATTAACCATTTTAGATTTCATGGTGGATGTTCATTTTTACCTGGTGGGAGACGGACAAAAGACATGAGCAGGATTCACGACCACTGCGGGGATGTGACAGCTACTCTACATTGTCCCTTGCTGGCAGCGAGGTTTTCTGCTCTCTCTACCACTGTGGCCCTCAGGGAAGGGGCTGGTTCAAGTCCCCATTGGGGTGGCCAAAAACAAGATCTTCACCAGACAGGAAGACAAAGCACATCAAAGCCCTTCTAGTTCTCAGAGAATATGGGAAGGAGGAAAAGGTCAGGTCAGGAGGTCAGTGCCTTGTCGTTGACCCCCTCCCTCTGCCTCAGGCTTCAACTCAGAGGACAGATTTGGGTAAAGAGGACAGGCTATTAGGTGTCGTCTGAGGAAGGCCACAAGGAGAGTCCCGGTCATGTCTGACGTGGCCCTTCACCCTTGTAAAGTGTCCAGTTCAGTGGCTTCTAGTTCATGCACAGATGTGCAACCTTCCCCACCATCTAATCCTGCGCCTGCAGCCTTTCTCAGCACAGCTGTGCAGAGTGGAGAGAGAACAAACCCAAGGGACCAGACAGAGGTTGCTGTGTGTTCTTACTCAATACCTCACATTCTGTGCATATCTGTAAGGCTGGTTCTTCAAAGACAAGATGTAGGCAGCCTCAGTCACGTCTGATGTGGTATGTCAGACCCACGGTTCCCTAAACGCCAGTCTCGGTGGACGTAGCAGGACGTTGGAGAACATACGCAGGTGTCTTCGGCGTGTTCATAGACATTGTGAGGGAGTGACCTGAGAGCTTCTTTGTTTAGTCACTGTATCGTTCCCTTGATTCATAATCAGAAATCCTAGTTTAATAGCAAGCCCTCCTGTCCTGTCAGTGAGTCGACTAGATGGGCAAAAGATTCATGCACACATCAGAGGCAGAACAAGAGATCTCATCTCCAGAAAATAGGATGATTTCTTTCAAATCACTTAATCATGTCCATGAGGGATAGTGGGGATCAGAAGTTCCAGGGCCGGCTCCGTGGCCGAGTGGTTAAGTTCGCACGCTCCGCTGCGGCGGCCCAGGGTTTGGATCCTGGGCGGGGACATGGCACCGCTCGTCAGGCCACGTTGAGGCGGCGTCCCACATCCCACAACTAGAAGGACATGCAACTAGGATATACAACCGTGTACGGGGGGGTTTGGGGAGATAAAGCAGAAAAAAAAAAGATTGGCAACAGTTGATAGCCCAGGTGCCAATCTTTAAAAAAAAAAAAAAAAAGAAGTTCTGTTAACCTTCGTGCCACGAGAAAAGTAAAAAATGGCTAGTGTCCCATTAGGTAGTGAACAGAAGAGAGGAAACCCGGAAGAGAGGTGGGGCCAACAGAGGAAGAAGAGAAAGTCCCAGGGCGAGGGATGAGGAAAGAGGAATGCACAGAACCCCGGGGGCACAGAGCAGCTGGCGCCACCTGCCTCGTGTTCCACTCTGACGTGGGAACCCACACCATACACTTTTAGGGGGTCCGTTTCTTTTAATAGAAAACAAACACCGTGCATTCTAAGAGGCTAGTGACAATGAAAGGGAGATGTGTTGCAATTATTTAAAAACAATTGTATTGTGTAGCCATTCAAAGAAATGGTGAAGGAACTGGGTTTGAAAAAGTCAGTGACACTATGTGTTCCAAGTCTTTGTGGCTTTTTTAGGAGAAGGTTTGTGAAAGGAACTCCCCAGTGTTTGGAGGCTGACCCCAGCAGCATCTGAACTGTAATTGTTTCATACTAAGCTAAGATTCGGGAGTTCAGGGCCACCAGAGACAGTGCCAGTGCTCCCGAGGGAATGCGGTGAAGAGCAGGTGCTTTCCAGAACACTGGGTGTCTTCTAATTACACTTTGCTGAAGAAACATTGCTCTGAAAAAGGCCAACTGTCATCCCAAACAGGCAAAGACTGAGAAATTCTAACGAGACACATGATGTTCTCTCATAAAAATCATTTATTGGCACACCAGAAATATCCATTTTTTCTAGCACAGTAGCTATATGCTTTGTTCTGTAATTGTTCTAGAACAGCAATTTTGTGAAAACTCTGTGTTACAAGTCACTGGAAATCTAATTAGCAGGACGAATTTAATAAAGAACAAGAGTAACTATGAGTCTACAGCGGCCCAGCCATCGAGTCTCCGTGGAGAGTAAATCAAATGTGAAACCGGTGTTGTCCTGCAACAGAGCGTTTCTGTAGCCGAGAAAACCCGGGAAGGGCACAGACAGAATAGCACCCGTTCAATAAATCAGGTACGCTCACCTAGGAAAACACTGCGACTGACGGAGATCACCCAAGTCAAGGAAGCAGAAGAGAAAATCGTTAGCTATTTACAGGTAGTACTTTTTGCCAAAACTTTTTGTTAGCTTTCTCATCCCCCTCTTCCCTTCTATTTGTTATTCTTGTTTTTCGACAGTAAATTTCTTGGCTCACTGGCGAATATTTAGACAACTAATCAGAACCTCTTTCCAGGTGCTACATTTTCTAAAACTCAATGACAAACTAAGAATCTGAAGGGTGACTTGAGAAGCCCATCCCCCTATGGAAGTGGAAAGCTATCTGAGTTTGCGGTCAGTCAGCGATGACGTACAGTTTCATCTTCTTCCGGTCTTCATCTGAACTTCTCTGGAGAGTGGGGCTGTGAATGGTAGCAGAGCGATGGGTTTCTCACTTGTAACAGGCACAGACAGTACACATGAGACAGGCGTGTTTATCCTGAGAACGTGAGGGCCGTGGGCTGCAACCTAAGATCCCATCCCTGGGACGGGTCCTCCTCCCTCTGGTCACTGTAGTTTTTCACACTCATTTTTAAGGCTTAGTAGCAGTGCAGCATTAACAAATAAGAATGCTGATGCCAGCTCTACCAGGGAAGGGCTCCGATGCACGGCAGCAGGCACTATGATTAAAATTGTGCGGCTGAAAGGCATTGAGCTGGTACACTTCTGGTGCCGTGGCCACAACGGGTGGATAGTGGAACTGGAAGATCTTACCAATGAGCCTCTGTGCCCCTTGTTGATTCCTCTCTAGCACTTGTAACAATTTGTCATTATGTAACTTTCTGTTTGCTCCCGTAAGCTCCAGGTGGGCAGAGACCACGCCTGTGTATTCAGCACCGTGTCTCCAGTGTCTAGAACAGTGCCTGGTCCATAGTAGGCTCTCCATTAAACACTTGCATCAAACAAATGAACCAAATCATTAAGGCCCCTGGTCTGCCAATGTCTACAGACTTTCCAATTTCGTTTCGTGACCAGGGTCTCCGGCCTGTCCTAAGGAACCAGCCGTCCCAGTGAAGCTACCCCACGACCAACCTTTGTGTGATGTGTGGCTGACATTTTTGTGCTTCAACGGGTAGTCACTGCTTCTCAGTGCTACATTCTCTCTGCCCTCCTCCCAAAGATGAGCTATGCCGCGCCAGCACCGCCCCAGCGGGACGAGCACAGGAACATTCTCCAAGGTGAGGCACAAGCTCCCAGTTCAGCTCCTGCTTCCTTCCCTACCTCTCCCGACATCTTTGTCAGAAAGCTTGAGAAGAAAGCGAGCAGGAGAACTTCCTCCTGGCAGCGCCAGTTCAGTAACTCACCAATAACATGATCAGAAAAAAATATATATATAACTCACCTACATAAAAAATTTAGTTAAATAAAAGCAAAATCTGGGAGTGGAAACAGAGTGAGGGGTGGGCTGTCTAGGTCCTGGGTTGGTCAGAACTGCCGACCGTGGAGGCGAACGCAGGCGTCACAGCCGTAGGGAGCTCAAAGGGAGAGGCGCGGGGCTGCGGGTGTGCAGACCAGAGGACCAGCTTTCTCTCCTCCTCCGCCCCCTCCTCCCAGCTCTCTGACGTGAGCTCCTTGCTGTCGCTCTGGCATGGGGGAAGAACGGGCAGCTGGTGCCTCCACAGCACATCCTTAGGCTATTGACGCTCTGCTGGAGTAGAAGTCGGGGACCGGGAGCCCAGTGTGCAGCGTGACCTGGGGGAAGAGACTGTGAGTCCTGGAGGCCTGGCAGGAGCCTCCTGCATCCCCTCCCCAGGGCACGGAGGGGCAGGTGTTCCTAATTCAAGTGGGCATCTGTTTACTTCTCTTTAACGTCTATTCTCATAGACGTTAGAGAGAATTCCAGAAATATTCTGCGTGTGCTGAGAACCTGGCCACCAAGGTGGGCTCCCAATCCTGGAGACACTGGATAATACGGTTCCCATCCACCTGCCTCTTTCAAGGACTCTGAGGAGACTGCGTCCCTGTGACTGAAGGCGCAGGAATGGATTTTCAGGGAGCAGAGCCTGCTGGCCACCTCACAGGCGCACTGCAAAACCCACGGAGAGAGGACAGACGAGCAGACAACTCTCCCCTACTACTGGCCCACTGGTTATTCCAGCCAGGATAAACCTCTCATTTGGGGGTTGCCCCAAAGATGGCTGGGTGTGAAGAAACATGGGCACTGACACTCCACTGCCCTCTGTCCAACCTCCCACCTCGACGGCAAGGCTGGAACCATCTCATGCGGTACCATCGTCTCCCCGCTTCTTGTCCCTTGTCGTCCTCCCCAGCCTAAGAGTCTTTATCTAAAGATGCTCAGAACGTCCTGGAGACCCCTGAAGAGTGTCAAGTGCAACATTCTTGTAAGGGAAACAGTTGAAAATGTGGAAAACTTTGAATGAGGTTTTTCTAAGACTCACTTCTAGGGCAATTTAGGGGTTTTTTCCTTCCAATGTAGAGGCTGAACTCTGAAGGATTAGGTTTCAGCCTTCCAGAAAACCCCATGGAGTTGCAGGGACTGAGAAGGGCAAGGCCACTGAGTTGTGGCTGCTTTGACTGCACATATTGATAGCAGTGGACTTTCATGCTCCCAACGCTGCCTCTGAACAGAGCAAACCCCCGCAGGGTTCTGATCCTCCAGGTCTGTCCGTCTATGGCAGCCACGTGCCGGACCAGCTTCTCAGCTGACAGTGAGGTTCCCGCTCAGGGGAGGGGAAGCCTGGGTGGAGCAGTGCTGGCAGGGCCTGCGGGGCTGTGACCTTCCCCACTGCCCCATCTGCCTTGGCCCCTCGGTCCCTCCTTGCCCCTGCGAGGCCCCTCCAGCCTGAGAAGCTGTGCAGCTGCTCCCTCTGCCTGGAGAGCCCCCCAGCTCCGACCCTCATTCCCTCGAGGCTCAGCTCTCTGTGACCCCATCTGCCCACCGGCGCGGACCACCTGTTAGGAGCACGGCCGCCTCCCCCACCACAGCCCGGCTAGTCCCCGCACCACCACTGCTCTTCCCTCAGGTGCACCTGCCACCTCCTAACACCCGGATAATTAGTGGAGGAACTGTGGTCGTCGCAGTGGTCTGTCTCCCGTCTCCACAGCCAGGACTGTGCTCCAAGAGGACAGGCCTTCGCGGGTGAACACTGCAGTGCTGCAATGCGGCCTGACCCTCCAAGGCCTCAACAGACCCGGGCCCAGGAAGGAGGGCGAGGTCGTTCTCTGTTTAGAGTAAACCTGAGTCACCACCTCATGGGCAGGGACGTCCCCACGGCACCAACAGAACCCGGTGGGGGCGCGGGAAGGGCTCAGGGCTCTGACAACGTGGGGACACCTCAGTCCCACACCCCTTCTCAGCTCTCGCCGGGCTCTGGGCAACTGTCTCTCTCGTGTCCACGGCAGCTTGTTCAGGCGATCCATTTCCACCAGAGCCGAACCAGGCTCGGAGTGGCTGTGGCCCGCAAACCAGGAGTGGAGCTCCGCTCCCCACTTGCTGTCGGTGACTGTGTCCACATCCAACCCGGGCCATGCTGGCCGGGAATCACCGGTGTCAGCATCCATCCCTTTCCCTCCTCCTCCCCCCACGTCCCCGGGGGCCCGGCCGGGGTGCTTACCTGCACGTTCCGGTTCAGGCTGACGGCCGGGAAGAAGAGGCCATCCACGTTCTCAAAGGCGATGGGCCCCTGCTGCTCGTCGTTGATAAAGAACGTCAAGGTTTTTCTGTTTAAGTCGAGCAGCACCCCAACCGTGGCCCCCTTGGTGATGCCTCCCTCAGTTCTGTGGGAAAGAGAACAGCTGCGTTTCATTTCCCGTCATCCTTCCAGAAGCTCCTGCTTCATGGTTAAACCAGTGTTTCTCAACCTGTTTCAAACGGTCACCCCACCCCCACCCCAGGAGCCTTTAAAACATATCTTTCCCTAATTGCTCCTCCTCATACAAAACTTTGATACCACAGCTACACTGTGCACCTGTTTACATGCTGCATGTGTATCTGTGCTTTACAGAGAAGGAGAGTAAGATGCTTTGCTCGCCCCGCAAAGTAATTTTCACTCCCGTGGAGGCTGCTGCTGTGTTGAGAATGTGGAGGGTCACCCGCTGCTCTGCTGTCGCTGAGGGTGAGCACGGCTGTGGACAACAAGGCGACAAAGACACAGAAAGTCGCCTGTGGGCTGTCAGAGCTCGGCCCACAGCTGCCGCACACTGCACAAATGGTGCGAACTAAACCGCATTCAATTCAACATGATTTAATTTGAAAGTCAAAATGAAGAGGCACTTAAGGCGAACCTAAAACATATGCACGAAAAATTGGATTTGGGGTCTTATGCTCCACTAAACAGAAAACTCATGCCAGAAAGATGCTAACTTTTGGCTTGTTGAGTTCGAATTAAGAAGTTGGAGGCTCTCTGTAAAATGACAACATCAGAGAAGAGGACTCTCCCCTGTACAGTGAAATAAATGCGCTGCAGGAGGGAGCTGAAGGTCCCTGCACTCAAACGTCATTCTACAAAGACTCGCGTCTTATGCTTCCGCTGATGGTCTCACAGGAGCCCTGCAGCCTGGGCGATCGGATGGGTCCTCTCCCGCTCTGAGATCGAGCACTACTGAATTTCAGCCTCCTCTCTGCAGAGCATGGAAACCGAGGAGTGTGGCTCTTGCCCCTGGCACGCGGAATGCACACTGTACACAGTCGTCACAGACAGGTCTGTAAACTGCGTCTTGTTGATTCGTAGCTCCCACAATGTGTGCAGTTTGCACGCAGGCAGACACGTTCAGCTTTAAGAATGTTTCCCTGCACGGTGTGTCAGTTGTGTTATGATCACTCCTTCTCTCCAAAATAAAGACGCCAAAGGGGGAAGTGGGCATGGTAGTGGGTGTTGGCATCAGGGATCTGCTAAGAGGGCTCCCTCACACGCACACCACCACAGAGGACGGTGCACCTTCATCCAGTCGGATTGGATACCAGGCTGAAACGTGTGTGTTCACTTCCAGTGATCGTGAATAAGACACACCCGAGTGGACTGGTACAGAAACTATGCCGGGGACAGGACGTGGAGGCCCTGGGAGCCCTACTAGCTACAGAAGGGCAGTGACGACAGTACTGTGATGAGGGACACGGTGGCAACCGCTCTCCATCATGCCTGGCTCACTTTCCTCTGGATATGACTGGACACAACTGTATTTTTTTTTCAGGGACCCCAGTGAGAATGTATCCTGGGGAAATCTTGGAGAATAAAGTGGACCAGGGCTCATGAGAGACATTTCTCTGCCTAGGAAATTTTTGAAAAATATCTTTGAAGAAGGACACACAAACCCAACGAAAAAGGGATGAGGGAAAACATCATGGTAGGGGTTGAACTGTAATCGCCTACATTTTGGCGGTAGAGGAAACGCAAGGAAAGCACCCTGTCCTCTTTCCCAGCAAACCGGGTGCTCTGAATTCACCCAACAATGAGACAGTTCCTCAAGCATAAAGATATCCAAGTTGGCATCTATAACATTTAGTTCAATGAGCGGCTGCTATTGTGAGCAGTGGCATCGATAATAATCCTGGTAAGGAGAATGGCTTCTATTCCAGGCGCCTCTGTGTGAGGCACTTCTGCTGATCCCATTTAATCTGGGGACACTCCCTCATGGAAAAATATTATTATCCTAATTTGGTGGATTTGGAAACCGAGGTTCAGAAAAACTAAGTAACTTGTCCAAAAGGGCTTTTCTGATAGTTTGTAGGTCTGGATTTTAGAATCCTGGAATGTTTTCCTACAATGGGGATTCTCAGTTTCTAGGCATGGGCAGAATAGAGCAACGAAGGACATAGGATGTGCTCAAGTCTCCGTCATGCAAAAAAATAAACCACCAGGATGCACTCAGCTAAGGGCAGTCAACTTCTGTGCCACTGCATGCCATCTTTACTGCTGTCTATCTAACAGGTCTCTGGACCTGGGCTCTCGTTCTTGACCAGAAGCCAACGTGAAGAAGGCTTGGTTCGGGGGCTGCAGGGTACCTGTTGGTGTGCGAGTTGTTGTGCATGAACCAGCTCCGGTTATTGTCCACATACATTGCCCAAGCTTTGTCGTCCTTTCCTAACATCACATCCTTCGTCACGTCGATGCGAGCCACGCCGAAGGCTGGGTCGGGATGGTTGTCATAGCGGTCTACAGTCAGCTCCCAGTAGTGGACGCCCTTGGAGAAGCCGGTCTTCCCCAGCACCACCCGGTCATCATAGCTACTGCACGTCACAGTCAAGTTGTCATTGGAGAAGATGATGTCAGAGTGCGCCGAGCCAGGGTCGAAAGCAAACCAGGCCACTGGGAACACAGAAGGAATGGGGTTACTGAGGAGGACAGCACACTCCTGGGCGGGTGAGGAGCATCATGTCCCCTGTGCATGCTGCCACGCAGGAAGGAGGCACCAGGGCCTGAGGGGCGTGAGTGAACAGATGGGGCACATCCTGGGAGGCGATACTCGGCGCCCAGAAGCAGACAGAGAACACACGACCAACTCAGCAGGGGTCACCTGGATCGGACTGCACTCCCAACCGAGTGATCCGGGAGTGAAGTGGCATCGATTTTGGAAGGTGCAAGTCCCTTCACCCGGTGACTGGCAGAAAAGTGCGCCAGACACATAAGGGGAGAGGGATGTGCTAAGATGCCTGTGTAACCCTGAGGCGGGAGGCTAGGATCTAGAGTCCTGGATGAGGGGGGATAAAACACTGCGTGAGACCAGGAAACAGCCCACTGGCAGAAGTGCTAACATCCAGTCATCTGAAAATTTCCTCAGTGCCAGTGACAGCTCAAAAGCCGGGAAGCTATCGGCAGCAACATAAACTAATTTCATGAGTGGTTGCGACTAGGACATAAGACAGGTTGCTTCCTTCACAACTTGAAAACACAGTTTGCGTGTTACTCCTGAGACTACACGTAAGATATTTTGCTGCAGTGGTAGGTATTTTGGATATTAGGCATAGAGAGAAGGCCGTCTCCGGACACAAGGTTACGCCCCGAATTCCACACGCGGCCTCCAACAACACCCTCCAGAGCGTAGCCGCTGCCTCATGGCCGGGGCCCACCTCCCTCGCACTGTGGTCTTTGCTATTTGTAAGAGAGTAAAGTTATTCCATACCTGCCAACAGCTTTTTAATGTCAACTGTGGTCGTTCCAAGTGAAAGGCATGGGAGAGAGAAATAGGAAGCAAAATTGACATTGGTAACAAAACATGTCTCTTTCGACGGACAAATACCAAAAAAGGGCTCAATTTAAAACACCACATACAATGCAGGCGTCCGTCTGACTTGGACCTCTATCCACGCTGAGTGCTCGTGAAGAGCGCTTTGCATGATGTGTACGAAAACTGGGGAAAAAGTCATCTTCTTTGAGGTATAAAATTTAAAAATACAGGGATCTTTTCCATTTTTCTAAGCATCTGAGAAACTGTTGTGATGGGAGTTGAATGACAATTAGACAATCTTTTGCCATAAAATCAGCTGTGTGATTGACTCTACGCAGGCAGTGGAGTGCCAGCCCCATCAGCTACAGATAACAACACAACAAGGATACTTGCCTAGTTGAGAGTAAGGTGCGGACTGTGTCTCAAAGTTGCCTCCTACAAAGAGAGACTACACATCAAAGTATGAAACAACACCCAGGCTGATGAAAATGACTCGTGCACACTTAACAAGCACAGCTGAAGAGTCACAAGTCCTGATTCACGAAAAACTGAAGCCCGTTTCATGTTAGTTTAGTTTACTGGTTAAAAATGGCCCCTCTGCTCTTTCAAAATAAAAAGTACATCTTTTTCCATTTAATAAATCCTCCTCCAATTGACTCTCAACTGTACAGCTTAAATTTTCATCATCTCCCAAGTTCAATCTTTTCCACTAAAGTTTCCATATTTAGACAGCTTACTGTTTAAAAATGAGAAGACTTCCTCCAATTGAAATGGCGAGATCACTGAATCTTGACACAACTCCTTCCACATTATTATTCCACGCACTTCTAACTCTGGTCATGCCAAAGGCTTCCTTGTGACTTGGGCCCCAGTCAAATGACAGATATAAATGTGTAATGTAATCCATATGTTAATAAATACATCCGATAATTACTAATAGTGCCATGAATTATGTATTAAGTGTAGTAATGTAGCATAATGTAGTAAAATAACCTCGTCTCTTCAAATTGTTTCACTATGGAACCCATCTCCCCTGAGGGAGGGGCGGGGCTGGAGGACCATGGGGTGGGAGTGGGCTCACAGATATATTAGGATCACCTGTGGAACTTTGTCACCACCTGCCTTGCTTGAGATTTGGGTTCCCTGCCTACCCCAGGAGAAGCCGCATGGGGTGGAGGAAGCAGTGTAGTCTCACAATGTTCAAAGGTGAGTGAACCTCAATTTCAAGTGGTATCGGGACTGATCTAGAAAGCGTTTTTGATGAGCGCTAAGGGATCCCCTAGAAAGGGTCATTTAATTTTTCAACTCAGTAAAGCCCTTCTAGGATAATTTCTAAAACAGTTGAAGGATAATACACTGAATGAAAAGGATTTTAGAGGAATTAAGAAAGCAACTTAGAAAGGACTAATGATTGAGTTAAAAACAAAATTTAAAGATTACGATGTTACTTTTGGTTGCTTTATTTTACTGTGGGATGAATTCACACACGAAAGAATCATTTTCTCCCAACTCAGGCTGATTTTTATGCTTAGTTTCTATCAATTACCACTTCAGTTCCTAGTCACGGGTTAGAGCCTGGTGAGTCCGGAACACAAGGAGTTTTAAAACGGAATCTCATATCCAGCTTTGGAAATGAATTTGCAGAAATTGAATAGGGCTTTGAAAATTTTTAAATGAATCAGGCCTCGTGCAAGTCTTTTTCAAAACAAGTTTTCTGAAATCTTTTTACACTACTTTAAACAAACCATTACACATTTAAGGTTCAACGATACAACTAGAACAATGCTGTCAAATGTCCCCACACCCACATTTCATTTTATTCTTGACACAACGTTCATTACAAAGACTGTAACAGTATTTCAGTACATTAGACACAAGTGAGAGTTCCATAACAAAGCATGTTAGAAAGCCAGTCGTGCACAGAAAAACAACAAGAAACGTGAAAGCACAAAGAAAAATGTCGTTTTAAAGAGAGCTTGAAGTTCTTGCACCCTTTTTGCACCGTCATGCTGTGGCCTCCTTCATTCCGGGATGTGAGATGAGCAAAAAGAAGAAAATCAAAAGAAAAAGAAACCTCTGGAAACGTGAAATGTGCAGCATGTGTATCCATGATTACAATATAGTCCTGAAGAGATCGGATGGGTCTGCATCTGAGATACTTTCAGATTCCATCGCTAGAGTTCACTGCACAGGAACACAAGGCTAGCTGCCCTGGAGACAGCCTACCGCCCTGTCCCAACCTGCTTGGCTGTGGGGAACTTCAGGGAGGCCGGACTTTTCAATGACTCTGCTCTTAGGCTAGTTAAGGGTTTCTAATTCAGCTAGTGGTGGTCCCTTCCCTTTGCTTGGAAAAGAATCAGCTGTAAGCCCAACTGGCCTACCAGTGAGCACAGCCTTCTGCAGAAAATACTTCCACTTTCTGCTCTCTGGTTTGCCTGCTTTGTATGATGCATTCTGCTGTTGGCGTGCTTTGACTTTTATTTTACTTTTTCAGTAAAGATCTCTTGAGTCTATGTTTAATCAGGCCACTGCAGGCTGGACGCGCTGATCCAGTCCCCCAGACACGGCTGGTTTCCTGGATACAGCAGGGTTGCAAACCTCCAGACTCAGGCCACAGCCTCCACCAGCCAGCGCCTGTGCCGTGTGGTGCCACTGCGCGTGATGACAGAGCAGGTTATCCATGGCAGTACCAGCTTGTGCAAAAAGAACAACTTCACTCATCACTTTCCAATGCCATCATACATTGACCACAGCTCGATGGCTGGTCCTCCCACCACACAAACAAGAACGTCACAAAGCTCCATCATCCAAACGTTCCTCATACAGGAAGCAGGCCACAGACAGAGACGAGCCCATCGCCCTCTCCACGCACATGAATGGCAAGAACAAAACAGGTGTTTCAGAGATGCCTCCAAGGCACAGAGATCAAGAGAAAGATGAGATGAGCTCAGCTCACCCGGTACATTGAGGGACTGTAAAGAGGAATGCAAGCTCAGCTGGTGGGGTGAGGATCGGAAATCAAAGTAGGATCTCCTGGGGAAGCTGGGTTGTAGATTAAGGGTGGAGGAGAAAGGACTCATTCTACGGAGCGGCAACCTTTCCGAAGGCACTGGAAAAGGGAGGGTCTGTTCTTCTGAATCTGTGTCTAAACGCAAGATCAATGCAAACTAGAGATCAGAAATCCGCCACCTGCCCAAGCACGGTTCCCCAAGATCTGTCTTACCAACCGACACATTGGCACCGAGCCTCGTCCATCCCGCGGGAGACCCAGGCATCTACAGACCAAAGTGGCCTGTGGCTGGGAGGGAATTCTCGGCAGGTCAGGCCCCAAGACCACATCACAATTGTTTCCATTTCCCCCTCAATGATTAGAGGTAGAGAAGTATTTTGGAAGGCTTCCTTTTAATTGTGAAATATTTTTAGAATTGAATTCAGAAACGTTAGAGGTAAAATGTATGCACTGATGACCAAGAGGAGCCGAATACTTTCTCCCTTCAGCCATCTCGGAAGTTACCACCAGTCCGTGATGGCCTCCTTAACGCTTTGCTGTTCCATATTTTCCCCTTTCTCTCTTAATACATCTGTTTCCATTTCCAAATGGATGAGATGATTTTTCTAAACCAGCGCACTCAAGACTTGCTCCTCGAACAGGCGAGAAAGACAGGGCTCAACCTACAGCCAGGGACAGAGCCCGCCTTTATTTCTGACTTAGGATCGGACCCCACAGACACCATTTTGACACCTCTGGGTCTGTCGTAATAAACAGACCTGGGGCTGTGTGAGGCAACGGTGGCAGAGGGTCCACTTTCAGACAGTCAGGTCTGGCATGAGGGTCATGATCACAGAATAAGGGCTTATCTTGATCTGGCTTTAGAGGGACATCTGAGGTACTTTCTCTAAATTACTAAAACCACTCCTTTCCCTTTTGTCAAACAATTAGAGTGGTTTGGCCAGAGACAGATGTCTCAACAGTTGGGGCTTTCTTAGAACTCAGTGTGATGGTAACAATTCAGGAAATACGCCAGGCATGGTGATAACATTCTATCTCCAAAACCACCAAGGAACTTCCTTCTCATTGAAAAAATACTTTTGTCTTGGCGGTCAGCCAGTGTTTCAGGGAATATTTTTCTGGCTTCAGTCTGTTAGCAAGCTCCTCTGTATGGGACCCAGATTCTGTCCCACCACAATGCCATCCTGGGCACATTCAAGCAAAACTAACCAGAGCTCGTGTGCGTGGAACCCGGTCCTATTTGAAGAGCTCAGAACAAGGGCATTGGCGGGCTTCTACTTCATTCCGCCAAGAGTCAGCCTTATTTTCACTTCTGAACTTACAATATTAAAGTCAGCTTTCCAGGCTTTAGATTTATCCTTGGGGGGAATTTTTTTCAAGAAAAGTATAAATCAGATCTCAGAGAGAAGGAATTTCTATTCATGGAGTTAAGGTGCTGTCTTGCCAATAATAATATATTCAAATCTTCTTCTATCTAAACTTCACATGGTTTGGGTGACTTGACATGTGTGATAATTTCTTTGTTCAGAAACAGTAAATCAGAAATGATTCCTGTTACAACTGTTTCAAGGGGGAATTAGCCGTTTCAGTTTAATGGAAAAATTTGAAATACAACAATGGGGCTCGACCAACTGACATGAGCTTCTTTTAGCGGGGGAAGGCATTCTGAGCTGTATTTATGTCAGTAAAAGATTTTTTATTAACAAGAATTTTCTTGGAAATGTATCTTTCAGGAGGTGGTAACAACAATTCATTATATTGAAAATACTTGTTGCTTTAAAGATGAAGGGAAAGGGCAAACATAGCAGAAGGAATTTCAGAGTAATCGAACCCCCAGTAACCATCTGAAAACCAGCAAAGAGACGTGCACTGAGTCAGACCCTGGGGAGCATATCCGACCCACCGTGAACCGTACTCACCTGCTCTATTCTCAGCACCAGGGGATGGCAGCACCCTGTGGTGTGGGGCTGAGAGTAGCTATGGTTATTCATGGGACCGATAACTTGACAATAAAAAGGTTATTGTTTTCTCTCCTTTCGTGTGGATCCATTGTTCATTGATGGCCCAGTTTTCCTGACTCCTCTCACTCCTGCACCATCCCCTATATGCGGGCTTATTTAATATCCATATTATGGAACCCATTCCAGCTCTGCCCTTGAGTTTTCCCACCCATGGCTTCCCACACCCTACCAGCTGGGCTCTTACTCCATTTCCTCCAAAAAAAAATTCCTTTCTTCATCATGATAACATTCCAGATGAACTACAAAGGAGAGAGAGCACTGTCCACGTGGTCCCAGCAGACTGAACAGCAGCGCCCCTTCAGGCCCTTCCCATGGGCACACGGTGCAAATGGTGGGTGAGTTGCCCATAGGTCATCTGTGCCACTTGATGTCTTCTTAGACTGCAGGAGTCTTAGAGGGAAGATGCTGATCTTGATAACATCTGAGGAGCAGTCATCAGGCTTCCTGGAATTGCCCCAGGGTGAGGAACTCCTCCCCTCTGGGCGCCCTGGCCAGGCTGTGGGTGTTGCTTCCACTGGTCTGGATGTACTCTTTGGGGGTTCCTCTCATCAGCTGGCATTACCATCTGGGCCACAGAGAACAGATCACCAGTTCTTCAAGTATTTGAGGGTGGTCACTGACCCCCTTTGCATCTTCCTTTTTCTGGGCTACACAGAATCTATTTCCAACCTTTCTTCTGTGGTAAATTTCAAATCTTTACTCTCCTTGTCATGCCCCTCTGGACACGTTCAAAGACATGAGCCAAAGAGAGTAAGACAATACCGGGAACAGTACGGCCTCTGCTGGTTTGGCCAAGTCACACTTAGCGCACACTGAGCACACACTCAGCTCCCCAAGTGTGTATTCTGTGCTGTGCCTGTGAGTGTCGCATTTCCTCCCCTCCCCTTCCAAGCACAGCTACTGAGATCTGGAGAAGGCGTCTCAGCCATCGATCCTTGCAGTCAAGACAAAGGGGACGGAGTTATGGTTTCTTTCCGACTACATGACACAAAGTTATGTTTCAGGTCATGGCTAATATCCAGGATGATGATTATTATTTTTAAGGGACAGATCACTAGAGAAAGACAAATAGCTCCTCAAAAGATTTTTGCTCCCTCTTCACGATTCATCACCTGCCGTGAACTGTGTGCCAAAGAGCTTGGCTGAGGGACAGCGAGTGGTTCAGCAGGAGAGAGCGATGGGGACCAGCGCGCCAGCAGAGCAGCATTGGTGTGGCGGCTCCAGGCAGGCCTGTGACTCCTAATGGGATGTGTCGAGACACGTCCCGTTAACTCTGTCAATGACCATCGTTTCCTCTGCCCTCGCCGGGACTGCTGCCCTTCCCACCTGCGACTGGCTGGATTCTGGTGTTGGGGCCTCTGCTTGAAAGCAGCAATCAAGAATTATCAAATATCAGCTGGGGGACCACACTTATTACTTACTGAGTTTTGGGTTGGAGGAGAAAAAGGAATACCTGGGTGGTGTACTCCTGTTTGGCTTACTGTATATTTCTTTCACTGTTCGTTAGCTAACATTCATTGAACACCTACCATGTGCCAGACACTGTATTAGAACTGAGCAGCTGGGAAACATGAAGTCGGCAGGCGGGCTGACTGTAAAAATAATACCTTGGAGAAAATCTGTGTCTTAGATTATTGATTGATTTTTACACTTCGGGGGTGTAGTTTCTTGACTGATTACAACATGTACAGATACTAAAGGTTTCCTTGGATGCGGTAGAATATTTTGGAAAGGTAAAGTACAGTCTTTGAGGTGTTATTTTTGGGATTCAAAGAGGAAATGCAGAGTGACAGGGGTTCCTTAGGACAGTGCGTGCTAATCCGGCTGCCTTCGTGCCCCATCAGAATTCTCATTGTCTTCTTGTCTGGAAGTGAACAGCCTTCATAACTTAGCCCTTGGGCGCTGGTCCCACAAGACCGTTGTGTCTCAGAGCACAGTCGAGCAAGAAGTGTCACTAACGCCTGCACAAGCAGCGTCGGGATGCGTCTCAGTTCCACTGGAGACCAGCCTTTTCTTGGGAAGATTTTAAGAGACAAAGAAATGAATGAGGGAGGCTGACTTTCCTTCAGTGATCTAATAAGCATCCAAAGCCACAATTATGTGAAACTGGTGTGTAATTTACAACAAAAGGTGGTATTTTAAGCTTCCTTAAGTATGGCATTAATTGCAGTTGAGAGGTGATGAACAAACCTGTTTTGAAAACCTCCCTTCAAAAGAAGAAATGGAACAGCCTCTCCTCACCCCTGGCCAGCTGCACACGCCATCACAGGTCCTCCTCCCCAAGTTGGAACACCACGGCCTTCTTTATAAGGAACAACCATCAGAAGAACTGGAAATTCTATATTCCAAATAGACACAAAAGAGTCCAAAGGTCTAAACTGCTCCCCATCGTGTCGACTGCAAAGCACATTCCCCAGAACCAAAAGCAGGGTCTGGATCCAATTCAGTCCTGGGAAAAATTCAGGGAATTCCCAGGGATAGCATGCATGTGGTCAAAATTAAAAGGAACAAAGTCTCTCCCTTTTCTGGGCTCTGAAAACTATCATTATGCCTCTCACCTTGGATTTTGTAAAATCTACTCAAATTTGTTCAGATACGATTTACCTACCTTGAGGATTTTGTCCTGGGAATGCATATTCTTCTAACTAAATAATTTTCTGGGAGGCTCTGATGCTCTGAGTCAGGAGAAGCAGACAGAGGTATAGGAAAACATCTCCAGGGGACCATAGGCTTTTCCTGATATGGTCCTTTCTCAACTGTCTCCTATTAGTGTTGAATTTCAGTAGCACAGGCAGAACTTGAAGACGCGTTGAGACCCTTGGAGGAGGCAGAAGGTGTCTATACCCATTCATAGCATTTTCTGAAACATTTAACAGCTTTCAGCAGTAATTCTGAAGAGAGAAGCCACAGAAGAAAGCCAGGAAGTACTAATTGTGAAGAACTTGGAGGGCACCTGCTCCAAGTCCACAGTTTTAGAGAGAAAAATACTGGAGTCCATAGAGGTTAATGGACATATCCGAGTCACACTGCCAGCTGTGAGGGGACAGGAGAGGGATTAGGTAGGATCAATTCCTGGTGGATAAAATTTGGGGGTTAACAAGGCCATTGCTGCTCTTTTGTGCCTTGGGAATGAATGAAAGGTAGAGTGTATGCCACAGGCCATGGGGTACGTTCCAGTGGCCCCAGGGGTGACCGAGGGTTGTGTAGATGCCCTAATACCATTCTCCAAACCTTGCAGCATATCAAGGATGAATCTTCCTTCTCTGGATGGAGTTCTGTGGTAGGGTTCTGGATGGAGTTCGGTGGGTAGGGATGGAAAGGCAAACACATCACCTCCCCTTTGGGATTTTGACCATAGGTCGGGGGTGGGCTGAGCTGTTCCCTGCTGTTGTCGTCTGAGATCAGATGACGTTCTTTTTCCTCCACAAGGTTACAGCTTCTCTGGGGGTCTTAGTACATGGGGGTTGAAGAGTGTAGTACTGAAACTGACCCAAAGTCACTATAAAATACCTGCAGAGGGATTTTGGGCAGATGCACCTGGGGCCGTTCTGGGGCTCTATCTTGCCCACACTGAGCATTCTCCAGGTTGTGTCCTCTGCGGTGTGGGAGAAGGAGCTATCAGCCTGGAAGGGCTGGTGTGACACGGAATCTAATAGGAAAAACGCATCTTAGTCTTCATGAATGACGCCTGCTATGACCCTTTTGGAAAGCAAGTTCTAAGATGTAATTTCAAGGATCCTAACCCTTCTTATCACCATTAGATAAAACAATCCTGGAGAGTGCTGGGGAGATGGCTCCTGTGGACATTCAGCTAAGAGGACGCTTGAGAGCTCTGAGAACCTGTCTCTGGCAGTGCTGGAATTTACAGCCTCCTCTAATGCCTGATTCTCAAATTTCCACTGATCACCTTTTCCCCTCTTCCCCTCACAGTTGCCATCTGGAGGGCTGAGAGCTTCTGTGAATAAACAGCATGGCGGTTTCCACCCGAGCAGGGCCCCAAGTCCCAGATCTCATTTGGTACGGTCTTTCAAGGACCTCGAAGATGTTCTCTGACATTCCTTTTCCTCCCCTGACGGTGACCTGTCTGGAAGCTGGGGGAGCTACTGGAAATGCAGAGTCAGGAAGAAAGGACCAGACCTACGGAGGGGCCTGCATTTTATGCTGGAAACCACAGCCGCTCCCACATCCCCTTCCTAAATCAGGAATGCTACCCTTCTGAACAAAACTCTGACATGACTCTTGGAAATTGTTAAAGTCCCACTTCTGGCCGGGGTTTCTGGATAAACACACGAGGCAGCTACACGGCGCTGCTTCGTTTCGACAAGATATTTTCACACACCTGGCAGACAGAGTTAGGACAGTTTCTCCTCCTTCTTTCTTTTTGGTTGAGTGTAAACAGCACTGTTCTAATGTCAGCACCAAAGTGCAGTGTGCTGGGCACTGGAGGCTGAAAGACGGAGTCCGATGTTACTTAACCTCTCAGAGGCTGTTTTCCCATATATCGAGTGGGATAGTAATAATAATAATAATAATATTTCCCTCATGGAGTGGGCGAGGTGGAATAATGGCATACCCAGAATGCCCATGCCATAGTCCCTGGAATCTGTGTGTGTCGCCTTACATGACAAAAGGAACTCTGCAGATGTGAGAAAGTTAAGGATCTTGAGATGGAGATGATCCTGGACTACCCAGGTGGGCCCCAGGTAAGCACAGGGGGCCTTAGAAAGGGGGATGGGGCGTCAGAGTCAGAAAGAGACTGGAAGATGCTGCGCTGCTGGCTTTGAAGGCGGAGGAAGGAGTCAGGAGTCAAGGAATGAGGTGGCTTCTAGAAGTTGGAAAAGGAAAGAGAAGGATTCTCCCCTAACCTGCCTGAAGGGACGCAGCCCTGCACACACCCCACTTTCAGCCTTGTGAAACCCATTTAGGGTGGTGGCCTCCAGAACTGTATGGTAATAAGTCACGTTGATTTAAGCTCCTACGTTTGTGGTAATTTTCACGGCAGCAACAGAAAACCAATGCATCGGGTGAATCTGGGATGTGGCAGCCACAGGATGGGACTGGGTTTAGACACCGCAGTGCGTAGAGGTGTCGCCTTAAGTCTATACAGCTGTCTTAGGGTGAAGAGAAAAAAGTTCCTACCCTTTCCTTAGGGCCTGATAGTGAAACGCAGAACAGACAGTTGTTATACAATTCCTCCACTGCATTTCAGCATCCTAAAATATTTGCTGGCTCTCAGGTTGCTGTCATTTTTCACTGAATCTTTTAATGGACAATGGAGAAAGTTCTTAGAAGCTTGACATAAAATGAAGCAGGGTTTGGGGCTGGCCCCGTGGCCGAGTGGTTAAAGTTTGCGCGCTCCACTGCAGGCAGCCCAGTGTTTCATTGGTTTGAATCCTGGGTGTGGACATGGCACCGCTCACCAAACCACGCTGAGGCAGTGTCCCACATGCCACAACTAGAAGGACCCACAACGAAGAATATACATCTACGTACCGGGGGGCTTTGGGGAGAAAAAGGAAAAAATAAAAAATCTTTAAAAAAAAAATGAAGCAGGGTTTATTATAATAGCTTTTTTGGGGCCTGGTTCATATTGTGACTTCATAAAGCCCTATGAGATAGACCTCATACCCCCTTACCACGGGTTCCAGATAACACACTGACTTTTAAAAGCATTAGACAGAAATCTTTCTAAAATGCATTATACATTATACACTTTCTCAGTCTCTTAATCAGAACGTATGCCACAGAATGCTCTCTTTCGGTTTTTTTTTTTTGAGTCTGTTCTCAGTTTTTCCAGTTACCTTCCCTGCTCAACGCTGCCAACAGCCTCAACTCACTTCCACCCCGAGTCCGTCTTCTCTCTTCTAATGTGCAGCTCCCAGCCTCCGTGCTCTCAGCGAATGGGTCAGCGAGCCCAGTGAAACTGTGCGTAAGCTAAGGGTAACGGAGAGCGGAGTGAGACCACGGGCTCTGCTGTGAGGACAGCACAGGGGCGTTTGGCCTGAACTTTCTCTTCTCTTGTTTTGGCCAATCGGAGGTCACTGTGGCTCACTTCTGGATGGGAAGGTGACTATCTAGATTGTAGGGTGGACCCCTCGGTTCTAGAGAGGTGAGGGGCAGCACAGATTCAGGCACTGAGTCAGATGCCCTGAGTTCAGGAAGGAGGAGGAGTCAAGCCCACAAGCTCGAGGGCAGGGGCCCGGCTCCACCTCTGTGTCCTGGGGCCCAGCCCAGGGCCGGTGAAATCGAGGAGCTCCATCAACGTTTCCGAACGCATGAGGCCTCCTTTCCAAGTCAGCTCGAGGCAGATGCTAAAGTTTCTGCATTGTGTACAGTCTCTCCCCAGGTTCGGGTTCCTCTCTCTCTCCTCTGGGAGGTCCTCCCTCCCCTTCCCAGCAGGTTCACCCCCTGCCGGATGCAGTAATTTACTTCATGTAGCTACAAGATGTAAAACAATCAGATTACTTCTATGAAAACATAAATTTTAAAAACCCTCTTTTAGAAACATTTTTTACTTTTAGAAGAGGCTGCTCATTAGTGAAAATTAAACTCTAGTAGCATTAAAGTGATAAAAAATGGAATAGTTCACACTTTTCTGGTGTAAGATCTATCTGGAAAGCAATTTGGAAACACACATCTGGGGCCCTAAACATGTTCAGACTGTTTGGTCCCGTAATTCCACTTTTAAGAATGAGTTGAAGGAAAATAATCTTTTCACACAAAGATCTGTGTGAAACAGCGCTGTGTTCTAGCCCTGAAGGGTGTGCAAGCACAGCGCCCTCTTGTCCGGAAGGCTGTGGGAAGCAACACCCTGGCTCCAAGGGGGTCAGTGAGTGGTGCGGAGGCACACAGACCTTCTTTTTCCAGCCAGTGAACAGTTTTTGTGAGTATTTGAGCCCCAGGAACATTATCTTTGGTCTACTTAATTTTCTCTCCAAATTTGGAAAAAAAAAAAAAGTACAGCCTGTTTAGATGGGTGGAGGAAAAATAGGAAAAAGTGAACAGAAAATTTTCCTATTCTGTTCTCAGCCTGGTCTAAAAAAAAAAACCTTTTTTTTGCAGGAGAAGAGTCCCCGAGACACAGAATGAGCCCCAGAACTCTAGGTATTAAGAAGGCCTTGTTACATAATGTTTTTAATTGGATCCTCTTTTGCAGACGGTGTCAGAGATGGTGACACAGCCTTGATGACTATTAAACGAATTACTTTAAAGATATACACAACCAGGGTTGTGGGTCTTATTGTAAATTTCATTAAAACTCTTAATTGCTTACAGTTGTATTTCTTCTTAAGTCAGGGTAACCTGGTTTAGACCTGCAACTGGCCTTATTCACGTGGCTGTCTTAGGTCCACCCCCAGGACTCAGCTCTCAGGAACTCACGAAGCTCGAACTCATATAATAAGGCACTTTCCTCTGCTTTTCTGTTTTAGTAACACATTCTTTATAATTTCCATTGCATTAAATTATTTTTCATTGTTTTCTTGACCAATTCCCTTCCGCAAATTATGTCTTCCTTATGGAGAAAGGAAGACATAATTCTCCTTCTTTCTGTGTTTATCATAACTTGTAAATATGTAACTATTTGTGTGTCCATTTCTTTAAGGCCTGTCTCTCATCCTAGACCGTAAGCTCCAGGACAGCCGGGTGACGTCTGCTCGACACACCACATGCACAGCATAGTGTACCCCGGACCCTCATCAACAGGGCCCAATAAATAGATAAATAAACAAATTCGCTTTTGAAATAAAGGATCAGAATTCATAACAAAGTGGACATTTCATCTCCCTGCACGATGCTCATTTAGCCAGCAGAAGGTTTTGTGATAGTTCAAAGAGTTCAAGCAGCAGTGACTTAAACCTGAGACTAAATGCACGTAAACCCAAGTCAGACTCGCGATCACCCGTGAAATCGCACCCTTCTGTGACACAGACTTCTTGTTTTGAACTTTGGAACAGGGTTAACTCTTGCTAAGAAGAACATGAAAGATTTTGTTAAAGCAGAAAACCAGAGCAAACCACCCCAATCACCTCCAGGAGCAGCAAAGAAAAAATATCCAAAGTACACCATTCAAGGAACGGTAGGAACATTAATAAAGTATAAGTTCAGTTAATGTACCAAAACTCTGTTAATGGAATTTTTCTCACTCATCTCAAAAAAGAGGTATAATTTTTAATTCTATATGCCTTTTCTATTGTTAGAGATTGATCAATTCTTTCTTTTCCTAATAAGCTATTCCTTATATTTTCTCTTGCTTTCTAAATCTTGTCTCACTGTTGGAATGAATCAGAATGAGGGAGAAACAAATAGAACAAACCAAAGTTATGGAGAAAGTATGTGTGTGAACTTTATTTCATCATGAGAAAAATCACTTCTGTGCGGTAACAGAGAATACTGGTATCTACACGACGATAGGGCTTTCTTTGTATTTAGGTACATCCCTTATATTTGTATACAATATATAAAATTCATGGAGGAAATTAATTCTACAGTACAGTTGCTTTGCTGGAAAAGGACTTGTTCCATTAGTTTCTTTAGGAAATGACCCCCAGTGCTGTGACTGCGGTAATGAGGATCACCGTTCCAATCCTGTAATTTATTAGACACCATAATCTTATGAACAGTAAGAGAAACTGAGAAACTACATTCCCCTGTAGGATGAAAAGAGAGACATCAGTGCTCAGGCTGCTATGCTAATAACTGATTTTAGCAGAATAGTATGATTTCCATGATGTATTATGAATAGATAGTTTTCCGGCAGGTCTGATGACACATATTAGCAACATGGTTGCCAACTGCCTCCCTGCTCTGAGGGCATGCACTTCTCTGTTCCACCAAACCGCCCCGTGCACACGCCGGACACGAGGCCACCACAGTGAAGGGCCTTCTGCGTTGCGTCCAGGAAACCCTTGGAGCGTCAGCATTTTGGTACGGTGCTTGGGAAAAGAGGCAACTGCTCTCAAGGGGCCAGGTCACCCCAGAGAGAAGCTGCTGAAACAATGGTTCCAGGGATGCTCTGGCTCACGTGGCTGTGACCCAAATGGGAACAGGTCACGTGGGCACCTTCCCTCAACAGACCCTTCTCTTTGACAACATGGCTCAGGACTTCCAGCTGCTGCCCGGGCAGGGCTGTCACGGCTAGGCCCATCCACCTTGCTGTGGGATTTGAAGTTGTGCTTATTTTTAACCATGTGAACCATTTTAGGGGCGACGGGCACATGCTGAGGTTTGTGGGAAGTGGGAACAAACACCACCACAGTTCCTTTCTTGAATTTGAACAAAATCAACACAATCGGTTCTGAGAGGGAAGTTATGGAGGATGCCGCTTGGGTGCGGGTAACTGCTCTGATTAAAATGACACCCGGAAGCTCTGGAAGTGCTTTGGCACCGACCGCGAATAGCTCTTCGTAGGTTTAATTTCACGTGTTGCAATTGCTTTTAAAGGGAATGTGTTCGAGCCTTGGAGGTCACACCTGGCCATCAATGTCAAGCCCCTCCTCTGAGATGGGTGGCTCGCCTTTGATGACCAGAGTATTTACAGTATAGCCAAGGAGCGAGGCTCTCTAGAGACCGGGCTGGGACCGGGCATCGGCAGCCTGGCCACGCCTGGAGGGGCCGGCAAAGGAGGCCGCGGCGAGGAAGTGCGGGGCTGCCAGTCTCTTCCTGTGGGAGCCCCCAGGAAGCCTGGGTCCTGTGCCAGTGGCCTCACCTCTGGGTGTGAAAGGGCAGTGGTCCGCGCTGGGGAGACGGGCCCCTCCGAGCAGCTCTGCCCCCCACACCCATCGGAAAGGCTTCCTGGCAGATAATCCCCCACTGGAGAGAACCTCGGCCCACCCTGAGAAGCAGGCAAGCACTATGGGCAACGGGCATCATCGGGTAAAGTGGCAAATGACGTGTGTCGTGGAGCGGGAGCTTGCCCTAGGGCCTGGACGCGTGTGTGTCACACGGGGCACACTCAGGCCTTCACGCTCAGCTTCTTCGACTGGAGCTCACTCAGAGTTACCAGGGCAGCTGACGGCCGAGCCCGGGGACACCGCTGTGGACGCTGGCTTGATGGCTCCATGGCCCTTGGGCTTGCTAAAGGCAGGAGGAGCAGCGGCTCTGGGAGGGTGCGGGGCGAGTCATGGGGACACTGAGGGGTGGGCAGGCGGGGCCCCTCGGCTGGCCAGCGCCTGGGGCAGGCGGGGCCCCTCGGGCGGCCAGCACATGGGGCAGGCGGGGCCCCTCGGGCGGCCGGCGCGTCAGGCGCCCCGCAGCTCCCGCTCGGAGGGGCGCTGCTGAAGGGCCTTACCCTCCGGCGTCTGCAGGACCAGGGTCTTGCTGTACTGGCTGACGCCCGCCTTGTTGAAGGCCTTGATGCGAGCGTTGTAAGTGCTGTTGAAGTGCAGACCGTCCACGGTGCACATGGTCTCCTTCCCAACGTACACTTCCTGAGGGTCAAGAAACAACAGGCCACCGTTTGACTCAAATCACTTGAGGGGCCATTCGGGAGGAAGTGTGGCAGAATGGTTAGGAGCACGTGCTCTGGTGTCAGCCTGATCTGGACTTGAATCCTGCGGGATATGCGGCCATGTGATTGACCTCTCTTACCCTCAGTTTCCTTATCTGTAAGATGGGGAGAGCGATGCCGAGCTTCTGAGGGTGGTGTGAGGATTACACAAGGTTGTATGTGCAAACCGACCAGCAGAGGGCCGGGCACTCAGCACAGGCCTGCAGCTGAACGAATGGTGGTTATTAGCAGCTGGGGCTCAATTATTACTTACCATTATTAACTTGGCATTTGTGGAGTATATCACACCCACCAAGGTCTTTACGCATCAGTAGGATGTGTGAAAAACAGGTTTGAAAACACGAGGGCCTAGATCGTGTCATATTTGTCACTCCACTGACAACTTCAGGAACAGTCACAGAAACCACACTCCAAGCCACAGGAGGGCAGGGTTTCCTCAAATACAGAGGGACGGGGAGGAAGCAGGGATGGGAGGAAGAACGACATTTCAGAGGCTTAAAATAAATCCCACATAACTCGTCTCTAGCACAGGTAGTGTCTGCCTCCATCTTTAGCCGCATAATTTACAGCATTATGCTGACGTAACGGTAAAAATAATTTGCATTCAAAGCATAGCTTTAAAGTGACAGCTCAGGAGATTGGGTCTGGGACTGGCAGCATGCTAAGAAGGCTATATGGGTGATCTGAGAGACTCTCAACGAGAATGCATGAGGGACATGTTATCGTCATCATCCCCATTTACAAGTGAGGTGGGAAACGGGCACAGCCACACAGCTGAAGGGTGGAGTCGGGGTCTGGATGCGGGCCCCAGAGCCCGCAGCATGGCTGTGCCTTCTCTCGGAAGGGGAAGGCAGTTTCCGTTCGGGGACTTCTTCATACATCTCTGATGGTGCAAGGAGAAAGCAGATCTCAGGTGAACGGCAGACAGGCTCGCCTGGACTGTCTGTCCCCAGGAGGGGAGGGGAAGCTGGTGGGTCCTCTGAGGGAGTCCCTGGTTCTGGGTAACTGGTAGTAGGTTCTCTACTTACCCGGAACTGGCCCCCGTTGCCGTCATCCAACTCCAGAATGTACCCTTCGGCGGGCACCGTGGACAGAGGCGGCTGCTTCCAGGACAGCGTGGCGCTGCTGTTGTGGGTGCAACACTCCTCCAGCTGTAGGATGGGGGTCGCTGGGACTGGAGGGGAAGCTAAACAGAAATTAGTGTGACCCTGCTTCTGTCGAACTGCAAACATCTCAGGATCTTGGAATGATAAACATCCCCCTGACAAGCATGTGGCCAGCCCGGGGTGCGTGGGGGACCTAAGAGGATCCCTCCCAGAGTCTCCAGGAGTGGGACTGGTTCCCGAGCTACTGTGGGGCCTTATTCCAAGCTCGTGGTGGTACTTTTTCTACCATCAATGGAGGGGAGGCAACTGCTCTGTTCTCGCCTCCTTGAGCATCAAAGACATCATCCCCGAGGGAAGTCTTTCACTTGGGAGATGGATTTCCAGTCCAGCCCACTAGTCTATTTAACCCGTAACAAGGACAGTAAATTTATTGTACAATTTGTTCTGAGCCTAAATCCCAGTTTGTAAACATGGAACTGCCTATTCTGAGAAACAGCTCTGAAACCACTATGTTTATAAGGTTGTATCATTTTTTTAACCACTGATTTTACTCAAGGTCTTGTGCACATAAGTAGCTTTAACAGTAGATTTCTGAAAATTTGGTTCTGAGTGACACAAACAGGAATTTCTCAGTTTTGAAACTTCTGAGGAACTCGACGCCCTTCTTCCAAGGCAGCTCTATCTTGAAAGCAGCATCAGCTCAAGTCCACTCTCTCTGCAGGCGAGAACAGCCACTGAGCCTGGCGAGAAGCATGGGAGCAGAAGGGCCTGGCAGGGGAGGGTCCAAGAGTCCTCGGGACCTTGTGAGAATCTGCCCCGTGTCACTAGTCACAACGCCTCCCTGCTCCCCATTTTGTGCCGAGAGCCTTTGGTATTACCTAAAACTGCCCATTAGTTGAGCCTTCAGACACACAGACAGAAATGATAGGTAATGAATAATGCTAGCTCCTAACACATGAACTTAGTACATACATCTCGGAACAATGTTTTTACCAACTGCTTAAGTTTTTTTTCAGCAGCAAAACATTAATTTATTTTTGTAGCACTTTAACAACAAGAGAGAACAGTTTGGACCACAGCCAGGGACATTTAGATGAACAAATGTTAATTGTGGAACACCTGGTATGCTGTACCAAAATTGGACTCAGAGTGTCATGCATTGAATTAAATCTGCTCCTTGCCAGTCGCCCCAACCAAGAGCAGTTCAGAGAATAGGATCTATGGTGGATGACCCAGAAAACAAAACCAGGGACTATAATACAAGCGGTGTGAAGGTGAGGCCGGTCTCTTTCCTTATACTTAAGAAAAGACTCAGATACAGTACAAGAAAACCTGGCCTGAGTCACGAGATCAAATACAATGAAATACAAACTAACGACCAGCTAATTGGAGGTGATCAGTGTAGGAAGGGAATCACACTGCAAGTTCTAATGGCATAGAGTCCAGTGGAATCTCATCAGAGAACAGTGGCTTCTGTAGCCTCAGACGTCCCAGACCGTCTAAATTTGGAGGAAAGGGGATAAATCTATTGCCTTCTTCAATAAATAGACCAAGGACTGGATGGAAGGAGGTGGAGACAGAAGACATAACTCCTTCTATTGATCATCTAGACAGAAACAGGCACCACCTAGGAGTGTAAGTGGAGGGTGAACTCTAGGTCATTAGCCATGTTAGGAACTTACTTCGTCAATTAAGTTTTTTCCTTATATAAAGAATACATTTTAACACATTGGCTGCAGAGAAAAATACGAGAAGTTTAAGAAAGACAATCTTCAAAGGGCTTCCAGAAACATGGAAGGATTCTCCCTGGGGATATTTGCTCTTAACTGTCCTTGTTAGTTAGAGCCAACCATGAAAAATAATGCCTCGGACGCTCTTTATCTCACTAACTCCCCTGTCAGTGTACGTGCTCCCTTGGTTCGTGTCTCAGGCAACTCTACATTTCATCAATTTCAAAATCACGAAATAAGATCACAAGATGGTTTCAACTTGAATCATACAGATGCTTGCAGCGTTTCTGCTAAGAAACTCGAATTTCCCTGTATAGACATAGGTATACTTAAAAGATTAATTGAAATACATGGTGTCGTGTAATTAGAACGTGTGAACTTCATTTATAAGTCCTCAATGGGTACACTCTAAAAGACCAAAAGGAGAGAAAAAAGTCTAACCACTCATTAATCTTCAGGTCTTAATACTGCTCAGGGTTTAAATAAAGAGCAAGCAAAAAATCAAAGTAAGAGAGAGAGAGGGAGAGACAGAGAGAGAGAGAGATTGGGGGGGGAGAGAGAGGGATAGACAGAGAGAGAGAGATGGGGGGAGAGAGAGGGATAGACAGAGAGAGAGAGAGAGGGGGAGAGAGAGAGAGAGATGGAGAAAGAGAGAGAGAGAAACTGGGGGGAGAGAGAGAGAGACAGAGTGGGGGAGAGGGAGAGAGAGAGAGAGAGACAGAGAGAGAGAGGAGAGAGAGAGACAGAGACAGAGACAGAGAGAGAGAGAGAAGAGAGAGAGGGAGAGAGTGAGAGGGAGAGAGAGAAAAGGAAGGAACTCAGAGACATATGCATGTGTCTAAATCTATTTCTCAATGTGCTTAGATTTTTTCTTTTTCCTTATTTACCCCAAAGTGATGGTGCATATAAATGGCAAATGTGACAAAATTATAGCCTCATTAGCAAGGACTGAGGCTGACATTTTAGAAAAACAGATTTTACACTGGGTGTACATTACCCTATTTCACTTTATTAGATATAAAATAAATGGTTGACAGGAATCCAAAGTATTCTCAACTTAGTTTACATTTGTTTCGGACGTGGACAGGATCACAGGTTCTGGGCTGAACCCTAAGAAGGAACTGTCACCGGGGCTGCCATGGCTCTTGTAACCTGAACACTTCCTCACCGTTCCTGGACATCTCTGTTTTTCCTCATGAACTTATTTCTCCTGACGGGATCAGATCCTAGATCAGAATTCCAGTGCCCGCATCCTGTTAGCCCGTGAAACCAAGCTTCAGGCTGAAAGTTCTCCTCTTGGACACCAGGGCAGCTGCTCTTCCTGACTTCCCTGAGGAGTCTGGGGGGTTCCTGGCTCAAAATGAAAATCCTGCCACTGTGGCTTGTTATACGAAAGCTTTAGAACGTCTCATCTTTTTCAGGCCATTCTAGTTCAAATTATGTCCCATGTTTTTCCTACTTGTGTAATTTTTCTCTCTAATCTGTCAGATTGGGAACACTCACAACCACCCAGAATCCCTCTGTGAGAGTTAACAGGCGTGTGGCGAGGACATGTGAGCAAAGGAAGTGGCCTCCCATCCTCGATGTGGAGAACTTGATGAATGCCAGAGGGCGTGGAGCGAGGTCGACGTGCCTTCGCTCGTTCAGTGTTCACAATGACCCCACTGGGTAGGCACTGTTCCCATCTCTACTCTGTAGATGAGAAACTAAAGGCAGAAAGTGTCACAGCTGGTTGGTGGCAGGGCTGGGATCTGGGGCCACACAGGCCGGCCAGGGCCGTGGGCCCCGCTGCCAGGCTGCCTCCCCAGGCACAGTAACTGTGCTGCAGGGAAGCCCCGAGCCCGATTCCAGGGGGAAGGTTTCTTTTGGTTCCCATCCCGCGATCAATCATTGAATTGCTGGTACAGACTAGTGAATATTTCACCTGCACAGCTGTAGTGGTCGGGGATGCTCTTCTACAGAGTCACCTTCTCTGAGGGCTCCTTTGTGGACTGTCATTCCTCCTTCTGGTTACTGAACAATACAAATGGCATTTGGGGGGGTCAGACTTCAGAGGAAGGACACGCCGTTTCTGGAGAGCCATCACACTGCTAAGGACACACGTGAACACGGGCCTTGAGGCCATGCCTCGCAGGCCCTCAAACTATGAATGGATTACACGCAGGGTGGCACGTGTGCTCGTCCCCGTCACCATCAAACCCCCGGGCACTCTCTCCCCGTGACTCTCAGGAGGGCCTGTTCAGACCACACCGTCCTTTCCCACGACCTTGGTGCACAGCCTGGACTCTCAGAGTCGACGTGAGTTAATGAAGACAAACGCGTCCTGGGGTGAGTGGAGGCCCTGAGGGATGAAGACCGCCGGTCTGCATGCTGGATGCTTGGTGGAGTGCAGGGTCTTGGTCTCATCCTGGTTCAGAATGAACCCTGGCTTTCCATCTCAGCACCAGCTGATGGCTCTGGGACACTTGTGTACTTAGACAATGCTGGGGAGTGTTCTTCCGGGAGAGGGTAGCACCTGAAATCTACTCTGAGCCAAACAGCAGAGCCCCTGGATGGACCAGGGGAAAAATCCTAAAACGTCCTTCCCATGACCTGGGAAAGAACTGACAATACCAACTCAGAATTAAGGGAAAAATGTTTTGATTACTCTCTAATAAAGACAGAAAAGAAAGCTTTATCTGTTGTTTTCTATAAAAAAGAAAAGTCTGAGAGATCAAGCACCACTCCCACTGGCCTGGAAAGAGGGTCAGATGACCTTCTAGTCAAACGCAACCAGAAAACATGCCATCACAATCTAGGGATGTTTCAACAAAGACGGGACCAGACTTCTCCACTCGGATCTCAACTGATGCAAGCAATGTTGCACCAGAAGGAGCAATCAGAAATCCTTAGCTAACAAGAGAATCATCTTAGGCAGCACATTCTAGCTGAATAGTAGCTGGCCTAAGTAGAAATATTTAAAGACGACATAACAGACTTATCTTCTCTAAAAAAAAAAGGCATCTGAGATGAAATTTCAAAACCAGAGAGATGGTCAAATTTTGAGTTAAGAAGTAAACAGATATTTTAGTTGTCAGTTTGAGTCATAGCTTTAAATGTACATTTTAAGTAACTTTGAAAATATTTTAACTTTCTACTAATCCACTTAGCACAATTAGAAAATATATATTGAATTACATGTATTATTAGTTTCTCAATGGTCAGATTAACACCATTCCGAATGCTACTCAAATTCTGGCCATTTGTACATGGATTTGGGGTACAATTTCTCGAGATATTTCTACTGACAAACCGTGAAAGTGTAGTTTATTAAACTGACTACAAATATCCTAATAAAACACAAAAATACAAAGGCTAGCACTACACCAGGCACAGTTGTGTGTATGTTGCAGACATCAAAGGGGCTGGGAGGAGAAGCCTTAACCACAGCCAATCAAGTTCCATGGCCTCATGACCTCTTGACATTTTCTTTCCATCGCAAGCATCTGACAGATAAAAATTATTCAGATTCTAAACAGGACTGAGCTCTCACTGAATTAATTAAACTTAGTGAGCACAAGGCAAAGCATATAAATTAACTCTGCAGAGGGATACTAATCAGAAGTAAATTAAATTAAGATGACGTGTTAAAAAGAAAAGGGAAATGGAACAATCCAGTCTCATACCAAATGGCCTGTTCCATTAGCTTCATCGATAACTGTTCTGGATAATTCCGTGTTCCAGGTGAACCTGTGCCGGAGTTTGGCATTTTGGCCCTTGGAGAGCATGGCACTCTCTGCTGTGTGTACTGACCTTCATGGAAGGAAGGTACACACAGCCATGTCCACGCTTATTTCTGTGTGCAGCCCTAAGTGGCCAAGTGACAATGCAGCAGGAACATGGTCTGTGACGCCATTGTGTGAACCTGCAGCCCCTGCACCAGGCGAAGGGCCTGTTCACTCCAACACAACAGTGCATGGAGAGGAGCAGCTCTCCAGCCGGGGCAGCATTCCCGGCCCCCCGGCTTCCACCCTCTCCCGCCCCTCCTCCTGCCTGTTTTTCTCTGAAAGCCCGTCCACTGCTTTCAGATTTTGTGACAGATTTTCTCCTCTGAGCTACTTGAGACATAACCTTGCAATGATTTTACCTCGTTGAGAGAACAGGGTGTGGAGAGAGGCTGACGGAGAGGGACTTCCGTGGGGCTCTAGACACGACTTGATGGCTCTATTGCACAGGTACCATGTAGGCGTGAAACAAAGATTTTAAACAGTAAGAAGGAATTGCTGCAACAAAAAACCAAATTTCTTAAGTTTCAGGGAGGAATTCAGTTATTCCTGGAAGAAGTTGCCTAGTAAGGCACCGGCTTTACAGCACAAACTGGCAGTCGTAGGGCTGGTTCTGAAGCCACGCTCCTGGGTTCGAATCCCAGCCCTGCCATGCACCCAGTCTTCCTGTGTCTCAGTTTCCTCAGCTGCCCACTGGAGTTGTGAGAGTAAAATGGGTCAATCCACGTAAAGCTCCTAGGAGAGTGTTGGTTTGGGAAGCAGTCAAGAAAAGCTAACCATTTCTGTCACTACAACAAAGCATTTTTATTTACAATCTATCCATGGCTTACCTCAAAAGTTAATTATAGTATCCTCCCAAAGCAATACATATTAAACAAAAAAATGAGGAGACTGGAAACAAAGGAGGCAAAAATCCTTTGAAAGGATTGAGAGAAGGAGGAGCAATGGGTACAGGATGAGTTTTACTGTGTGATGTGAGCCTATGACTTGCTGGGTTACATGGTTCTCTCTGTCTAATAAAAGGAAGCATGTAGACTGTTCTTAAGAAAAAACCTTTTTTTTTGCAGGGGAGGATTCACCCTATGCTAACATCTGTGCCAAACTTCCTCCTTTTTTCTCGCCCCACAAAGCCCCAGGAGATAGTTGTGTATAGTTGTAAGTTCTTCTACATGAGCTGCCACCACAGCATGGCTACTGACACACGAGTGGTGTGGTTCCACAGCCGGGAACTGAACCCAGGCCGCTGAAGCAGAGCAAGCCAAACTCTAACTGCTAGGCCGTCAGGGCTGGCTCAAGAAAACACTTTTAAAGCACTGAATTCCAGGAGTAATTTATTACATGGATGCTTGAGTTGGGAGAATCAAAGAGTAAATCAATTTCTTCAGTTTTAAAAAAGATCAGAGAAGGACAAAATTATAGAGTTGGAGAGCAGATGAATGGTTGCCAGGGCCTAGGGGTGGTGGCGGGAGGGGTGAGGTGTGACTGTCACGGAGCAGCAGGAGGGTGGTCTCCGGAGTGGCGACAGTTCTGTGTCTGGACTGCCACAGGGTTACACAAATCCACACGTGACAAATGGCATGGAACCATCCCCACACCGTGCTCCAATGTCGGTTTCCTGTTGTGACATTAGATGACAGTTGTGCAAGATGTGACCATGGGTGGAAACTGGACGAAGGGCCCCGGGGCCCTCTCCTCACTATTGTTGCAACCTCCTGGGAATGTATAATTACGGCAAAGTAAGAAGTTAAAAAAAAGATCAGAAATATTTTTGAAATGGATATTACTTACACTGCCATAAAAATATCTTTGCTTGGTTGGCTTCAGTTTTTACCTTTCTTTGAAAGAGTTATTTTCCTTAAGATCATTTTAAGTATTTATATTTCCCCTCAGCCACCCCCAAATCTCCAAGAGATCTTGCCATATCCTTCAATCACAAAAACCAAAAATTTTAAAAGTTTAAGTTTATTTCAGATTTCCACTTCCTTCTGTATCCAGGCTGGCATTTCCCGACCAGCATTGGCGAGCCGCCTCTGATCCTCTCGGGCTCCCACTGATCCACCCTCAGCCGTTTCCTCACTGTCCCTGTCCACGTGGAAGCTGTCCTTTCAGTTCTCAACTCCCTGGATTTGTACCAGCATTCCTGGGTGACTCTGTCACAAGATCTTATTTATGTGCAGTGACACTCTGTCTCTCTTTTAATGTCAGCTGTTCTCTGATGCCGAGTGTGTGAAATCTCTAAGACTCTCAAAGAGGCAAACGCTGAACTTATCTGAATTGATCTGACTTTCTGAGAGGCAGAGGACATGGCTACGGGGGCGGGGGTGTTTCCATTATGCCGTAAGACAGGAGCCACTCCAGATTCTGTAACATGACCCACAGGTGTGTGTGTGTGGTTCCTTCTGCCTCTCAGGTGATCTATATGCCTGGCGGCTGCCTTTGCTTGCTGTGAGCTGGCATGCAGCCTTTATCCTGCTTCAAGCATCAGGACCCCTGAGGACGTTGCTGGGACGGTGGCGGGGGGGTGGGGGACGTGGGCACGCACCTTTCATCTGCACGAAGTCAAGCTGGTGAATGGACTGCAGCAGAGGGCTGTTATCCAGACTCAGGTCGAAGTCCGTAGTCATCCTGGGAGTGAGCGTCCCCTTCCCCCACTGGTCCTCAGTCAGGTGCACTCTCCTTATGAGGGCGTCAGAAATCTAGTCACATCAAAGACCACAGCCTAAGAGACACAACGCCACCCTGGACACAGAACACTGCTCCTCGGCTCTCCTGGAGGGTTACCCAGCCCGCCTGGGGGCTCACACCCTTCCCGACCCTCTGAGGGTGGTCAGGAGCCTCATTATTTACCATGGGAATCTGGACACTTCTGTGAGTCAGAGGAGGGCACAATAAATACTTAGAAGCCATCAACTGTCCTAAGGGACGAATCTGGATATATGAGAATGCTAATTGACTGATCAACTAAAAGTCAACGACATTAAACAATACGTTGGCGATTAGTTAATCCAACTAGAAGCGACAACCCTAAGTTTCTACCATGAGGTGTGGGAGTCCCTGAAAGAGTCTAGAGAGGCTGCGTATGACAATCTGTAAAATGCAGCTTCTTAGGCTTGCAGGGCGTCGCTTCACGTGTCCCTCTATTCTTTGGTAGACAACTCTCATTTCTTATATTCAGTCCCCTCTGTCACTCAGCCAGTCTGGTAGAATCTGAGCTGCAAGGGAGCTACATATTCCTTAATAAAAGGTCCCTGAATCACTGGGATCAAAACTTAAGTAAAATTCAGCTGACATCCTAGCATTTCACTAAAACAATTAACACTGAAGAAATCATGAAACATCCAAGGAATGAAAAAGCTTCACTTTATTTGGGAAATCTAGTTTCTGCACACACAGACACTTGTGGCTGACTAAACTGCCCAGGAGATATTAGCGGAGAAGGACCTGATTCTTAGGCATAGCAAGAACTGTGCTTTGGGAGAACTTACAGAGAATTATGTTTTCATGATTGAACACAAGAACAATGCAAGTTCAATCTCGTAGCACATGTGGGCAAAGACTTCCAGGAAGTCGGTGGAGGCTAGCAGACACCCACATACACACTGCAGTGTGACGGGGGTTCCATCACAGAGGGACCCGTGCCCAGGCAGGGCCCTGGAGTCTGGCCTTGGCGTTGCAGACTTGGTCCCACGGGACACTGAGAATCCCAAGCAGAAACGAACTGATCCTTACCTGCAAAAAGCCACTGGGATCATTCTCCTTAATCACCTCCAGGCAGTACTCCATGAGGCCCGTGGTCTGGCGCAATTTCACGGTGCAGTGAGAGATCTGGTCTCGAACCACCTGGGAATGAAGAGAGACCAGGACGGTCCAAAATGGCAGAGGGCAGAAGAGAAGCAAACTGGGACTTTGGAAATCTTCTTCAAACCAGAATCCACAGCATCATGGAATGGAACTAAATTTATGAGAATATGTCCACCGCGGATAAAGGCTCTGGAGGATGGACTGGACAATGGCTCTTACAGAGACTTGTAAGAACAGGACCCATCAGAAAGGCACCAGATGTTGGAACCCTGGGAAGCTGGTTACTTGGTGCCTCAAAGGACACCTTCCACAGGTCCCCCTCGTCCCTCTTCTGGGAAGCTGATGACCATGAGCTGCTCTGAGCGGGAGGTCACGGAGTCTGTAAAGAACTGAGCAGCCCAAGAGGCAGCCGCAGCTTCTGCTGTGACCCCATCGCCCACCTTCTCCCGCCTCTGACTGTCCCTTCTGAGGAGCAGACGCCGCCATCGGAACCCAATTCCTTTCTGGTTCTGACTTTCTTTCCTTGGGTGGGTGCTGGGGTGGGAGTAGAGGTGGAACTTGCTGAAAGACAACGAGCTAATAACAAGTAAGCCAGAGAAGGATGGGTGCGAATTGAGTTTTAAGAATAACCCACTTAAAGTCAACTGCTGCCTCATTTTGGAAAGCAGTTTAAAAGGCGGCTGTCTGCCAAGCTGTGAGTCTGTTCTAACCCAGAAAGGCCTCTCTCAACACAGCTTCCGGCTCTGGGAAGCTGTCTCTGCCCAGCGTCAAACGCAGGCCAGTCCTTGAAAAGCTTCTTTCTTCAGAGATGTTCATCTGCGTCCTCTGCTCAGTGACCCAAATTCTGACATGGCTCTTGAAGCACAGAGTTGAACCAGGATTTTCTAGGAACCTCAGTCACTCATACCTTTCATATTTATACCACTTTGCAAAAGCCTCAAAAATATCCAGTATTCTGAATTTTACAGGTGATAACTAAAAGTTTTAATAATTATTATTAAAAAATGTTTCCTTATTCCTTCTTTTCATATTTTATTGTAAATTTATTTTTCTTTAAAGACCATTACATCCATTTTCCAAAACAATTGGAAAAGAGATGAAAAGAAAAGCAAACCATCTCACCACTCTAACGCGAATTTTTAAAGCATTTGATATTTCCTTTTAGTTCCTTCCTTGAACTGGATTTATTTATAGTTGCAATCATGGTATGTGACAATTTCACCCCCTTCTCACTTGACGCTATATCATAGGCATTTTCCACGTTGCCACCATCAATAAATGTTACTGCTTACATAAGTACCCCACGGAGTGGGTTATCATAATTTATTTAGCCATTCCTAGTCCCTTATTTTTGGACATTTAAGTTCTTCCTAACTTTTTGACAATTCATCCATTCATTATTACCGGTCTTTGTTTCTAACTTTTTTATTGTGATAAAATAGACATAACATAAATTTACCATTTTAACTATTTTTAATTGGACAATTCTATGGCATTAAATACACGCATGCTGTTGTGCAATCATCACCACCATCTATCTACAGAACTTGTTCATCTTCCCAAACTGAAACTTTGTATGACCCATTACACAACAACCCCCCAACCCCCTCCCCCAGCCCCTGGCACCCACCCTTCTACTTTCTGTCTCTATGGATTTGACTCCTCTAGGGACCTCATATAAGTGGAATAACACAATATTTGCCCTTTTGTGACTGGCTCATTTCACTTAGAATAATGTTTTTAAGGTTTATCCATATTGTAGCTTGTGTCAAAATTTCCTTCTTTTTAGGACTGAATAATATTCCATTGTATGAGTATACCACATTTTGTTTATCCATTCATCTATCAATGGACACCCGGGTTGCTTCCACTTTTTGGTTATTGTGAATAAAGCTGTTATGAACATGGGTGTACAAATATATACATGAGTCTCTGTTTCATCTCTTTTGGGTATATACTCTGAAGTGGAATTGCTGGATCATATGGTAACTGTATCTAATTTTTGAGAAATCATCATACTGTTTTCCACAATAGCCACACATTTTACATTCCCACCAGCAATGCACATGGTTCCAATTTCTCCACATCCTCACCAACACTTTTTTTTTTTAATTTTTCATTTTTTAATAATGGCCACCCTAATGGGTATGCAAGAGTATCTCATTGTGTTTTTAAAAAAATTTTATTGAGGTTCATTGTTGTTTTGATTTGCATTTCCCTAATGATTAGTGATGTTGAGCATCTTTTCATGTGCCTGTTGGCCATTTGTAATATCTTCTTTGGAGAAATGTCTACTCATAAGTCCCTTTGCCCATTTTTCAGTTTTATTTTAATTGTCTTTTGATGTGCAAAATTTATAAATTTTCGTGAATTCCAATTTGTCTTTTTTCTTTTGGTACCTGTGCCTTTGGTGTCATATCCAAGAAATCACTGCCAAATCCAGTGTCGTGAAGTGTGCACCCTACGTTTCTATCTAAGAGTTTATAGTTTCGGTTCTTACATTTAAGTCTTTGATCCACTTTGAGTTAATATTTTATATGGTGCCAGGTAAGGGTCCACCTTCATTCTTCCTCATGTAGATACTCAGTTTTCTCAGGATCATTTGTGAAAAACTGCCTTCTCCCCTTTGCGTGGCCTTGGAACCCTAGTCAGAAACCATTCGACATACATGTGGGAGTTTATTTTAGGCTCTCCAGGCAATCCCAGTGGTCTATGTGTCCGTCTTTATGCCAGCACTACATCGTTTTGATTGTGGTAGCTTTGCAGTAAGTTTCGTGAACAGGAACCGTGAGAACTCCAATTTTGTCCTTCTTTCTCAAGACTATTTCGGCTATTTACAGTCTTCTAATTTTTGGACAAATGATTTGTTATTGCTTTTTAACTTTAAATATAATTAAAATAAAAAATAAAGTGTAGGGTTTAAAATCTCTTTATTTGAATTGGTGAAAGAAACCAACTTTGATGTGAAGATGATTTATTTCGTGATTTTGGTGAGGTGGGGGAGATCAAATTTAAAACTCACTGGTTCATCAATTTTATTCTGACATCTGGCCTGTTTCTGTCCAAACACCACCACCATCTGTCAGTCTGGGCTCAGGGAATGCAAATTATTTTATTTTTTAATCACAAAATAATCAGGAAGGTTAAGTTTCTGCTTCTTGGGGGAAAAATCACCCCACAAGTATAACATTTAAAAACGCAACACAGGTGACCTACAGCTAATATGCTACTCCTCTCTGCTACACGAGGCTTAACTAAATTGTTCCAGAGAATGTTTTTGTCTTTTGGTAGCCAGTGCATCAACACTGCTGGGGAGCAGAAACCTCAGCAGTCACCATTCCCTCTCGTCATGGCTTCTGCCCTCGGACTGAGCATCACTGACCGATACTGAGAGTAGGAATAAGCACAGACCGGATCTGAGCACAGTAACCCAATGTGAGCCTGCCTTGGAGGCAAAATAGACGAAATTGTTGTGTTTACTTTCCAGAGTCTTCATCTCAGGGATAATTTTATGACGTAAATGTGCTGAAATAAATACATTACGTAGGCCTCATAAAATTCCATGTCCGCTCCTATAAATTTCCTTCTCAGGCAAGGTTTATCTGGTGCCAAAGGAGCTGTGCAAGCGTTGGGCTCTCCGGCTACTCCTAAGAAGTGTGATTGCTGTGCTGCCAAGGACTGGGGCTTTCCGCGGGGCTTTGCCACGGGCTCCTGTATTCTATGGTTCATGCTTCTTGGAAGGATTCAACATCGCAGGGTTCCTGGCTCCCAACTCCCACTGCTGCTACAATGGATAAGGTCCATTTTTTACATTTTAATCAACCATTCACAATGATCACAGTAGCCTGTGATAAAATCACTCTTAAAAACTAAACTTCGGGGTTCCCAGACGCAGCATTTTTGGGTGTGTTGTAATTGACTTCTAGTTTCTGAATTAATTTAGCAAGATTTCCCATCTAGGGAAATCAGCCAGATGATTAGATCTTTCAAGAGTAGAAATATTTTTTCTCTAATTGAGTGTCTTTATCAGCTCTCTTACTTGCTACCTTCTTCACTCTGTGTTATTCCTACCATTTTTTATTAGTATTTATTTCTACATTATATTTTTTACGGAAAATGATCCTTAGGAAGCCAGGCCATGTCACTTTTTCTTTGAGCTCCACATTTCTGTGCGCTGGCTCCGATGCTCTGGAGAAACCCTCGGCACCATGTTTGCAGCTGGCTGAATTCAAGAGTTCCTTCTATTAGGAAACGTGCAAGTTGCAGGAATGACACAAATAGCGACTGAGAAACAATCTTCCTGTGTTGGTCTGCATTAAAGCCTGAATCAGCTCTCACGGGACAAGGACTCAATCTGTAGCCCAGAGTTCCAGAGGACACTTTCGCATTTCACCAGCAGTTACCATTGTTCTGGATGGCCAATGCCTATCCATCACTTGAACAGTCTTATTTTCTTAAGTGGCAAATTTATAAAGGTCATTTCTTGGGTCAGGATGTGACACTGACACCTATTTGGAAAAGAAGAATCTGAGAGTGTGGTGTCCTTTGACTTCTCAGACTTTTCCAGGAGCACAGAACAACCCATGCTAGCTTATGCAACACACATGCAAAATTGTGTTCTGCCTACCCACAACTACGTTTTCTCATCCCATCCCTAACAGGCCCACCTCCTTACTCAGCTCATGTGATACAACCAGCAGCAAGAACTGAACTTAATTAAGGGGAATTTCGTTATTCCATCCAATTTTGACCTTGCCATGCTTCCTCAACCTCCATTCACCTCTCTGTCTTACACGTGGCTCTTTAAAAATTTTTCTTTATCTCTTCTTTTTAACGAATACGTCTTCTCTCTCATCATGGGGTCAGGAGAGACATCACTAATGAATTTTTAGTCTAAGTAAATAACATTCTCTCTCTCCAGTGTCAAGAAATTCTCTCTTAAATATAATCTATACCTTCCCATCATAGTTTAAAACAATTTCCCCTAAGTATAAGGTAATCCTTCTTTTCTATTTAAGGTACAAGTACTTTCAAGATGCAAGCATGAAGGAGTTACCCTTCATAGGTCCTTTCGGTCAGTGGGGGGAGTTTCTATACGTCCCATCATGTCCTGAAGCTAAATCACCAGCTCATGCTTGGAACTGCCCCATTGTGAGTTAGAGGTGAAGGGCTGTGGCCATTAGATTCCTCCAGTAAAATAAAGAATTCTCTTGTTTTTTTCCTAGAGGAGAATATCATCTCCTATAGTATCATTCTGTTCACGAAATTCGGAGGCATCTAAGTTGAGGAGGAGCATTGTTCCTTCCTCCCAAGCCACCACGCTTCCATATGGTGTTAGACACACATCCCTACTCTCCTGACATCACCCTCTGTACCAGTGTTCTTAATTTACCCACATTGGCAACTAATCATTTCAAAGATAAGCCTGACGCTTTCAGTTTTTAACCAAGAAAACGGTCATTTAGGCCTATTAAATAAATAAAACACATACCTGTTTTGAGGAAGGCTTGAGATTTTAACAGTAAAGCTCTGAACTTTCTGTTCCAGAAGTGTGACTGCCACCAACAGCCTCATCAATAAACACTTAGTGGGATACGCAAAGCATGCTCTTAGTGTAAGGAATGCCGTATTCTTGAACAAGAAGTTAATGCAGGGGGAGATCCAAGCTGCTTAGGGAGGAAAGCATGTTGGTGGTCCCGCCCACACAGGAGGACATTCACCATTTATGGGGGCTGCCGTCAAAGTGGTGTGTGCAGCATGGTGTGTTGTAGGAGGTGAGGCACAGTGAGGTACCATGGATCACGCCATCATCTTCAAAGCGTGCGTGAAGTGCCTTCTGGAGGTAAGGAGCATCACTCACAGCTGGGGTTAGGCAAAGGCATTAAAGAAGTTCTGTGACTGCCCTTTGCTGGCATTGGTGGAGGGTGTCCAAAGCTGTGTCCCCCAACCACAGACAGCTGGTGGCATCTTGGTGATCCCACGGGCCCTCTATTCCACACAGACCTTCTGTGACTTGACTCCTACCAGGGGAAGCAGAGGACCACAGAATTTGCCAAATGAAACTCTGAAAGGAATTCTTCAATAATGATGGGCTGGTAATCAATAATAATTGTGGCTAAATTATTAGGGTTGCCCCTAAAGACTTCTGTAGAGGCCATTTGAAGGTTTCAAGTTGTTCCAGTGTGCCTCATTTTTCCAAATGTCTTCATTACAATGGGCTAACTGGACTCCTTGCCAGGAGTTCTATTGGGATTGAGCTGACTGTTGGCTCCCTCCCTTCCTTTCTTCCTTCTCTTTCCTTCTCTCTCTCTCCCTTTCTCTCTCTCTCTCTCGATCTGAATCAAAGGATTATTTACCCATTATGAAGCAATGGAAAACTGCTGAAGTAAGCAGTTTGACAAGCCAATAATGTCTTTAGTGTAAATCTGTATTCTTGATATGGTCACATAATTAATTTTTTTGCAAACACAATGAGAACATAACAAGCAATACGTGGTAAATAATAACCAAGATAATGATGACAATAATGATAATGATTCTAACAGAACCCAATGGTGCACTAGGACTCAACATCAAGCATTCCGTAGACGGCTGTGATTGGCAAGCAGAGGCCCTCTGTAAACACAAAAAGTTCTATCCAACAACAAGCTTTATCATCATCCCTCAGTGTTCTTGCTGAGTAGTTCCATTGGTATGTTAATTTATTAACCATACATGGAAATTAAAGATGAGGTTTTTTTCAGAATATTTTTGAATAACTATAACTTTTTTTTTCTTTCAGAGGATCTTAGAGACGAAAGGAAACCAAAAGAAACCTATCACCTCAGACTATTCAACATATGAATTCATTCTAAAATACTGGAGAGAGGCCACATTTAAGATGATTGAAATAATTCTCAGATATTTCCTTGGGCTTACCAAAAGAAAAATGCCATTTGTAAAGTTCCTGAAAAAAGAATGGATTTTAAGCGTTGTCACCAACCCCAAGGGGATGACAGACAGTGAGGACATTTTGGGGCCTTACTCAGCTATGGAAGACCTGGGACGGATGTCAACAAACACACAGAGGACGAGGAAGCCGCGTCCAGCTTACTCTGCGACTGTGGAGATGTTGCTTGAGCAGCTCCAAGTCTGACTTAGTGATATTTCTTGAAAGCTCAAAACCGTCTCCTCTCTGGCAGCCTCCTGACATTTGCTGTAGTCCCCACATCCTGAAAATAGGTACTTGCTCCCAGTGTTTTCTCAAACCACAGAACAGCATTAACTGTAATTCACATTTCAAAAGTGTCCCTAAAATACGGTCCCATCTGCATATGTCTCAAAGCCTTTTCTTTAGCTTTTAAAAGCAGCACACCAAACTTCGTGAACTATTTTATAGGATGATCAGTTATGCACTCGAGCCACTACAGGATTTCCCAGGTTCAGAGACACTCACTCCGTGGACAGGCTGTTCCACACTGTGAACTCTGGAGTTACGGAAAACAAGCCCTGGGAGGCTCTCCACAGGGTGCGGGTGAAACCCTACATCCAGTCACCCCCTCTCAACGACGACCAGAGACTATACTAGTACTGATGCAGTACTGTGCTAAGTGCCGCCCGACGTCCCAGGAGCTGACGATGACTCCTAGCCGTACTTCACACACAGGAGAAGGAAACCGAGCCACTCAACTTGCCCACGTGTAGAGACCCAGCGAGTGACAAAGTGTGTCCCCACACCCCAGTCTCTGTGACACGGAACTGGGCTCTCCACACTCAGCTCCATCTTCCTCAGAACCAGAGCGAGTCAATCTGCTTGCGCGGTCCTGCTTTCAGAGAGGGGCCTGAGCGGATTATAAAGACTGTCTCTCTGCAGTCTTGCTTTCCACATCCCTAGCCTTTTGGACTGCTCAAGAAGAGAAAGTCGCCAGAAAAACACACACACAACTCTCCTCTTTGTCAGCAAAAAGTAGGCCCCCAGGGAGCTCTGCCAAAGGGAAGCGGAAGGCCTCAGGTTATCCCGCCGGACTGTGAGTGATGGGCTGGCCAACAGAGACAGAAAGAAGTACTGTGCTTGGCAAGCAACGTCTATGAAAGGCCAGTCTTTTCTCACAAATCTGAGTAGCAACAGAAGTGACAAGAAAGGGCAAAGGCAGGAGGAGAAGAGCAGAGGGAGGGGACGTGGGAGCTGGCATCAGTAGTCACGGCGTCGGCATGGCTGGCTGTTTGCAGAATCAGTGACAGATACAATCAGCTGAAAACAGCAGAGAGACAAATCGCTCGAGACAGAAGACAGAACAGCTCTGCTGCCGTGGGGGACAACCAGCCACCTGTCTCTTGTTTGCATAGCTCTTCGGGATCTGGGCAGGAACTCCACCCTGGGCGGGGTGGAATGAAAGCAGGCAGCCTCTGCACAGTGGCCCCGGGGCCATCAGTATGCCCCGCAGGGCGGGCCACCGGTACCGATGGCCTGTCACCAGGCATGGAGGCCCAGCATCACGTTAAAGCCATTACTGAGCCATCTCCACCTGTGTCCGCAGCACAGCCCGTGACTGCTCTCCACACAGTCCCACCCTGCAGAGGCAGCTTGAGGCAGAGAACTGGGGGCTCACACCCCTCTGCCACACTCTGATAAGGACAAACGATGCTTTCACATCTCCGTTTCCCTCACCCGTCCAGACTGCTGACCTCCTGTCTCTCCCATATAGAAACCCGGGGCTGCCCTACAGTCACTGCAGGACTTGCCACAAACTGTCCACCATGTTCTATTTAAAGATGCCAGGAAAGTGTCTGCAATGTTTTAGCAAAGAGATTTCCATTGAGAAAAAGTTAAAATTTTATGGCTAAGTAATAAAATGGCTGGTCCTCCATTTAGAGGGGAAATCCCAGCCATCCAGCTCATTTCCTGAAGACACGTGTGGTTTTATTTTACACGGCTCTTGGAGATTCAAACGACATTCTGAGTTCTGCTATAATAGAGTTGCTTCTGAAGGGCTATAGTGACAATCTTCGTAACGTCAGAGCAGGCGCTGGAAAGAGAAACATCCACGGGTCCCCATGACTAACTGGATGGTGAGACCAGGGTGCACTGATTATGACCTCTCCCCTCCCGGCTCTGTTCATTCCTGCAGGCGAGAACAGAGGCCACGATTAACACACACCCCGACTGCCTCTCCACACTCTGGGCCACTCTAGCACAGCCCTTCTGTGAGTCGCTCTGTGACCCTTTCTGCTGGAAGGAACTTTGCTCCCCTCACAGCTTCTACAACAGTGGCCATCTTCTGGAAGCTCTCTCTCCCAGGTTTGGAGTCACCTGTGGGTGTGACTTATCTCACCCACAGAACCGTAAGCTCTGTAGGGCAGGGCTCATCCTGGGTGACCTCCATGTTGCTCTCCCCCCACTCCCTGCCCAGACTTGGCTCTTAGCAGGTGTGCAGTAGGTGTTGGCAGACAGATGCAAGGATGAGGGTGGGAGGTGCCCTCTCCCCACTGTGCCTGGTCCAGATTCTGGGCTCTGAAGCCAGGTTACCAGGACTGGAGTTCTGGATCCTGGGACCATTTCTTACTATCATGTGCCGTGGCTTCTCATCTCTAGAATGGGGACAACAGTAATAATGACCTTTGAGAGTCGTCGTGATGAAGAGAGGAGCTTGTATAGCGCTGCCTCAAAGAAAGTGTCCCCAAATGTTAGCTGTTGCTATTCCGAAAGCCAGGGCTTTGTCGCCAAGGATGCTCATTCTGTGTTGCTGGCTGGGCAACTACAGATTCACATCTCACAGGATTTCTTGATTTGAATTCAGATAAAAGATGGTGACTCTAGAAGAATTTTTCATTCAGACCTAACCTGCCTATCTTGGATGAAAATGCTTACGGAGTAGAACCACCCCCCAGACTGTTACAGCTCAATGTGTAGGATTGATATCCACCTGTAAAAAACAGTATTTTTAATGCTGTGCCTATTTCCTCCCCCATATTTTAGGAACGACTGCACATATCACCATGAGACACAGTCCAGTGGCCCTTCAGGGAATTCAAGAGCAAATAACTGGACCCCAGCCATTAGGAGACGGAGCTAGAGAGGGCCGTCCAGCTAAGGCCTGCTTGCCTCACAATTACACACGACACAGGCACCTCCCTGGAAAGCTCAGGGCCTTCCCATCACCATCAGTGCCCATCTGAGGGCTCCATGATGCTGGGGTCGGTGGGGTGCCCCTCAGGGCTTGAGTTTGTTCTAAGATGAACCTGAGAGGGTTTTCCAGTCAGACCCCCCACCAGGAGACGGGAACAGGCACTCTGGAGGGAGCACTACGACCACCAGCCTTGGTCCAAAGCGACATGCAGAGGCTCTCTGAACATTAAAGCCCTGGGCACCTTTCTTTCCAAAGTCCTGCTTCAGGTCAGCTTCAAGACGTGCACTTTTCTTTGTCCAGGAACCTGCTGTGTGTCTTTGATAAAACTGTACTGCCGCTTGGGTCAGGAACACTCAGACACCTGGCCCTGACGGAGTGCCAGCGTTGTCCGGCTGGCAGACTGTATCAGGGGCACGGCCCTCACCAGCCCTTCTGGCCTGGACCCTGTCATCACAGCTCAGCCTCCTGCCCCCTCAGTTCCAGCGGCCCCCAGAGCGACAGCCAGGCGATCACAAAGGCAGGGGAGCGGGTTTATGCTCCAGCCGCATCGCTGCCCTGATCTGGAAGGAAGAAGCAGGGGTGGCTCTGAGTGTGACCTGAGGAGCACTGGTGGCAGGTGGAGGAGGGGCTGGAGGAGGAAGCTGGAGCTGGGTTCTACTCACCCTGGCGGGCAGTGCAACTCTGCGTCCTGCCAGGCTCCCTGTCCGCCTGGGTCTGGGGACGGGGGCACATACTAAGGATGGCGACTCTGGTGCTCAGGGCTCAGCGCTGCTGGACTCACCTTAGTCCTGCGTGGGCCTCACGCCCGTTGGCAACTGCTTTCCTGCCTGTTTCTGGTAACACAAACTGCGTCCTGGTCCTGCTCAAAGCTTCCCGGCCATGGAGCTCTGGCCCCAAATCTGACTGTGAGCTGTGTTCTCTTAATTCTTCCTTTTGAAATTCTTCCTTGGTTCTCCCACTGGAATCCGTTCTTTTAGGAGTGGGGCCTTCGCTTGTTCTTCGGGGACTAGAGTCTGTTCCAAACCTGCTGGGATTTCTGCTGCTTACTGGGCCATTCGCCAGGCGCCAGCTCCCGCAGGCTGTGTCTACACTGTGCTGCCCACTATTGAAGCTCCCTGATGCGGATGGCCCGACCCCAACAGAGAGCCTATGGTCAGACCTTACTTCCCCCTCCACCCCAAACCCAGGCCAACACGGCACACGAGCCACCCTCCACCCCCTGGGACCTACCCCAAGGCTGACTGGCTGCAGGCGTGCACCTCTGCCGACCGCCTACTTCTGGGCTGGGCTCTTCCCATCTATCCAGCCTGCTCTCACATGCTGTCGCCCTGCTCCACAGGGCAGTGGATGGGGTATCAGATGTCTCCAGGGGGACCAGTCCTCCAGCCAATAGGGCCGCAGACTCACAATCAGTTGATTCCACTGCGTGATGACAAAAGTCTGTACAGCTGTCCTATCGCATGGTTTGCTTCAGAAGTTAAGACAAATCTTGCTTGTTTCCTGGAAAGTATGGATTCCATTCCCATTTCAAAAATGCCGTTGCCTCTGTATGGTCACCCTGGCCCCCATCTGAAATTTGAACCCCATCTCCAGTATCCCCGTCCCCTTTGCCTTATTTTTTTCTCAGCACTTTTTACTAACATTCTGCATATTTATGTCCTCATCTTGCTTACTGTTTATCTGCTGGTGGAATATAAGCCAGGCAGGGATTTACTTTTTCTGCCTGCACCCAGGGCACTTCCTGCCCAGAGGAGGCACTCAACAGTAGTGGAGAGGGAAGGAAGCGATGCCTGCCCCTGCTGGTAGGCTGCTGGCCGCCTGGCTGTGGGCTCCGGCCCGCCTGTTCAGCCTGCCCATCTCGGCCTGGGAGCCCGGCCCCTGGGCCTTCTGCCCCGTGGTCCAGCACTCACCTTCAGCTTGTGTTCATGCTCCTTGTTGACGCGTGCGAGCAGCTGGGCTTTCCGTCGGTTGAGGGCGTCAATGAGGGCGTCACACTGGGCCACCAGGCAGGCCTCAAACTCCACGCTGTTCTCCTGCGTGACAGAGCACAGCTCTCAGCGCCCAGGTGCCCGCGGGCTGCCAGCGCAAACGAGGCTCCCGTGCGCCGTGCACAAGGCACTTCTGGCATTTCTTAAACAACTGCATAAATGTCATCCTACAGTGCTGGTGCTCTGCTTTACATTTAGATTGGAAAGGATTTATTTTCTTAATAAATTTATTTTTATCAAAAGGAAATCATCTCCACAGCCTGAATTATATTAAGTAAAATAAAGCTACAGCTTGCAGAGTGGAGGCGAGTCCTTCTGAAGGCTGGTATGAGTCCAGCTATGTACGGTGGAGACGGCACCGCAGGGCTGGCTGTCTGAGGGCGTGAGCATTGTTGAGGCATGAGAGATGAGGAATCAGTTAACTCAGGGGAAGAAAGGAGAGAGAGGATGGCAACGATCTTCAATATGAGACAATAATCCAACAACAGAAAAGTTTACAAGGATAATCATGGGCAAAAGCATCTGCTCCTCTTTTCAGGGAACAGACAGTGCACATGGCAGGCAGGTAGGAACGATCGGTGTAACGGGCTCAACCTGCTGTAAGCCAGACGTGAACCAGCAGCTGGTGGCGGAAAGATGACCGTGCTCTGAAGGAACAACAGCTTCCCCGTGATGTTTAAACTGAACGCTAGATCTAAATTTTCACTTGGTTTAGATCTGTACCTGCCATAGACATTTATTTTAAGCGATTCTCACGCTAAATGATAATCATTCGTTCTATTCAATAAGTTACATATGTAATTTTTTTTTTGAGGAAGATTAGCTCTGAGCTAACATCTGCCACCAATCCTCCTCTTTTTGCTGAGGAAGACTGGCCCTGAGCTAACATCCATGCCCATCTTCCTCTACTTTATATGTGGGACGCCACCACAGCATGGCTTGATGAGCAGTGTGTAGATCCACGCCTGGGATCTGAACCAGCAAACCCTGGGCTGCCGAAGTGGAGAGTGCAAACTTAAACACTATGCCACTGGGCTGGCCTGTTACATATGTAATTTTCATTCTCAAACCATAATCTAAAAAACAATTGTAATTTACAGCACATGAAAACTGAATAGTCACATATATTCTATTAGCACTAAAAAAACAGTACCCAAGTGAGTAAACTATCAACTCTGGGGTTGGCAAGGAAGGAATAGCTTAGCCTCTCAAGTTGTAATTATTCCCAAAGTCATAAGGAGCTGTGTCTTTCAATATAATAATCCCCTGATCAGTATTTGGTAACTGTTTTCAAATGCAAGGGCTTTCTCCATAGAAGGCGTGCATTGGTGATTGCTGGGGCAATGCCTTCTACAAATGGTAAGTTTTGGTTTTCATGACAATGCTTTTGAGTTCTCAGAGAAGTCCCCTGGAAAAGATCATTTAAGATCTCTCAATGTCCCACGCAGGGTAATACTTGCAGGGAGGGGAGCCTTTGCCTTACAGACTCAATTTAGAGCAGAAAGAAATCTTTGCTCTGATGAAGACATGAGGAGCAGAGGCCTGGGCTGCGCATTTTATGCCAATGAAACCAAAGAAGGGACTGACCGATAAACTCGGCTGCTTTGGAAAACAGAAGGAAGTGTACAACCGCTGGGTTGTTAGGGAATCAGAAGTTTTAACATGAGCACAAGCCAGAAAAGGCAAAGGCCTCAGGGTGAGATGCTTTGAAAGGTTGGCTTACTTTAAAAAGCCATGTCTGCCTTGACATGGGCTAGATATTAACTCAGAAAGCCAACTTACTGGAGGCCAGAGCTTAGGTTATTTCTGTGAAGCAAACCTCAAAACATAGGAACAGTAACTGGTGCAGAAGGTCATTATTGTAGCACCTAATGCATTGGGTGGCTTCCCCCTTCAGCTACAGCGGAGAGTTCTCCAGGTCTTAAACGCTCGCTGATCTGCTGGTCATTGCCCCAAACAAAGCAATCTGAAACTAGTCACCCGGGGGATCATGGCTGAAAACCATTCTAGTATCTAAGTAGAGGAGTATTATTATGGGATAGGAAGGAAGGAAGGAAAGAAGGATAATTTCAGCAATAATAACTCCAAATTCACAAAGAAATAGGCCTCTTTAATACACAGCAGTAGAGAATCAAGACCTCAGTGTGGAAGACAGGAACCATGTGGAAAAGCAAGTTGTGTTGCTGGCCTGTTGACAAAATATAAACCACCTCAAGAAGGGGTATGTTTGAAGTTGGTGTGTATGTGTGTTTGTATGTATTAGAAGAGACAGAGCAGAAAAAAATAAACAGGAGTTTTCCCACAACGTGTAAAAATAAAAGAGAAGAAACAGACAAACTCTCCCACTGCATAGTTACATCTTAACCCATGGCTCGGCCTCTGCCTCAGGTGCTGCCAGTACCTGGATCTGCTGGACCATGTTGCGGAGCTGCACCAGAAATTCCTTGGCTTCTTTGGCCCTGTCCGACAGACCATTCAGCGCCTGGGAGAGCTGGCTCTGCAAAGACAAAGAAGGAAACTATGGACCTGTAATCACAGAAGGAGCAACAACCTACACAGGGTTGTTTTGATCTAAGACCCAGAGTCTTCAATCTCAGATTCCTCTTGTTGGAGCCTGGGCCACTTAGCCGACATCCGTCATGAGGATTCTGGTAACAATGGCATCCGGACTCCTTCCACAGGCTCCTGAGGAGTTTCTCCGCTGAAGCCGTGAATACTTCTGGCCATTGCAGTCAAAGTCCCTCACCAGCTGCTACCTGCCTGGAATTTCCTCGTCTCATTAAATAATTAACTAATTACTTAATTAGCAATAATTTATTTAATTTAAAAACAAAACCACAGGAAATCAGATAATCTAATAATTATCAACACTATTTAGCCCAAGGGCTATTGGTCTGGGATTGGGACAGAAAGAATGAAGATACTCCGTGCCCATGGATTAGAAGAATCAATATTGTTAGAATATCCATACTACCCAAAGCCATCTACAGATTCAATGCAATCCTTATCAAAATTCCAATGGCATTTTTCAAAGAACTAGAACAAATAATCCTAAAATTTGTATGGAACCACAAAACCCCGTGAATAGCCAAAACAATCTTGAGAAAGCAGAACAAAGCTGGAGGCATCATGCTCTCTGATTTCAAACTCTAACAAAGCTTTAGTAATCAAAACAATATGGTACTGACATAAAAACAGATACATAGATGAATGGAACAGAACAGAGAGCCCAGAAATAAATCCATGCAAACATGGTCAATTAATTTACAACAAAGGAGCCAAGAACATACAATGGGGAAAGGACAGTCTCCTTAATAAACGGTGTTGGGAAAACTGGACAGCCACATAAAAAAGAATGAAACTGGATCACTATCTTAAATCATACACAAAAACTAACTCAAAATGGGTTAAAGACTTGAATGTAAGACCTCAAACCATGAAACTCCTAGAAGAAAACTTGGGCGGCAAGCTCCTTGACATCAGTCTTGGCGATGATTTTTTTAATTTAACTACAAAAGCAAAAACAAAAGCAAAAATAAACAAGTAGGACTCCATCAAACTAAAACCCTTCTGCTCGGCAAAGGAAACTATCAACAAAATGAAAAGGCAACCTACCCAAATGGGAGAAAATATTTGCAAATCATATATCTGATAGGTGGCTAATATCCCCAGCATATAAAGAACTCATACAACTCAAGAACAAAACAACAATCAGATTAAAAAATGAGCTAAAGATTTGAATAGACATTTTTCCAAAGAAGACACACAGATGGCTATGTATACACAGGTACATGAAAAGATGCTCAACATCACTAATCATAAGGGAAATGCAAATAAAAAACCACAATGAGTATCACCTCACCTGTTATAATGGCTATTATCAAAAAGATAAGAAATAACAAGTGTGGATGTGGAGAAAAGGGAACCTTTGTGCACTGTTGTTGAGAATGTAAATTGTTCAGCAACTATGGAAAACAGTATGGAGGTTCCTCGAAAAATTAAAAATGAACTGCCATATGAACCAGCAACTCCACCTCTGGGTATTTATCCAAAGAAAATGAAAACACTAACTCAAAAAGATATCTATACCCCCATCTTCATTGCAGCATTATTTACAATAGCCATGACATGGAAACAAACCAAGTGCCCATTGATGGATGAATGGATAAAGATGTGGTATAAACATACAATGGAATATTATTCAGCCATAAAAAAGAATGAAATCTTGCCATTTGCAACAGCATGGATGGACCTTGAGCATTATGCTAATTGAAATAAGTCAAACAGAGAAGGACAAATATTATATGATCTCACTTATATTTGGAATCTAAAACAAACAAACAAACAAACAAACAAGCTCATGGATACAGAGAACAGATGAGTGGTTGCCAGAGGCAGGGGTTAGGGGGTGGGAGAAATGGGTGAAGGGGTCAAAAGCTAAAACAAACAAAAGCTAAAACATAAAAGCTTATGGAATATATGTATATTCCTCATCAAAGTCATCATCTTTCTCCCAAGCACAGCTCTGTCGCCCCAACTCCTCCCACACTAGCTTCCTCACCAAGGCTACTCTCTCTGACTTTCTATACCGCCCCATCCACATGGGGGTGCAATTCTGCTGGGGGGCAGTGTGTCCAGGAAGCATTTGCTTTCCTGGCCTTCCTGTCTACTGGGGTGGCCACGGGACACCTTGCTGATTGATGAGACCCATGAGGAAGTCGGCTGTGGGCTGGAGGGTCTGAGGAAGCTTCTGCTTCTCTGCTAATGTGGGGCCAGGGTGGCTGGTGCAGCCTCTTCCCTTATCTCCTGACTTTACGGCAGATGTCTTGTGACTCTCGTGAGAAGGCCAAAGTGGTCAGGGAGGAGTGTGGAAGGAGAAAGAGCCTGGCTTCCGATGGCGTCTTTGAGCAGCTGAACCAACACCTGAATCTCCCACCAGTAGGCTTCTGGCTCTCTGGGGAAAATGAACTCCTGGTTAAGTCCCGCACCAGAGTCTGCCTCACTTACAGCCATTACCATTGTATTGATACAAGATTCCTTCTTCTAGCAGCCTGGTTTACCCTCCACCCCTCCTGTAAATTACAGAGACAAGCTCCCTTTCCCACAACGCCTCTTTGGAAACTAAAGCCACTCTCCTCCTTGCCAGCACAATGAATGCCTCATCCTCTCTGTCCTTTCAGTAGAAGGACAGAATCTTAAAATTATATCTCTTGGTCCGATGAACGTTTTTCTCTTACATTTGCCTTATTAAATACAAAGTTGGGCACCAAAGCTCTTTAAAAATATTCATGCCAAATGCTTGATGGAAGCAATGTGGGTGGCAGAAATGGCACTTGCTTTGGAAGAGTTCAAATTCTGGGTCCGTTCCTTCCTAAGGGTGAGCTTGAGAAAGCCACTGGCCTGAGTTACTCCAAAGGCAAACACGGGAACGACAGGAATGCTTTGTAGTTGGGTTAGTGTGAGGGTCAGTGCATTCGTCAGTGTGAACGCTCCCGCTAGCTGAGGATCACGGTTAAGGGAACTAGTCTGAATTCATAAATGCTGCCAGTTGCTGGAGTTCAACCTTTTATACCTGGCTTACCTCATCTGTAACATGAGAAGAATACTACTACCCTTGGGTGTCATGGGCTTTGCACGAGATACAACATCTGAAGCCCAGAAGCTGCTGGTGTGTGGTGCAGCCTGAACGAGTGTTGGCTGTTACTAACTCATATTCCTTCACCTTCCTCCTTCCCGCTCGCAAACACCTGCTGCCTGACTGTAGGGACTCGCAGGGCACGTTCCTGGACAGGACCTCGGGGAGAATATCCTTCGTCACTTGTACTCAGACTCCGGGAGGCCAGACCAACACAGCTGAGGAGGAGAAAGCAGAGAGTGAGCCCGCAGTTGCTCACAGGGCTACTTAATTCTTATCGCTAGGTACCAGCTGCACTAGAACGTGGGGTAGAAGTTTCCTCCTCAAGAACGTCTCCAGGAGCCCAGGGGATGAAGGAGAGAAAGAGGGTGTCATTTGGAAGAGAAGGCAATAAAATGAGAGACATTCTGAAGGAGAAAGTTTTCATTGCTACTTTAGAACTCATTCCCCTTCTTTTTCTGAATGAGTGAAAGTCTGCTGGGCTGGCACAGTTTTCTTCCCCTTTTAATTTAACCTGTGTCTTAGTAACCACGTTTGCTGGTCAGAGTATAGAAGCCAAATTCATTCAGAACTGAAGCTGCCTGACTTCCTCTATTCCAGCCTTGCAATTAATTGTCTGTATAACGGAAGTCAGAAAGGACACCCATGAGGGATTGTTGACCAGGTGCCACTAGATACTTAGAAAAAATGATCCCGTAGTAGACAAGGGATGCTGGCTGCATCCACTCCCGCAATTTTATATGGCAAAGTCGCAAGTGAGCTGCAAAAATCTATTTATTCTCAGACTTCCTCCCTTTGTGTCCATGTTCAGTCCTAAAAAAGCTTTGACCTGGCTAACGATTGTTCCGGTATTTGAGGAACAAGTGCGTTATGAGATAAAGATCTAGGAACCTTTCTCTTAAGCTTTGCCAACTTGTAGAAATGGAGCAGGAGACAATGAAAAATCCTGGAAACTATTCATCACCAGAAAATGCTCTTATTGTAAGGATTTATATGTACACAGCTTTTAGAGGATGGTCTCTTGATCTCATTTTTAAGCTACATCTGATGTTATTGTTATTGATTGATTTTTTTTCCCCAGAAGCATTTAAATTCCCAGCCTGTGCTAACAGAGATGTTCTGCATTCAGGTCCATAGAGCAGCCTGTCAATTTATGCCAGAACCCTGGAGATGCAAATGTTTAGTGTGTATTTCTGTTACAGCATCTTTGGCTGAACATGCAGCCGTTAGAAGCTGTTTATGACACCTAAGCAATGACATTCAGATTTCTTGGGTATTTGTTTTCCAATTTACTGAAAAGGCGTCAGGAGCAGAAAGTGAATTAGAGTGGGAAAATGATGCAGCTGCCAGAACACCGACAAATTTCCAGCCAAGAGCTCAGAGTGCCCTCTGAGGAATCAAGCTCTCCCAGGAAGATGGAGGGAAACAAAGAGCTCTACCTCCTCCCTCCCTCCTCTCCGGCTTTTCCGTTTACTTCTACCCGACTCTGTTCCCCTGCCTCCCAGGAGTGAATGCTCCAAGAGATCTGGGATCAATCCAGGAGTGCCCCTGGAGGACGTTCCAGAACCTATTATCATGTAGGCTCAGCAGAGGGGGAACAGAGTTCAATCCATCCTCACCATTACTTGCCCGGGCATCCACCCACTGCTGAGCATGTCCAGACAGAAGAATGTCTCCTTTCCTTTCCCTGCCGTGAACATTGTTCATCCGTCATTTTCCCCCTCAATATACTCAAAGATTGGATGGAGACTAATTGGGACAAGTGAAAGGAAGCTTCCTGGCATCTGGGATCTGAAGTTACAGGCACAGGATGGGTCAAAAGGGTCAACCGAAGACCTGGTACAAAATCGATGAGGCGGTAAACAAACACGGGCACTTGATGGCCCAGAAGACAGCCAGGGGCCTCCCCAGGCAGCTCCGTCCAACTGCAGACAGTCAGGACTGCCCCCGAGGCCACCTCCTTCCAGGCAGCAAGCTCAACATAAAACATGGGGCAAGGTGACTGTCAACGCAAAGTAATTCTGAAGGAAGGCCACCTCAGGAGAATAACAATATTCCTTGAAGAAATATTGATTTTTACAGACATTATATAATTATATGTAATTAAATTAAAAAGTAGGAGCAAGAAATTCTAATATGTAGTTATGATATATTGGTCATTTCTCATAAGCCAGGCACCTGACGGGTGCTTTTAACAAGTACCCGCTTTAATCCAGTCACCACCACGCCACCCAGCAGAGGCCCAGAGAGGACACGTCTGAGATGGGGTTTACCACCTACACGTGGAAGAGCTGGAACACAAACCCGCAAAGCCTAATCTGAGTCCCTTCACTTCAGCACAGAAGAGGAGTCTTCCGTCACCCACACAGGGAGGAGCAAACCAACTGTGGTGAGGGCACGCACGGCCGGAGGAGGCGAGCGACGTGGGTGACAATGGACTACGAGGCAACTTGGTGGTGCTGAACAATCAGACAACACGGGAACCCCAGCACAGCTGGGTAGCCTATGGCCTGTTCAACTCTGCTTCCTGCATAAAGTTTTCTGGAGAATGTGAAAAGGATTCCTGTCAAAGAGGGGTCTCACGGGACGGGGCAGAAGCTTTGGATTGGGGTCCAGAGCCGGCTGTATCCCCTCCTGACCTGAGTCTGTGGGCAGGGACTGTCTGAGTGTGGAAGGAGGGAAAGGAGTGAGACTTCACCGAGCGCCTGGTACTCGGGGGGCCTTCACAGTGAGCTGCCCAGGGGCCTGAATCTCTTTCTAGCCAAAACTTTCATTCTTCCTGCCTATACATTTCCTGTCCCCATGAGGGGTCTCCCCTCTGGTTTCTCTGGTGGTGGAAGATCCTGGATCCACCCAGACCAGCTCACTGTCGCTGGCTGGTAGGAAGCCTTAGGGGCTAGCCCCCCTGGAGACGCCAGCCTGTGTCCAAGCCCAGCAGATGGGCTGGGGCAGCGGACAAGTTGTGATCTGCAAACTGAGTAGCTGCGCCAGGGAGCTGAAACACACAGTCCAGGGGCAGGGGCGTGTGTGTGAGTGTGTATATATGTGAGTGTGCCTATGTATGTGAATGTATGAAAGTGTGTGTGTCACTGTAGGTGTACATGTGTGAGTGTGAATGTGAGTGCAGAGTATTGTGTAAGAGAGTGTGTGTATGTATATGTATGCATGTGAGTGTGCATATGTATGTGAATGTATGAAAGTGTGTGACTATAGGTGTGTATATGTGAGTTCAGAGTATTTAAGAGTAAGAGTGTGTGTGTTTGTGTATGGACATGCATGTGTGTATACATATATGATAGTAATGAAAGTGTGTGACTGTAGGTGTGTATATGTGAGTGCAGAGTATTTAAGAGTAAGAGTGTGTGTGTGTGTGTATGGACATGCATGTGTGTATACATATGTGATAGTAATGAAAGTGTGTGACTGTAGGTGCCCGTATGTGTGAGTGTGAATGTGTGCGGAGTGTGTAAGAGCTTATGTGTATGTGCATGCATGTGAGTGTGCATATGTATGTGAATGTAAGAAAGTGTGTGACTGTAGGTGCCTGTATGTGTGTGTGAATGTGTGCAGAGTGTGTGTAAGAGTGTGAGTGTATGTGCATGCATGTGAGTGTGTATACATGTGATAGTATATGGAAGTGTGTGATGGTAGGTGTGTATGTGAGTGTGAATGTGTGCAGTGTGAGTGTGTAAGAGTGTGTGTGAGTGTGTATGAGATATCTCAGCAGTGGAGGGGAGGCTCCTGGCTTTGGAGAAGGTGGTGTCAGAGGGATCTTACAGGCGGCGACCAGTCCACTAAAGCGCTGCTCACTGCTAACCGCCCGTCACAGGGATCCTCCCCTGGACTAGACTCTAGCCAGGCTCCTGAGCCCTCTTCTCAGCCAGGCCTCAACCTGGGCCTGTAAGGACTCGAACGAAACACTAACCTGGTTTCTAACAGCTCCAGGCTGCATCCCTAGGATGACCCCTGCCCCCATAAACTGTCTGTCTGAGAAAACTCACGGCTGCCAGAAGAACTCAGCATTTGCTCCAGCCAACCCTGAACACAGGGCTCCCGTCTCCCGGCCTCTGGAGGTAGGATTTCGACAAGTGCCAGTTGGCAAACCCAGATGGATTTACCTGGGCCAACCACACCACCCTTCTGGCCTTTTGTCATTTTTCACGGCCCTGACCCACTGAGCCCCTCACCCCCGAGCCCCTCACCCCCCTTTCTATTCCCTCATTCTGCTCTAAAATCCCAGTCACCTCTGTGCAGATCAAAGCTGAGCTCTGCTCACGTCAGCAGGACTCCTTCCTCTTGCAACAGTGTATGACTGATGAAAACCCGTCCTCCACTCTCACCAGCGTCCAGCCATGTCTCTCCTTGGCAGTGGCTAACCCCATTCCGGCCCAGGGAGAGCTGGGGCAAGCCCGGGGCAACAAGCTGACCTTCAGCAGGCAGGTTAATGTTCAGGACACGTAAGGAAGCTCATCACTAGCCGATCTGAGTTCCCACTTAAGCTGGCACCTCTCCCCCACAGGAAACGAATCTCACCGTTTTTATTGTGAATCTGACCCTAGAAGCTGTGTGGAGGACAGCAAGAAGGCAGGCTTCATGCACTTTTAGTCTAACACACTCCTACAGATAATCCCCCTTCCCACCCTACTCCTTAGTGCTGGACCTGCACACGCAAGCACACAAACGTTCTCACCAAGAGCTAACGCATAATGCCATTTACCTCCTTTTCTACAAGGATGCAAATCCTAGCATTGTTTCAGTCACTCTTTAAACCATAAACGTGCATCAAAAATGCCATTATTTCATCACATAGTATCAAATGAATGAGGCAGACAGGACAATGGGGACCAATATGGCATTGGGGTTAAGACTTTAAAGTCAGTGTTTAAAGTCAGACAGACCTGGGTTTAAATACTGGCCTTTTACTAGCTGTGTGACCAGAGACATAGTACGTAACTGCAGTGGACACTGTGGCGCTCTGCCCAGATCCCCTCGTAAGCGCTGGTGTGTATTCCTTCCAGGTGCTGGGAATGTTGCTATTGATGGATTACACCAGGAATCGCTTTTGGTCACGGAGCACTGCACTGCTCAAGGCCGGCCCACTTCCAGGGGTGTCCCACAGCCAAGGACTGGCTGCAGCCCCCTTGCCTTGACTTGAGCACAAGCCTGACGGGCCATCTCAGCTCCAGAGCTCCATGCAGGATTGGCTGAGGCCACTGCCGGTCAGCTTCTCCCTCTGCTCATCCTGGCCTTCTCACTTCCTCACAGGTGCATCTCCCGAGAGCACCCAGCAACTGGCCATCCCTATGCAGCTCCCTGAGTCTGTGTCCAGGGAACCCAACGTAAAATCCTAAATCTCTAAGCCTCAGTTCCTCGTCTGCAACACGGGGATGATAACAGAACCCACATCTTAGAACTGTGGTGAGAATTCCACGAAACCATGAATATAAAGTTCTTCTACAACGCCTGGCATATTGAAAGCATTTAACAAATAGTAAGCATTATTTTTATAATAAGAATTATGTTAAAATATACATACGTACATCATTAAGATACTTTGTAATACCACATGTCCCACTTTGGGGTTTGGTCAGTTATAATTATGCAGACAGTGGGGTACACTGTAGTGTTGTTTACACTATCTGCTCCCTCCGCATTTTTCCATACGACTTGCAGGGCCCCCTGTAGATGGAGTATGTGTCCCTACCTCACTGTCACCCTTGACCATGCCATCTGCTTTAGTCTAAAGGGGCACTGTGACTTTCTACCAGCTCTTTTACTCTTTCTGTCACACGAATCCAGAGGTATGTTGATAAACTAGCTCTCAAAAAACAAAAATAGCAAAAAAACAAATTCTGATTTGTAGAGTTTGCCAATTTCCATGATGTAAATACATCGTTGACTTTAGGCTACCAAAATGATGTCACTGAACATGGAGTTGGGAAGAGATGGGTACCACCAGCTCTTTTGAGGTGTGAGCTGGCTTCAGCCACGTGAGCACACCCCTGGGTATATCCATACAGTGGCTGTGGGCTTAGAGAGAAGGCACGAAGAACAGACCTTCAGACTACCTCCTACGATATAACACGAGCCAGAAATAAACCTCTGTCTTATAAGCCACTGAATTTTGGGGGTTGTTTGTTACTGCAGCAAAACTGACTAATAGAGACAGCAATTGTAATTTTTCCCTTCATTATTTATTAATTTAATCAATATTCAAGGAGTTTCACCACAGGCCAGGCACAGTGATTCGTGCCAGGAAAATAATGATAAGGAAAGTAGACACAATCCCTCCCCTCAAGGAACCATCACTGCTCTGAAACTACCGCCATTCTGAGCTTAACAATGTCCTTTTAAACGTGCCCTCCCATAGGCTCTCTAACAAAGCAGAGGAACTAGCATATTCCAACAACCGACAACGGCAAGGTAGCCTCTCCACCTCTCAGGAAAACAGAGAGGCGTCTGCTTTCCTCGCAAGACAGAGCCAGTTGTGGCCAGAACTTGACTTCCTGCACAGCCTGTATCCTCCAAACGCAAGACGCGTCTCTGCCTCAAACAGGAAACTCTCAAATTGGAGATATAACATGGCAAGTTCCTTCAGTGATGCAAGAGAGGAGCCACTTTTCACCTCAGAGTGAGGTGGAAAAAACTGTTGCCTCACCCAGCGTTCCTAGTTTCTTGGGGGAAAATTGATCTGCCTCATCCCTGTGGCTTTGCGTAGAGTGCTGGAGGCTGGGACAGAGTTCGCACGGCACTGCTGCGATTGAAGGCATGAAACTTCAATAAAGCAGAAGCACACAGGCTGTGAGGTCAGCACCACTCTGCCCAAGGCTCCGTCAGAGAGACGCCTTTCCACGGGTATTCTGAACCACGACATGTGTGTTGTCAGGCAGTTACCAAGTGCTCACAGCCAAGGATCAAACATACGCCTTCCTTGGGCTAAGCCCTTGTGTAAATATTGGGTTTTACATCCTGGAGATGGGCTCCAGGATAGCTCTCCTTTGTGCACACACTGCCTTTCTCTTTAGAGAATTCTAGGGCCCGGACCAGCAGGCTCTGTCTTTTCCAGAAAGCTGTTTTCTCTATGGATCCCTGCGGCTGCCTCACGCCCACACTTCACGGTCCGCCGTGTTCTTGCAGGTGGCACAGCATTCCGCTCTGTCTGCTCTGACCAGGGAACGGTTTTAAGATAAGAAAAGCAGACTTCAGATCTATAGGTTTCCAGTTCTCTGTAGTGTTTAAGTGCCCCAGATAGAAACTCTCGCCTCTACAAATAAGGGCTTTCACTACATAATTAAAAACATGCTCTTAGAAACAGACGTGATGAAGTGGAAGGTCACTGACTATTTTTCATTTAGCAAAGCTTTGACAGTGCTCTTCTGGATCCTCCAGTGTTCAGTGCTAAACAGGCGTGACTTATTCATCCCCTCAAGTGTCCAGTGATGAGAACTAAACAGCCAGTGGGAGCAAGACTCTTCTTGTTTGTTTTAAGAAATAACCTTTTACCCCTTATTTCAGAAAAATCAGGAAACAAAAACTTAAAAGAACAAGAGGCTAAAACCCCCAATCTCACCAGAGACATCCTATTAATAGCCTTGATAAAGAACCCTTGATGTTTACCCTTTGAAATCTTGTATACATTTACAGGCAGATACACGTCTCTGCATAATGTATATCCACAAAATTGGGACCATGTCATATACCCATTGCTGTCTTGAAATCTGCTGTTTTCACTTAATATGCTATAAATATTTTTCCATCTGACTGAACAGACTACTACCCCTTTTAAACAGCTGTTTAACACCCTGATAACATTTATTATGCGGCAGGCACTGCTTGCAATGCTTTATACATATTAACTCATATCTTTTTTTACAGAACAACCCAGCAAAGGTGGGTACTGTTATTATTGAAATTTTTTATAGGTGACAGAATTAAGACAAGGGAGATCAAGTGGTCCAAAATCATAAAGCTGCTAAGAAGCAGAGCAGGAACTGAAACCCAGGAAGTCTGTGGCCAGAATCTATGCTACTAACTGCTGAACTGTAAGACAACCTCCTTACAGTTGGTGTATCATAATTTATTTAAATAATCTATTTTAAGACATTTAGTTTGTTTCCATCTTTCACAGAGAGCTGAAATGAAATTCATGTAGTAAATATTTGAACAAATTCTTGATTATTTCCATTTCCAGAGGTGAAATTGCTTCATCAACAAACTTTCATATTTAGAGGGTTTTTAAAATTATCGAAATGTCCCTCTGAGTGGTCATCCAATTTACACTCCTGATGAAGGTGACGAGAGTAATTCTTTTCTGTATATTTCACTCCCGATATTATCACTTGTATTTATTTTCGTATTCTGATAGGCAAAGAAGGAATCTCATTTGTTAAATTTGCATTTTAAAATTACCAGGGTGGTGGTGGTGGAGGGGAGGGGCTCAAAAGCTTCTCATTGATCTTTTCCTGGTTCAGGTAAGTTCTCACTGGCGTTATTTGTAAAGACTTGGAAGAGGTCCTAGCCCACAGAGTGCACCTAAGTTTTGTTAAACCAACTAGTTTCTTCCCACTGCTGATGACTATCAGTGGACAAGGCTGGCTTCACCACACGTGTTTGTTTACCATGAAAGCCTTAGGGGCCCAAAGTTGGAAAATAATCTGGAAAATTCAGGTGGTCTGTTGGAGAGGAAGTGAGAAGTCATGGATTACTAGTCTTCGTAGATTATAGTCAGAACATCTGGTTCACGAAAATCTCTCTTTAGAATTTATAATCATGATTTTGTGGACAGATGGACGTACATGACAGCTTCTGGCAAACATTCAACAGGTGTAAGAGAAGAATATATGTTCTTCTTATAGGAGAGGAGATATATATAATATAAAGATAATATGCATAATATAAAACCTTTGTAATATATTTGCAAACATAATTGGACTTGTTGATTGGGTTATTCAGAAACCCTATATTCTTGTTTATTATTTGTCTACTTGACTTAAAATATTCTAAAATAAACAGGTGATCAATTTCCCGCAAGGATGTGCTTCGATCGTGTTCTCCTTTGTCTCTGGGAGTTTTGCTTTACGGAATCTGTGGCTTTGTGGTTTGTCACATCATCTTTGTGCATCCACCATACCTTTCAACAATAGGCCATGTTCTTTTATGTTCCACTCCGTTCTTTTGGCCTCGAATTCCACTGCACTGATGCTATTATATACACCTTCCTCTCTCTTTCTCTCTCTCTAGTATAACTCTGCTCATCTTTTATTTTAAAATGACATTTTTTTTTTAACTTAACCTGATGGTTTTTTCCTTTATCACAGGGAAATTTGGGCTATTTATATTTATTGTATTAATTGGTATAGTCAGCTTTATTCCATCAATATTGTTTATATTTCTCTTTGCTGTAATCCATTTTTCCTTTTTTAAAATTTTTGTGGCTTCATCACATTTCTTTTAATATCTTAATCCCACCCATAATTAATTTGGATGTTTTGCTAGGCTTTTCCATTTTGCAAGGTGTTACCTTCCCATCTTTCATCACGTGTAAACCTATGTTTGTCCATTACTAAGTCAAAATTAACTAATACCTTTGATCCTCCTACTCCCCAAAATGCTTCACTTAATGTTTAGTATCTCTTGGAAATGAAGAAATACCATTCTAAATAACCCCTGGATCAAACTGGTAATTAAAACTAAATTTACAAATTATCTAGATATTAATGAGGAGAAACAGTTCATAAAAACATATTGCTTTTAAAAATATGATTATTTGGGCTAGCTAGGAAACCCAAATACTCTGTAACATTGTTCCTCCTAAAAATACTGTTCTTAGATGGAACTTGGAAAACCAGGAAGATTTTTCCTCTTCTCCCTATCCTGATCCTCTTAGACCCAGAATAGAATCCTTCTCACTCCTGATACACTTTCAAAGCTAAATCACAGTGATGGCCAGATCTCTTACATCCAGGATGGCTCTGGCAGACTGTTCTTATGTTCTGCACATTCTGTAATTTCAGAGTGTCTTTTTCCCAGTGTTAAGTCATGAGTTGCATGGCAAGATACAATGGTCTCTCTTTTTAAAATATTTTTCATAATATCAAAGAATAGCTCACTTGAAGTCACAAATTTCCTTTAGATTTTACTGGGAGACAAATACAACTGGTGGCATTACCATCCATTCCTCAGCCTTCGAGACGCGTCGGGAGGGATAAAAGCCACACCTGTGGCTCCTACACCATTAAGCAGCACTAATGAACGTTCACATCAAGGAAGCAGCTGGGTCTCAGCAGCATCACTGAGAGCAGGGCTCAGCCACAAGAGACAGGGTGACCAGGTTTGGTCCCTGGGTATCAATTCTGTTTCCTGATGTAGTAGACAGAATAAAGGTCCCCAAAGATGTCCACACTCTAACCCTCGGAGCCTGTGAGTGTGCTACCTTTCATGGCAAGAGGGACTTTGCAAATGTGATGAAGGTTCTGGACCTTGAGATGGGGAGATGATCCTGGATTATGTGGATGAGCCCATTCTAATCAGAGTCCTTAAAAGTAGAGGACCTTCTGGGCTATAGTCAACGAGGGAGAGATGTGACTACAGAAGAAGAATCAGAGAGAAGTCACACTCCTGGCTCTGAAGTTGGGCAGGAGCTAAGGAATGCAGGCAGCCTCCACAAGATGGAAAAGGCAAGGAAACAGATTCTGCCCCAGAAGGAAACAGCCCTGTGTGTCCGACTTCTGACCTACAGAACTATAAAATGTAAAATCTGTGTTGTTTTAAGTCACGAAATTTCTGGTAACAGAAACCTAACACACCTGAGAAGGCAGGCAGTTAAGAGCAGGATGCTTACTTTGGCAACAGCCAGATTGCTTCATCTTATGTTTTGTAAATCTATTTAGAATATGCATCTTCTGCTCTCCCTTTGCAGTTGGAGGAGCTTTGGATGGAAAGCGAAATGGCACAAAGAATACAAAGAATCTGGCCCATTGCAATCTGTGGACACATTTCAAGGTTGAGTTAAGGAACAAGAATTGGCTCTTTAGCTCTTTTACAACATGTGAAGCATGTGATGCACCTGACCTCGTGATAAACTAGAGACTCTGTGAGACTAAGCTGCTCAACAGCCCTGTGGCTAAGCACGGGGAGTGAGGCTTCCCTGCCAGGCTGGAGTCAGCCACCGAATTTCAATGACTTCTTAAAAATAGGAACAGGGGTAGATTTTTGGTTTCCTCAGAGCAAGTGGCTGTGGTTCCTATAGAAGCCTAAACCCATGTGTGTTTTTGATACCAAAGTGTTCCTTTCCAGCTTAAATCTGTTCTGGTCATCAGCTTACGGCTACCCTGAAGTTTCAGCTTGCTTGACCTTTGACTTATCTTAGAAAAGCTACAATGTTCAAAGGCATGGGGGTCACTCGGAGGCTGGGAAATGTTAATAACAACACCTGAATTTTAATTCTGACCTCAGGACCCCACTACAACACTGATGCAGATATTAGCACAGCTTCTTTAAAAACAAAGGGCCACCAGAGAGACCATCACACACCCACCAGGCTGACAGCACTGAGTGCTGGCGAGGATGGGAGCCTCACACTGGCTAGCGGGAGTGAAAATGGAAAACCACTGGGAGAAGTGGCACTTTCTGGTAAAGTCACATACACACCTGCCCTACATGACAGCGTGTGTCCACAGAGACCTGGATAAACGTTCACGGCCCCGGCTGGAAACAGCCCACATGTCTGCCAACAGTATACAGATGAATTGTGTATATTCACACATGGGATACTGCTTGGCAATAAAAAAGGGCGAGCTAACGATATATGCAAAACATGAATGAATTTTAAAACACTTTGTTGAGCAAAAAGAAGCCAGACACAAAAAAGTACATGCTGCATTTATGTCAAGTTCAAGAACAGTCAGAACTAACCTATGATGACAGAAGTCAGGAAAATGGTGACCTCTGGAGGAGGACAGAGGGACTGGAAAGTCTTGTGAGGAAATTCTGAGGGAGGGACATGCTGTATCTTGACCTTGGCGGTAGTTACATATCTATACATACACACATACACATATACAGACATTCACATACACACACATACATACATATGTAAAAGTTCATTGAGCTGTAAACTTAAGGTTTGTATATTTTACTGTAGACGATTTATGCTTTTTAAAAACTGACATTTTTTCCCAAGGATAAATACTCCTATGTAATCAATCCCTGTTTACTAAGAATTCCATGCTGTGAAGAAAAAAAATATTTATTCCAATCGTCTTGTTTTTTTTCAACTGAATCTCTGAACTTAAACAGATACTCGCAGAACCCTCGAGCATCTGGTAAGTGCCCAACCGAAACATTTCACTGGAGTTTTTCAAGACTTGATCCCGGGAGCCCTTGGTGAGAGATACCCAGTAGCACCTGAACCTCGTCCCACGCCAACACTGACTCTGGCCCGTGTGCCCTCTCACGATGACATATTTTAAAGACACGTCTGGCTGAAGGTCCTGTAGGAGGAAACGTACGCCTGATTTGGAAAGTGGCAGTTCCTCAGAGGGAGCAGGAGAGACTGGAGTAGGAACTGAGATGACACACGCCGCCTCTGCCAGTACCTTCGCCCACCTCAGAGACGTCACCTCCTGTAGGAAGGCACAGATGCCATCAGGCCCGTAACACACATGTGCCCTCCCTGGTCGCTCACGATGCCATCAATCAGTGAGAAGAAGTTCTGTGTGCAGAGGTGCTCGGTTCCTGTGCTGTGACTGTGTGTTTGAGAGGCAGGTGATCGTTTCATATTAATGATAAATGCACATATTCCTTCTCTGACAGTCCTAATATTTAATTTATAAAGCCTCAATGTAAGGAAATTAAGTAATCCTTAACATAACTCTCCCCCTCACTACCATGGCTTCAGTCATTCTGAGAACAAACTAAAACACAATCTTCTTATTCTAATGAATGATCCTCTTCATTGGCAAAAGAGAAACTCTTTGGGATATCTATTTTTTTTTTTAGGAAGATCAGCCCTGAGCTAATATCTGCCACCAATCCTCCTCTTTTTGCTGAGGAAGGCTGGCCCTGAGCTAACATCCATGCCCACCTTCCTCTACTTTATATGTGAGACACCTGCCACAGCATGGCTTGCCAAGAGGTGCCATGTCCACACCTGGGATCCGAACTGGCGAACCCCAGGCTGCCAAAGTAGAACATGTGCACTTAACCGCTGCGCCACCGGGCTGGCCCCTGGGATATCTTAAATAGCTTCTAAAACATATTTAGGGGTTTTTTCCCCGCAGCATTGAAAAGTTTGTTAGGATCCAGTATTTACAGGTCAATTTCCAACCAAAGCAAAATTAATAGAGATCATCAATATTGTTCAGGAGAATGGATTTAAGCCATGTCTGATTTCTTCCCACCCCTTCCCTCTGCATCTTTGTCCATCCATTTTCAGGCAAGTGAATTGCAGCTCCAGCCTAGTGAAATGGGAATGGTTTCCATGACAACAGATTTTCGCTCTGCTAGTTAGAAGCTAAGATTTGACTCCCACAGAAATAAATCTCACCATGGGAATTGGTTGATTTTGTAAACGACTAAATAACTGTGCAATCATTTCCAAAGAAAAGCCTGTTAGAAGCTTGCATGAGCAAGCGCAGGTTATGCGAGGTGACTGCGGAATACGCTGCTAACCTCACAGACACGGCCATGCGCAGGGACATGCCTGTGTGAGCTGCAGCCTGCTCCGTCCTGCACCCACCGAGTGTGGGCTGCACAGCCTGGCCGCTTGTGAATCTCAGTCATGTTTTCATCTGAGGTGGAGGGAATAGATTTTAGAGCACCTCACAGCAAATGACGAGTGTTCACCTCTAAATGCCTTTCCTCTTACTTCTAGAAACTATTCTCAGGGGAAAGACCAGAGTCCCCGAGCTGTGCTTAAGGCATCCAGGATGGTACAAATTTAATTGCTTATTGCTGTTAAACATAGGCGCTATTGTGCAAGAATACTCTTTTTTCTTTACCATCATTTTCCCTTCTTAGTAATCTTATTTCATTAATTAAAAAACATATAGAAAAATTTTGTGTTTTTATTTTCATTTTAAAACCTAACATGATGTTAAATGTTTCAAATAACGTTTTATAAACATATTTTCATAATAACATTTATACAAATCATAATGGTTAATTCCGATTTCTAAGAAAAAAAAATTGCTATCAATCTAGCGGTATCTAATTAACAAAGTGAATCCCACTAATTCCATTCCTGAAGCCGTTCAGCCATGTATCCTTCTGGAGCAGCAAGTTCTGCTGGCGTGAGGAAGTGTCCCCAGCAGATCTGGGGAGCGAGGGAGTGTGCAGCTTTGAATGAGGATACAACATTCACGACTGTGATGAAAAGTGCAAACTTGCATAGTGCCAACTTGACAGCTCAGTCAGTCCCCACCCTCCCCAGCGTGTGATGCATCCTGCTCACTGAGCTGGTTTTTAGAAGCCATTGCAGTCGCCCCTCAGCACCCGGCCTGTCATCGTCCCCACTCAGAAGATCATCATGGCTAAATCTGGTAAAGTGTGCCTCTCCGGGTTGTGCACCTTTCTTGTCCCCTGAGTCCGTCCCCTGATTCCAACCCTCCGTCTCCTTCCTCCTCTCAAAGCTTAGGAGGAATCTGATAGCAGTCTCTCAAGAATGATTGGCCAAATACCCCATTATCCTTTCACTGAAATTCATTCACATTAAATTTTTATCTAAACCAAAGATTTCCTTTTTAAATCTTTTATTCCTAGTTGTCAAATGAAAGACTTTGTAGTTAAGGGAATTTTTGGTAATGTTGAGAAATGTGGGAACAATTTTGGCAAAGAAAGGAGACCCTGAAATTACATTAGTTTTACCTTGCTGGCGACAAAGGCAAAGCTGGTACTATCTTTTTAGGGTGAAGTCTCTCTCCTCCCACCCCTCCCACTGGGCATCTTCCTCCCTGGGGTAAGAGAGCCCTCTGAGGCCACTGGAGGCCTACTACTGGCAGGTGAGGGTGGAGGAACCGGCGTCCCTTCATCGCGAGCTTTTCCCAGAAGCCCAGCCTAACCTGCTCTGGTACAGACCTGCCTACCAGCAGCTCCTCTCCTTCCAGACTTTTCCTCAACTGTCTCTGCGTGAACACAGGGCTGGCCTCCTCCTCTGCCTCCTCTGATACATATATTCCTGGCATAAAACATTATCTAAGCTCATAGTTCACATTGTTCATGGCTTAACTTGCTTTATGAGGTCCGAAAATGCATAAATTCCGTTTCCTATCGTGTTTCTACCTCTGAACTCTGACTAAGAATGTTGTTACTAGAGTGCGTCAATTTCATGGCAACTGTTTTCCTGGATGTCTTCTATTTCCTCTGCCCATTTCTAGTTATAGGCTTACAATGACAGGACTCAGGTGTGCTAACAGCTAATGATTAGAGTTAAGTATGGAGAGAGGAGAGGTGTTGGAGAAGGAAGAACCCCACGTGTGTAGAATATGTGGTCTCGAAAGCAGAGCAGAGCTGAGACCTCAAGCTGGGGAGGGACGTCCAAAGGGGAAGGCAAGGAATTATGGGAACATGGAGAGAAGAGAGGTAAAGAGAGAGCGAAGATGGAGAACAAGTTAGAGTCGGATACTATCTGGGGTGGTACTGAGATGCCTACTGACTCATCAACACTCTTGACCAAGTCCATCAAACTAGGTGGAGTGGCCTCAACTGGGGCTAACCCTGAGGGCCTAGCAAGGAGCGATGCCACAGAAGTTCTATATGAAATTTGACAGGAAACCAAATATTAGGATTTATAACTTAGAGAGCCTTTATCTGTTTCTATAGGATATGCACACAAGAGTTAGAACTAGGCAGCTCACTAACTATGGGACGGCTTTTCAGGTCTCCGGCTGTAAATGAAATTGAGAAGAGGTGGTGGCTCTAAAATGCGTCAAGGTAGGCAGAATCGCATTCTCCAGACTCCTTTCCATGTGTCCAGTAGGGTGGACCACAACAGAGATTCTTGTGGGCAATCTGGAGGGGGAAAGAATTACCAGTCGTTTTTAGCTCACATACCTTGTCACTTATCTGCTGGTTCACCTGGTTGGTGAGAGGCAGCAGCTGAGCCAGCAACTGCTCCACCTTCCCCTGGATCCTTCTGCTTCTCCCACTCCTGGGCCAGGTGTGCGTGTACATTTAGTGCTATACGAAGGCCCCAGATTCTGTGGGACACCTGCCTCCCGTCACCAAGGTTGGAAGCAAGAACTGACTGGGGTTTCAGTCCCCCTCAGGAGCTGGCTTGTGTGTTCCAGCCTTCTCTAGCTCTGCCCTGTGGACTTCAAGCTCCAGGATCAGAGGTGAAGACAACAGCCTTATTTATAGAGACTGCTCAATCAGTTCCTCCCACAATTGTGCGAGGGCAAAGCCTGTGACAAATGCCCCGTCTGTCTAACTAACTAACCAACGAACCAACCAACTAGCTAACCATATCTCCTAGTGGTTCTGCTTCTTTTATGGAACCCTAACTGATACAGAAGTGTAAGAGGGGTTTGGAAAACATTTAATTCTAGAATAAGCAACTAAGTCTTCTTAAATGACCAAGAACACTGTGATATAAAAACCAAAATTGAAATGCAAATCAAAACCCACTGAGACACTGTCCCCGCCAGTTGCCCTGAGGAACTCAAGGGTGGGTTTGGAAGCATTCAGCTGTTTTTCCAAAGTGCTTTTTTTCCTTTTGTTATGTTAAGGAGATGCAGTCACCAACCTCCCTGAACCAGACCAAGCCTCACCAGGAGAGCTACGCCTGTGACTTCTGCCTTATTTTTAAGGCTGAGATCTCTCCAGGAGGTGCTGAGCCCTTATTACCATCACCTGCAGTGTTTGTGGAAGCATGTTTTCCATCTGAGCCAGTGCAAGCAAATACCCACCTCTCCCTTTTGAATATTCATTCCCCGTCTGAAATAAATGTCCCTGCTTCCCTTTGTTCGGGGACACCATGACTCTGGACACGATTCCTCAGGGTCTCCTATTTGCCGCAAATACACTTTACTTTGTGAGACAGCGACTTCTGGTGGAGTCTGATTTAACTCTCCAGGAGGCGAACCCACTTTGGTTTCGGTAACAATACCACTTCACACCCACAAGGATGAGTATAATAAAAAAAGACAGACAATAACAAGCATTGGAGGATGTGGAGAAGTTGGAAACTCATATGCTGCTGGTGGGCATGAAAAATGGTGCAGCCACTTTGGAAAACAGCTTGGCAGTTCCTCAAGAAGTTATATGGAGTTACCACGTGGCCCAGCAGTTCCACTTCTAGGTATCTACCCAAGAGAACTGAAAACACGCGTCTACACGAAAATTTGTACAGAAATATTCATTGCAGCCTTATTCATAAAAGCCAAAAAGTGGAAACAATCTGAATATCCATCAACTAATGAATGGATAAATGACATGTCATATCCATACCGTGGAGTATCATTCAGCAATAAAAAGAATGTAGTACTGATATGTGCTACAGTATGGATGACCCTGGAAAACATTACGCTAACTGAAAGAAGCAAGATGCAAAAAGCCACATATTGTATGAGTCTATTTATATGAAATGTCCAGAACAGGCAAATCTGTAGACCCAGAAGGGAGGTTAGTGGTTGCCAAGGACTAGGGGGATGGCGGGTGGGAGGTGGGACAGTGACTACTAATGGGTATAGGTTCTTTTTGGAGAGATGGAAATATTCTGGAATTGGATAGTGGTGATGGTTGCACAACTCTGTGAATATACTAAAACCAAATGAATTGTATACTTTAAAAGGGTGAATTTTAGGGTATATGAATTAAATCTCAATAAAGCAATTATTTTAAAAAATCAAAGTCATTTTGATAAATGGAGCAGGGCTTCAATTACATAAAATCTAAATAAAATTCGAAATGTAGGCAATTTTATTTTCAGTATAAGCCAACAGAAATCATAACGCTTCAAAATAATTATTAAATAAGCGTTGTGTTTACTTAGAAGGAAAATAGTACCCTCAGAAGACAATAAGGGCTCAAGGAAATAAGTACCATCAACCCAACTTAATAGTGCGATTTCAAAAGGCATTGGAGTGAATCTAGCATGATATCCTTGTAAAAAAGAAAAAAAATGTACCAGATTATTATTTAGTTGGGTGGATCATAACTTTAAATAACAAAGGGAGATTTCTGAAGGCAGAATGCAGGGTTCAGTCATAATGTTGGTTCTGTTTGGTTTAACTTTTTTATCAATGGCGTGTGGAAGGCTTAAAGGCAAAGAGGCTACAGAAAGTCGCATATGTTTAAATCAAAAGACAGGTTCAGGATCCAAAGAGATTCTGACAGTTTGGAGCAATGTCTGAATTGAACCACATTATGTGGTTTGCCCTTGATAAAATCTAAAACAAAAACTGCACAAGTACACGATTATAAGATGTGATTTTGCAGAAACATTTCAAAAAAGGTTTAGGAATTCTAGACAGTAGGTTCAGCAGGGGTCACAGAGTGATGTGGATGCAGAAGAGAAACTAGGTTGCACTGAGGAAGATCTGTATCTTTAGAAGGATCAACAATTCAAATTCCCGCAGGGGCTCCTAGTTGCTTTCTAACGTCCAGTTCCTCCTTCTTCCATCTAACATCCCTGTATTACTGGGAGCAGCAATGCGCTTGGCTAAAAGTCATTTCTGAACCTCCCTTCCAGCTACAACCAGCCAATGAAGCTCTTGCAAGAGGCTTCTGAGACAGTTCTTTAATGGGAACGGACTCAGATGGGAGGTGTGCCATTTTGCCCTTTTCCCCCTTTCTTGTTTTTTCTCTCTGGGACATGAGCTCAATGAATGGAACTCTGGAAGCCGTTTTGAACTACGAGGCAACTTGGAGGGTAGAAGCTGCAGGATAAGGACGGTAGAGCAGAAAGACAGAAGGAGCACAGGTCTCTGACGACAGCGTCACCATCACAAGCTGCCTGCCTGTCTCCATACTTATATTATATGAGTGAGGAAAAAATTTTATTTTATTTAAGCCAAAATCGGTTTTCCATTATGTGGCTAAATCTGATCCTAACTTGTGCAAGAGACGAGTAACCAATGAGTGAAACGGGCTGGGTGTGCAGCTGCCACTCCACCACTCCCTACCAACCCCCACAGGGATGCTTCTAATAGGGGTAGTAGTTTGTTTAAGGAAGAAAACCCCAGGCTCTTTCTCACATTAGCCTAATATTACAGCTGTTAGATGCCTTAGGATTGGTGGGGATTGTGACGAACTAGAGAATTCGCTTGTCTAAGAGAGTGGCTGCTTCTCAATTCCTGTTGACTGTCGTCATGTGAAAATATGGACAGATTTTAAATGCTGTGTGGGCTGACACTGTTGGGGCTACCGGAGACTCAGCCGTGGGCTGACTCAGCCTGTGAGCCACAGCTCAGCTCGGAGCTCAGGTCTGAGATGAGGAATCGGCCTCCTCCCCACGCACCAGTCGCATCCCTCCCGTGAGCACCATGTTTTGTTCTGGACATTGTGCTCCGAGGAGAAGACCTGGAAGATACAGGATGGAACGGGACATAAGAGTTGTCTCTAAATATTTGAAAATGACAAAATTCATTTTTTGTGGCTTTGTGAGGCTGACACTAGCTAATGATTACTTATGACAAGACGGATTTCATTTTAATTTAAAATAGAACTTCCAACTCTCAGAGCTCCTAGGAGGTGTGGGGGCTGCCTGGAGAGGGGCTGAGTTACCTGACCCTGGAGGCTTGGGATGGGACGTCAAGCTCTGATTGGAACAGTGAAGAGAGCAGTCAAGACCTAACTGGTGGGGGTTACCTAGAAGGTCCCTTCCAACTAGAGATCCTGTGGTTCAAGGAGCACTGTAGCAAATATCCCCACTAGAATAGAGGACATGTGCCATCATGGTCATTATGTTGCGGCGTTATTTGCCTTAACTCAACCACCTTCATTAAATCTGGATCTTTGTTAGAAAGGGGATCATGAACAGCCCTGATAAGCTCCCTCTAGTGAGCTTGACTACAACAAATAAGTCCATTATCTGTAATAAATAATTTTTCTCATTCATCTTTCTGTGGTCATCAAAGGCAGACCTCAATTCAAGTGTGAAGAAGCAACAGTATACACAAGGAGATGTGTTCATGAATTGTTTGTAGCGGTGGAAAAACCCTGGAACCCACCTCAACGTCCATCAAAAGAAGAAAAGACAAATAATACCCACACAGCAGTTACAGTGAAGGAACCAGAGCAACATACATCAACGTAATGTATCAATCTTGAAAACAGAATGTTCATTGGAAAAAAGCAAATTGCAATACAAGAGAGAGGTTAAAAACTCAGGCTTTGGAATGATAACATTTTAGAAATGGAGGACGGTTAGTGGTTGCCAGGGGTTAGGGATGGGGCCGGGAAGGGGGCTGGAGCAGGTTGTGGGGGTGAGAGAGAAGGTGTGGTTTTAAAAGGGCAACCTGCAGGATCCTTGTAGGTGGACTTACTGATAATCTGACTGTGGTGGGGTCTATACAAATTCACACAAGCGCTAAAACTGTATAGAACTTACACACGCACACACACAAATGAGTAAAAGTGAAACTGGGAAATCTAAATAAAGTCAGTGGATTGCACCAATGTCAATATCCTGGGGTCGTGTGCTACAGTTTTGCAAAACATTACCCCTGGGAAAAGCGTAGAAGGGATTTCTCTATATTATTTCTTAACAACTGCATATGAATCTACAGTTTTCTCAATTTATAAAAGAAGAAACATCACTTCAAATGTAAAAAACCTGGAAAATAATCTTGTTCTTTTGTTAGATAGAAATTTTAAAAACTTTTCACTCTCACAGAAGAAACAAAATGCTTCTCCTTAATAAAATTACTTTTAAAGTCAAAGAAAAAACCTCAGGCTTTGGAACCAGACTGCCTGGGATTGCTTCCTGGCTCTCCCACTTACTATCTGTGGAAGCTTGGACAAAACTGAAAACTCTGAGCCTTAGTTCCTCTTAGTAAAACGGGATAACGGTACACTCACGTGACTGAGTCGCTATGAGGGTTCGCTGGCTCAACAAACGTACAACGTTCTCAACAGCGCAGGCACAGCTTAAGTGCCCAGTAAATTGTTGGTTCTATTCTATGAACATTATACCACGAACGTAAATCTAGAAATAGGTGATCTTGGAATAGGAATCCACATGTGAATAGTAAGACTATAAAGAAATGCATGGAGATGACAAACACAAATTCAGGCAGAATCACCCCTGATAATGGGGAAGGGGATGTTCCTGGGGAGGGCACCCAGGGAGCATCATTTGTCTGCGCAGAGTGTTATTTTTCAAGTCCTGTAGCTCAAACATCACCTCCTCTGTGATGTGCCCTTGACTGCCCTGCCCCAGGGAGGACTGTCCGTCACCCTCAGACAGCGCCTTCATCCAGCTCTGTGACAGCACTCCTTTTTCCATGGCTGTGTTTCCCAGTGGAGCTCCCTGATGGCAAAGGGCATGTGCAACGTGCAGTGACTGACTATTGAGGAACGGGTGTAACGCTTAGAAAACCATTCTGCAGGATGATGCAATCACGAGACTGACTGGTTACCAGAGGTGTTGCAAAGTCAGGAAGCAAGAGAGGACAATTAACACCCTGCAGCAAGCTATTCCAAGGATAATTGATTAAAATATTCACGATGCACCAAATTCTGTTACTGTTAGAGCATGGGTGCCCAGCTACACCAAATTCCACTCCCGGACTGTTCTGCAGTGCACAGGTTTCCAGGTGAAGGTGGGGTCTGGCAGCTCAGGGAAGCATTATGGTATGGGTGAGCTCTGCCTCGGGAACGATGAACTGGCATGACGAAGAGGCCACGCTGAGTATCATGCACCCCCTCCCGGAGCCCAGTACTGAGAGTTCTCATCTCACAGAGCTCACAGACAGGAGCCACATTCAGTGTGACAGGCTAGGAAGACAGCCCCTAACGCTCTTGCCCGGTGAGCACAAGAGCAGCATGCTGAGTAAGTTTCCCTCACTTTCAAGAGCCCTCTTAATAGACACTGTTAAGAAAGTTCACGCACTTGTCTGCCTGTCCACAAATCAAATCCTCATGTTGAGTGTGGCCCCTGTGAAAGTCACTGATGGCTGGGAGGGACACCAAGCTCAACACGACCCAGACTCTGCCCTGGAGAAGCTGTGACCCAGGAGAGGGGGCAGGCACCCTAACTTAAATAACACCGGGGAGTGTGACGTTGCAGCGAGAGGTGTGCGTGCAGGCTCCGGTGGAGGCGACAGAAGGAGGTACCCGGTTCTCCTTTGGGGTGGGTGTGGGTTAGGAGAGGCCTCAGAGAGGAGGGGAGCTCCAGAGTCACAGCATTCCCGGAAGAGGGAACACAGTAAGCAGAGGCCAGGTGGTGTAGGACGCCCGGCACTGGGGGATCTGTGAGCGGTTCCCACGGCTGCAGCCAGGCTGTGAGGAGACACGGCCCAGAGATGTCGTGATGCCCTCTGTGTTTCCTGTGGTGAGCACAGCCATCGCTGGTCAAGGTGTGGCTAAATTTCTTAGATTAGCAAGCACAGGCACTCTTCTTGGTTTTATTCTGCTGGCTTTCAGAAAAGGTCTGAAGTATCACCTCATTAACAGGACAAGTTACCTGTACCCAGGGAGATGCAAGGCAGCCTGCCTTTAAAATCTGTTATAGAATCTTACTACCCTGCAGTTTTAATCTTTTGATATGTCATCATTAGAATAGCACTACACTATTTCATAAAGCTTCAAAGATTATTGATTTTGGCACGAACAATCATCAAATACAAAAACAAATGGGTGAGCTGGATTCTAAATCCACAAATTAAAGCGATCCCGTCTCAATCTTAGCATCTACATTAGCCAAGTTGAGCATAAGCACCATTCTGGGCTGCTCTCATTCTTTCATCAAGACCGAAAAGATTGTACCAGTTTCACTGTGACTTGCAGTCGTGCGAATGCTTCTGAGCAGCTGAAATCCGTGCATGCAGTGCAGTCCCGCCCTTCCCAACCCTCCCAGCCACCTTCATCACCGTGCCACCACCACTGCTCAGAGCAACCTGGGAACGGCCTTCAGAAAGAGTTACCGTCCGCTTGTTTTCTCACTCATTCCACACACACACTCACTCACACACACACACACTTGCAGTGGGCACCCACTCTGGGGTAGACACTGTTCTGTGCAATGGAGATAGGTGGTGGACAGAACAATTTCCTGCCCTCAGAGAGCTCACATTCTGCTGGGAGGCAAAAGAACAAAGACTTATCTGTATCTGTATCTATATCTATATAAGACATTGCCTCTCTCTCTCCTTCCCCCACTCTTTCCATGACGTTCCCCACTGGAACCCGGCTGCCGGTTTGTGAGGAAGCCAGACCACTGGGAGAGGCCGATGCAGAGAGGAACTGAGGCTTCTTGCAAACAGCCAGCCCCAGCTCGCCAGCCACAGGAGTGAGCCTGATCAGAAACGGAGTCTCCAACCCTACTCTCGCCCTCGGATGACTCTGGTGCCAGCTAACATCTGACTGCAACTTCGTGAGAGCCTCAGAACTGCCAGGTGGCTCCTGATTCCCGACCCACAGAAACTGAGGGAGGCGAATTGTCTTTAGGTCACTAAGTGGTGTCTGAGAGCCAGACCCACGTAAGGCTTTGCAGGTCATGGTAAAGATCTTAGATTTAATTCTAAGCATCATGGAAAGTCATCAGAGAGTTTTTAGTATGGAATTGACATGCTCTGATTTACCAGTTACAAAAAATATTATCATAACCAGATAGCTACAGGAAACCCTCTTTATCCCTGAAAATTTTACATCTTTTCTCCTTCCTCCTATCTCTTTATCTCATCTCTTTCATTCTAGGGACTTCTCCCAATGTCCCTCTCTCCCATTTCTTTTCTCTCAGTTATCCTCATTCCCTCCCTCCTGGGCCTGCCCAAGGCCACTCATGGGAGCTGTGACTCTCTTAGCCAAACCACCCCTGCAGAGAAAGGACTAGAGGGGAATGTGGGTGGGCGGGTGGAGGCAGGCAGGGCTTACCCGGCAGGCCTCTGCACACACTGAGGTTGGGAGCATCCAGGAAGAGATGCATTCACATGACTTGCTGATGTGGGTGTAACTAGCAGAGCAGTATAATGCAAATCGCTAAACCATCCCAAACTCGGATCATTAGTGAGGTGTAAATGTGGGCTCCCCAGGAAAGAGAGGGAGCAAACCACCCATCCTGGAGGTCTTTTATGCGACAGGCACAATGATCCAGCTACTGAAGTCTATTAATACCCGTATCTGGCTTGTCATTAAATTAATTCTCTCAACACATGTTTTTCCAATGGTGGAGAAAAGACCTATAACGTTGTAAAGCAAATTACCAACCCCCTAACGCTTAAGGAGATCCTTTAAAAATAACAGAAAAGCCAAGGTCTGTGAGCAGGATTAGGAATTACTTCTTAGTTAATAACGGCTCTTCAAAACCTTTTTCCCTCCATTGTGTGTCTGCTGGAATTCTTCTCCTGAGAATTAAATCTGACCATCAACAGCCTCATCCTTTAGCACTATTTATTTGTGACTATCATGGCTATTAGCAACATTTTATTTGTATCCAATCCCCATGCATTTAACCTTAAATAGGAAGGAGACAGGGATTCTGATTGCCTGTCGCAGCACATCCATCGACAGTTTCAAGGAAATGAGCTCTTGATTTCAAGCTCTGATGTGGGACAGAGGCTGCCAAGACTCTGTAACACTCGGTCTAGCTGCCCCCACCAGGCACTCAGACTCTGTTACTTAAACAGAGTCCTCCTCAGCCCTCATTCTTGACTCCACGTTCAGACATTATTGCCTATAAACCTCTGCGCGTGGACAGTTAGCGCTCAGCAGGACACATCACCTTACTGGCGCACCATATGAGCCCCAGACCTCACTCCCGACACTGACAGAGAGAATCTGTCATTTTACTATCTTTAAAGTTAAAAAAAAAAAAAAAAAAACCTCAGAATCTAAAACAATTTTGAAAAATGTCTTGCACAGAGCACTTTTATTTCATATTTATGAAACGTTTTATTAATGCTAATAAGATGAGCTTTATCTTAGGTACTCTCAGAGTATTTATCAGACTCTTAAGAGTCCCAAGATGAATCAAGTTTTCAAATGCCCGTTTCCTGCCAGCGTCCTGAGGGAAACCCTCTCTTTTTCTGAGTCCTTTCTGGTAAAGAGCTGAGTCCTCTGGAGCGGGGTGGGGTGGGGGTCTCTGACTGACTGGAAGCGATGCACAGCGCACACTGACAGTGGGGACGCTTCAACCCAAATGCAGGGAAGTTCACTCCACACTCAGTGTGTAGCGCACACTTCACACTCTTTGGGAGTGTCTGGAACACTCAAGCTCAACTATAAAATTGATCAGAACAGACATTCTTATGGATGGGAGGGGTTACAAATTCTCACCCAAAGAGAAAAACTATAAAATGCAAGGGAAATATTTATGGGCAAGGACGAATCTACAAGGGGCTGCTGTCTTAAAATGTTTAACAAGGGAAGTTGTCAATTTAATCAGCTATCTTCTCTAAAGATAGATGAATGGTCAACCTGATTTTTAAAAATTCATTATCTTAAAATCTAGTAATTCAAGTCCAGAGACTATCACAGAATTAATCTTTCTCTAGAAATCATTTTGACATCATTTTGAGAATATGATTTATGACTCAACAGAAGAGAAAGGAATGGCTCTTATTTATACTCATTTGGCTTATTACTTTGAAGGTACAATAAGTTATTTCACTAAGTACAAATGCCATCAATTGTAAGAAGCACCATTACTTTACGTTCCAATAAGAAAGAAGAGCATCGCCAGTTAAACCATGAAACAATGCTTTCTTATCACATTGAGTGTAAGACATACCCTGATTGCAGAGATGATGAAATGTGAAAAAATAAGTGTGGCAGGCAGACTAACGGCCCTCACACGTGTCCACATCCTGACCCCGGAACCCATGAATGTGTTAGGTTACGTGGCAAAAAGGAATTAAGGTTGCTAATCAACAGATGGGGAGATTATTCTTGATTATAATCACAATGTAATCATCCTGAAAGTGGAAGACAGAGAGAGAGGTGAGAACAGAACGGTCAGAAGAAGTGAGGTTGCTGGCTGTGGAGGCTGAGGAAGGGGCTACGAGTCAAGGACTGTGCGTGGCCTCCAGAAGCTGGAAAAGGCAAGAAGCGGATCCTTCCCCAGAGAGCCCAGGAGGGAGCACAGCCCTGACACCTGGATTTCAGTCCAGAGAGACCTGTCTCAAACTTCTAGCTACAGAACTGTACAAGATAAATTTGTGCTGGTTCAAGCCACTAAGTTTGTATAATTTGTTACAGAAGGGATAGGAAACTAATAAAACATACTTCTTAGAATCCATGAATACAATATAACTTGTACAAATTTGAAATTATAATATTGATGCTTTACTAGATATATAAATTCATAAGAATTATTCAACTATTATTCATAAGGAAACAGTTATAGATAATCCTGAAAATATTAATTAGGCACTCCTCTGCCACAGGGGACAAGCTTCACGAGGATATACAAATTCACATAAATGTCTGAAAACCAATTTCACCGCTTAACACTCCACTCACGCCTCTGATGTTTCATTCACTTCTATTTATTACAGATGTGGAAAAACATACCTTTACAATGGGACAGAAATTATGCCTATGCATTCATAATCCTTGGTCCAGCTAAAAAATCGGAATATTCCAGAAGTAGTAAATTCTCTCTAACCGGATCAGAAGTTAGTTTAGAGTCAGTGCATCTTTATCACACAATAAAATGAAAAACATTAATTGCCATTTATTTGGCTTTAAAATTGAAAAAATATCACATTCTTTGTGTTAGCCCTCAGTCCAGCACATAAATACATTAATTCTACACAAATGCAATCTTGGATTTACATCCTAAATCCAAGGCTGAATTTCTAAAAACAAATAAACAAACAAAAGGAACTCATCACGAAATAATCCCTAACGCCAGATACGCTACACTCGAGGTCCCAGATCTCATCATCTCACACCTACAACCTTAACATTAGACAAACCGGTCCAGCGCTCGTCAGGCAGTGTGGCAACATCCCCTCCCACGTGGACAGCGAGCCATCCCTCAGAGGGCCCGGCGCCCTGGACACAAAACAGGTGAGCAGGCAGCGCTATGCATTAACAGCTCAGCACGTCAGAGAAAACTATTATTTTGTTATTCTCATTCCATTATCCTTCTGGTTTCACAGTTCCAGGATCTTAAGTGCAGCCAGTCCAAGATCTTGATTTTTCTGGCCAACAGTTTTTTCTTTTTATTTCTTTGTTTCCTCTGTTGTTGCTGTCTTGTCACACACAGGCAATATGCCCAAGCCTTTCCCTCATCTCTTTCAAAACAAACGTTAGTGTTTCCAGCTTCTGGGATCAAGAAGCAAATATTTATTAAGGCAAAATAGAGATTTAAGGCAATATCTTGTGTCTGTCAACAATCATCAGCCTTGGCTTAGCTTCTGCCCATCAGATAAAAGAGTGAATAAATGAAGCCATCTCCACTTCATTCACAGAATCATTCTGGACCCTTTGCTTTTTGGAGAATTCATTGACGAGGCTCTCTGGGCAGCCAGCACAGGGCCTCAGGCTGATTCTATCTTCATGGCCACTGACGCTGCTCCGTCTTCGGATTCTTATCTCCTCACCCGAAAACCCCACCACCTGTGACAGAAATTGCTGCTCACACTTTCAGTGAGAAGCAGACTCCCCAAGTGGCCTTGACAGCAAATGCCTGGGCTAAAGAATTGTTGTTTTACTGATACTATTATAGATTATTGGGAGTGTTACTCTGTTTTACAGAATTAAAAATGTTTCTGTCTTCTAAAATAACCCAAAGAAATTTACAAAGATGCCCCTAGTTGTCTTCAAGAAGTTAATAATGGAAATCCTAATATTTCCTTCTACAGGTGAAGGGATTTGTTTTCTGAAAGTAATCATAATTAATAGTAAAACTTGAGTTCCCTATATTTTATAGTAATATTCTATCTGCTAAAATAAAATACACTCAATTTGAAACACTGATACGTCATATTTGAAATTTTTTCCTAGATTTTTTCATCTTTAAAATCTGCCTGTCAGCTGTTCATCTGTGACCCATTAAAAATATGACAAACATGGGCAGAACAGCATTGTCAAACAGCAGTTTTCAGGAGGTAGGAAAACCATGGTTTATTTTTCTTATAAAACCAAAATCATGGTCTTTATATCTGAATTGATTCATCTTTCTTCTAGTAATGTAGTCTAGTGACTAAAAAAATAGACCAAATTTATAAAATCCATAAATTAAAAAAATTCTTTTGAGACTAAAACATTTGTACAAGGCTAACCATCTCTGGAATTCAAGTAAGAGGGAAGAGGGAGATAGAAGAGATGTGTGCTGGGCTAAGTTGTTGCACACGTTTATCCACTAAAGATCAATTAAAGATAATTTACTCAAAGGAGAGAACTTTGGGCCCCGATTCCAAGCCAATTTACTCTGATTTTAAATTAAATTCTAACAACCTTGATTACTTAGTTTCTAAGTCTGCCACTCGCTAAAAGTAAAGCTTTTATAAACAGATTACAGCAAGAGGCATCAGCTGAGAGCCTATCGGTAAAGAGACTGAAAACAAGGGAAAATGAGGAAAAGCCCCAGGGTAACTTGGGGCCTAGGCTAGCCCCTCCACCTCCCGCCATAGGCTGAGGGCGCCTCTGCATCCCAGCGCAGCAGTCACACACTAGAACTTGGAGCCGAGAGCGAGCCTCATCCAGTGCCCTTGAGCTAGTGACCCAGGTGCTGCGAGCATCGAACCCACAGGACGGGAGTTATTTCCGATTTGCCCAAGTGAGATCATGTATGTGTCAGTTAGCTTACTGATTCGGCTGCATGTGACTTCTCTCCACCAGAATAAAGATGGCATCTCTTAGCCTCTCTTGCAGCCAGTCACGGCCCTGGAACTAACTTCTGGCCATTGGGTGTGAGGGGAGGTCACATGTGCGCCCTTCAGGACATGCCCTCTCTTTGCCTCATCCCACTGTGGTGGTGAGAGGGAAGGTGTGGTGGCAGCCATCCTGGGCCATCAGGATCATGGCAACAAGACCCAAGGTGCCTGGATTTCTGACGACTGCTTCAACAGGAGAGACACACTCAGCTCAGACTTATGCGAAACAAAGAAATTTCTATCTTGTTTAAGCCCCTTCAATTCAGCTACATGTGGTGAGTCTCTATCACACTAATTCATATGACAAATGCCCTGAAAATTCTGGATGGGATTTGTTATGAGATGTTTGAAGATTAAGAAAAATATTGCTGATCCTTAAGCTTAAGAACTATATTCTCAGCTCTCCACGTACAAATAAGAATTCTCCTGTGACGATCAGCATTTTTCTTCAGAGACCGTAGTAGGAAACAAGGGTTTTGGAGTCCTTGGGCTGACTACACAATTCTCCACGTCTCTAGCGCAGGTCGGAGGATGTTCTTAAAGGGAGAACTGATGAAATGAAGGCTCGGTCGGCCAGGCGTAAGGCCCAGCCCAGCATCAACACAAACGCTGCCTCCTCCCCATGCTGGTTCTTGGGAAATAACTCTTTCCTCCAAGGAGGGAAACAGTGGAGCACAAGATCAGAGAGCAGAGGAAGGGCAGAGATTTTTCATTTCCCCTAAACATCACTTCTGCAACTTTGCCTCATGTTACCATGGTAACCAGACGACTTCTGAATTAATTTCTACAGAAACAGCAATCGTTGAAGCCGATAAGCCCAGCATTCACCCAGGGGCCTTCATTAATAATAGGAAATACGGGCCATCTGCTAAAAATGCACACGATGAAATAGTCTTTTCTTTCAACGTTTCCTTTTAATTGTTCACCAGTATTCAAACTGGAGGCACAGAATCGGGGGCACAATGAAAAGAAGAGGAAAAAAACACAGCCCTGCCATGGAATTTAATATTCTGCTACTCCGGCTTTGGACATCTAACCATCGGTGTGGGTGCTTCAGAGTATTGGTTAGTAGCAAGGCCCTAATACCAGGTTCCAAATAATGCATTAAGTGGAAAATACGGAATAAATTCTGTGAAAGAAAGGCTGTGTCTCAATTTTAAGATTTTTATGAGTCTTTCGTTTGAAAAGAGTTCCATCAAACCGGAACACGCAGATGAATCACCTCCTGCCTGGAACACGCAGAATTCATAGTGGGTTTTCTAGCCCTCTCTGTCTTCCTTCTATAATCAAACTGCACTTCGCTGTTAGGATAATAATTCAAAAACAGCACTTTCATCATATTATTTACCTGTCAAGAATCTAAATGTTATTATTTTGTTTCCTCACTTCTCACTCCCTTAGAACCCCCTCAAAGGCCTCTATCTGCCCTTCGTCCCTTACTGTCCAGCTGACCCCTCTCCTCCTCACCGCCTCTTAGTCAGTATCATTACACCCTCTGCATACATCACACTCTTCTCATGTTTATGGAACCATACAGTGTGTGCTCTTTTGTGTCAGCTGTTTTTACTCGATATAAAGTTTTTGAGATGCATTCGTATTGTTACACATATCAGGAGTTTATTGCTGAGCGGTACTCCATCATGTGGATATTCCACAACTGGTTTACTGATGCTCCTGTCCACAGACATCCAGGCTGTTCCCAGTTGTAGGCTGTTTTGAATATGACTACTACGAAAATTCTTGTAGAAGTTTTTTGTGGACACTTTTCCATTTCTCTTGGGTAAACACCTAAGAGTGGTACTGTCGATTCACATGTAGATAGATGTTTAACTTTATAAGGAATTGTCAATTTTCCAAAAATCCTTTTATTCTCCCACTAGCAATGGGTGAAATTTCTAGTTGCTTCATATCCTTGCTAGTATTTGGTATTGTCAGTCTCTTTAATTGTATAAAACATAACATAAAATATAATTATAATGTACAATATAAAATGGTATCTTCCTGTGGTTTTGATTCGTCTTTACTTGGTGATTAATGACGCTGAACACCTTCTCACGTGCTTAATGGCCATCCTTTATTTTCTTCTGCAAGGCGTCTGCTCAAATATTTTGTCATTTTTAAATTGGATTGTTTGCTTTTTATTGCAGGAATATATACACCAGATTCAAGTTCTTTGATACATGTTTTATTTTTTTACTAGTCTGTGTCCTGATACCTTCTGATTGTAGAAAATTTTTAAATTTTGATGAAGTTATATATATATTGTGTGTGGGTGTGTATGTGTGTGTTTGTGTGAGGAAGATTGGCCCTGAACTAACATCTGTGCCAATCTTCCTTATTTTATATGTGGGATGCTGTCACAGCATGGCTTGATGAACAGTGTGTAGGTCTGTGCCTGGGATCCAAACGTGTGAACCCCAGGCTGCCGAAGCAGAGTGTGCGAACTTAACCACTATGCCACCAGGCCAGCACCAATTTATATATTTTTCTCTTTTATCGTTAGCACTTTTTGTGCCCTCTCTAAGAAATCTTTGCTCTTTCCAAATTGAAAATACATTCTCCTATGTTTTCCTCTACAATTTCATGGTTCCAATTCATACTTTCAGGTCTATAATCCAATTCAAATTACTGTTTGTATATAGACTGATGCTCATTTTTTTTAAATTAACTAATTAATTAAATTAATTATCCTACTTGGGATTCTGTTAGTTTTTTTGGCTCCATGGGTTGAAGTAATTCTTCAACTCTGGAAAATTCACAGGCATGAGCTCTTCAGAAATTTTTTGTTCCTACCCCTTCCCCGCTATTCTGGGACTCCAATGATATGTGTTAGGCCGTATAATATTGCCCCACAAATTTTAGACCTTCTGTCTGTTTTTATTAGTTTTCACTTTTTTTCCTCTTAGTGTTTCAGTTTAGATGATTTTTTTTTTTTTAAAGATTTTATTTTTTCCTTTTTCTCCCCAAAGCCCCCCGGTACATAGCTGTACATTCTTCGTTGTGGGTCCTTCTAGATGTGGCATGTGGGATGCTGCCTCAGTGTGGTTTGATGAATGGTGCCGTGTCTGCGCCCAGGATTCGAACCAATGAAACACTGGGCAGCCTGCAGCAGAGCGCGCAAACTTAACCACTCGGCCACGGGGGCGGCCCCTAGATGATTTCTTCTTCAAGTTGGCTGATTCTTTCCTCTGCTATGTCCAGTCTGTTATTAAGCCCAATTAATAAGTTCATTTATGATATAGCACTTTTCATTTCCAGTATTTACATCAGTTCTTTTTTTATGGTTTTCCTCTCTCTGCTTAAATCACTCATCTATTTATGCACGTTATCTACCTTTCCTACTAAATCTTTTAATATGCTTATCATACTTACTTTGAAGTCCCTGTCTGATAATACCAATATCTGGACCATATTTGGGTCAGCTGTGGTGACTCCTCCTGGTCTTGACCATGGGGCATAGTTTCTGGATTCTTCACGTTTCACAATTTTTGATGGTATGCCAGACATTGTACCGAAAAGAATAACTCAAGTGCCAATTCTGCTAATAGTAGAGTAGTTGTTATTGGAACAACCCTCATATAAGCATCAATTATAAATGCTGGGCAAAATACATATTTTAAAAGTATTTGAAGGCATTGGAGAGCAAGTAAAAGCATAAATTGGAAGGAATCACATGCAGATCTATGTTATGGGGATTTTCCTTGGGGGCAAGGGCAGCTGGAAAAAGCTGAGGTCTTACTGGCCTGTGGTCAGGGCAAACAGAGTTCACAACTGCCAGAGTGGCCAGAAATTGAGAGGGTAATCCTATAAAAGGGAGTGCTACAGAGAGCAGAACGCTGTGAGCTGCATTCAACCCCCTGGAATGTGTGGCTGATCCCTGAACTATGGAAGCACGAGAGACTCTGGAGAGCCCAGGGGAGCCCAGTGACAGCTGTAAGGGCGGAACAAGGGAGCAGAGACACCTATGGCTGTCACGGAAGGGAGCCTGAGCCTGGGCCCTGCAATGTGGAGCAGTTGGTAAACACCCGGGGACATTAAACTTCCACAAGATCAAAGCGATCACCCAGTAATTTATACATGCACCAGGAAAAAACACTCTTCAGAGAAATAACAGAAACCAGAATTTTAAAAATGTATCATCTACAATGTCCAGTATATAAGAAAACATTATGAGACGTGGAGAAATAAGAAATGAGATCCATAGTTAAAAAAAATAAAAGAATGAAAACCTGTCAATAGACAGCCAGCCCTGAAGGCCTAGTGGTTAAAGCTTGGTGGTCTCCGCTTAGGCAGCCCGGGTTCAGTTCCTGGTCGCAGAACCACACCATTCATCTGTCAGTAGCCATGCTGTGGCAGTGGCTCACACAGAAGAACTAGAATGACCTACAACTAGGTTATACAACTATGCACTGGGGCTTTGCAGAGGGAAAAAAAAGGAAGATTGGCAACAGATGTTAGCTCAAGGTAAATCTTTCCCAGCAAAAAGAAAAAAAATTGTCAATAGAAACAAAATCCACGATAACCCAGATGCTGGATTAGCAGAGAAATACCTCAGAAACAACTATTACAGTATGTTCAATGACTTAAAGAAAAGGATAGTCACGATGTATGAACACATGGGGAATTCCAACAAAGAAATGGAAGCTAAAAAAAAGAACCAAATGGAGATACTAGAACAGCAAAGTATAATATCTGTAATAAACATCAGTTTAATGGGCTTAACAGTATACTGAAGTGGGCAGAATAAAGGTTCTGAAAAGAGATCAATAGCAATTATTCAACCTGAAGGAAAGAGGGGAAAAAAAGGTTAAAAAAATGAACAGAGTTTCAGTGGCCTGCAAGAAAATATCAAGCAGCCTAAAATACATTTAATTAAAGCAGACTAAAAAGAGGAGATCAAGAATAATGCAGAAAAACCATTTGATGAGATAGTGGTCAAAATTTCCAAAATCTGGTTTAAAAAAAACCTGAAAATTTATAATTCAAAGAAGCTCAGTGAACTCCACATAAGATAAACTAAAAAGCAAACAAATCAACCAAACACACACCCAGACCATGGTAGTCACACTCCTAAAAACCAAAGAGAGAGAAAATCACAAAATTAACCAGAAAAAGACACATTACCTAGAGGGGATGACAATACAAGTGACAGCCACCTTCTCATCAGAAACAAAGAAGGAAAGATGGTCACAGAACACACAATTTTTAAAGTGCTAAAAGAAAATAAGAGGCAGAATTCTACATCAATGAAAATAACCTTCAAAGCTTAGGGCAAAATAAAGACATTTTCAGATAAACAGAAGCTAAGAGAATCTGTCTCCAGAACACTCGCACTAAAGGAAATGTTACAAGCACTTTTTTAGGGTGAAGTGGAATGATATCAGATTGCAATCTGAATCTGCAGAAAGGAACAAAGAGCACCTGAAATGGGGTAAACATATATGTATGATATATAAAGACTATACACTTTTCCCCTTAATTAATTAAATTTATTAATGTGTTTAACTTAAGGAATATGACTGTTAAAGGTGAAAATTACAACACTGTAGGGTGGTGTTTACACATATGTAGACATAATATATATGATAACAGCAAAAAGCAAGAGGTGGGGAACTGAACGGCCTGTTCCAGGGTCTCTGTTTTACGTCAACGTCAGCTCCAGGCAGACTGCAATCAGTTAAGGGTGCACATTAGACTCATGACAGTAGCCACTAAAAATAATGCTAAGAACTTTAGCTAAAAGCCCAATATAGCAATTATCTTAAACCCTAAAAAATGTCTGATGACCCCAAACAAAGGCAGGAAAGAAAAACAGAGAGGCCAACCAACCAGGCAGCAATAAGCAAATGGGGCCAATAGGAAAACGGCAGAGTTAAATCCACCCTACTCGATGACTATATTAAATTCAAAAGTCTAACCACCCCAATCAAAAGGCAGAGATTGACTGAATAAATTAATCCCAACTATAAGCTGTCTATGAGAGAAGTACTTTTTTTTGGTGAGGAGATTGGCCCTGAGCTAACATCTGTAGCAAATCTTTCTCTTTTTCCTCTCTCCCCAAAGCCCCAGTACATAGGTGTATATCCTCGTTGTAGGTCATTCCAGTTTTTTTATGTGAGATGCCACCACACCACGACTTGAAGAGTGGTGTGTAGGTCTGCACCCAGGATCCAAACGGGCAAACCCCGGGCCACCTAACCCCAAAGCACGCAAATTTAACTACTCGGCCATGGGGCTGGACCCAAGAGAGGTACTTTAAATATCTGTATTTTAAAGGTGCAAAAGTTAAAAGAAAAGGGACAGAGGGCCAGCTCCATGGCATAGTGGTTAAGTTCAGCACACTCCGCTTCGGTGGTCTGGGTTCCCAGGTTCGGATCCCAGGTCGAGCCTATACCCACTTGTCAGCCATGCTGTGGGGGCAACCCACATATAAAGTGGAGGAGGACTAGCACGGATGTTAGCTCAAAAAGAGGAGGATTGGCAACGGATGTTAGCTCAGGGCTAGTCTTCCTCAGCAAACAAAACAAAGCAAAAAAACAAAAAAGAAAACGGGCAGAAAAAGAAAGAAAATAATAAAGAACAGAAACCAATGAAATTGGAAACGAACAATAGAGAAAATTTTAAAAGTCAGTAGTTGATTCTTTGCAAAATACTGATCAAGAAACAGAGATAGAAAAGACAGATTACTGACAAGAGGAGTGGAAGAGAGGCTATCCCAACAAACCCCATGGACATTCAAAGGATAACCAGGGAACATCACCAACGGCTCTATGACAGCGAATCCACGTGTCAGATGGCTCCGTTCAGGCATGAGGTACAGAGCTGCTGGCTGTGAGCTCAACAACAGTGAATTCACAGCATGTATTAAACAAGGTGTCTATAAACAGAAACACATAACACGAGGTTATATATTGATCAAGTGGCAAAAATGTTGCGACCAGAGGCTGGCAGGAAGCCAACTCCGCCTTCCTCCGAGGAGGATGGTTCAGCGCTGGCGAATTCAGTGCGCGCGGTGACTCCGCAGACCACAACTACCTCGAGTGACAAGAAGTGACTGCATGCCTTTGTAAAAAGTGGACAAGCCAAAGACACACAGGGCCACGTGTCACCTGGGACATGAGACAGTGTATTTCTTTCTGGAGGTGAAAACTGTTGTTATTGCTCCTGTGGACTGAACATGCAAAGCCTGCTCATATCCTCCGGTCCCCGTAGGCACTGGACTCACACAGTCCAAGGTCTCTTTGTCTTGATGGAGATGGAAGGTGTCCAGAACCAGGATAGAAAATGATGAGTCAGAAATTCAGACAACAGGGACTGTCATATAAGATAATGTAAGATAATAAGATAGTGCAAATAATCTTGGGATATTAATACATTTACACTTTGAGGCTGATGGGGAAGACAGAATAAGACTCATATTGCCTAAGAAAGTGATGGCAAGTGGACACCATCTTAAATACCAAATCTGATGGGTCGGTACTGGTTTCTCAGTGTGCTGCATTAAGGATTCCAAGCTGTGTTTGAGTCACACCTGGATTCACTGGGAAAAGTGCCACGATTGGCGATGATGGTTGCCATGGGCCTGGAAAGAGGAGTGGCAAGGTGCTAGGTATTTGCCAGTCCTGGTCTCAGCAGTGTGAGGGGCACCAGGACGGGACGGCATGGCGACAAGGGGACCAGAGGGCACGGAAGGAATCTTTCTCTTCTTCCCAGTTTTGCTCTGGGCTGCCCATGCTTTTGCTCTGGGCGGCCCATGCTGCGCACAGCGGAAGGCACAAAGGGCAGGACTGGCAGCTCTGGGCTCCCAGGTAAATACCTGTACCTTCTGGACGGTCTGGGAATATCCCCACTTCTTTCTTGATCATTAGGTGAAATTTCTCTCTTCTTTATGGGGAGACTCCTGAAATAGTAGTCTTCATACTGTATCTTATCTTATTACAGGACAAAAAATACTGAAGGAGGGTAAAGCAATTAGGCTTCTATGAAAAACCTATTTGTATATTTGACCCATATCCAAGGAAAGTTCCTTAACCTCTGAAATAGTGAACTATTATTTAAAATTTTCTATTTTCTTGCCATAGAATCAGTTATGGATTAACAGACTGTACTACCCATCTAAATAAGGATTTAAAAAATAAAACAGCTCACATAATACATAGGAGGAATTCAATTTTTCATGGACAGGGTTTAAAAAAAAAAGACATAGATAAGGAACAAAGTCTTTCTATTGAGATAATGGACCAGAAAAAGAAGGCTTACCTCTGGAAACTTTTGAAATTCATATTTAATATGAAATCACAATTACTTTTTTGGAGGTCACGGAGGCTTCAATTCATTTCTTATAGACTATTTGAATAGCTCTTACTTTCACTTAAGAAAGAATTGTTCTCTTTTGAAAATGTATTTGCAATTGCACTGTTTGCTCTTAAAAAACCCTTCTCCCTAAATTGCTTTCTGCTATCTCTCAGTGAAGCTATGGAATATGCAGAAAACCTGATAAAGACTCGATAGAGAGCAGCGAGCAGGGCAGAAGCTCCGTGTCGAGAGAAGATTACAACTGAAAACAGAGGTGGCAGATCTTTTCTAATTAGTACCTCTGGCCCACAAGGAAAAAGCAACTTATTTCAGAACTAGGCTTTTTTTTAGTATGTATGGATAAAAAAGAAATTTAAAAAACAAGTGAGTAAAAAGAAGGCAGCTAACTCAATGGAAAAGTGGGCAAAGGACTTAGACTTCGTACAAATGAGGGTATTTAAGTGACCAGACAATGTACGCAAACGTGTTAACCACTGGTTACCACAACTCTGTGATTCCACCACACGCCACTAGGACGACTAAAACGAAAACACAGACCTCAGCAAGTGCCGGCCACAGCGAGGAGCAGCCTGGTGGGACATCCCACGCCCCACCGCTCGGTCACGCTGTCGGGCAGCGTGCACTGATGCTAACCTTATGCTCACCCATCACCAGCAACCCTTCCTAGGGAAACACACAGCAGAACTGCTTACCTTTGGGCCCCAAAGGACGGGTCTGTAACGTTTACAGCTACACTACTTGTAACAGCCAAAACCTGCCAACTGCCCAAACACCCACCGGTGGCAGAAGGGATCAATTGTGGAATATTCTTAAAATGGAACACTATAAAACAACAAGAATGAATGATCTAAAACTGCATGCAGCAATATGAATTAATGCAACAAACATGAAGATGAGCAAAGGAAGCCACACGTAAGAGTGAGTGCTGTGTGAGTACATTCATGTGAGGCCCCAAACCAGGCAAAACCAATGTGCTGTTAGAAGTCGGGATGCTGGTGACCCATGATGGGGCGGGCCGGGATGCTGGTGAGCCCCGTCAGGGGCAGGCCAGGATGCAGGTGACCCCTGGCAGGCTCAGGTCGGGATGCTGGTGACCCTTGGCAGGGGCAGGCTCGGATGCTGGTACCCTTGGCAGGGTGGTTGGGATCATCCACTGGGAGGGAGCAAGAGCAGGGCTTCCGGGGGCTGACAACATTCTTTCTTGATTTAGTGCTAATTACACAGGTGTCATCAGTTTGTGAAAATTCATTGAGCTGTATATTCATGATTTCTACACTAAAACTTCCCGCAATGTATCTTTTTTCCTGCAGCTGCAGGCTTAAATAATTTTAGAAATTATCTTAGAAAACTTGCAATCTGGCAGTTCCTGCCACCTGACATAAAGCAAAAGAGCTAACGAGGAGTGGTGCTGTGCAGGGGCTGGCTTGTCCTGGCTCTTCTCAGCTCCGAGGTCAGTGCCCTCATGTCGGGTAGCCTACGTCAGCCATGGCAAATGGCACAAATGGCAAATGGCACAAATAAGGGCTTGACGTATTTACCAGCAACCGTGGACAATGACAAAACCCCCACATCTGTTTCTTCCGCATCAATAATCATCACTTGAGATGGAAGGATGTGGCACCTGAAATGAACACATTACTCCTCTTAGCAGTTCAGCACCGGACTGTGGCTCTTGTCCTCAGAGAAGGAACTCCAGGCCAGGTTCGCATCCCAACTCCATCTTAAAAATCCCCACGATGTGGGTGAGAAGGCCCAAGCACACTCACCCATTTTGTTCCCACCTTTCATTTCTTTCAATCAAATCTTCCTTCTCACTTTAGGAAACAAATAGAAAAAAACAGCTTTTTATTCTTTCTGAACCGCCCTCTCCAGCCCGCTCTTTTCTTTCTCTGCAAGGAAATGACGAATGTCATCTGTGGACAAGAATCATGACAGATCCGCCAGTGGGATGTCCCACGCAGGATGGGGAAGCAGAGCTCCAAGCTGGGGGTCCTGTGCTCCCTCTCCCCGCTGGGCGTCCTGTGCTCCCTCCACCTGTGCTGTCAGCCGCCCTCTCTCTGGCTCTGGAGCCCCTGGGGCACTTCCAAGGCCTCGTAAAATGAGGGGAACAGAAGATGCTGCAGATACCTGGTTCATCGTCCTTTGATCCCCAAATGTTGAAGCCCCAACGAAAAGACTTGAAACAGGAGGAAAATTAAAGAGCCTCTTCACAAAGGCACGAGCAGCAGGTAGCAGACAATTTTATCCAAGAGTCAGAGAAACATCAATAAATCCAGATCCCAATTAAAGTTGCCACTGACTGGGCGCTTGGCTCTATCTGACGGTACCTCCTTCCACACACGAGAGGCTGGGGGTCCAGAGGAGTCAGCGGGTTGCCCACGAGGCGGACACAGGTCCGAACAGGAGCCTCCAACTCTGCGTCTCCTGCTTTTCCTATCAGAGTTGGCCTCCACTATTCCCAGTTTCCTGATGGACCCCACCCCCACTCTTACTCCATGTTAATGTTTCTGAAATTGGGATGTACCTTACAATTCGCTTTCTTATTTTTTCTAGAAAAAAAAATTTTAAAGCCTGTTATTAAGTTGTTGGTGTCCTGGAATCTAGGCAATGTGGATTCACAACAGATATTTACTTTTGAAAAATAGGCATGTGCCAAAGATTTCTTTATATTGAAAGTGTCTCTAGTACATTTAAAATAGGACTTCATCTACACAAAGTTTTCAGGAGCACACGCCCACCGGAGGCTGCATTTTGGAAGCACGCCTTAGCAGCTTGTTGCCTGTCAATCTTTTTCTCATTTCTGCTGCCCTCCTTAAAGTCATGGCCCGAATGAATTCCTTGCAAACACTCAGAGGTGAGTGAGAGTGAGGAAGCTTTGGAGCAGCAGGCTCTGAGGAAAAACAATTGGTGAAACAGATGGCCGAACTGCCCTAACTCTCAGGGCTTTGGGGGAGGGGTCCGATCTGTCTCAGTTTCTCACTGCTCTTGGCCAACTTCTGAGTGAGGGTTAATTTCATGTGTCAACCTGACTGGATCACACGGTGCCCAGATACCCTGTTAAACACTATTTCTGGCGGGGGGGGGGGGGGGGGGGTGTGAGGACGTTTCTGCATGAAATTAGCATTTGAATCAGCAGGCTGGGTAAAGCAGACGGCTCTCCCCAGTGTGGGCCAGCATCGCCCAATCCACTTGAGGGCCCACACAGAAACAAAAAGTGGAGGAATGCTCTTTCTGCCTGACGGCTGAGCTGGGACACTGGTCTTCTCCTCGCTCGGACCAGGTCTTACACCATTGGCTCCCTGGTCCTCAGGCCCTCAGACTCAGACTGAACCACAGCACCTGCTCGCCTGGTCTCCAGCTCGCAGGTGGCAGGTCACGGGACTCCTCAGGCCCCAACTGCATGAGCCAATTCCTTATAATAGATCACAATATACCCTATTGGTTCTGTATCTCTGAAGACCCCGGCTAATCCACCCAACTTCTACCTCATTTGGTGTAAAATGCACTGAACGCAAAAGAATCCTTCAAGGGCTCTCTTGTCAGAGAACATACAACTTAAAAGAGTATTACAGCAAGGATTCAACAACTATTCCGTGAAATAAACTTTAATTCAGCAAGCAGGGTTTACCCCTCTTCTTTTCTCACTGCGGCATCCCCAGCACCTACAAGAGTACAGAAGCACCAGGACGAATGACCGAATGACCTCTGAGCAGTGAAAGCATTAATCACTGAAGAAGGTCTCATTGAGCCTGCCCTGAGTAAGGGGGTGGGGGCGTGTTCACAGATGAGGGAGCCGAGTCACAGAGGGCTTAAATAACTTACCAGAGGTAAACTCAAGTACGTGAAGAAGGCGAGCTTTTCTGGCTCCGAAGCCTGGGCTCAGAATCTCCTGGCCCCTCTGCTGGAGGAGCGACACGTTCTCCAGGCCAGGGGTGCCTCTGAGGGGCTGTCAGAACCTCCTGCCAGAAGTTTCTGTCTCCTGGGCCGTGCCTCTCCATTTCTCTATCCGCTGCCTCTGTGGAAGGTCCTGTGTCTTTCCCTCTTTCCCAGGAGGGACCGACGTGTTAGGGGACCAACTGTCAGAGTTTCAGCTGCCCTCCACGCTCCGTGCAGCTCTCTACTCTATGGGTGCTCCATTCTAATAAAAAACTCAGATTTATCACAAACGACTTTCCCACCCACTCATTCTCTCATTCAGTCCGTGTCACTGCCCACTGGCAGGTGACACTAGCTCACATTACTCAGGCACTGATTCTGGCCGGGCGCTGTTCCAGGGGCTCCGTGTCTGCCATTCCCTTCATCCTCACCACAGTCCCGAGAGGTTGGTCTGATTATTATCTCCATTTTTCAGATGAGAGAATGGAGGCACAGAGAGGTGAAGGGACTTACCCAAGTTCACACAGCTCAGCGGTGGGAAGGCCAGGGGTTAAACGCAGCCAGCCTGCTTCAAGGCCCAGCTCCTTGCCCCTCCACTGCGTTGCCTGAACAACAGCAGATGAAGAGACAGAGCCCACTCTTGCGGCCCCACACCAGCAGGCCCCACAGCACCTGCGGGCAGTGCCCCTGTGCTTTAGCCTCAGCAGGTCTCCAGTCCTGGGGCCCCAACTCTCCCTTTAGTGCTCGCTATCAAAGGGCTCAACCAGAAACTGGTTTTTCGATTTCTGCCATGCTCATTCTATTTCCTGTTTCTCCTGACTATTTTACTGTCTGTTAACCTGCATCCCTGCTGTGCTTGTCAGATTCTCCCAGCTTTTCCCCCCAGTTTTACTGAGATATAATTGACACACATCACTGTATGAGTTTCAGGCACACAGCGTGAAGGTTTGACTTACACATCGTGAAATGATTACCCCAATAAGTTTAGCTAACATCCATCATCTCATATGGATACAATAAAAAGAAATGGGGGAAAAAAAAGAAAAGAACCTTTTTCCTAGCTTATATATAGTGTCAAAATGCTTGTCATCATTTGCTTTCAGTCAAAAAGACACTAATGTGGCAACTTGACCACGGCATGCAGGATCAACAGCTTTCAGGAGCACCGAGGGAGGAGCCTCATCTTTCCTGTAGGTGACACGAAGGTTGGAGTAAGGTGAGCATGAGCCGTCAGACTTAAGTCCTGGCCCTCAGTCTCAGCGTCAAGCCGCATGCAGCCCTCCTACCCCAATTCTAATGACCGTTACTGTTAAAGCGAAGAAACAGTCCACGGCGGGAAAGACACTGACAGGCAATCACATCTCACGGGACAGCTCACAACGCAAATCCTATTCTGACAGCAGCCGTTCCACAACCCCGGTTTTAATACGTTCCAAGAACCAGTTCTTCTCAGAAACACCTGGGAATAAAAATGGCCACACGCCACTACCTGTGTGACCATTATCCCGTCGTCTTTGGGGGCATACAGAAGTGCTCCGTTTAGGTAGTCACTGTGTGAATCTCCTGTTAAGCAGCTGAATAAACCCGGAGCTCGGTGCCACTAAGCAGCCAGGGGTCTCACGCTACGCCATCCGTGTCCCGAATCTGAGGCAACAGTGAGGGCCTCCCCCAGGCCACATGGGGCCTTGAGGTGGTTATGCGAGGGGGGAGCTCTGAACGCAGATCACCTGAAGTCCCTAACATCGCTGGGAAGGCTGAAGAGCAGCAGGACAGAGGGAGGTAGAGGGTTTAGTCTAACACTGATCAATATGACTTAATCCCTGAAAAAAACCAGAAGATGCGAACAAATACTAAGTGAAATTAATTTTCATGTCTAATATTTATGCAAATTTTATACCAATCCCTTCAGATATACTAATTAAAGAATTTCTCTGAAAACACTGGCTTAGTTTTTGATGGCTGCATCTCATAATGATAACCTTTTGTACATGTACTTTTAGAAAACTTACTAATTGACCATAAGCCAAAAGCCATCATAACATGCAAATTAATAACATAAATGATAGATTGATGACTTTGTTCTCATAAAAGTAAGCAGGAGCCTTAAGGAAGCGAAATGTAATATAATTGAACTATTTGGCTCCACTCAGAAGACGGCAATTGACAAGTCTTTGGCCAGCCTCCAAACTGTGCAATCACTGTCTACCTTCTAATTCATTCCTTCCCTGTTTTGCAGATGAAATTTACAAATTATTCTTTACTTCCTGCCTTCAGTGTAAGCAGGGCTTCCAGGCTCTACTGAATATCCACATTTCGTGTCAGTGGTGGCTATCTAGCAATGGATTCTGTGTTTGTATTTAGTTAAATCATTTTACAGCGTGTTTCAAAAGAAAAGAGTTATGTGAGTGCATTTTTATACAACCCAGACGTACGTGTTGGGACCTTATTTTATCGCCCCAAGTGCTGGGCCAAGCAGATCTCAGTAACCTATTGTTGGGACCAGTGCCAGCCCTGAAGCTGCTACCCACGAGGTATGATTTGGGAGCTGTCGGCACTCAGACCTTCAGTGGGAAGGAAGCCAGGGCTGGGAAAACCAGCGTCAGGCTGGAGACAGAGGGCGCACAAGCCAGATGGGCGGGCAGAGAGACTCCCCAGAAGTTGCTGGTCAAGGACCTGGAGATGGATGAGCAGACTGGACACACACTGGTCAGAGCAAGGCATGCAGATGACCAGGAAGGAAGGCACATACATTGGACCCAAAGCTGAGCTTGCAGACGGGTAGGCAGGAACTGGAAGGTTCACAGGAGGAGGGGAGGGGAGGAGTAGAGAATGCTGGTGGTCAGGCAGGTGCCAACAAAGCTGACAAGTAGTGCAGCAAAAGGGGAGAGGACCAACAGGAGACTCTCTTTCACTTCATCCCACAAACTTCTTTTGTGCTTCTGGCTAGAGCAGAAGCCAATCCGAGTGGACGGCCACACTGCCGCGCGGCATTCTCCCAATGCGAGTGGACGGCCACACTGCTGCGCGGTGTTCTCCCAATGCGAGCGGACGGCCACACTGCCGCGCGGCATTCTCCCTGTGTGAGACGCAAAGCAGAGCCCACTGTCCACAAATCGCTCCTTTCCCAGCTCATGCTGAAACTGTACCACCAGACTGATCCTTTGAGCAAGGGCACCGTCTATTGAAGGGCAATGTTAAAAAAAGAATACCTTACTGATAATGTAGGAACACTAATTCAACAGTATACACATCTATAATTTCCCATTGAAGAGAACAACACGGTCAAGGTCACCTGGATAGGTGTGGACGTGGAGCACAGAAGAGCTGGGATCACGGTTGTCCGGGGCGCGGAAGAGCACCCAAAGGAGAGAAGAGGGGACAGAAGATGGATGTCAGAGTTCTTAACCGAAGTTCTAAGAAAGCAGGGGTTTTTGGTAATATGTACTGTATGACTTTGGTAATTTACTGAAGTGTTCTGGGATTTATTTTTCTGTCTTGGGAGGGGGTTGGGGAAATGATCGCAAAGATCCAGTGTCCCAATTCTGTCAACTCATAACTCAAACGTAGGGGAAGAATCCACCAACTTGACACCCTGGAGTGACTTTTGTGAATGGTAACAGTAAGTAACAGAAACCACAGAACCACTGGAACTTTATAACATTGCACTGAAGTAGACTCCATCACCAAAGTCAGGAGAAGTGGAACTCGGGGCAGAGGAGGCACAGCCACCACATCCAGGGACCTTGATCACTACATTACTTCCTCCTCCTGCTTTTGGACCTTTCCATGTTTCCTATTTGTCAGGAGCCAATCCTTATAGACCTTATCTGAGCTCTGCCTCAGAACTGGCTCACAGAGCTTATTGGTCAAGGAATTAGCAGTAGGTCATAGGAGGCCAGATTTGACAAGTTTTTCCTCACACTCAGCTCTGTGTCTGCTTTTTGCTTCCTGTGTCTCTAAGAGATGAGACACTCCTATCGCTGTCCCTTCCATTGAAAAGTGAGTATGTCTCCAAGATATATAAAGAACTCTTACAACTCAACAATAAAACACAAGTAACTCAATTAAAAAATGGGCAAAGGATCTGAATAGTCCTATCTCTAAAAAAGATATAAAAATAACCAATAAGCACATGAAAAGATGCTCAACATCACTAGTCATTAGAGAATTGCAAATCAAAACCACAATGGGACACGACTTCAAACCCACTAGGATGGCTATAGTCAAAAAGACGGATAATAGCAAGTGTTAGTGAGGATATGGAGAAATTGGAACCCTTAGACATTGCTGGTAGGAAGGTAAGAGAGTGCAGCATCTTCAGGAAAGAAGAATCAAGAATATTCTCAATGCTAGAAGTATTAATTTTCTCTTTGGCTTCAGGGTTTTTAAAACTCATGTAAAATATTTATGTGTTGATTTGCCAATTACTACCAGTAGTTTTAGTAATCTTTTTTTTGAGGAAGATTAGCCCTGAGCTAACTACTGCCAATCTTCCTCTTCTTGCTGAGGAAGACTGGCCCTGAGCTAACATCCCTGCCCATCTTCCTCTACTTCATACGTGGGACGCCTGCCACAGCATGGCTTGCCAAGCGGTGCCATGTCCGCACCCGAGATCTGAACCGGTGAACCCCGGGCTGCTGAGAAGCAGAACGTGTGAACTTAACCGCTGCACCACCAGGCCAGCTCCCTTACTAATGTTTTGTATCCACATAGCAAGACCTTACTATCAATTCAAACTTTTCCACAGAATTTTTATACACAGTGACCAGAGGAGTCATAAATCCATGTCTGAGTCCAGGTGTAAGGTGCCATTTTTGAACTGGGAGTGGTAGTTCCATTCTGCATCCTTGCACATCATACAAGTTTCTATATACTATATTTCTTGGTCTTCAAGGTAGACAGTAGAGAAAATTTTATTTAATACTGAATAATGTTTTAATTCCACCAAAAGCAGATTCACTGCCATAAAGGCAGAGGACAGCCAGACAACATGAGCTGAATGTAAGTGTCAAGCCTCTTTACACTGGCTGGATTGTGTCCTGAAAGCAGTCGACCATATTCCTTGCTGAGTCTTGGCCAGATGATTGATGATCAATAAAATCAGTAACAACTGCTTGTTGAAAGCACCACAGATTTATCTGTGCCACGTAGGATTTTTAGACTGGATGGAAGTCCGCTTTCATCTGACTAACGTGCTCGGGGTAACATTCCAGAGATGCGGGAGGGGGCAGGGCATAGCATAAGCAAGACCACTTTATCAAGCTCACGAATTGGTGCGTCTGGTGATGGCATAAATCTCATCAGGAGCACTATGAAATGGACTACACACATCTAGAGTAAAATCCACTGCTGGTTATCTGCACAGATGAAAAAAAACTAAAGAGCAAATGATTAAAAATGGTGGATTATGTTATAGAGTCATTTCCCTTAGCTTTGGGGAGTAGTACTTAGAGTTGAACCTGTGCATGTTTGACTTTCTGAGCATTTGCTTCCTACAAAATCAAAAAGCTTTGGGTGGAAACTGTCACTCCCCATCTTCACATTTACTGCATTCTGCAACCTGCTTTGTTCAGAGACCAGATAACGTCTTAGACTGACGTACAGCATGGTCAGAGCAGCCCGGCTCTCTCGCAGGCTCTTCCTGGAGCATGGGAGAGCATGATAAATACTTGGCATCAAATAGTTGCCTCTCAAAATGCAAGCTGCAAGCAAAGGAAAAGTAAAGAGAGGATGAACAAAAATCTCAATAAAGTGGAACTGATGTTATCTGGCTGGAAAGTCAGCCTCATACAAATAAATCAGCAGTAGATGGGAATTAACCATTTACGTGTACCAGCTAACAACAGAAGGCAGCTATCCCCACACCAAAGGACAATGCCTGGCATTCGACTTCCAAAGCTAATTCTTTAAGGAACAGTTTCTTCTTGGATCAGAGCTATTCACACAAAATGCACAGTTCTGGTTCTACGAAAGGCTTGTGAAAAACAATTTTATCTGCCAGTGTTTAAGTTCATTCTTCAAAAATAGGCTTTTCCAGTTCACATTTTCCTTTTTATATATATGGTAAAACGCAGGTCAGGAATACATGTATTTTCTTTTAACGTTCTCAGCAAAAGACACAAAAAAGAAATGAAAGTTAACACAGAGCAGATACCTGCTTACAGGTTTAAACATATTTCTGTTTTCCAAGATAGACTTATAAATATTTTGGATTTGCAGAAATAAAGATACTTAAAATGCCAAAAAAAAAAACCCTCTACTTATTCTTTTATGTCATCTCTGTCTATAAATCTTGAGATGATTATTTTGTTAGAAGAGGGACAATAAATCCATGGCTGGACTGATGGAACCTCACTGTCCATCTGTCGCTAGCCTGGTTCTGACAAGGAGGCAGGACGCACCCCTCACAAGGTAACTGGCCTACCTGGTGCATCTCCAATGATCTGGTCTACAGAATACTCAACATACTTGTCTCTTCATTCCCTCCGTGCCGTATTTTCCTCTCTCAATTAATTTTGTCACAAGGGAAGTTAGGAGACAAATGACTTTTAATTTCTCAGTAATGTTCATACATGAGAACTAAAGGATCTCAGTTATTTGTCACGTCACTGTAATTTATAAGACCATAAAGCCGTGCTTTAATAACTCTCATAAATATATAACAGGTCCTGTATTTCCTGTGATTATCAGGAGGTAGGACAGACAGAAGCTTAGCACATGAGCTATGGAGTCAGACAGCGTGGATTCAAAGCCTGGCTCTGCCACTTACAACTGGTAGGACTTTCTCACCTTTCTGTGCCCCAGTTTTCTCGTAGGAAGATGTGCAAATTCTGAAGATTAAAGGAGAAAATGCCTGGAAGGGGCTTAGAACAGTACCCGGCATATAGTAAATGTTTGGTACATTTTTAGCAAAAAGTATGAAATACAGGCTTTTAAATTTAATTATTACTGTCAGGCTAATATAGCAAGTTTGAAATATTGGGATATGCTGCCAATCATTAATCTTCTTCTTACTGATTCTTTTCTTCTTTAAACAAACCTTTCTTTAACATCTGCTAAGTGCAGAAATGGGGGGAACAAAGATATGTAAGAAACGTCTATGACTTTGAGTTATTAGGGTCCAGTGGGAGATTCTAATAGGTGCAATTATAACACAGTGGGAGGAGGTCCAGTGTTGGAACACAGAGGCGGGAGCTATGAAGGAGGGTGGTAGGAGACAGAAGACAATGTGGGGCCACACTGTGAAAGGGAAGGAGACCGAGATGACCAGGTCTGTGTAGACATTCTGGTACAAGCAAGAGTTGAAACCACGGGGTGGATGAGCCTGTGGGGATAGGCACGTCCGGGAGGAGAGAAAAGTCAGGGATGTTTATTTACTCGTGAACAGAAACTCAACACGTTTTCTTGATTTTTCATCTTAAAATGAATCAGTCAAAATGAAGAAAACTCTCTTTCTACAGTCAAGAAAAACTAAGTGTGTAAATAAGCCCAGCTGGGGTGGGGATGCTGCTGTTTGGGGGTCACTCCGGGGAGGGGGGGGGAGTGGCCTCGGGTGCTGGCATGGGGATGCTGCTGTGCGGGGGTCACTCCTGGGGAGGGGGAGCAGCCTCGGGTGCTGGCATGGGGATGCTGCTGTGCGGGGGTCACTCCTGGGGAGGGGGAGCGGCCTCGGGTGCTGGCGTGGGGATGCTGCTGTGTGGGGGTCACTCCTGGGGAGGGGGAGTGGCCTCGGGCGCGGGTTGGCAGGCTGGTCTGGGGCGAGGCTGTCGGGGCCAGCTGATTGGACCTGGGCTTGGCAAGCTCAGTGGGGTGACCTGAAGGTCTAGTCTCGGAAATGGTGGCGGGAAGGCCTGGTGGACGAGGAGAGGGCTGGTGGGGAAGCTGGGAGGCCACAAAGGTCAGGGAAGAGGTGACTACGCAGATGGTGCTGACTAGATCGGTGGCCACCATGCTGCCTGGAAGCCAGAAAAGCTAAAGAGACGTGCAGGCCAGGGCCAAACAGGAGGGGAACGAAATCGGGTGACTTCCCCAACGCCCGTGTTAAGTGCATCCCGTGCGTTCTGCTTGTTTTTTCCCATCTTCTCACTCGGAGCTGGTTCTCAGTTTAGGACAAGAGGCCGTAAACCAAGTTTAGGGTTGGGAATAAAACTGCTGTGAGAATGCCCCAGGGAAGCGGTTTTGGCTCTGAGGTGTCTTTGGGATGAATTAGATATGAAACCCAGATAGTCTCTATAATCTAGGTAGGCTGCTGGCGGCCCCTTAAAAGCTAACTCTTCTTCCAGGATTAAAAAGTGACCCTGGATGTCAGTATGAAAACTCTGGGAAAGCCTGGAATGGAAGGGCAAAGCCCTCTGCTAACTTTCAGAAACTGTTGTGCTGTGTGGTCACAGGAGCAACATTAGAATTTTACCCTTTCAATGGTGTCTTTTTTTGCTGTATCAAAAGTACTTTAGGGGCTGGCCCGGTGGTGCAGCAGTTAAGTTCACACGTTCCGCTTCAGTGGCCCGGGGTTTGCCAGTTCGGATCCTGGGTGCAGACATGGCACTGCTTTGCAAGCCATGCTGTGGTAGGCAACCCAGACGCCTGTGGTAGAGGAAGTGAGCACGGATGTTAGCTCAGGGCCTGTCCTCCTCAGCAAAAAAAAAAAAAAAAAAAAATGGAGGATTGGCAGCAGATGTTAGCTCAGGGCTAATCTTCCTCAAAAAAAAAAAAAGTACTCTAAGAACAATCTATTTCTACTACAATTTAATGAAAAACTCACTCAAACCAGTCATTTGGCATCATGCATACTTCAGTGTTCTCTGTACTTCTCCGTCTTCTCTTGCACTATCAGCACCTCTGCAGCTTCACTTTGGAACCAGCTCAGGACATCCGTGCTGCAGCTACGACGCAGAACGTCCAGGTGGAGGGAAGGGCTTTCTTCCACACCCGGACGGGCCTCCTCTTGGACTGCACAGGCAGCCTCCTGCCCCACTGCTCTCAAAGGATCTGCCCTGGGCTTTCCTCCTGCTGAACCATGAGACCAGGAGCCGGGTTTGTATCAACTGACGCTGGCCATCAGGGCTGGGACTGGGGCGAGGGAGGCGAGGCCCCCTCCTCGGGGTAGACTTTAAGGGGGTGCCCCAAACCTCAGTTATCAACACAAATACTATTTTAACACAATATTTTTAAGAAGTAAAAACGAAAGTAAAAAAACCCATGATGAATAAAAGGTCAAAATCTTAAAGACAGGATCGATATTCCTGATTTTTTTGACTCAGCTCCAGTATGGCTCAGCATGGCAGTTACCAACCTTGTCGTTTTACAGTGTTGATATTTTGCTCATCATGGATTTTTCTGCATCCGTTTTATTTTTTAGACATTGCATTACAATATTTTTTCTCTTGATTACTCAGTTTTTGGTGCCCTCTTGAGCTCTGCACCTGTGGCGTGTCCCCCCCCCCCCCACCCTCCCAGTCTTCTGCATCCGCCTAAGCAGAGGGGTGGGGCTGTGACCCCGACAGTCATCAGCAAACACCTGCCGCCAGCTGAGCCAGTCAGTCTTTCTCGGAACTCGAGAATGAACTCAGAGACACTAGTTAGATGACAGTGGACAGCTGACCTGAAACGTGGTGCTGAGCTCGGCTGGAGGAGACTGTCGGGTCTCACGCAGGCCAAGGAGGCCCATCCCAACAGACAGAAGCAGAGATGAGAGGGAGGTGTGTGGAAAATTGCGGTATCTAACATAGTCTCTGCCCCTTCTCCAGGATCCTTCTCTGGCACCCCTCTCTTTTGAGAGTCTATTTCCCACAGCACGGAAGCCAGGCTTGGCCACATGGTTTGTTTTAGCTAACGGAACGTAGGCAGAAGTGACATGCCACAGCTGAGGGGAACCTGTAAGTGCCATTGAGTGGCTCTGCCTTGCTCTCTTCCCTCTGCTGTAGGTTGGCATATCCCAGATAGTCTCTTTCAGACTAAGTTCAAGACTAAGGATTGGGCCGGCCCTGTGGCCGAGTGGTTGAGTTTGTGCGTTCTGCTGCGGAGGCCCAGGGTTTCGCCGGTTCAGATCCTGGGTGCGGACATGGCGCTGCTCATCAGGCCACGTTGAGGCGGCGTCCCACATGCCACAACTAGAAGGACCTGCAACTAAGATATACAGCTACGTACAGGGAGGATTTGGGGAGATAAAGCAAAAAAAACAAGAGAAGATTGGCAACAGTTGTTAGCTCAGGTGCCAATCTTTAAAAAAAAAAAAAGACTAAGGAGAATATAGACGAGGGCCACAGCTGACTCAGTGGGCACTGACCTGAGTAAGAAATGAGAAGCTGTTGTAGTTCACTGAGATCCAGACATTGTTTGTTACAGCAGCATAACCTAGTCCAAGCTGACAGAGAGAGAGGGAACCTAGTTTCTGGCTTTCTAGTTCCATTCTCCTTGTAAAACAATTTTTGTTTAATTTCCCATGAAATCCTCTGAGATCACCTAGGTGACTTTTTGTTCCTTACAACCAACAATCCCTGACAAAACTGACATTATTTAGGATTATTCTGTCCTTCAACATTTACCTTACTATGGATTCTGTCTTCCTGTGTGCCAAGGTTAAGTTACATACATACACACACTTTGAAAGTGTCTAGGTGACAGGAGAGCAATTGATCGTACTGGTGCAAAGATAATTTTTGCCTGTGCATTATTCTTATTACTCACAGATGGCTGTGATAATTTTCTCTTACTTTATGCAAACTGTGATTTGACCTGAAATTCCAATTAAGAGCATCTTTTCATGGCACATAGAGGAAGAACAATTTGATACTTCAAAGCGATAACAATATCTTCATTGGAGAATCTTAAAAAAACTGAGTCCTAACGGTTAGGATTTTAGCTTTGTTATTGAAATGCAAAATACCTTTTTAAAATATATGAATACATCTTTGTGTAGCGTTCTTATTCCTTGAGCTTAATTCAAGCGAGCATTCTCCCTAGACCTAATGACGGGGCTCACTCTTCGGGCCACCTCCAGGGCAGCCTCGGTCGTTCTGCACCCTGCCCTCTGGAAGGAGCAAAGGACCCCATGTCCGGGGATGAGATTTCTGTGCAGTAATTGTTGACTAGTGAGAATAACTTCTGTTTTATGCAAAAACTCCCTTTTGTGCCAAACCGAAATTACTGTTATAAACATTTAAATTATTTTTTCAAAATACCTTCACCAATTTCACTTTAGCTCCTTTACACCCATATGGGAGGAAGCAGACACATCACGAGACTTCCGTAAAAGCACCAGCGAGTAAGTGGCAGCACCAGGTCTGGAATCCAGGGCTCCCGCCATCTAGGTCTTTCCATTACTTTTCCATACAAAGAGCAACAATTTACTTCTCTGAATGTTCTCCTTAATACCCGTAAGAATGGTTACATTGCAGACAGAACGTTCTGATTGTACCAGAAGTAAATTTTTAAAAATTTAAAAAACATGAGCATATGCTACCTGTTACATTTACCACAGGAACATCTAGATTATATTGTGTTCACTGCTGATAACACAGTTAACTGAATACATTTTAGTTACATCAAATAACACATTTTGTTACACAAGTATTTGATGAGATGCCACCATACTACAAAGCAGAGATTTTTTCCGGAATACTTTGAAAATGAAAGCATAACAACTGACAGTTTATTTTAAATGTTTAAATTGCAAATCTTCATTAAAAAAAAAGGTAAGAGAAATAACATTTGAGACAAGATTCAGAATAAATAGTCAGCATTTAAGATAGAAAAGAAAAGAAAATCCTTACTCAACAGCACAAACAGAAGAAAATGCTTACAAATATATTCAGTGATTGATAAAACACACCAGGAATTTAAGGATAATGTTTGATTTAGGAATGTGAATTGCTAAAATTACAAAGCAATAATAATGTTTCCATTTGCCTATTTGAAAGTGTACAAAACCATTTTTTTATGTAGCAATTCTTTATACTAACCTGAGTTGGATATAGGAATACAGCAAGGGCTGTTACTAAATAGAAACTGTTACCTGATATTTATAAGGCCACTTTATGCGTTATTATTTGTCATGGATTTTGAAGGGCAAAAATATCTGAAAAGTATTTTAATATGGTCAATTGACAATTTAAGGAATTTTAACTAGCTGTTTTTAAAACCACTTAAAAAATAAACTCATCCATTTTGTCTTGAATGTGTAAGATGACGGCTCAGTACCCAAGGAAAAGATTTATTCACAGGATTTTCTTTATCACTAGAAATGACTAATTAATATGGTAGAATATTAATGAAAACTTTCAGGTCTAGTAATCCCTGTGTTGATAACTAACTGCCCAACTTTGGGAGAATTACTTAGTGTAATTCTTTGCTCTCCTATGTTTTGAAGGGTAGAGAAATTCTGGCCCATAAGCTTTTGTGAAGATAGAGGTATTATTGCTAGAAAATAAATAGACTATCCGAGAAAATCAAGATTAAGGTGACATGGAGATAGGGTGGGGGAGTAACGTTCATTGTTCATCTAACAGATGATAAGTGAATGTTAAAATCTGTCCTCCTTCTGCTTTATGTTTTTCTTGGCAGCTTAATACTCCTTATATTGACTGAACAAAAATTATACCTACTTACTACTTTGGAAAAAATATGTAAAAGATCAGGGAAGAAATTTTTTTTTTAATGAACTAATGTTCCCTTCCTAGCCTACTTATGTCACGTCAAGAATAACATTATTCTTTTTGAGCAGACATCCAAATTTCAACCCAGTGCTCACCACAGTGTCCACTCACGTCTTCTACTACTGATAAAACACATGGTTTAACATCTGAAATCTACATGGGCTTGACAGAGATTTAAAGGTTGCTTTTGGTCTTAATGAATAAAGTATAGGCCCTTCTGCACAGAAAAATAATGCTGTGGTTTGACCACCCTAATTAGCCTGCAGCTCTAAGTTATTTTTCTGGACGGAATCATTAATTTCTTAGTTCCAAGGATAGTTTTGAAGGGCAATTCAACATAGGCTATAGTTAGCAGTTTAAGAGTGAAATCACATTATGAAGAAAAAATTGGCTGTGAACTAAAAGTTTTGAAAACTTTCAAAATTAAATGTCATTTAACAAAATTTAAATTGAAGTGTTTTAAAAATAGTGGTTCATGCCTAGTGGGGCTCAGATTTGCACTGGATTAAATCTCCATCAGGGCCAATGTGGTTTAACAGGTTACCTGTGAGAACACAGATGGCCCGTAAACACGGACCACAGCCAGTTAATGCTGAGTTGAGAAAACCTCCCTGATTGCTGAAAATGGTGATTTCCTTTTTCTCCCCGTGTCTCTCTCTCAAAGGCCAGCCTTTCCAGTCTCCAAGGAATGCTAGGGAACCCTGAGTGGGGCACAGCTAAGGCCTGGGCACCATCCTCACTGCCCGGCCTCATCCCAGGGCTCCAGACTCAGCGAGAGAAGAAAACCTCGCTACAATGATGCTGAACACCTGCCCTGCCCTGCCCTTCGCATCCCCAGGTAAGTGCATTATTGAAAAAGTAAGAGCCTAATTTATGCACGTCTCAAGAGTGGTTCCCTTCCCTCTAAGCAGCGTCAGCATAACATTATAAAGAGGTCTTTCCTCATGAAGCTTATTTTCCCGTGCGTGTGGGGAGCAATAGATAAATACAAAAGTAACATGATAATTAAAATACACAGCATGCCAGTTAGTGCTGAGGACTACTGAGAAAAATAAAGCAGGGAGCGACCAAGGGGGTGTCTGAGACGAGAGGCAGCAATTGTGGTCAGAAAGGTCTCACTGCAAAGGCGACGTCTAAGTCACCATCTGAAGGAGGCAAGAGTGAGCCCCCCGGATCTAGGGTATTGGGAAGAGTCTTCCGAGCTGAATGAACATCAGATGCAAAGGCCCTGGGGCTGCAAGGTGCTGCTGTAGGTTGAGGAGCAGCAAGACGGAAGGTGTGGCTGCAGCAGAGGGAAAGAGTGGTAGGAAATGGGGTCGATGAGGTTAAAGGGGAACAGGTCATGGAGGTCCTGGTTGCCCATTCTCAGGACCGTCTAAGGAACTAGGGACCACTGGAGGATTTTGAGCAGAGGAGCGGCAGGACCTAACACGTTGTTGAAGCGCCTCTCCTTTACGCGGCTTTGGTGGACGCGCCAACAAGAGCCCAGAAAGAAAAACCTGGTAACAGGTGTCCGCAAGTTTGCAGACAACTACCGAGGGGAAAGGGGTTGAATCCTGGACAAACGGGTGGGCGGGTGGGTGGAGGAGGTGTTACCTGGGAGGCGCACCTGCCTGGCTCTCAGGCCGCGACCGCGCAGACACCTGCGGTCCCGCCAGCCCAGCCCCGGGACCCCTCCCGGAGGGGCAGGGCCGCCGCCTCCAGGCCGGTTGCCATGGCGACCCCCGGCTCCGCTCCGCGCCGCGCCGCCTCCGGAGCGCCCGGCTCCGGCGCGCATCCCGCGCCCCCGCCCGCGGCGCTCCCCGCCCCCGCGGTGACTCAGGCGCCCGTCCCCCCGCCTCCCCCGGCCCGCGGCCCGGGCCCGCAGCCGGCTCGGCCCAGCTCCGCAGCGCTCTCCCGCACGCCCGCGGCGGCGAGGGGGCGTTTGCGCCTGGCCCGCAGGCCGCGCACCGGGAGGCCTGCTGGGAGGCATGCCCCAACCGCTCTCGGGGGACATTCCACTCCCCCGCGCGCCGCTCAAGGTCCCCCCGCGCTTCCTGCACTGCGCCAGCCCGGGGAGGCAGGCCCTGGCGGCACCTGCACTGCGCCCGCGCTGGGATGCACTGCGCGCGGAAGCGGGCCCGGCGCCGCAACGCCCGAGGCTGGAGGCGCGGGAGGCGGGCGGGTTTCCGTGGGCTCACCTTGTGCAGCTTCCACATGGCCCCCAGGGCCTTGACCTCGTGGTTGGAGTGCTTGCCCTCCTCCAGGCACTGGTAGCACACGGGCATCTTGCACTGCACGCAGTACATGCTGTGGTTCTCCAGCTCGTGGTCCGTGCAGGTGGAGACCTTGCGCGGGCTCAGCCGCCGGCTCACGCGGCCCTGGGCCGGCGGCACCAGGCGGTGCTTGGCCAGGGGCCCCCGGGGCGGGTGGCAGCGCAGGCGGCACGGGTCGCAGTAGAAGACGTCGCACTGTTCGCACATGACGGTGGCCTCCTTGGGCGCCTTCTCGCAGAGCTGGCACTTGAGGGCCGCGGCCTTGCTCTGCTGGTAGCGGTCGATGACCCCCTCCAGGACGCGGTTCTTGGGGAAGCCGCGGAGCCCCCGGTCGTCCAGGATGAGGCTGCGGTGGCACTGCGGGCAGGTGATGCAGGAGTTGCGGGGCACCGGGGCCAGCGCCGGCGACAGGTGGGCGGCGGGCGGCGGCATGGCCGGGGGAAAGACGCGGACGCCGTTGGGGGACTTCTGGCTCGGCGTGGTGGGCGCGCTGGCGAAGCCCCCGTAGGAGCCGTAGCCGCTGTCCGCCTCGCTGTACAGGCTCATCTTGTCCAGGTCCAGGTAGTCGTAGTCGGAGGCGCCGGAGCCCGAGGCGCGCCGGCTGCGCGGGGACTCGGACTCGGGCGTCTGCACCAGGATGTTGCGGGCGCACGCCTGGCACAGGTTGTGCGAGCAGGGCAGCAGGATGGGCTCGCGGTAGAAGGAGCCGCACACCGGGCACTTGAGCTCTTCCTCCATCTCCTCCATGGGGCCGGCGGGCGGGCCGCGGCGCGGCCGAGCGGGCGGCGGGCTCGGGCTGCGGGCGGCGCCCGGCGGGCCTGGCGCGTCCTGTCCCCGCCGGCGCGCTCGGGCTCCCGCTCCCGCTCCCGCTCCCTCCGTGTGAGCCCGCGCCGCCCGCGGACCGCCCCGCCCCGGCCCGGCCCGCCCCGCGCAGCCGCCGAGGGTACGGCGGGCGGCGGGCGCGCGCTCATTGGCCGCACGCGCCGTCCTTCTCCCCGCGGGGACTCGGGGGGACTCGGGGTGACGCCGGGTGAGGGGCGGCTGCGCTCGGGCGGCGAGGTCTCCGGGGCGGGGGTGGCTCAGGCGGGAGGACTCATCGTCGCCGCGCTTCCTCCGACCCCGGCGCGATCCCCGCGAGCCGGGCCGTGCGGAGCCCGCCCTCCCGGGGCTCGGGCCGAGGTCTCCCGGCGGCCGCGCGGCCCAGACCCTCCCCCGGGCGCTCCTCCTCTCGCGACCCTCCCCCCGGCCCTCCCCCGTGGACCCTCCCCCTTGGACACTCTCCTCGGCCCTCCCCCTTGGGCCCTCCCCCTTGGACCTTCTCCCCGGCCTTCCCTCTTGGACCCCACCCCCACCCCCGCCCCGCCCCACGCCGCCCCACGCCCTTGGGTCCTCCCGCCGCCCCTTACCCCCCTCCCCCGTCTCTCCCCCAGCCCCCTCCTTTGGCCGGCCCCGCCCCCTCCCCGCGGACCCTCCCCCGCTACCCACTCCCCCGCTGCCCTCTCCGTCTCTCTCCCTGGGCTCTCCTCCGATCCCCCCACGGGCGGTGTCGGGGTGGTGGCCGCCCTGGGCTGCCTGCTGGGCTCTGGGGGCGCCCCCGTCAGCCTCAGGCCAGCGTTTAGAGGGGACCCGCCGAGGGTCACACCGTGCCCATGGGAAGGCCGGACCCTGGTGAAGACCGGTGCTCCTGCTCTACGCCATAGTCCTGGGCGCGTCGCACAGGCCCTGGGGCGGGGGGCGGGGTGTGACCCGAGGTGGACGCCCCCCTCACGTCCCTGTCCCCGTGCCCAAGGACAGCCCGCCCCGTCCGCACGGTGCCCTCAAGACCCTAGGGGCACCGGCGTGAGCGGCCTAGTGCTGGGTGCTCAGGGCCACATCTTGCTTCCTCCCCCAGGTAGACCACGTCACTGCAGGGTCGCCGTGCTCGACTCCAAACGGCGTTGTTCAGTGTCGTGTGGGCTGAGCGTCCCTCGGTATCGGAAGGGGCGGTGGGATCCTTGTTCCAGCGCTGGTGCTCTGCTGGTGCTGATGCTGGTGGTGGTGCTGATGCTGGTGGTGGTGCTGATGCTGATGCTGGTGCTGATGCTGGTGCTGGTGGTGGTGCTGATGCTGGTGCTGATGCTGATGCTGATGGCCGGGTGGATCCCCTGTTGGTCCCCACAGACTGAGCACCTTTCCCCCTCTCCCCACACAGAGCTGGAGATTCTTGGTCCTGCCCTTTGGAGCAGAACTGCTGATTTGATGATGGAGGACCCCCTCCCCCCAAAAAGAGGAAAATCTTTGAGCCAAGTGACAGTGACATTCTGAAGTACTAACATTTGAAATAGTACGTCTGCCCTTTACTGAGTGATTCATGAAATAAATGACAAAAACTCCAAGTTCTAAGAAATCTTCCAAAGAAGAGAGAACTTGATTATGTGCAGCTACATTTATAATTTAGAATCACTTTACTGCCCAGGAAAAAAATGGACTTTTTATAACCCCACCCTTGGAGAAATAAATTAGGTTATCTTTCCAACACCTTCTCCAGTTGCAATGAAAACAAGACTTGATCGCTATTTGGGGGAAAAAAGTTCTCCTTGTTTGTTAAAGTTATGCTAATCACAAATGCTATGTGATTTATTTTTAACCTGGCTTTTAATTAGTTGAGTCCAGAGCATCCAAAGGCACATACTCCCTGCACAGATGTAGAATTTCTTCGTGTGGGTTTGGAATGTTTTACGTATCTGCAGGATACATGTAATTTATGGGTCCCAAGCGAGTTTGCTAATAAGAAGTAGTTATTATTAAGAAACTGTTAGGACTGTCAGTACCACTCATAATTTACAATCCTTTCTGTGACTTTTGTATGCACGTGGCTGAAAGTCACAGTAGCCTTGGGCCAGGGCTTTCAACATTCCAAAGTGAGCAGCTTTTACTCTTTTTATGAGTTTGAACTTTGCTTATCACAGTATACCATCTGCTCAAGACTGAACATTTGTGTCTCCCCAAAATTCATATTGTCAACTTAAAAAGAAAACTTGCCTATTATTTTATCTCAAAGTGAACTTATTCTGGAATAGCCAAAAGAATTACAATTCAGCATGTGCCTGCTATGGCAAACCATAAGCAAGTCCAAAAAAGAACAGAGAGGAGCTGCTTTTATAGAGAAAAAGGAGAGGAGGGTGGGGCTGTTCCAAATGAAGTTCCATTGGGGGAAAGTAACAGTTCAGGACAAAAACTGCTTCTCATTGGCTGAGCTGCTACATTTCCCAATGGCTGAGCTGTGGTCTTTCTCATTGGCTGGGCTGTGGTGTTCCTCAATGGCTGGGCTGCGGTCTTTCTCATTGGCTGGGCTGTGGTCTTTCTCATTGGCTGAGCTGCAGTGTTTCTCATTGGCTGGGCTGTGGTGTTTCTCATTGGCTGGGCTGTGGTGTTTCTCATTGGCTGGGCTGTGGCGTTTCTCATTGGCTGGGCTGTGGTGTTTCTCATTGGCTGGGCTGTGGCGTTTCTCATTGGCTGGGCTGTGGTGTTTCTCATTGGCTGGGCTGTGGTGTTTCTGAATGGCTGGGCTGTGGCATTTCTCATTGGCTGGGCTGCAGTGTTTCTCATTGGCTGGGCTGTGGTCTTTCTCATTGGCTGGGCTGTGGCATTTCTCATTGGCTGGGCTGCAGTGTTTCTCATTGGCTGAGCTGCAGCATTTCTCATTGGCTGAGCTGTTGCTGGATGGGGAGAGAAATCTTCCTTCAGTAATAAAGTAGTTTGACTTCTTGTCCAGGATGCAAGTGTTTGTCTCTCCCTGTTTGGAGTAATCGACAATGTGTGATGGGGTGAGAGCTCCCCCTGCAGGCCTTGCGGATTCCAGTTTAGTCAAGGTTTCTATCATTAATTTCCACAATATAGTGAAATCCTAACCCCCAAGATGATGGTCTTAGGAAGTGGGGTTTGGGGAGGTGGTTAGGTCGTGAGGGCAATTAGCGCTCTTATAAAAGACCCCAGGGAGCTCTCTTGCCCCTGCCACCATGCGAGGACACAGCGGGAAGACTGCCATCTATGAACCAGGAAGTGGGCTCTCACCAGACACCAAATCTGCCGGCACCTTGATCTTGACTTCCCCACCTCTGGAACGATTAGAAATATATTTCTATTGTATATAAGGCCCCCAGCCTGTGATATTTGTTTTAGCAGCCGAAACAGAGGAGGATACCATCTAAGAGGTCTGCTTATTAGCAGAAAACTTAGACTTAGTTCAAAGTAAAGGACAGTCTTAGGGATGTCTGTGGTGTAACTGTTGGTTTCGCAGAGATGCAAGAGAATACAGATTTATGAGATAGCTAGTACGCAGACATTGAGATGCTTTAGCTGTTAGATCTGCATGGTGGGGAATTAGCTAAATCAATCCTGGGAGAGCTCTTAAAATGGCTGTCACGTGAGCGTGCACTCTGTCCCAGCCAGTGGTTTATTTATTTACGAGCATTACCTGGTTCAGTCCCTGTACCAATGAGAAGAGATGGGTGCACTTATCTCCTTTGTAAAGATGGGTAAACTGAGGACGAGCAAAGTACTCAAGGTCCAATGTTGGTGAGGCTGCGATTTGAACCCAGGACAGGCAAGTTTGCTTCTTTGTTGGTTCATTCATTCACTCAACAAATGCTGAGTTCTGTTCTCTGTCAGGCTCCATGTGTGATAAACACCCCAGATGATCTTTAACTTCTGCGCTATTCTGCTCACCTTCCCTGAGTTTATTGTTTTTCTTGAGTTCATTTGTCTGAAGTACTGTTGTAAGCCTTTGAAGATTTTCACCTCATGTTGCACTATTTGGCCATAATGTACTTTAAAGCCCCCTCAGTGAGTTGTGTTTAAAGGGCAATAAAAATCTGAATGTAATTGATGATGCTATAGAAATACTACAGGGAATGTCTTCCCTCTCCAGCTGGTGATCAGCCCACGCCCAGAAGCACGCAGAGTGATGGCCCTGGACTTCCATCATTTCTGGGGTGACTGCACATGTTCTATTTGGGGTGAAGTGTCCGATTATCATCCGAAACTCACTAAACTGTTCACCAAAGGAGGTTCTTGAGCAACGAGTTGAGCAAATTTAAAATGTACTAGCAGCTTTTCCATTCTTTAAGTCAAATGTTTTCCAGTAAAAAGGTTAGGTGCTTTCCTATTTAGTTTTGACTACAATGCTTGCTTATGAACACAACAGTCTCTCTGATTCTAAAGAATGAACACCCAGAGAAGAAAGAATTCTCTTCCCCCTACATTCTCTCCTGGAGCCATCAATCCTGAGTTGTAAGGGAAAAAAAACAATGAAAGGAGCTGATTTTAGGCTCTGGCTCTTTAAGATTCTCTGACACGTAGATAACAATATTCCGTATTTACTTTGCGATTAAGGATATTGCTCAATGTGGTTTGTAAAAATTGGATTATTTGGAAAGTGATGGGTGTGATGTTCTATTTCAAAAGAAGTTCTGAGGAAACTTTTTATGGGGTAATTTAGCCCATTAATATTTAACTTTATACTTGTAATGTTTGCGCTATCCTTTCACAACTTCCATATTTATTTATTGTTGATATTCTTTTGTCTTCTATTGTGCAATTATTGTAGTAAATTAAGACAGTTTTGCCCAGTTAGTACTACTGGTAGATGGCCTTATTCAAATTCTACAGTATTTCTAACGACAAGTAATATATCACCAATCCTCTGGGAAGGGTAGACAGGAGAATCTGGGAAGACAGAGGTTTAAGGAATCTTGTATTAAGGTAAGGGAGTTGGAGGATAAATCCAGAGAATTGTGAATAATAGAAATCCCAGAAGGAGGAAAAGGCACACATGGAGGAAAAATTACAGTTGAGAAAAATAATTTTCCTGAATCAAAGAAGGATATGAGATTACAGATTGAAAGGATTTTAGAATTTTTATAGACAACATTGATGAAAAAAACTCTGGCATATACAGATACAATTCTTGAACTCCAAGGAAAAAATAGCGTCTTACAATCTCCCAGGCAGAAAGAACAACTTAATTATAAAGAAAAAAGAATCAGATGGCATTGGACTCCTTTCTGCAGCCTTGAAGGCATGAAGCATGTGAGATAAAATCTACAGCCTCCTAAAAGTAAAAGAAGGCATCCTAAATAGTTTATAGCCAGCAAGATATCACTTGATTGTCAGGTTAAAGAAAGATATTTGCAAGAATTTGGAGAACGTAGAACATCTGAGAAAAACACTTGAGAAACGATTTTAAGCTAAATAACAAATAAATCTTAACAGAGTCCTCGAGATGAGCAAGGAGCTAGTGGGAAAGTAAAAGTATTCTGAGGACTTGATATTACTGGGGAGAGAGAAGAAATGGGAAAGGAAGGTGAGAAAAAGAATACTTTGGTTGGAAGGATTACTTAGTATCTTTTCTTTTTCACATAATAGGAAATACGTGCATTATGAGGCCTGAGAAAGGAAATGTAACTATTAATATTAAAATAATGGAAAGTGCAATAGAACTCACAGTTAGTAAACATTGGGAAAATACTATGTGAGACTCTCTGGCAACAAATTTTAAAGCCTAAAGGAAATGGATACTTTCCTGGCAAAATATATATTAACTGAATTAATCCCTCAAATGCAGCGCCAGGGTGGCATCAGCTCTCTTTACTGGTATCTGAGTATTTTCAGAATTGGATACCTTTAATATTTTTATGGAAACTTAATTTTTGTTTTTTGTCAACATGTCAAGGTGGGATTTTTGCCTCATGCAGAGCACTGAATGGTTGAAGATATTGAATTGAGCTGTTAAATTAATGGATTTTGTGTAAGTTATGATGGTCTTAATTTGGTACTTGTAAACAGTGCCAGGTAGGCTTTCTCCCTACGATATTCCAAGAGTTCAGGCAGCGGAGGGATTTAGAAAGAACATTTTTTAACCATCAGTTAATCTACCATGTAAAATTGCTGTAAATGATAATGTGTACAGGTTTTCTGTTCAAATATTAATTTGTAAACTTTTTGTTAAGACTGTTATGTTTCTATTGCTTTTGTATGGAATGACATTGCAAGAATTAAAAGAAAAGAATCCTCAAAAAGTATTGCTCAAATGCTCTCAAAGTAGGAAGCTTGAATAGACCAACCTCCATAAAAGAGATTTGAAAGGTAACTTCACATTTATCACTAAAAAGGATAGGATGGTTGCACAGATGAGTTCTAGTAAACTTTTTAAGAACAAGTAATTTTAATGCTATTGAAATAATCTAAATTAAAGAAAAATATAGAATGTTCCCCAGTCCACTTTATAAAGCCATCATAACTTTAATAACAAAATATGATAATATAGTTAACAAGGAATGCAATAAGCCAAAAAACTATATGCCAGGACCATGTAAGTAACAGAGGCAGAAATGCCAAACAGGATATTAGCTAATGGATTTCAGCACTGTAAGAAAAGATTAATAAACGACGACCAGGTAGGGATTTTTCCAGGAATCTAAGTATGATTAAGCGTCAGGAAAACTATCAACACAATTTATTACGTGAACAATGAAAGGGGCAGAATTCCCTCTTTTGGCCATATGGGAAGAATCCTCCTCCCACAAATGACTTAAAAGCAGGATTAACTATAGGAAACTATTGTCAGACACTGGGTCACAGGCAGCCGAGGGCAGAGATTCCTGGGAGAAGGCAAACGCAGAGGTGGGCCCTGCCTTTATCCAGGCTTTCTACCTGGTGGTAATTACCAGACTGTGGTACAGGGCGGAGGAACCCAAATGAAGCCCAGCTTGGGAAGGTCAAGGAAGCTAGAATCTGCAGAGAGAAAAGAGCTAGAGAGAGAAAGAGTTCCAGCATCTGCATGGAGATTTGCAAAATGTGTGCATGTACAGGGTGAACTCACTGAATGTACGAAAATCAATTGTACCTGCATACAGCAGCAATGCACAGTTAGCAATCGACATTAAAAACTGTACCACTTACAACAGCATCACAAAACCTGAAGTTGAAATAACGAGATATGCGCAAGATCTATACATGGACAACTACAAAACATTCCAGAGAGAAAGTAAAGGCAACTTTAACAAATAATGAGATATGCCGTGTTCACAGATTGGTAGACTCAACATTGTTAAGATGGCAATTTCCCCTAAATTGATCTATAGAGTTGATGCAATTTTAATCCAAATTTTCAGAAGGCTTTTTCAGGGGAGAGTAGAAACTTGAAGAGGTAAAGAAGCTAGAACAGCCAAAAGTATTTTGAAAAAGATCCTACTTGAAAGATTTATCCTAAATGATTTTAAGACTTACAATGAAGCTATAGTAATTAACATGTGTTTGTGGCTTAAGAATATACACATAGATCAATAAGACAGAAATAATCTAAAAATAGAATCTATGGTCAATTAATTGTAGGTAAAGATTCTATGGAAGCCATATGGAAACGTCTATTAAAAACAAACATCTAACAAGCTTAAACAGGTTAATTCACCAATCCCACTGCTAGGAAACTATGTTATAAAAAGCCTCAATATGTAAGAATACTTGTAAAAAGATGTTCAGATTGTCTGCAAAGTAGGAAAAAACCCCAAACTTTCATTGACAGTGTATTATGTTGCATCCATACCACGGAATATGATGAAGCCGTTAAAAAAGAATGAACTGGCTAGTGTTTGATTTAGAGGGATTTCCATCAAGTATTGCTGATTCAGAAAAGGAAGATACACAGGAGTGTACACAGATGATTTTGATTTTGGCTGGTTGACAATGACCCCTGCTCAAAACACGTTTGGGTAAATACGTTTGCGTGTGGTTTTATGAACGTGTAGAGATGTGTTAGAGCATGCACACCAGCTACAGCATGGTCTCCTGGTGAGGGCAGGGAGGGGTTACAGGCGGAGAAGGAGGGGAGTGCGGGCGTCATTCAAAATGTACCAATTCTACTTTCCCAGCACACAGGCTATGCCACTTATGTAGACTAAGTTTATGTGTCTTATGTGTTTTATACACACACACACACACGCTTTTAAAGAAAAACCACCTAGATGTACTGATACTGACATATAGGGTTATCCTAATATCCTATCAAATGAAAAAGAGCAAGTTGAAGGCTAATGTGTATATTATGATTCCTTTTTGTTAAAAAGCAATCAACCAACCCACACACCCCTAGATACTTATTTATTCACTTGAACTTCTATTTGTGAACAAGGAGAAAGGGAGTCAGAATACCATGTCATCAGCACTGCTTCCGCGCTGGGAAAGGAGCAAAGAGAAAGATGATTGGCTTGGTCTTTATACACCTTTGTACTAGGTTGTTTCATTTTTTATAATAAGTGTTGTAAAGTGTTATAATTTGAAAAACATCTAATAAATTCCTTTGAGAAGAATTTTGAACTGATTTCTGAAGGAGTGTGAGCAGTTCTTCTCCTGTCTGATCTTTGTTCTTGTATATTGTACGAGAATTTGGAAGCATGTCTTATGGTTCTCATCTTCTATTTTGGAATACTACTTTACATATGCTATTATAGTGTTAATCCGACTTTATATGAGGATTTACTCGGTTCTTATGCATTCTTTAAGCGTTCAAATATTTTTTCCCTGCCTTTGAGAAGAAGATAACTTGCATGAAAAATTAACTTGCTGGCAGGATCTTTTTTCTTTAGGCCTTCAGTAAATGCCCCAGGCTCTTCTCTACTAAGTCTCAAAGTCAGAAGTCATTCACACCTCAATTTCTTTTAAATTTAGCCGTTACTACTTTTGTTAATGCTAGAAGACACTGAGTATAGGAAGTCTTCTATTAGGATTTTGAAATTGGAAAACTGAAAGGATGAGTACATTAGTGGGGGACTAAGCAGAAAGTCCGTGTGGTATACTAGAGGCCAAATTAGCCAGCATGGGTATACGGAAGCGAAAGCTTCGGGATCGTGTCTGGTGTGGTAGGTGTGACCCGTGCCTAGCAACACCTAGGTCTCCTGTCCTTCCTGAGCCTGTGGGAGACTCCCCATCCCAACTCCTTGTTGTTAGGCAAGACTTTGACCAGTTCTGGCCAAAGAAATGTGTGCAGAAGTGATGTGTGACAATCCCAGACAGAGGCAGTTGAAAGCTCTCACACAATGTTATGGAAAATGTGTTGAGATTTTGTTGAACTGTAAGATCAAAGCTGCCTGGATCACTGAATCTCCATGCAGAAAACAGCTATCAGAATTGTTGATTCACTGCCTGGAGAACAACCGAGGAGAAATTAACGTGTCATGTTAAGCCAGAGACATGAGGGTCGCGTGTTACTGTGACAGAGCAGAGCCTAACCTAATACAGAAAGAAAGCGAGATGAACGCAAGAGACAAGTCGCAAGGACGGCCCTTGAGAAACAAGGCAACCGTGTTGCTTCTTGACGGCTTATCCGTTACAGTTCCCACAGGCCTGGCGCTACTGCGGTTTCTCTACTCGTATGCCTGTGAACCTATTGGTATCTACAATAAATTTAACTTCCCTTGGTTAGCTTCAGAGTTTTCTTTTTCCTTGCAATTAAAATACCAAAATCAAAGGATTTGGTTAGTCATTTTAATCACTTCCAGATTCAGATCTGCACTGTGGCAGATGCTGTTGGTTCCCTGCCCACCTGGCCTTACCTTGTACGTCTTCATGTCGAAGGCTGCCTGGCACAAAGACCTGGGAGTGTTTGAGGCATTCCTCTAGCCGAGGAAGCGTGCTCAGCCAAGACACAGGGCAGGCCAGGTGCTGGGGAGTTCATGCCCCAGTAATGCTGGGTGGGGGAGGTTTTGGTGGATAAACACCCAAGTTCCTAACACCTCTTGGCTGAGAGAATTTTGAGGCATGTTCCACAGTCTCCCAGTTTCCCAGTGATCAGCTCAAGTTGCCGAAACGGGGGTAGTAACTCTTCCCTTGTTGGCTGCCTTCCTGTCTTTTCTCACTTCACTTCCTTAACGGGGTTCCTTAGCAAGATCCCCCCAGTGAGATACTTCCACTTAAATTCATGTCCGGGTCTGCTTCTTGGGGGAATCCAAGCCAAGATTTCCATTTTGTGTGCACAAGCAGGCATGAAGGGAAGCTTCGTTTCACGACGGTGGCATCCGTTCCTCCATTTTCAGTGGTGTCCTGCCCATTCTGCCTTCTATGTTACCTAATTTCACTCCAGCATTTCCAATTGGTTCTTTTTTAGTTTCCGTCTCTTTGTCGATGTTCTCATTTTGCTCACGCATCATTTTCCTGATTTCATTTAGTTGTCTGTGTATCCAAGCACAATGAACTTCTTAAGACACCTGTTTTGAATTCTTTGTCGGGTAATTTGTAGACCTCTGTTTCTTTAGGGCCAGTTTTTGGAGATTTATTTTGTTCCTTCATTTCGCCGTTTTCCCCGTTTCTTTGTACGCCTTGTAATTTTTTTTTTTTTCCTGTGAGTTGGATATTTGAAATAGCAGCTACCTCGTCTAGTCTTTATGGAGCAGTTTGGTACAGCGGGAGACCTTCACCAATCACACTGGCCAGGATTCGGGGACCTCTCAAACCTTCTGGGGCTGTGTCTTCGCCAGGCTTGTGCGGGTAACTCCACAATTAGAGGGGTTTGCTGGTCTGTTTTCAGGAGCTTGTGATCGCTTGCTCCTTCTGGAGTTTGTCTGTGGTACTGCAGGTTCTCTGGAGCTCTCGTCGTTCTCCGTGGCCCCCAGCCATTTAAGTAAGCCTCTCCATCAGCAGTCCAAATCCAGGGAGACAGAAACCAGTCCCAGGGCAGCCCCCGAGAAGCTGGAATGTTGAACACATTCCCTTCTTCTCTTCTTTCCCTCCTGAGGGAGAGGCCACGAGTTGGGCGTTTTCTCCTGATGGTGCTAAGCTGCCAGCTGAGGTGAGGGGCAATTGCAGATGGAGCCCGATGCGTTCCTCACCTGTCTCAATGCAGCTGTTCTCGGCTTTGTACACACTTGGGCTCCTGCCCCTTCTCGGCTAGCTTCTGGGGTCTCACAGAGGCATTCTGATCCATGTGTTGTTGGTAACCAGCGTCTCCATGTGGGGAGGAGAGCTGGAGCTTTCTATTCTGTTATCTTTCTGACATTGTTATCTTCCATTTTTAAATTGAATTTAGTTTATTTGTATTTCCAGCCCACATAATATAATTTTTTCTTTTAATCTTTAAAAACCTTTCAGGAGATCACAGAATATATAACAAAAGAGCCTGTGTTCGCTCGGAACTGTATAATTAACGGAAGAGGTTCATATTCATTATCTAATTTGTTAAAACTCTGCAAGGTAGTTAAGGCAGGCATCTTAATTTTACAGGTGCAAAAACTGGGACTTCAAGAAACCTAGTGACTTCTCCAAGGTTACAAAGTAAGGATCAGAGCCAGGACTTCTGATATCTGGTCCAATTCTCTTTCCTCTACACTGAGCTGGCAGAAAAGCAAGAATGAAGTTATTATTCATATTTTTTATTGTTGGTGAGGGAAAGAACAAGGGAAGAGAATCTGCAAAGATCTTGGACTTGAAGTCTTGAACGGACTGATTCTTTCAACCTGACTGCTCCCTGAAGAGGGAAAGCACAGATGACAGTTCTAAAGGTAGATTTCTGAGGACTGCATGAGCTATATGATCTTGAGCAGGGCCTGCACCTTGCGGGTCCTAAATTTCCAAGGCTGTAACAGAATGCCTTGATGCTGACTCGGGGTAGTTTCATTTATCGCTGGTTTTTGAGCCCTAGCTTTTTCCGTTTACCTGACCTACTCTGGATGAGAGCCTGAATGAGCAAGATCGTTTTCCATGCCCTAAATCCATGATTAAAATCTCTTGGAATTGCTTACAATCACCTCTTAATTGATTAACTATCATTTTACAACACTTCAAAGTGCTGAATGCCCATTTGGTTCTTCACTGCAATCTCCAATTCTCCTGGAATAATTCCTTGTGCAGCGCAGATGACAAATAATCATTTATGGGTTGAATGAAAATCCTCTTTCATATTCTTACAGATTCAAATTGACTGTAATATGGGGCTTTTATCTGAGTGGCATTTTTCTTTGTTGTTTTGGAAATAGCTTGTTTTCTAAAATGGCAGTTAAAATAATCTGAGTAGAGATAATTATGGGCTTAATTTTAAAGAATAGCAATCAATTAAAAATATTTATTGCTCATTTGTTGATTATGAGAGACTTGAGAAAGACATCTCTGCTCTCTCCGAGCTCATGTTTTACTGGAGAACAAGACAAAAGTCGCTCCTGATCACAGCGGAGACCGTAAGTGCCAGGAAGGGTTCCAGAGAGTCGTGGGGTCAGAGGAGGGCGGCATGTGGGGGTGAGGTTGTGGAACCTTTGTGGGGAGGATTCCAGAAGAAAGAGCCAGTTAGTAGGGACATAGTAAGGAGGGAAGTTGAAGTCTGGGGCTTTTGAAGACGTAATTTGCAGTAAAAGGGAGTCAATCCTGAGTTCCTGTTTTTGTGTCTAGGACACAAGAATATATGGATGGAGGAGGCAGCTGGACTTTTTCCAAAAGGGCAGAAACACGTCCACAAGTCTTAGCATCCTCTGAAAGACATGAAATAACTCCTTGGTAACTTATGAAACTCTGATATTCTCCACAGTCTAGACAGGAAAAATGGAGTTTAACAACATATTTTTTAGTGAAAAAAAAATAGTATGTGTTCATTGTTTTAAAAAATAAGCAATTTGGAACCAAGAATTGAAGTCCTTTTACTTTTTTGGGTACTCCATCTCTTTGACTGCAAAGCTGAGGCAAGGCCACGTAATATTTATTCAGGTGACTCAAATAGCACAGACTTCTCTCTTGTTTGCTGGTCCAGCCAAAGCCTTCCTGAGAGAAGAGGAGTTGACACAGAAGGACGGGTGAATCTCGATTCTCTCCTCTGAGGCTGTCATGGAACGCCAGCAAGTCCACCTGTTTCTAACAACCTGAACAACCAGCTCAGTTTAACAAAAACGAAAGCAGGCCCCTAGAGCTAGATGTTTTCCATAGGTACAGCTCAAGTCAGAAATAGGTCCTTAAGGGTAGCTCCCTTTATTCAATATAGATAAGATTCCTATACTGATAATTCCATAGAATTTTATGAAAATTCAATAAAACCGTGCCAAGAGCTATGCTAGATGCTAGGGATACAAAAGTGAATAAGAAATTTCATTCTATTTTTAGATTCAGGATAACAGTGGCAAGTGACAAAGAAGACCCAGTGAGGCTTTGCCTTGTGTAGGCCGACTGACCTTTGAGGGTAGCTTAGACATGCCACCAAAAGTGGCTACTCTTAGGCCCATGGCTGGGTAGGCCTCTGAGTAGCAGAGGTTGGTTCAATCTCAAAAATTAAAATCTCCAACCACCACCACACCCTCGACAGCTGGTCCAACCTCTGGCCCTAGAGAAAGGAAGAGTTCTTTCCCCATTCTCATCACAAGACCCACCTCCATTGCTGTTCCAAGATAACCGGCAGCGGGCCGTCCTTTCTTGTCCCTTCAGGAGTGAATCTGCATCAGTCAGAGTTTCCGTTCCCAGGTCTAGACAGTCCAAATAGTTGGCGGCACATTTTCGAAAGCCTGGCTCACTCGGTTTTTGAAAATTATTAGAATAAACAACACTTGAAGGCAGCACAGTCTAGGGCTAAACTTAGGTAACAATTTTCTTCTACTTCTACCACGGACAGAGATACACCCAAGATGTTATTAAACAGAATGTCGAACATCCCATTGGAAGTACGTACGTTCCAGTTAATGCTGACAAGGCAGAGTTCTCCACCAAACAATAGGTGAGAATTTGCTTAGTTTGGAGATTTTCCCTGAAAAGAGAGAAATCTGTTCAACTGATGTTACCATCGCTAAAGACAAAAGATTCTTTCCCTTGTAAATGACACCTCCCCCCCATGCAGGTGTCCCCATCACCCTCTGCAGGGCTGATGAAGCCTTGCATCGGAGGTGTCTGTGGGTGGGGACCACGTCTCTGAGGGTGCAGACTCGTCACATTTTGGCATCTTGTCTCTTGGTCAATGAGTATCTACTAAGTGCTTATGGGGAGCATTGCATTACATTTGCTGCTTTTAATGTCTTTGTGTGTGTGTGTGAGGAAGACTGGCCCTGAGCTGACATCTGTGGCCAATCTTCCTCTTTGCTTGAGATGTTGAGAAATGGTTTTCTGCAAAGGCTCATGTCAATGACCATTCACAACAGAGAATTTCACTTCAGTTCAAAGGAAGTTCTCTTGACTACATTCTTCTTGAAGAGGAAATCAACTATAACAGAAGTCTAGACTATCAAACCTTCATTTTTCTTTTGTTAGGCTATTCCTCCAAAGATTTTAATGTGTATTCCTTTGGGGTCAGTTCTGAATTTTGGGAGGTGATGAATTGGCAGACTAATGATACACTCTTAACAGCCATGCTCCAGAACGCTCAGAGGCCTGACGGGAAAGGGGGCCCAGCCCTTCCCTCCGCTCAGCCTCTCTGCTCAGGATTTCTTGAGTCTGTTGCACAAAGTGATCAGCTGCATTGCATAGGGAAATAGATGGGAGATTATAGGTAATTGAGAAGGCGAGTGTAGTGGGCTTTGGGTACCAGAGGGTAGAGGAGTGGACCCAGCAAGGGGAACAAGGTGCATAGAACAACACACATCTGCAGGATGGGTGACATTACGGACTCCAGATCAGTGATGGCGATGTCTCATGCCAGAGCTGGAGGAGAGAGACAAACAGGGGGCAGCTCATTGCTGCTGAGAAGGAAGGGCCAGGGGTGGACTGTGCACAGTGGGGACAGGGCTCAGAAGGAACGGCCAGGGGTGGACTGTGCACAGTGGGGACAGGGCTCAGAAGGAACGGCCAGGGGTGGACTGTTGACAGTGGGGACAGGGCTCAGAAGGAACGGCCAGGGGTGGACTGTGCACAGTGGGGACAGGACTCAGAAGGAATGGCCAGGGGTGGACTGTGCACAGTGGGGACAGGGCTCAGAAGGCAGGGCCAGGGGTGGACTGTGCACAGTGGGGACAGGGCTCAGAAGGAACGGCCAGGGGTGGACTGTGCACAGTGGGGACAGGGCTCAGAAGGAACGGCCAGGGGTGGACTGTGCACAGTGGGGACAGGACTCAGAAGGAACGGCCAGGGGTGGACTGTGCACAGTGGGGACAGGGCTCAGAAGGTAGGGCCAGGGGTGGACTGTGCACAGTGGGGACAAGGCTCAGAGGCAGGGCCAGGGGTGGACTGTGCACAGTGGGCACAGGGCTCAGAAGGAACGGCCAGGGGTGGACTGTTGACAGTGGGGACAGGGCTCAGAAGGAACGGCCAGGGGTGGACTGTGCATAGTGGGGACAGGGCTCAGAAGGAACGGCCAGGGGTGGACTGTGCACAGTGGGGACAGGACTCAGAAGGAACGGCCAGGGGTGGACTGTTGACAGTGGGGACAGGGCTCAGAAGGAACAGCCAGGGGTGGACTGTGCACAGTGGGGACAGGGCTCAGAAGGCAGGGCCAGGGGTGGACTGTGCACAGTTGGCACAGGACTCAGAGGCAGGCTGCATGTGGCTTTATATGTTGGTGTTATACGCCTAGCTGGTTCAATCTCAGCTTTGCTTCCGTTTACTGATAAAAGCACGGGAGGAGCCTTAAAACATGCAGTGGATGCTAACATGCTCACTCTAAAATCCCAGAACCCAGAGGTCCAAAGCGGCTCTGTCCGCACTTCCTGGTGGGACGCAGGTGACACAATATATTGATACTGACTGTGTAGGATGCCTCGTGGGTAAACAGCGTCGCCATCTGCTCCATAGCCTTTTTGTAAAACTGTGTGGAAGGAGAAATGGCATAAGTTTCAGTGACGTCTTCTCTTCCCCTGTCAGAAGCTTGGACTGTTAGAGAAACCATTGAAGCTAAAAATAATTTAAAAGCCAAAATTCAGAATGTGTAATTGAAATTTAACATGCCTGACCTGAAACCACAGCGATGAGATAACTGTTCTCCAGGTCGAGACATTTGCCTGAGGGCCTGTGTTCGAGAGGCTCTCCCGGAACGTTAACTAGACACAGGTTGCTTCCGCGTTAGTGTCAGAGGTTTAATAAACTATTTGCTGAACCACAGTCACTCACAGTTCTATAAGTTTAGAATTTATTTCATCTGTTGGTGCGGATTCTTCTCTGCCTCCTTTATTGCAGGATGGCTTCTGCTTCTGCTTTCCCACAATTCTGGTCTATATTTTGGGGACTGAGGCAACACCTGCAGCTTCTGATGCCACCTGTGTGGGAATTAAGGGCCCTCAGGAGTGAGAAGCCACCAATGCCATGTGATCCGGTCATAGACATTATATTGAGGACCCACTGTGTGAAGGCAAGTGCTGGTAAGGGCTGCTGACCTCAGCCCTCCGCCTCCAGTTAAAATCTTAGTGAGATAGTAATAATAGTACTTTACGGAGTGCCAGGTGCCAGGTGCCCACAGGCCCTGTGCTCACCGAAATGCACATTGTCGCATTTAGTCCTCACAGCCACCCACAAGGAAGGCACTGTCATCTCCATCTGTGGTCGAGAATAGAAGCTCAAGGAGTTAACTGCCTGAGGGCTGAGTCACCAGATGGAAGAGCTGAGATTCTGACACAGTTTGCTCCAAAGCCCAGGCTGCCGAAACAACACACCGCAGACCGGGGGCTTAAACCACAGAAATTCATTTCCCCACGGTTCTGGAAGCCAGAAGTCCAAGATCAAATCGTCACAGGGTTGGTTTCAATCAAGGCCTCTCTCCTTGGCTTGTACACGGCCACCTTCTCCCTGTGTCGTCACGTCGTCTTCCCTCTGTGCCCGTCTGTGTCCCGTCTCCTCTTCTTACATCAGTTGTATTGCTAAAGCCCCAATGACTTCACCTGACTTCAGTCACTTCTTCAGGGACCCCACCTCCACATGCAGCCACGTTCTGAGTTACTGGGGTTAGGACTGCAACATATGAATCTGGGGGGACACAATTCAGCCCATAAGACTTTTAGCCATGGAGCCTGTGCATTGCCTCTAAGAGGAAATATTAAGCCACTAGTCATTTCCACTCTGGCATGAACTAGTTTTTCTGCAACTAATTTCCTGCAGGAAGATTTTGATGATGAAACTGTAAGAGAAAGTTGGGACACTGGGTCCTTTAGACAATGAAGAAAAACCACCAAAAGCGGGAACAGGAAAGGGAGCCTGGAGATGCTGGAAAGCTGGCATCTTGTAGTCTGCTGTTTTGGGTGGGGCCTGACTTAGGGAAGTAAAGTAAACACAGTGTCACTTTCTTTTTCTTTTTCTTTGGTGAGGAAGATTTGCTCTGAGCTAACATCTGTTGCCAATCTTCCTCTTTTTTTGCTTGAGGAAGATTAGCCCTGAGCTAACAGCTGTGCCAGTCTTCCTGTATTTTGTATGTGGGACACCCGCCACAGCATGGCTGCTGATGAGTGGTGTAGGTCCACACCCAGGATCCAAACCTGTGAACCTGGGCCACTGGAGTGGAGTGTGCTGGACTTAAGCACTACATCACAGGGCAGGCCCCTCTATTTTTATTTCCGTTATTTCATCTTTCTAGCGTCTTCATGTTTTGATTCTATCCATCCAAGCCCACAAGCTCCTCAGCTCTTGGAAAATCTCCTTAACAATCTGTCACTGCTACATTCTCCATCATTCCAAAACAAGTTGCTAAAGATTATAGTCCTCTGTTGATGTTGATTGGGATCCGGAAATTGTTAGGAGGCCCTCAGAATGTTTAATGAGTTCAAAGGGGGCAGTCACGAGGGCAGGTCTTCCTGGTGAGCTCCCGATTTCCATAAGAGCTCTTTCATCTCAGGAATGTATCAGAGAGCACATGGGAGCACTGCTCACCACACCTCCCAGTAGTCTTGACACGGTGACCTCTCAGGAGCCAACACTACGGGGGGAGGCGGGACCGTCGCCTGTGCCCTCATCTCCCGAGAGCAGGTTCTCTCCCCGCTTCCTCTTTTCCAGGCTGTGGGTTCGTCCCTGGACACACCCTGCTGAACTCGCCGCTTGTCCAGAGGCAAAATTGACTGCCAATTTACTTTGCACATCAAGCTCGGTGTTAATAATCCTGCTTGACTGTGTGTTAGGAGCTTCCCGAGCACGGAGGGCTGCGTCTGAAGGACTGACTGGTAGTGACTATCTAGGTGAGGGCGCTTGTTTGAAGGGTGAGAGGCCACTTTTTTTTTAAAGAAAGAATGACATAATCGATTAGTGGGGATCCCACGGAGAGGGACTAGTGGCACAAGCATAAGTTACCCTCCATCAGTGATGACATCAGAGCTTCGCTGCGCTGGGAGCCCACCTCGTGCAGGCTCAGCCCGGCACGCTCACTAACTCAGTGAACCTTCACAAGTCTGCAGGATGGGCGCTGTGTGCCCCTTTGTGAGGAAAAGGAAACTGACGTGGAGGCATTAAATAACTAGCTGGGATCCCCCAGCTAGCAAGAGCCAGAGCGGGAATTTGAACCTGGCGGTTGTCAGACTCCTTGAAACTGCACCCAAGTGTGAGCGTCAGGATCCAAGCCGAGGCTGCTGCAGACAGAGCTGTGGGCTCCCATCACCACGACACTGCAGGTACCACTGAGGACCCAGGAGTGCCACGTCCTTGGACGTGCCCTCAATGCAGCCTTTCTGGCTTGGAGTTGGGGGTGGGGTGGGGTTCTGGGGGAGGAGGCCTTGTCCTCCCACAGTTAAGTCCACACACATATAATGAGCACCTGCTCCGTGCCTGGCATCTGGGGACGTGGCTGAGTTCTGTATCCTGGAGGAACATGTGCCCAAGTGGTGGGAGACACATGGGCCATAAACACATGAGCAAATTTAATAACTTCAGGCCCAGATGAATGTTGTGGAGCTCTCCCCTCCCCCTCAATGTGTGATGTCCAAGAATCGGTGACAGCTCGCACTTGCCAAAACCTTCAGCTTTGGGGTGACTGGATTAATTTGCCTGGAAAGGAATATGAATTACATGTCTTGTAGAAAGCATGTATTGATAATATAATGGTTGCACATCGATCAAACTAGCAGTGGAGAGAATACCTTTGTTAACACAATTTAGAGAGTTTATCTTTGTAAAGTAGGGACTAGGCTGGAAAATTCAAGAAGAGAGGGCATCATTTCCACTAGTCCTGCTTCTGATCACATATCTCCACACAGTGGACTCTCCTTCTTCTGACCCAGGATCTCTGGAGCAGCCAGAGGGACGGATCCTGCAGCTTAAGGGGCATGTGAAATGACAGGGCTTCTTCTACTTTGAGTCTCTTCTGACGTTGCTTTGAGGTTGACTTGCATGAGTGTATGTATCATTTTTAAGTAAAGGAATGCACACGTATTTCCTGAGCATTATAAATAGGACAACTGTTGGCTAAAAGCCTGAATTGACCTTTGAGCAAATGTTGAGATAAACGGCTCAACCAAGCTTCCTCCTGAGTCGGGGCCTCGGGCCTTGCTGTCCACCTGCCTTTCTCACGAAAGGAGCATTTGTCAGGCCCCAGCTCTGGACCCAGATTCTGCGGGAGGGAAATTACAAGCGGAGAAGTCATTGTTCCTACCCTGGAGAAACCAGCATTTAGTTGGGGGGGTGGTTAGATAAGTATTTGAAAGAGCTCCGGAGCAAACCTGGAGAAAGTCTGAAGAACTGACCGTGCTGAGATGCCTAGTGCGTAGTTTGTTGGTCATCTTCACAGCCCTTTCTCTGTTTCACCCTCGTGTCAGTCTTTTGAGATAGTTATTGATATTATGCCCATTTCACAGATGGGCAAACTGAGGCCAAATACTCAAGGTAGTTGGTAAAGTGCAGAGGCAGGACACTGTCGCAGTTGAGACCCTGGGCCCTGGAGTCACACAGATTGAGTTTTAATTTCAGCTCCAGCTCTTATTAGTTTGTAAACTCGGGCAAGTTTCTTACCCCCGAGACTTAGTTTCCCCACTTGTAAGGATAACAATAGTATTCACGTCCCACAGGTATTGCAACAAGTGAGAAATGTATTGAAGATGCTAAGCACAGACTGGGACCTCAGCATGCACCCCACGGATGTAGCCTTCACTCTGAGGAAGCGGCCAGTCACGCTTGAACCCCAGCGTCTCCGGCCTCTCATACAAGGCCCTGCATGGAGTGTGGACCCCAGCAACTCTCTGCTTAGGATCAGAACATGACCCAGCCACTTACTTACAAGAGTGACCCTGGGCCACTCCCCTGACTGTGCTGAGTCTGTTCCCTCATTTGTAAAACGGGAGTCATCTACTGGCTTCGTCACAGGCTGGCGTGAAGGTGAGGCGATGTATGAGACACACGGCACTTGAACAGTGCTTGGCACACACAGGCTCCCCAGGGGACTCGCCATGAAGGATGAGAGCTGGAGGTGGGCAGGTCTCCCTGGGAGCCTTCCTCAGAGCCCATGCATCCCTGACGTCCTGGTGAAGCAACCGCCAGCAGGAGCCGAGGCAGTCGGTGGGGAGGCCTCGGGCTGCCTCTGCACACCCACCTCCGCCACCTTTCTTCCTCCTGCCCAAGCTGCAGGGGCTGCCGAGCCACACAGGAAGATCCAGTCTGCAATAAAGCATTTCTTCCCACAGTCAGCTGTCCACACTCGACAGTGGCAAAACACATTCAAGAGTTGGCCATCCCGCAGGAAGGGCACAACCTCGTCAACTTGTCCCATCAGCAGGCTTGATGTCTGAGCGTCGTGGTCGTCACAGAGCTGCTGGTTTTCATCTGCCGGGCGTGGCTGTGTGCCTCTCAGGTGGTAACTGGAAAGTTCTCTGGTGGGAGAAGAAAGCCCCAGGTAACCCGCTCTTGACTTGGTAGGTGGAAGGTGAGGTCCCCGCCCGTTTCTCTCATCCCCTCCTCGCTTTTCATCCCACTCTCCCCTTCCCTGTCGGCAGAGCTGGGGTCAGGTCAGCTTTGTCTGCCACTCTCTAAGTATTTGTCAGACTAAGTGACTGTTTACTGTCCGTCTACCAGGTGCGACGTCCATGACCTTGTCCTCAAACCACCCCCTGAGGATTTGACCACGGGCCTGCGTGGTGACAGAGCCCGGAATTTAAACGACAATGCTTGCAGAGAACTTGCCTGTCTTGCCTGCAGGTCACGGGAGTTTTGGTTTTGCCATAGCAGATGGTAGCTTAATTGTATTCCTTACGTTTTGAACAACTAAAAAGGGTCAAAGATGAGCAAGTTGTAGACCAAAAAAGAAGAGGAAATAATCCTAGATCCAGAAATTAAATTAATGAATCTTGGTGTCTTCTTATAAATGTCATTCAGATAGGACCTATTAAAATCTCACTGGGTAATAAGAAGAAACAGGTAGAGCGCTGGCCTTGGAGTCGCACCCGTGTGGCATCAGATTCTGACTCCACATGTGGCCCTGGGCCAGTTGTCACATCTACTAAAGGCCTTAATTTCCTCAACTACAGGACAGAGAGATGATACCCAGACTACAGGGTGGTCGCAAGGGCTCACCGAGCTGACGTGCGTGAAGGACCCGGCTCCTGTCACCACTAAGTCAGTTCACAGCCCCTCTTCAAATCTCTCTTCAGTGGACGTAGGGGGACATTCTCTAACAACTCAGATAAAATGTGATTTTATTACAACAGAAACAACAGTCTTTGCCATGACCTGCCCAGACGGGTAAGAAAAATCTACTTAAAAAATTAAAACAAAGGAGCCTAGTGAGGCAAAGTAAATATTGTGAATAGTGCCATGCTGCCATTGAGTAAGAGTGATTTGCAGCAGTCATTACAGCCGTTTCAATTGATTTTTTTGGGAAACCGTTGCCAAATAGCAAAAAAAGAGATTGAATGAAATAACTAGAATTTTCAGCTTCTTAGAGGAAGCGCCTTTGGTGTACAGCACGATTGCCAGGAGAAGAGAGGGTACATTCTGGATGTAGGCAATGACCTCAGGAGATCCAGGTTGGACTTAGAGAAAACGTTTGAACTCGGGTCACTTGCTCTGGAAGGTTCCGGTTTCCTATCTAATCGCCGATGCTCAGGGTCAAGGTCGATTCTTAGAAAACGTGGTGCAGACGTGGGCATCTTTTTGTTGCTTTGCTAGATGTAAAAAAGGCATGCAGCCATTCATCGGTGACCTCAGCATCATAAAAAGTCACTTGAGAATGCTGCTTTCTAGACTGGTTTGGGAATAGTTATTTTGAAAACAGCTCTCTTAAAGCTGTTTAATTGTAAGCAAAAGCATAGGTGAAAATGTCAATTTCCTGGTGGAAACAGAATCAAACTTTAAAACAAAGATCTGTTTAATGAGGATTCAAGAACAATTTTTCTTTCTCAGAGTTACCGTTTCTCTCTTCCTCTTGGCACCTTCTGCCATGTCAATTTCAGGAGTAGCATATGGAGAAATGATCAACTTCCCCCATTAGGTAAATGTGATTTATCCTTTAGTTTTTTAAACCAAATGGCTTGGTGGTTTTCACAAAGGGAGGCGTTTTGCTGGTGTTAAATGACTAATGGTACAATTTGTTTTAAATTACCGAAAAAGGAGAATAATTGACTTGAGAGCTTGTTTGCAAAGGATGTTTGAAGAAGCATTTCATCTTCTGAGAATGGGGCACCTGAAGCCTGAAGGAAGGTCCTCATCAATCCTCCTTTGTTTCAAGAAATTGAAGACTGTTAAAGAAAAGGAAAACCAAATGCAAGGAAAAGACAGATTCTAGAAAAGGTGCTGGGCAGAAAGAGAAGCTGGTGCATTTGAAAGTTAGGAGTTTTCATGTTAATATTTGCACCTCCTCCTTTTGTAGTGTCTATTTTCTATAGACTTTTGAAAGTGCTAAAGTGAAGACAGCAGTTTAAATCCATTTGTATTACACAGCATGTAAACACAGCTTGACATTTTTTCGAGATCAAAATAAAGGTGCATTCATCTCGATCTGAAAGGCGTCTGGTTTACTTTTTTAACTTCTCTTACCATGGGTATAGATTGTGGGGGCACCTCTTTCTCCTGTATTTGAAAGCAGTTCTGTGTCAGCCCAGGTCCTGAGCCACAGATGAAACTGGGATAGGATGGGAGAAAAAAGAAACCCCTGAACTGGTGACTTTAGGAAATCTTCTCCAAAGGTTTTTCTCTTTACTTTGCTCCTAATCACTATCTTGATTGCCACCCACTGAAGATAATAAGGGAAAGCTCGGTTTCCAAAAGACTAATGGAGGTTGATTTAAGAAGACTGAAAGAAACAACCAAATTCTAAAAAAACCCAAACAAACTAGGTTTGTAGAAGATGTCATAATTAAATAACCATGAGGATAATAGAGTAGCCTGAACTTAATGATAGGTTATATTTTTAAAATATTTTTTGAGATAGATAGTGAATGGCAATTAGTAAGCACAAGTAGTTTGGGAATATATACATGTTTTTGGAACAGGTAAATTGGCAGATATATCAGTTAGCCATTGCTGTATAACAAACAACTCTGAATTACAGCTGTTTAAAAGAACCACGACTTCTTATTTCTCATGAATCTACGCGTCGATTGGGTGGTTCTGCCGATCTCCACTGCGTCTGGCGGTGCTCTGATCGTAGCTGGGGCTTCGTCACTGGCTTGACAATTAGCTAGCAGTTTGATGATCTGTGGTGGCTTCAAGGGGACGGCTGGACCCCACTTCACCACCTCATCCTGAGCAGGAGAGCCTGGGCACGTGTTTTTGGCAATCGTAGCGGTCCAGCAGAAATGGGCAAAGTCTTTTCAAGCCTCTGTGTATGTCTGTGTGTCAAGTTTGCTGTTTTCCTTTTAACCTAAACAGGCCAATGGCCAAGCCCAGATTCAATCTGGGCCAGAACTCCATGGGTACAAGGCAGAGGGCATGCTATGGAGAGGCCATCGATCGGACCATTTATGCATTCAGTCTACCACTTCAGGGTGGTAAAAGTGAGGGAAAGTTGATATGGTGGGTAACACCCTACCATTCCCTAAAGAAATCATCATTGAGATACAGAATAACACAAGAAGCCTTCCTGAAGGAGAAAAATGAAGGGAAACCCATTTCAGGTGGGAGAAAGCTATATCGGGGGAACAGACCACATTTATTGGAGATATAATCATTTATGTTACTAATTCCCAATTGACAGACAAGCAGGTTTTTCTACCATGTCTCTGTTTCAATAAATGATGACCTATCTATGAATCTATTTATCTACCTACTTATCTAGTGTATAAAGATAAATGGCGTATTTACACACACATACACCATGCAAATATACTTATAAGATACCTTCTTAGAAATAAAATTCCTAATTCAAATAGCTTTATAAATTTTTATGGATATTGTCAAATTGCCATCTAAACAGGCCATAGACCTTTATATTTCTACCAACAGTGTTTGAGACTGACTCATTTTTCTAGTGGATGTTATAAAACTTCTAAATCTTTGCTGGTTTAATATAAGAGAAATAGTATCTTGCGATTTTTATTAATTTTTTTTTGGTTATAAGGGAGTTTCTGTTTGGGAAGATGAAAAGCTTCTGGAAATGGATGGTGGCGTTGGATGGTGGTGTTGGAAATGGTGGTGGTGGTGAGAGTACGTAATGCACTTAATTGTATACTTAAAAATAGTTAAAATGGTAAATTTTAAGTTATGTATATTTTAACACAATAAACAAGTAAGCTCACCTCCCCTGGGGTGGGGGGTAAACTTATCTAGAGAATGGACCCACACCTGAGGGTCTGGCCTCTTGTCCTAGGGAAGAATGGACACCTGCAATCAGAGCCTAATTTGCCGCTGCAAATTACTTAGAGAAGAATAAAGAGAAAAAGAAATATCCCGTGGCTGCTGTTTCTGAAATGACTTCAGATTTGAAGAACGTTCCCACACCACCTGAATTAGCTCTTCATATTTCCCAGTGACACCACAGCGCTTGAATCCGATCGACCGCTCTACAGTTGGAGACCGGCACCTGTTACAGCTGGCCTGGCTCACCCCCTCGGCAAACTGGCCCAGGCCGCATTTCCTGCACAAGCTGGGAGGAAAGGCCCCAGCCTGGCTGGAGGATCGAGTCAGAGAATGCATCACACTGACCTCTCCAGAATTCCACCGGATAATCTCAAGGCAAACTGAGGGAGGGAGTCGGAAAACAGATGGTGTCCATCTTCACTCGGCAAGTGTTAAACACAGACTAGTGATTGTCTTATAAACGTTCGAGACGGCCCTGTCCTGGAAGCTGGTGCAGCCCTGTCGCTGCTGCCATGGCAACTGCCTGGCCCTCCCTCCAGCCTGTGACCGCTGGAGCGTGACTCCCACCACGGCTCTGGGAAGCCCAGTTTCACACTGTGTTGCAGTCTCTGGACATCCTAAGGGGAGCCGTGTCTTCTGCAGCTATTTGGGGTCTGAAGCCATTGCTCTGCGTAGGTGCTGCTCAGAGGATTCCGGTTGCTTCCTTGGGCTGGGTGCTCATGTATCCTAGGGGTGTGATGTTTCCTGTTCCTCTGTCATTGTGTGACTCCTACGGTGGAAAAATTAACTATAGGCATGGAGGGTGAGTAAGTAGGGGGAAAAGCAGAGAGCTGAATGATGTGTGGGACCGCTCTGGCATCGTGACGGACAGTCTTGGTCTGGGGGACGTTCTCAGGTGAGGTGTCATGACAGGGCCCAGGATAGAAGCAACGGCCAGCACTGAGCAATATGGAGAGCAGTTTAGAAAACGTTGATTTCAATTTCCAGTTACATTAACATGAGTTTCTAGGTTAGTGGATTAAACACAATACATAAGCTAACAAGTCGATTTAAAAGTCTCTTTAGACTTTGTTTTGACGCAAGACATTAACAGGTCATTGTGGTATGTGACTCGGCAATTTCTGACTTTGGAGGCCTGCTATTCACCAGCTTTTTTAATAAAGAGAAATGATCTTGTGAGAAATGAGGAATAAACCCTTACATTTAAAATGACCTCGTTCTTCAGGTTTTAATCATTTACAAAATTAAAATCCGCAGAAGTACACAGAAGGTACTGGGTCTAGGGATGGTCAGATCTTAATGTAGGAAGAGGAAATTGGTTTTCTGCATAATAAGGGTTTAGGAATGTGTAATTCACGGCCTTTCTGACTTCGCTGAGCTTCATTTGTTTGCCTTGCTTATCACAATGTATTAACGCACAGTCAGTAAATCCCCGCAAGCAAACTCCAGTGGGTCAGGAGACTGATACCATCTCTGCTTTCCCTCCTTGGTCAGAGGAGACAAATGAAGACGGATTGAGGTTATTCTTTCCTCCCTAGAGGAATGTGGCTAGAATAATAATTCACTTACCTAAAACTGGCTGGAGAACATGGCGGGGAGGTGAAAAAGAGGCTGGAAGGGAAGAATAAAGCATCTCTATTTAAAATTTTACTTATGTTCCAGCACACTGGAGATGTGAAGGCGAGGCTCCTGGCTTTGTGTTGACTTTGGATCCTGTTGCTTCCGCTGGTGAGGATGTAAATGAATTCACAACGGTTAACACCTCCCAGCTCACGGGCCTTCTGTTTTCTTCTCACCACATCGATCCGATGTTTGTGGTCTCTCAGTCTCTCGCAGGCGTTCGCCTCAGATGCCCCAGCACCAAGGAGCCCTTGGGTGGGAATGGTGCAAGGTACAGCCCAGAGGCACACACTCGGCCTCAGGGACATGCTCCACAGGAAGAATTCCAGCCCAGAGCTCACTCCATCTGCCACACAATGGGCCGTCCACCACCTGACCCCTGGTAGCGAGGACCAACACCAGGCAAAGCAGTTGCCATCACGTGTGGCCAGTTTATCAAGCCCTCTGAGGTCACCCTCGCTCTTGCTCGTTGGTTTTCCTCCTTGGATTCAACTTTCTGTTATTGCTTTTGTTCAGAAAGCCCTTACTAAAGACGTGGCCATGTTCGGTGTTTGAGCAGAATATCTCTGCTTTGAAATTGCAGTTCGATTCCACGCTTTTCTTACGACATTCATTTACACAGAAAGGAAACGTACAGATGCATATGTATATGTAGCAGGAAGAAAATTTGCTATTTTGAGGCTTGACAGAAAAGAGGGTGCAGGAAATTATATGTAATATTATAAATAAAAAAATTATTTATTTCAAAAATTCATGTGGTTCAAAAATAAAAAATTGAAACCTCCCTCCCACCTGCCCCCACTTCATCCAGACCACCTCTCCCACTGTCTCTGCCCTGGAAACAAGGTATTGTTTTCTCAAGAAGCTTTCCAAGGTTTCTCTGTGCATACACAAGCAAATATGAATAAATCTATTTATTTATTTGTTCATTCAGCAAATTATCAAGTGTTCCAGGCAAAAAGCAGATGAAAATTCCTGTCCCCAAAAGATTTCATTCTCGCTGATAGAGACGGACAATAAGCAATAGACAAGACAAACATGGAAACAATCTTTTCCTTTAGGTGCGTGGGGTCAGGGAAGAAGGAAAGGCTGAGGAAGGAGCATCAGCCTGGGGAGGTGGCTCTGTCCTCGCCGTGGTGGTCCAAGGAGGCCCCATCGAGAGGCGGTATTTAAGCAATGACCCGGGTGTAAGGAGAAAAGTGGTCTTCGCCTGTGTCTCGCCGTGCACAGCGGTGTTCTTGGTTACACAGGGGCTGGGACACACTGCCGCACACGCGTGGGTACACACAGCCCCGGCCGGCCCGCTCAGGGAAGCTGTCTCTCCTCCTGGGTCTCACCAACGTCAGTGAGGGACTCGCACGCTTTGTGGTGCTAACATCTAACTTCTTCCTCTGAGAAGAAATCAGAAGCAGCTGTGTCTCTCAGCTGCGGTGACCACGTCTGTGAGCCAAGTGAGGCAAGAAGCAGGAGCAGCTCTGTTCCTTCGCTTCAGGGAGCGCAAACTCCGTGTGTCTGTTTGTGTGTGTGTGTGTGCAGGTAACACAAGTCCTCCTATTATTGAGCACTTACCGTCCACCAGGCACGCTGCCATCTCAGTGACCCTTATGGCGCCTTATGTTGTTATGGGATGGGTATTTTTTATAGATTACATTTATCAATTTTATAGATAAAAATTTTAGACTCAGGTTGTGGAAACTGGCCAAGGTCCCACAGACCTAAGGGCCTAATCCCGAAGCCGGAGGTTCTGCGGTGGAATAGACTTGCTGTGGTCCCTGCTTTGCAAGGCAAATACGAGGCAAGGGTGTCGCATCCTTTGAGAGCAGAGCAGCGCGGTAGCGGCTTCGAGTGGGACAGGTGAAAGTGGGTGCTCTCTCCCGGCAGGCGGTTCCGTGGTTACTGACGTAATGCCTGAAGCTTGGCGTCCAGCTTCTATTATGAAACACGGTATCAAAGCCTCCTCTGTGAGGCCATCAAATGTCCTCCCGGCTGTCAGATCTCTACACCTACCCGTAGATTGCTAGGGCGGTTTCAAAATTAATTACAGGGTTCCCACATGGAACTCGCAGAGTCATTGCTTTGTCACTATGATAAAAAAGGACAGTTGCCATTTAAAAGTTAACAGTTTTAACAACACATACTCCACATAGCTTCCAGAACACTATTTGTCATGTTATTAAATTCCTTGGCTTGTTGCTCACAGAGTTCACAGGAGGAGGAACAAGGGTCTGGTCAAGCAGATCTATTTTAGGAAAAAAATAGGTCCTGCTTACAATAATGCTTCCATTAAAATCATACCTCTGATGTTCCGATCTCTTTCTAAATTCGAAATACACATTGAAGGCAAGAAACACAACATCTTTATGGGATAAAACCCTTCCCAGGCCAACGGCAGGTGCCTTATTTGAGGTGCTGGAGCTGGACTGTAAATTCGATAATTAAAGCATCAATATTTAGTCCTTCAAAAATGTGGTCATTTTTCTGTTCTTTCTCTTTCTTACAAAGCAAGATCTAAAATAAAGTTTGTAACCCTAGTTAAAAATTGACTCCAAAACTTCTTTCTGTCATTGAAGATGTATTTTACTTACTGAAATGTCAACCTTGGAAGTATTCTATTCTGTAGAAGTGGAAGGTCTGAGAAGCTGCCAGTTACGATCCTATTATGTATGGCTGATTAGTCATCAAATGCGTATGTGATTCCAAAAGCATAATTTTAAGAGATCTATTTATTTATTATTTCTCAATACGCCACATACTCACTTTTTATTTTAAGATACTTCAACCACAAATGATGTTGATATAGGAATGATATGGGGGGCGGGGCAGAGATAGAAAATGAGTTTCTGACATTCTGGTGTGTTTTTAAAATTATTTGGAAGCATTATTGAGATATATTCCCTATGCGGTTGCCAGCTTTTAGTCTGCATTAAACTCCAATTTGATGTCCAAAGACATCGCTTTCCAGGAGGAAGACACTAAGTATAGATCTGTGTGACCCCTTCTGGGAATTCTTGTAAGCTGCCAGACAGTTCCATCCTGTAGAGCAAAAAACAGAACCACCGAAATCACCTCTGGGCTTGCAAAGGCAAGAACGTCCTTGTCTGTTTCATCGTCGTCGTCATCATCATTACGATCTCTGGTACCAAGTTTAGCACTGCATTCGACTGGCTTTGCGTGTATCTGTGGTCGCCCATGCATGGAAGATGCCAGATAACTGCCTCTCGAGGGAATGGATGAGGTGTCTGTGTTCATGGCTGAAATGTGGAGAGTTGTCCCACGAATGCTGATTGAACACTCGTGCTAGAGAGAATTTCTCAGAGCTTATGTTCCCTCAAGGTGTGTCCTGTGTGAGTCATTCTAAAGTTCTCCCTGTGGTTTCCAAACGCCTAGGATGCAAGCCTCTGCGATGTGTGAGCGTGCAAGAAGAGCTTGCAGGATTTTCTTTCCCAGTCATCTTGCTTTTTGGAAGATGACACAACTGAGGTCTAATGCGTAGATGGGCATTTTCTAAATTAGAAGATAAAGGGAGCTTGCGGATGACCGCGGAGGCCAAGACACAAACAAAGTGGACAAGATGAGATCTGAGAGTTCGACAAGACAATAATTCTTCCGCGATTAGGAAAGAGCCGTGAACTATGATACTAACAAAGGATAAAGCAACCAAAAACATACACCCAGCCCTCTGCAAAGAAGTGCCAGAAAGGCAAAGCTCATTTTATTTCCGAACCAAAACTTTCATTTCGTATGCTCTTCTACTCACCTTATCTCCCATTTTCGGATTTTATTTCACACACACATGACCACAAGCAAAAGTATAACGTAAGAAAATGTGATTCATAAAACAAAATTAGAGCACAGAGTACCTTATAAATATAAAATGAAAAAGGGAAAATGTCCTCTTTGTGGAGATTCCATATGGTGACATTGGGGAGCTCAGTCCCAAGTCACATACCAGGGAGCTCGCCACTGTGAGTTCAGCAGAAAGCAGGTCTTGATTTTCAGGCTTGAAGACTGACACTTGGTTTTGTTGGGACACCAGAGAGATGTGGATACACCTCTTCACAGCTGGTTTACCGGAGCCTGATAAGCAGAATCAAAATGCCATACTTCCTGTACCATGAAACAAAACTGTCACATAGGCAGGAGTCCTCACATCACATGCCCAGCCCAGTTCCTCCCTGTAGAACCTACAAGGAAAGTCAGGCTGGAACCAGAAGATCTGTCAGGAGCACGGACCCAGAACACAGGTAGTGAGACTGGCCGGTTAGTGGATGGTACTCCCTGGGGGTGGCCAGCGGAGACGACTCAGGGGCCAGACAGGTGAGAGAGCTGAGTGACGGTGCCTGCTGGGGGCTGTGGACAGCTCTTAGTACCAGCTGATTGTTGTCACGTGGGAATGTGAGCTTTTTCAAGAAAAGTATAAATGGAGAATCTTATGCAAAATATTTTCATTTAAAAAAACTTTTCCATTTAGCTTGAATATTAAAAAGAAAGCCTACAGGAGGCAGACAGATCCATCTGTGAGCTAGGTCAGGTGTGCAGCACTCCAGTTTGCGACCTCTGCCTTGAGTTTCCATCTGGCTGAGGACGGGCGGTCTTGCTATGAGACTCAGGTAACTCAGAGCATTGGGTAAGGCTCCCTGTCCCCTGAGCCGTGTTAGGCATGCACAGCCAACACCTATCCTAGTGACACCTGTTTTCCCGTACTTCTGTGACCGACTTTGGATGAACGCGTTCTTCAGGCGCAGTCGTAGATTCCTTCTTCCAGACCCCCGTCTGCTGCCCTGACAGCTTCTCGCTCTCTAAGCAGATGTGCGTTGCCAGCTCTGATCACCATATACTGATTGCATGGTTTAACACTCAAGTCAATCTTTATTTCCCTTATTTTCAAGTTCCAGGGGGGACAAATCACTGTATCTCCATGAACTGACAACACTTTCTTATAAAACGTACCTCCTATTGTCAAAATCATAATTTATTTTTAGTTCTGTCCACTTGACCTGGGATAAATTATTTTTCCTACGTTTTCATAAAAACAATAATCTCCCAGGGGGCTTGTTTAAAATAGAACCCATCAAACGGGCCATCTGTCTGATACTGTATTACGGTTTTGGGAAAAGTCATATTTGAGAACTGTTTAGGATGAAATAAACTGCGGAAATGATTATTTGAATTTTTTTATGTAATCACAGCTGGCTGATTAGATACGTTATTTTTAAAATCAGCAGCAAAGTCATAGAAACATTTTCTTCTCATTTCGCTGCACCCGTTGGCATGTGGTGCCGATGCCAGCATGACAAACAGAGGCAGCGAAGCCTTAGAAAACCACCGTGTGATTCTGTTCTCCTTTGGGTGCTGGCTGGAGCTCGAGCAGCTGCTCTGCAAGTGTGGGAGGCATTTCGGAGACAGATTCTGGGTCTGGACCTGAAGCTCTGCAGAGTGTGGAATGGAAGGCTCTGTCCTATAGGGTGCACCGATCTGGGCGTCGCCCCCTGGACTGGACACTCACTGCAATTTAGCCTGTGCTCCACGGTCTCCAGCCCTTCAGCAAGGAGGTCAAACGTGTTTTATTTTCCCTGTCTGACCTGAAAAAAGCATTGGGATAGTGGGTGTTCAGGGACATTTTATCTGACAAATGACACCTGGCCCTAAAGTTTTTATTTGCTCAAACACTTGTCCCATTGAGGGAGAATTTTCAGAGCAGTTAACTGAACAGGGAGGAAGCTGCTTGTGCAAACTATACACAGAATTTACGGGGCCGTCTTTCTTTTGCTTATGACCTACTCATCCAAACAAGGTCAATAAAAGAAATTTTTTATTATGGAAATTTTCAAATATGCACAAAAGTAGAGGGAATAATATAACGAACCCCCATGTACCCTGCAACCAGGCTCACCAATTATCAACATTGGCCAATTTGTTTCATTTATACCCCTGTGTGTCTTTCTAAAACACACAGTAACATGATCCCATCTAAAATTAAACAATAATTCCTAAATATCATCAAAGATCTTGTCAATGTTCTAATTTTCCTGATTATCTCATAAATATCTCATACTTGGTTTGTTCAAGTCAGGATCCAAACAAGGTCTACATATTATATCTGGTTGTTGTGTCTCCAAAGTATCTTTCTCTCTTTTAAAACATTTTTTATTGGAATTAAAATAAAGATATAGAAAACGACACAAAACAAATGTATGATGATGAATTTTTATAAAAGCGAACACCTTTGTAATCACAACACAGGCCAAAAACTGAAACGCTGCCTCCACTTCAGAAGCCTGTTCCATGGGGCTCGTCCCCGTTGTTTTTACAGTACTTGCTGCTTTGCAAATAGTTTCATCACCCAATTGTGATAAAATGTCCCTGGACATTATAATTTAGTCTTGACCATTTAAAAAAAAGAAAAACAGATGTTGTTAAGTGCTAACCTAATTATCCCTTTCTCCTTTCTTTCATCTGGGTCCTCTGACTGGCAGTCTCCCACAGTCCGGATTTTGCTGACTGCACACTCGCGGCGTATGTAATCCAGCATGTTCCTCTGTCCCCTGTGTTTCCTGCAAACTGGCCGCTGGATCCAGGACTGGATCAGTCTCCTGTTCGATCCCTGGGCAAGGCTCCCAGAGGATGTACGAGAACTGACTTGTTATGAGACACCAGAGAGCCTAACCAAGACGGTGGTCCCCAGGAAGGGCCAGAGACAGTTCCTTCACTGAGACAAGAAGGCACACACTAGTGAGGGCACGGGCAGCACTGAGAAGTCAGTGGTGGTGTCCTCCATGGGCCTAGGACCACAGCCCTCAGCCCCCCAGCCATGGGGAGGGGACCCTGGGGCTGTTCAGCAGGCGGTCCCTGGAAATGGCCAATGTCTCACCTCCAGCATGTGCCAGGACATCTCTCTACTTTTTGCCTCAGGACTTTTTCCAAAGTCTGCTCCACCCGCATGGATGTGATCTGAAAGTGAGGGAGGTTGATGCCTTAGGGGACGAGCTTCAGTGAATGAGGAATGGAAGGTGGCGAACGAACCCCAGCCTCCCCGTCCATCAGTGAGACCATCGTGAGCCACACTCTCCACTGCTCCTCTGAGGGTCTGTGCTGGCACGAGTCCCTGATGTCCACAGCAGTACAATGTCACCCTCATATTAGCCACAGGTGCAGGGTGCTCAGAAAGCCAAAATCGCCTTTCTTTCTCCTGTTCTGTCTCCCTCCCTCGGACGCCTCACTCCTGCTCCCTGGGACCCCTGCGATTCAACCAGCACACCCGAGTCTTCATCTCACGCTTTGCGTCAGAGCTTCAAGTTCCTGAATACGCATCTGCATAGCATGGGGCGCTGGGCATCAGTTAGCCTATAAAATATCCTCGTTCTGAAAACACAAGCTAGCTGAGCACTGATTCTTGGTGATATTAGCATTCTCAAAACTGTAACTGTCACTCTCTCTACCCCACACGCATGTGGGGAGAGGCAGTATCTCTCTTTTTTTGTGTGTGTGAGGAAGACTGGCCCTGAGCTAACATCTGTAGCCAATCTTCCTCAGAATGGCTTGATGAGTGTTGTATATGTCCACGCCTGGGACCCGATCCCACGATCCCCGGGCCTCTGAAGCAGAGAGCATGAACTTAACCACCATGCCACTGGGCCGGCCCTGGCAGTATCTTTCCTACAAAGTGTTTCCCCAAACCCCTCAGGGGAGTCCTTGATGGCAAAGCCAGGTAAAGCCCACAACACGTGTGAACAAAGAGCCAGACCTCCGTATTTCATAAAGAGAAGTTGTCAAGAGAAGCGGCCCCAGTGAGGTCCAGGGCAGCTGGAAGTAATTCCTTTTCTCACGGAAGTATTTCAGTGCATCAGTGTACTTAGCCCCAGTCCACCGCGCTGACTCCCTTACCTGTCTGCACGCCATCCGCTGAGACCTGCCTTCCCTACGTTCTTATCATCCCTGTTTATTCCGTAGTTGACTTATGTTCAATCTGGCTCTGTTTCCACCTTTGTCAGGAAAAAAAATCTTTACTGATTTGGATCCCAGATCTTGAAACGTTCTCCCTCTGGAGAACCCCAAGGTTTGCCACTTCATTTGAAAAGCTCCTGGGATCCCATTTCCTCCACACATCTTCTCTCTGAGGAGCACAGTACTGCAGGGCCCCAGCCCCCCAGACTCAGAATCCCTCAGGGTCCTCCTTTCCGGACCTCCTGAGAGGCCTCAGCCAGGCAGCACCGAGATTCAGATGGCTGTGCACCACTCCTTTGTCCTCGGCCTGTGATGCTTCCGTCAGACATTCCTCGACATCAAAAACCACGTCTTTGTAATTCAGCTCCTAGCACAGGGCCAGGTGCAGAGAAACACTTAATACAGCCTGTTTAATGAAGATTGAGCCAGATGGAAACGCAGCGAACACAGAAGGAAAATTTAAATGTGAGACCTTAACACCCAACAAGTGAATGGCACTTCACCTTGGGTTCACATTAGAAGCTCCCTGAGCAGGTTCACACGGCTATAAGATACTTCTTAATACTCAGAAGTCAAACTAATTGACAAACACACAGACAGCAGTAAGTATCTGACTGGAGAGTGGAGAGTCACAGAACCAACCACGTTCCTATATAATATTGAGTGTTCTCTATGGTATAAAGGCAGCAACATCCTAGACCGTTACTAGTGGTATTCCTTTGTGTCTATACAGCACTGAAGTGTACAACAAAAGTTATGGCCCTGGGCAGGAGATAGGCCCATTAAGTGAATGTTTAAGGAGTATTGAACATGGATGGAGTGATAGGGATTACCTGATTCCACTCCGGGATTTTACACGTGTGGACTCTGAGGCAGAGACCTGCGGAGGACACCCAGCGAGTTGGCGGAGCAGTGAATCTTCTGACTGCTGGGCCACGTGCTTCCAATGTGCCATGTGGATGTGGGGTTCTTCCCACGCTGTGGGCTCACCAGGAAGTCAGGAAGGACTCCTAGGGGTCCACGTAAAGGAAGGAATCTCAAAATGCAGACTAAACTTTTACGAACAAAGATACTCATTATAGGCTATTTACAATAGCAAGAAAATTAGAAATTACCTGAATTTCCACAATAAGGGAATAGATAAGTAAATAACCAGATAATCATAGAACAGAATATTGTGTAGCCATTAAAGTATTCTATAAAGAAATCTAATACCATGGGGAAAAGCAGGATCCTAAATTTGTAATATTGTTTTATCTCAACTGTGTAGACATACATGGATGTATAGAAAAAATACAGACAAATGCACACTCAAATGGTAACTACGTTATCAAGTACCTTTGGGTGCTGGAACTAGGTGGTGATTTTTATTTAAAAATAAAGTGTTCTGTACTTTCATAATGATTTTCTAACAGGAAAAGCTTGTAAGCAGAAACAAGTAAGATGATCTAAAATGTGTTAAAGAAAGGCTACACATTTTTATATGAAAGATAATTTTCAATGACTGCATCATCTCTGAATAGGAAAGGGTGCATATCAAGAGAAGCCAGAGTTTTTTTTTTGCTGAGGAAGATTTGCCCTGAGCTAACATCTGTGGCAAATCTTCCTCTATTTTGCATGTGGGACAGCACCACAGCACAGCCACTGACCAACAGTGTGGGTTCTCCCAAAGTGGAGACCACAGAACTTAACCACTAGGCCACCAGGGCTGGCCCAGAAGCCAGACTTTTTCTCACAGCAATGTGCTGCTGGGGATGTTTCTACATGCAAACTACAAAGGATGTAACATCATAGAAAATATCAACTGGCTTTATACCTACTTTGGGACCCTGAGAAGAGAACTATTAAACTTTCGAATTTTTTGTTTTACTCCAGGCCCAGAACTGTTTTTTCCATTATTTAAAATTCATTCATAAACTACAGATTACTTTGATTTTGTTTTGTGTGATGGTCTAAAAATCATAGTTGAGCCAGCACTGATGGCCTAGCATTTAAAGTTCAGTGTGCTCCGCTTTGGCAGCCTGGGTTCAGTTCCCGGGAGTGGAACCACACCACTTGTCTGTCAGTTGCCATGCTGTGGTGGCTCACATAGAAGAACTAGAAGGACCTACAACTAGAATATATAACTAGGTACTGGGGCTTTGGGGAGAAAAAAAAAAGAGGAAGATTGGCAACAGATGTTAGCTCAGAGCCAATTTTTCCCAGCAACAAAAGAGAAAATTGTGATCATTGTGAGTTTGGGTCCTCTGAGAAGTGGATGCCAAGATGGAGTTAGCTGTGTAAGAGAGGGTGACGGGTGTGAAGGATAAAGGAGTGAGAGCAGGAGGAGGCAGAAAGCACCTTCAGATGGAAAGAAGGTCTGACCCCTGTGGATGGAGAGAGGGAAGGACGGTGGGTAGCAACACAGCAGGGCAGCGCCCGCGGAGCTTCAGCCAGGCCCGTGGGCAGGCCCCGAGCCGCCTCGCCCACTGAAGGAGGCTCACGTTGCACGGAACCACAGTTGCTCAGTCACTGATGGGAGCAGCTGTGGGAACTGTGACCTTGGTGCAGATGCGACGGTGCGTTCAGAGGCAGCTCCTAGGGCCAGAGTCACGCTCGGCTCAGCCGGGTATCTGAGCAGCAGAGTTCAGCGCCACCCCACTCACTGAGCCACGTATTACGAGAAGACAGCTGGCTGGCTGGTTCCCAGAGGCTTTGAAACGCAGAGGAGTGATCTTGACACGCTCTTGAAGTTTGTCACTTTGGGCAGGTGTGCCGAGAGCCGATGCCCAAGGCAACGTGGAGGGAAGCGTATCAGGACGTGTGGGCGACAGCCCGTGCACCTCACCTTCCAATTGCCCAGAGACACAGAAGTAGCTGTTGCGCACTTTAACTTCTCCACGTGAGCTCTGTGGGGGACAGGCAGCTCCTCTATCCTGCTGTGCTTTGGTTTTCTTTCTGCTAATCCTCTATTTCAGGTAAATATAATGAAGATAATAACATATTGCAAATGAGACACCAATTCAGAACATTTCGTAGTATTTCCTTTGGAAGTATTGGCTCAACAGAGACTATAATTACTGGAAAGCAGAAATGTAAAGCTGTCACACAAACTGAAGTGTTTCCACCATTTCTCGGAGGCATTTAATCAATTCAGCCAAAGCAATCAACAAAACAGTGTGTTGTTCTACATTCCAAATTGCCTAACAACTGACGACTGACTGGGTTTCTTCCGATCTAATTGACTGGATGTCACACGGCTGTGGTGACACAGACCAGCACGCCCAGAGGCTCTTAAGGGGGTAAGAATGCAGATATTCCCTGTAGCTAATCTTAATAATTAAAACTCCTTTCAATTATTTTACACTTGAAACAAAAACACCATTGAATTGGAAAATGATCAAAATAGCCAGGAAGCTTGGATAATATCGTAAGTGCTTGTTGATTTTAAAACCTACCTTGCTCTAAGTGTGGGGTGACTATTTCACGTCTCCGTCTCTGGCATCTTCTTTCTCAGCGTGCCTTTGCGCTTCTGGGCAGAACACCTGCTCATGGCATGAGTTCAGTGACTACTTCTTCTTTTTATTTTATTTTATTTTAGTGAGAACATTTAACACGAGATCTGCCCTCTTAACAAATCTTTAAGCGCACAACACATTATCGTTGACTCTGGGTGCCGCAGATCTCTAGAGCTTATGCATCTTGCTGAACTGAACTTCTGCACGTGGATTAGTAATTCCCCGTCTCTCCTACCCCTCAGTCCCTGGCAACCTCCATTCTACTCTCAAGTCTATGAATTTTGACTATTTTAGATACCTAAAATAAGTGGAATCATGCAGTATTTGTCTTCTGTGCCTGGCTTATTTCACTTAGCATAACGTCCTCTATGTGCTATGTTCACCTTTTGGATAAATACCCGGAAGTAGGATTACATGGTAGCTGTATTTTTAATTTTTTGAGGAATCTCCATACTGTTTTCCATAGTGGCTGCACCATTTTGCACTCCCGCCAGCAGTGTGCAAGTGCTCAAATTTCTCCACATCCTCGCCAACACTTGTCTTTTGTTTTTATGACAACAGCCATCCTGACAAATTGAGATGATATCTCGTTCTAGTTTTGATTTTCATTTCCCTGATGATTAAGGACATTGAGCATTTTTTCTTATACCTGTTGGCCATTTGTATGCCTTCTTTGGAGAAATGTCTATTCAAGTTCTTAGGCCATTTTTTAATCGGGTTATTAGTTTTTTTGCTACTGAGTTGTAGGAGTTCCTTACATATTTTGGAGATCAACCCCTTATCAGATCTATGGTTTGCAGACAGCTTCCCCCGTTTTGGTACATCTTCACAATGTTGATGGCGTCCTTTCTTCATGCAGAAGCTCCTCAGTTTGATGTTGTCTCACTTTATTTTTGTTGCCTGTTCTTTTGGGGTCATATCCGTGAAATCACTGCTAAGATCGATGTCATGAAGCTTTTCCTGCATGTTTTCTGCTGGTCTTACAGTTTCAGGTCTTACATTTAAGTCTTCATTCCATTTTGAGTTAATTTTTGTGTATGGTATAAGATAAAACTGCAACTTCATCCTTTTGGCTGTGGCTGTTGTTTTTCCAGCACCATTTGCTGAAGAAACTGTGCTTTTCCCACTGCGTGTTCTTGGCATCCTTGTTGAAGAGCAGTTGACATTTTATGCATGGATTTACTTCTGGGCTCTCCATTCCCTTCCACTGGCCTCTATGTCTGTCTTTATGCCAGGACCATATTTTTTCGATTACAGTAGTTTTGTAATATATTTTGAAATCAGGAAGTGTGATGCCTCCAGTTTTGTTCTTCTTTCTCAAGATCGATTTGCCTATTCATGGTCTTTGTGGTTCCATATGAATTGTAGAATGGTTTTTTATTTTTCTGTAAAAAATGCTAATGGGATTTTGATAGAGATTGCATTGAATCTTTAGCCCACTTTGGATAGCATGGATTTTTTTCTTTTTTTGTGAGGAAGATTGGCCCTGAGCTAACATCTGCTGCTAATCTTCCTTTTTTTTCCTTGAGGGAGATTAGCCCTGAGCTAACATCTGTGCTCATCTTCCTCTGTTTTGTACGTGGGATGCCTCCACAGCATGGCTGATGAGTGGAGTAGGTCCGCACACAGGATCCGAAGCCACAAACCTGGGGTGCCAAAATGAGTGTGCAGAACTTTAACCACTCAGCCACAGGGCCGGCCACGGCACGGATATTTCAACAATATTGAGTCTTCCAACCCATGAACATGGGATGTCTTTCCTTTTGTGTCTGCTTTAACCTCTTTTACCGATGTTTTGTAGTTTCAGTATACAAGTCTTTCACCTCCTTGGTTAAATTTATTCCTAAGTATTTTATTCTTTTTGATGCTATTGTAAATGGGATTTTTTTCTTAATTTCCTTTTCAGATTGTTTGTTGGCAGTGTATGGACTGAATTTTGCATCCTGCAATTTTACTGAATTAGTTTATTATTCTAACAGTTTCCTTGTGGCGTCTTTAGGATTTTCTAAATATAAGATCACGTCATCAGCAAACAGGGACAATTTTACTTCTTCCTTTCTTATTTGGATGGCTCTCATTTATTTTCCTTGCCTAATTGCTCTGGCTAGGGCTTCCACTACTACGTTGAATAGAAGTGGAGAGCAAGGGCATACTTGCCTTGTTCCTGATCCTAGAGGAAAAGCTCTCAGTCTTTCACCATGAATACGATGTTAGCTGTGGACTTCTAATACATGGCCTTTATTTCAATGACTGTACTTCTGGATTTGATTTGTGTTACTCTAGAAAGAGAAACGAGGGACCAGACCATTTCAATCTGTGATTCATTCTCAAAGTGTGCTTCCTGGACCAGGCAGTATCAGCATGCAGCCTGGAACTTGTTAGAAATGCAAATCCTCAGGCCCACCCCGGACCTACTTACTCTGAAACTTTGGGAGTGGGGCGATCTGTGTTCCAACAAGCCGTGCAGGTGGTCCCGATGCACGCTAGGGGGAAGTCTGGCTAGTGCCATAGCCCATGGTGTAGTCTTCAGAACAGTATTCTGTGGCATATATAACAAGTGTTATGCAACAGACGGGTTCCTTATTTGAATATATTTAGTAAATTCTGGGGTAAAAGAGTTAAGTAGGGACCACGGACCACGTAACTTCGCAGAGGCCCCGCAGGTCATTTTTCCTGATCTGTGACTATTTATAGACATCTGCTTATGTCCCACAAATACCACCTCCCATGTTCTTTCTCCTAAGAGCCTAGTTCCCCATCTCTCTCAGTCATCCAGACAGAATCCTCCTTCCATCATTCCAAAGCCCGTCTTTCTTTTCCCACCCCAGTATGACTGACAGGGGGAGTCTCAGTGTGGTCTGACCCCACCCCTCACCTCAAGGCAACCACGTAATTAATCAGCAACATGTTAACCAAGTGGTAGGTTATTCAGTCCTAAAGACTACCCTTTTGGGACACAGTTTCAATATATATTTAGAAAAAAGATATTTTTCTGCAAGGACATAGTCTTGATAAAGACATCTCTGGCTCCTATTTCTAAACTGAATAAAAACGTCTCAGTCTGAGGCATCTATATTTGTATTATTTCAGTGGTTCGGAGCTTTCCCAAAATTAATGTGGAGTTATTCGCTTTACACCTATCTGCAATGCAAAACCTCACCAAGGCTTGCCCACAGAACAGATTCCAGTTTCCACTTTAACACACGGAAATTGGTTCTGGGCCCCCAGATAGCAGTTTTCCAGTTCCGGCAATTTAAAATTCAAAGTCTACCTCCAGCAGCAGGAAGAAACTGCAGGCAGCTAAAATATACTGGTTTGTCCCTGATTTAGAGGCTACTCAGTAATACTTAAATGAGAGAGGCTAAATTATATTTTCACTTAAGAAAAAAATTAATATAAGCCAATGCCTTTAGATTTCAGTTTGTTTCATTGTGGGCTCAATGCCGTAAGCCAAGGAGCAGCCGAATAGTGTGCAGAAAAAGGGATTATTCCAGTCTTTAAAGAAAACAATGTTACATTTCTTGTCTGCCTTTGCTTGTGTCAAGATAGATCCCCACACGGTGACCCACAAATGTCTCATGGCCGTGCAGGAAGAAGCGTTTCAAAGCCTGGATCCTAAAGAAGGCTGATAAAAGCCGGGCAAGACAGAACTTGGAGATTACCTCAAGGAGGACTCCAGATTTAAAACCTGCTAAAGGAAGACACCCAATTACGTCAAGCTGCCTGCGCCCAGCTGCTATGAGAACAATTCAGTTCTGAAGGAGAGAGGGCATGAAGTTGGGGCTGTCGGCATGGCAACTGCAGATGACGTCTTATCCCTTCATATCCCATAATAAGTGGGTGCCATCCAGCCTCTCCTTGAGCTCCTCTGACTCAAATTCATGCATTGTTAAAAACTCATTAAAACGCACTGAATCAGAGCACTGCAGACAACAAAAATAGAGGCAGTTTTGGACGCCAAGCCAAATAATTTTGGCTTTTCTTCCCAATGTGCATGTAAACACACTGTCAGACACCCATGCGTGCAGATGGAAACTATTCACAAAGGGGCTGATGCCTGAGGTTCTCAGAGCAGTCACGACAGCGGAGAGTTGACTCACCAACGTGTCGTCTGCGGGGGCTCGTGTCACCTCAGCCGACACTCCACTTCACGTCGTCCACCGCCAGACATGGAACTCTGTGTAAATTACAGTCATTCAACCTGGGGCTTTCCAAGCAGAAATCTTAAGCCTTTCCCATGTCCTGCCTCTTCTTTCTCCATGAGAAAAGGAGAGAAAGACGTAGAATAATTGTCCAGAAAGCTTGGAGGTGAGATCTTAGACAACGACCATCAGAGCAGCAGTCGCATCTGCTAACTCGGGGTGTGGAGCACCCGATAGCAGTAGAAACATAAGTGGATTCTGAATGTGCTGAAGAAATACGTGCCATCAGAGAGGGACTATAGACGCTACTTAACCCCTGAAGGAAATCAGAAAATCAAAGTTTTAGTTGTGGCAGAGCCAGCTAGATGCCCCCGATCTCCATCCTCCCATCTTCTACGGTCACAGGATTGCAGCAGGCACGTGGCCTGCCAGTTCGTCTACAAGTCCCAGAGTCCCTCTAAGCCAAGTGTGACCCACGACAAACATGATAGAAGGGGTGCGGGCAGAAGTGCTACGTGCCTCTTCCAGGCTGTCCCCGAAAGGAAGGGGCACACCCTCCACTCCTCCCCGCCTCCACGGGCTGAAACCTGGGTGAGGACAGAGGCACAAGTGAGGGCAGCACCGCAGTGACCAGGACCAGTAAGACAGAATCCTGGGTCCTGAGGCTGCGACTGCTCACGTATAATTAGAGAAATAAACTGCCCTGTTCAAGTCATCGCGTTTAGATTATCTGTCATATAAATTGCATGTGGATTCTATTAACGCAAGGTAGGTTCGTTAAAAAGGAAGGATGTAGAACTTCTAATCCTCTACAGTGAGGGTTGGTAAATTAGGGCCACAGGCCGGATCTGGCCTGCTGCTTGTTTTGTCAACAGTTTTATTGAAACGCAGCCATGTTCATTCATTTCTGTGCTGTCTCTGGCTGCTTCCACGCTGTAACATCAGGATCGAGGAGTTGTGACAGGGACCATATGGCCTACAGAGCCTAAAATATTCATCATCTGGCCATAACAGAAAAAGTGTCCCTGCTAGAGAGGGAAAGAAAAAGAAACCCTGGTCATCCAGTAGACATCAGGAAGGAGGGAGAAACAGCAGCAAATAGGACAACATGGAAAGTAGAATTTAAAAAGTCAGAAGGATGACTAAATATATTGGTGGTTAAAATAAACACGAGTGGGCTGAAGTCCTCCACTAAATGTGTTAACACTCGTCAGGTGAGACAATGAGTCAAGCCTGGCATTGTCAGGAAATACGGGGCATTTAGAGAATGCATAAGAGAACTTCAGAGCAGCAACACAGAAGGGGCTGGGCGTGGGGAAGATTCTCCCAGGAAAGGAAGGAAGAACTTTACTTTCAAGAAATTCTGCGTGCCAATCCAGGGAGCTGTTAGGAAGCTGGCTAAGAGACTCAGTCATCATTTCAGCTGAGAGACTGGGAGCAAGCCAGCCTGGCTTCCGCAGTGGCCCAGAGAGCCCTGGGGGATTATTCTCAGGGCGGGGGCCTGTGGGAGGGCAGAAGAAGCACAAAGGTCAGTTCTCCCAAAGAACACGTGCCAAGTTCAATCGATGGGAGCAAGTGCTTGGAAAGCACCTAATTAGCAAATTCTGCCCACTCTACCAGTCCCTACCTTTAATAAGAATTATATGCTTAAGTTTCTTACAGATCCAGTGGGAGAAACGCCAAGAAGACGCCACAATTCCAGTGAAGGGTAAAGGAGACACTCATCCTCTGGGGTACCCAAGGGCCAAGTAGTGAGGAAGCCTCCAGTCTTTGAGATTCTCTGGGCTTGTTCTGTTGTTGAGCTGCCTGAAGGAGCACCCTAGCCTTCTTGTCACCCACTCTAGTCTTGATCACGCCCTCCCTCAGGGGCACTTGACTGGACTTCCTCCTTGTGCAGCCCCTATTATGATGTCATCTCCTCAGCCTCAACCACTTCTGCCAGAAAAGACTACACAAGTTCCCCAAATATCTATAGAGTCAGATAAGGGGAGGCTGACATGAGCTGAGCAGCTGCTGGGGCAGGCAGCGAGGGGATGGAGATGCAAAGATGGTACCCTGACGCCCCTCTCACGTCTCCTTAGAACTGGGAGTCTTCCGAAGTTGTGACAGAGTAACACTCACCAAATCCAGTGCCGAGGCAAATTTTCCTGGGATGTTGGAGCTTGTAATTTGAAGAACTGGTCTTGTTATCCGTTCATACAATAAATACGTCCTAAGTGTCACCTGTACGTAAGGTATTGTGTTAGGTACTGAGGATGCCAAGAGGGATAAAATGTGTCCCCTTCCTTTGATGCATTTACATCTAGTGGAGAGAAAAATATTCAAGAAAAAAAACCCCTTCTTTCTCCTCCCACCACTTTCCCCTAACTCACACACACAGACAAATACGCACAACAGTGCACAACCGTTGGGCGTCAGCTCTGGTTCTACAGCCACTACGATACATAGGCGGGAGTGGACCCCAGACACCAAGGTCCCTTTCTGCTCCTAGAACCAGCCGTCTTTAAAAGCGAGGGGACAGAAAATAAGGGTCTCCTGCTGTTTTAAACTAAATCCATTTTGCTGATATTTTAGCATTACCAAAACTTAGGGGTAAAGGGAAAACTTAGTCCGAGTTGAGAAAATCAATTCCATATTCCTTAATGTCAGTATTTAATTTGTGCTATTTTTAAAAACTGATTCTAACATCTTCTGGCAGCCAACACATCCCGCTTGAGTAATACACGAAGGAAAAATCACAACGCTGCAGGATGGGCGACTTGAGCTCACTCCTCAAACGCTTTAGAGAATTTTAGCTTATTTTTTCTGGATTACTAATGGCTTTCCGAAACAAACAAAGGAACAAACAAAAAAACTCTACTTTCAAACTTCCAGTGAAAGGAAGGAAGTTAAACCAAGAAGCTGTGGGACAAATGTTCCTCTTAGAGGTGCAATTTTGAGACTACAGTTTTCATCTATCACTTTCAGGGTCACAGTTTACCCACGACAAGTGTGCTTTACAAATACAGAACCAAATGAAAGTCATTTGAGACGATGGTTGTCCCTCTTTTGCTACTGTCCAGTTCGTCATCAGAGCTGCCTGCTCCGGGGACGCCTTGGGCCAACTCCCCAGCAGGTTCCATTCACCTTTGACCTTCACCTTCTCCTGCCGCCCCCTTCCCTTTGCCTCGTGACCTTCTTTCTTCCTTAGTATGAGCAGCTTCCTATGCCTGATGGCCAGCCTTAGCCCCACATTTCCTCTGACCCCACAGGTGGCCCTCAGTGCCACTTCCTACAGAAATCCAGCCTTGCGTGTCGCATTCCCTCGGAGCCCTCTCCTGCAAACACTCCCAGAGCTGAGCTGCTCCAGGATTGACTTAGCGTATTTGTGCCTTAGAGGGTTTAAGGCATCACCTCAGTGGCTCCACTGAGTTTTATTTTGAGGTTATAACCTCAGATTTTATCAAAGGTCAATATACTTAATGACCATGTGTAGAATGATTTTGCATCTTTTCCTAAATTACTGTTGAAAAAACTTCATTCTTCTTTCATATGTTCAAGAGTTCCTTTTAAGAATTTCATATCAGAATAATGTCTCTCTCCTGACAAACTAGTGTCTTTTCTTTTAACAGGTGATAATCATATAATGAGTTATAATAAAAAATTCATTTGACTGGCCTCAGGAAACCTGGAGCTCAATCGATGTGTAAGCATGGTCTACCCATATTTATTTATTCCTTTCTGTGGTCTCTATACTAATGTCTTTTTTATTACGAGCCGCCTCTTGTTTTCTTAGAAGTAAGCAGAATATAAAATATAAATTTGATTGTAAAATGTTATTCCTCCCAAAAGCGTATTTTCAATTTCCCAGAATCCTGTGGAACCAAATGACTTAACACGGAGCCGTGGTTATCACGAGGGTCTGGGACATGACACGGCCTTGGGGGAGGTCACTTTGGACTGGAGGTCCTTTGGTGTCCCCCAGATCACTCTCTCCTGGAGCAGCTTTTACAGGCCCGCCGAGGCCTGGCCCAGAGACGCTGGCTCTTCCCACCATGTCAAGAGGGGAGGGTGGTGAAAGCGTCTGAGATCCAGGATAGTTGGCTTGAAAGAGCTACTTAAGATGAACACGAAAGCATGTCAGTGTGATCCAGTGCAGCCTGGAAGGTTAGGCAGGAAGACCCCGAGAGGTGAGGTGGCGGAAGGGGGACCATCAACAAGCTGCTCTGATATAAATACCCAAACCTAGTTTTCATTGGTCTAAATGCTATTTTTGTGTCTAAAACCATGCCCTGTGGGAAAACACCAGGGCAACTAGGGCATGCCAGTGAACGCCCGGGACCCATAACAGTTCCAGTTCTAAGTCAAGGCTGTTTCTCTCACCCCCCCACCCCACTTCCGGGCTGCTCCACACGCCCGCACCCTCACAGCGCTCTCCCCGCAGGTGTGAGCCGGCCTCCTGCGGAGTCTCATTCTGCACAGCTGGACCAGCGAGGGGGCAGGCGGGTTGCCACGGAAACTGCCGGCGGTGCCAGGATTCTTTATACTTTGCTCCTAAAAATAAGACGTAAAATGTACCCAGGGTGTGACTAGTGCACACAGAAGGGGATTTCTCAAAGGAGAGCCAACCTCCCTCCCCCACAGGAGCGGGGGTGTTCTTCAGAGCTGGAGGACAGGACAGGAAGTCGGAGCAGATGCTCCACACGGTTCTTCCCCCAAAAGGTGCGGGGAGAGACAAATGGGAAAAGTGGATTTGAAGAAGAAAATAGTCTTCAATCAAGCATAATTCACATAAATTTCGAGGTTGGGATGTCCTGAAATTACCCAGGAAGGAAATGGAGCAGTTCTCCCTAAGCTACAAAACAGCCATAAAGACTCAGCCGAGAGACTGGATGAGAACACTGCAGTTGGTGTCACGCTCAGCGCGGGACAAGGTCGCAGGTCACCTTTGTCAGGTGGGCCTGGTCAGCTTGGGCATATTCAGTGACCTTTACTTCCTTAGGAAACATCCGACAACTGGACTTCTCCCTCAAAATGGTGTTGGAGTCTGCTTTTCTGTAACTTCCTCTCGTTTGCTTTTGTTTACCTTCTGGAGCAACCAAGAGAAGTCAGTCGCCTCATTATTTTTTTGTCTTAATTATGATAGTTCTTCACTTACTACCAAAATGGAACAATGAGTCCATAGGTCCACTCACAGCTCAGGGAGGCTAGCCAGCTGACGGATCAGTCAGCCTCACAAACCTCTGGCTTCAGTGCAAAATGTAATGCCATTAAAACTGCATCATTTCGCGGTTACATGCAGAAAATTTGTGGGTGTTCCCAGCACAGTCAGCACCTACTGTGTGCCAGGCACTGTGCTAAGTGCGTGCACTGTTTCATCGTGCCCAGCTACGCCAGGTAAGGACCTTTATCCTGCCCACTTCGTAGAGGAGACTCGGTTCAGTCTGAAGGGCACCGTCCTCAGGGGCCTGTGTACAGGCAGAGGGTGAGGGCACAGACTTCCGAGTCAGGGGTGTTGAGCTTGAACACCAGTTCCTCCACTTGCTAAATTTGTGATCTTGGATAAGTTATGTAACCTCTTTAAACTTCAGGTTTCTCATCTCTAAAAACTGGGACAATGAAATGTCATGAGTTGGTAGAAGTAAAGAAAATTATATGCTTAAAAAGTCAAGTGTATAGATGCTCCGCTCCCCTCCCCTCCCTCGCAATCCTCGAGGTCCCCCATTATTGTTATGAGGAAGAGCTGTCAATCGAAAGTCACCATTGATCCATATGCAATCAGGCCTGGAGGAGCTCCCTGTGCAGGTATTAAATCGTCAATCTGAGCAAATGAACCATTAAATGACTACATCCTGCGCAGGCAGAATATAGTGAAATGACATGAGCTGTTAGAAAAGAAGTGACGTCCCCAAGGAGGTGACATGGGGATCTCACTGACTATTAAAATGGAAGAAAGAACAAATACGTACCTACCATCGAGGCAAAGGTGGAGGGTCTTTGTTCTGGGTCTGCAGTTCCCTGCTGTGACTGCTGCTTCTCATCCTCTGTCGCCGCTGGTCTTCCCTGTGCCTCATTTGTTCCTTATCTCCCTGGAGGGACAGACAGCCAGGCCCCTCAGTCCTCTTGCTGTCACTTTCTCCCTCCCCGGCGGGAACCCCTGGACAGTCTTGTCAGTGAGACACAGACTCCTTCTCCATGGTCACCACCCTAGAGTCTGAGCCACACACCTTCTGTTCCCTGACGGCCCCTTTCAGTGTTGGTGAGGGATGCGGCAGCCCGGGGTGGAAGGACCCTCCTGACCTTCAAGGGAACCTAACAGATGTAAATTCTCAGGGTGATAATACTGATTAGGGCCTCGTTATTTTCATACGAATGTGAGATTGTTTAAATAACAAGGACATTTGTATTTTGAAACTCAACCTAGTGTTCTCTGGCCGACAGACCTGGGTTTACATCCCACTTCTGGCACTTGGAGTGTAGCCATGGGTCAACTGCTTAATCTGGGCCACGGGGAACACAGACAGTGGTTTCTTTCATGACAAGGCCGCGACGGTAGACGGGACTCCATTCTACAGTCAACATGCCCCAGGCGAGCAGGATGCTCTGCCATCCCCAATGCTGAGCTTCCCCATCATGGTTCACCACCTGTGAACACCACCTCCAAACAGCCGGGAGGAAAGGGAAGAAAGAGTTCATCCAGGATAAGGAAGTTCCTCCTAACCAAGTAGAGCCAGGGCTGTACACATGGCTTGTGCTCTCACTCTGCTGTTAACCTTAGTCACATGGTTGCACAGAGTTCCTTCTAACGGAGGGTGAAATACAATTTCGAACTGCTCAGCCGTGTGCCCAGAAAGGAGAGAATGCAGGTGGGGAGGCAATGAGGACTCTCCACCATAAAACCCTATAAGGTAATCATATTATTATCCCCATTTTACAGATTAAAAACTGAGGCACAGAGAGGTTAAGCAACTAGTCCAAGGAAACGAAGTTAACAGCAGTGGGGCCAGGATTGGAAGCCCCGGCAGGACGGCTCGGAGGGTCTGCTCTTCCTACAGCACTCTTCTGCCCCTCGGAGGCCGCTGGCTATTGTGGTCATTTACTTTCCTTCTCTCCACGGTGTTACATAGACTCCTTGAGGACGAGATCCCATTCATTTTTAAATTCCCTCCTTCGTGGCTTTGCATGTAAAGACGGTGTCAGTTAGTTGTCAGTTGCAAACTGGCTGGTTTAAGCATTAAGGAAATGTGGCGAATGGTTTTGGTAGCACACGGACTCTCCAGGACCAGATACACAGCCTGAGCAACTGCAAACCCTGCCACAGGATGGTCCTGTGGAGTCACCAGATGGAGGCAATGCCACAGCCACAGCCGCCCCAGAAAGCCAGCTGCAGCCTACAGCTGACCCTCGGCCCACTGCCTCCGGAATCTGTGCAGTCGCTGTCCCAGAGTGAACCTGTGTGGCACCAGCCTCTGAACGGAGGTGTCACACAAGTGTCTGACGGGGGTCCTCTATCCCACGCGGGGGCCTGGCTGATGGGAGTCAGGAAAGAGTTTCTGGCTTCTGTGGTAGGAAGGACAGGACTCAAAAGATGGAGAATTTCCCAAAATAGGAAGAGTGTTCTAGGGAGTCGGGCAGCCAAAAATACATCAACTGTCTACCCCAGGGGGCTTGAATAAAGTGTCTTTTCCTTCCTAACTTCCTCAAACCCTTTGTGGCCTGGGAAGTGAAATGCCGGACACGCTGAGGTGACTTTCCTGCGGCTACTTAAGAAGAAATTTTTAGAGTTCAAAGAAACCTCAGAACTTTCTGATTCTCGAGTTTTTAGCCTGATTTAGGACACAGACACAGGTAACCCAGCCCATCGAGCTGCTGTATAAGTGACGAGCAACTTAAATGACGACGGAGCCTTTACACGGACTTCAGCCTCTTCCATGTCTGCCTCATCTCACATGTTTCTTAAGCAGTTATGTTTTTCTTCCTGTTCATCTTCAGGGTCTGGTGATGGCCATCTACCGAGAGCAAAGTTTCACTCTCCTTGATGATAAACTCATCTAAAAGAGAAAACATAAGTGGATGAAAGAACACTGAATTAGCATAAAATATATAAAAGTTTTTAGAAAACATTAAGTGATAGAAAGAGAAATTATTGTTGTTATGCACAATAGTATATTATCAAAGTATAATAAAGTGACAATTATTAGCCAAATGCATTCTAATAATCTATTATGTTGACCAGAAATTTGGAGATATAGCAAACTTCTAGACGTCTGTCTGTCTTAACTCGGGTTCCCCAGCAACAGATCATGACCCCAGTGAAGGCGGCTGATGTGGGAGGTGAAAAGAGCTGGGATAAGAGGGTGAAGAAATGAGACGAGCAGGGAAGGCAGCCGTCAGGGTGAAGGAAAGGAGGTGCTGGCGGCTGGAGTCGAGCTGGAGTGAGCTGGCGAGGGCGGGAGGCGCAGGCGAGACCCCAAGAGAGTCTGCTGCTCCATTTCCCAACTGGTCTAAGCCTCTTAAAATTCGACTTACGTAAGATGTTGACCCAGTGGGTAGTCTCTTCATCTGTTAGGAAAAATATTTGGGTCACATGTGCTCCAAAGTCTCTGATACTCTTCATTTTCCTCATTTGCTTAAACTCTGCAGCCAGAGTTGCATTCTTGCCTGTTGTCGCTATTACAACATAAACGGGATGTTAACGCTTCTGCTGAGTAGGAAAATGAAGGTCTAGGATATTATCTGTGGTCTGTGGTGTTAAAAAATCTGATTTCTTGGTAGGATATTTTGGGATGTTATTATGACTCTATTCCGGTACATTTTATTGCAATAATTTCCTAAACCATGAATAAGAAGACACGTTTGTTACATAGTTAGAGGGGCTCATTTTGGAGAAAGTGGATATGGGGGAGATGCTACAGAAGCATTTTTCACAATAAGAAACCACTCTGAGTCTACAGCTTGACCACGGAGCACAGATGTAAATGCCTGGCCAGCTACTCCTTTTTTGGGGCTGGGCAATTAGGTTTACTAGATTCTTGATCTGATAAGCACCTGATTATGATTTTTGATGATTTATGAGATGGGCTGTATCTCTGCTTTGGAGCTGGAGATGAGTGGCCATGTGGTCCCCTTCTGGAGGGCTCAGGCTCCACTCTGCTTCTGATGAGCTGGTGCAATGGCTGTCCCCTCTCCTAAGTGGCTCCATCTTCCTTCTCCTGAGAGTTTCTCTCTCTCTTCTGTCCTTGTCCTTTCTTGTTCTCTTTACTCTTCCATGTATTTCCTTCTGTCTTCTGTCTTCTTGGTTTGTCTCTCCCTCTCTTTCTCCCATGGTTGGGACACTTCCCTAGTCGGTTTCTTCCATTTTGATCACTTAATGCCCATTCTGGTAACATCTGGAGAAACCCCTGTTAGAGCCAGTTGTTTTTATCTGGGTTACATTCTCTTTCTTGGGTAAAGTGGTTGGGATTGTTCTGTGGCTTTAGAAAAACAAACAGATGACAACTTTTTGACTTCTTTTCTTATCTAGGATTGCCAGATTTATCAGATGAAAACACAGGACACGCCATTAAATCTGAATGTTGGATAAACAACAAATAAGTTGTTAGTATAAGTATGTCCCCCATAATGTCTGGGGTGCATTTGTGCTAAGGTGTTTGTTGCTTACCTGAAATTCAGATTGAACTAGACAGCCTGCATTTTATTCCTAGTCTTAACCCACTTCAAATTTGCTCTTTCTTTTATTATGCGACGAGATTCCCAGCAGTAACTGTAGTTCAATTTCCATGTCCAGCTCCTAAAGCCAAGGAGATATCGGCATAATCTCATCCTTTATGTTAAAAACACAATTATTACAGCAAGAAATACTTCATTTGGGAAAGTCTTCCCTTGCCCTTTTCTTTTGAGACCAAAGTATTTCCAGGATTATGTGGAATAAGACCATGATGGGTGTAATAATTATGGTGTTAAGTTGTGGAATGGAAATTAAAAAGCTGTTCCTAAAGGCGGTTATCATCCATCACATATGGCTTTGTGATCACCTGGTGTGTGATTTGTTAACCTGAATATTGTGATATGTACTCAAGGAGTGCTGTGTAGTGTCTGTTACCATAAAGAGAATTTAATACGTCTCATACACTAGCACACAACAATGACAATTCCATATTTTTCCATTTTTATCTTTGCATCTTATTGAGCTTAATTTTAGGAACATAATAGTTGATGGTATCGGAATTCCCAAATTCTGCCCTCTTGCTCTGTCCCCCTCATGGGCGATTCTAGAGAGAGCTATGCACTAAAGAAAAAATGGCAAATAAAAACAAGGTGACACTACCTCCTCTCTGGGCCAATGTCTGAGAACTCTGAGAAAGACAGTTTGGACCAGGAGGTTCAAGCTCAGGGACTGTGGGGCCCCTACCTCCCTCTGAGTGGTGTCAAAGACTGAACAGGGTGAGGAAGACATCCACGAAGAAGGGCAGCCTGGCCTGAGGCGTCAGAGCCTCAGCAGAACCAGGGAGCATCCATTGGCAAGGAGGAAACTGAGTCAGGTACTGGAGCCCAAGTGGGGTAAGGAGGGTGTCCACAAAGTAGGGGGGCAACAACGGCCATGTGAGGCTACACAGAGGAATCTGCAAATCTCCCATAAATAAGTCTATTAAGGATAATGAGAACCAGGCTTCTCACTGTTGGAGAAGGAGTTACAAAAATGGAAAGGGAGAAATCTAGAATGAACGCCAGGATGTTGGACTGGAATTAGAGAGATTGGTATGAACTCATGGATTTTAATATGTGTAAATAAACATAAAAAACATATATGAAAATGTGCGTGTGTATATACCCTTGCTCAGCCCACTGAGAAGGTATGGGAACAGAAAGGTTCTGTGGAAGAGGCAAGTGGACAGCCTTGTTAGAGTGGGAACACGTGTGAGACCTTCACACTGCACATTAATTCCCACCAGAGCATCCACCGTAGAAGCAGCGCTGAACACCAAGTAGACAGGACGACGTGGTCGGGATGTCAGCCAGCCTGCCATTGGTCACCCCAGTGCTTACCCAACGGGTTCAAGAACAGAACAGCCAAAGATGCAGAGATGGAGACCAAGCCCAGGCTGAGGAGAAGACCACGCCACGCCTGCTGCTGAAGGTCTTACCTTCCAGCAATGGAATCCCAAACTGGCCCTCTGATGCGGTGCCATCCCTTGAGGAAAGACACCAGCTACCCAGCAGCAGATGATTCCGTCAGATCCTTCTACCCTGAAAAGGTCAACGATTCATAATGATCAGGATTGACACATGATTTGGGTATGGGTTCGCCTTCCCACACAGTGCCTCAGCCACCACCACTATGCAAAGGCTCCCAGATTGTCTGATTTCCTGACACAGGACCCTGAAAAACACGCCCTGCACTGAGTGAGCCCCCATGGCAAACACAGTGGTGAAGGACACATGAACACAGGACCCACTGGTCTGGCCACAAACCTCCTCACGCAGAGCTGCCAGCTCTCCAGGGCTGCAGGAAGGACATCTGAAGGCACGCTGACATGCCAGATGGGAGGAAGACACCCTGTGAGGAGGGTGCTGTCCTTCCAGGGGCAGATCAAAAGCCATTTCCTGGTACCATGGCCCAACCAGGTGGACCACAAGGGCTGGGGAGCCAATGGGTAGGCGTGGGAGTGGCACGGCTCCATCATTACCGGGACCCACTGGGGACTCTGTGCTTCCCATCCTCACAACTTTGGCCGCGTGAGTCTAGAAGCCCTGGTTCACACAGGAGGATGTTTCCGGCAGGGGGCGCATCAAGATTCCCACTAAACTTACGGCTGCACCTGGTCACTGCAGGCACAAAGGAGCGCCAGACGTCGTTGACCCTGATCACTATGGGGAGGCAAGCCTGACACAATGTGGGGGCGTGAGGGATCTATCTGGCATTCAAGCGATCTACTGAGGCATCCTGTCATTCCCACACTCCCAACTTTAACTGTAAACGGTAAATACAGTCACCACTGACTGAGAAGGCACAGTAAGGTGGAGCCCAGACCCCTTAGTGATGTGGGTCTGAGTCACCCCACCAAGCAAACCACTTACACTAGTGCAAGTATGAGCTAAGGATGAGGCGGATCTAGAACAGGGGGTAAAGGAGGGTGATGACGAACCTCGGGACCAGCTGCCACAGCAAAAATCTACTTTCCTCCTCTATCCTTCCTCTTGCAAGCTTCTCCAGAAATTGTGACCAATCAGAATCCTGGAGAAGTGGTATCTAGGTGGGGCGAGCTTATGCGGGAAGGCAGTGGACCTGAGCACTGCACGGTGTGGACCGTGGTAAATGTTGCGTGCTCCACCCAGATAACCTGTCCCAGACCTGTGCACACATCTCCCACCTTCTTCAGGTCCCACGGCTGGGAGGCTCCAGGGGTCATATGCTCCCCTCTGGGAACAACAGTGACGGTCTGTTGCAGGCAGGACAACCCTGCCTTGTGATCTTACTCCAGAGCAGCCCCCCACCGCCCACCCCAGTGGATCAGGCAAGGCTAGACTGCCTGAGACCACATCCTTGCTCAGCTCCTTCCCCTTCCCTCTCCTGCCCCCTCGCCCCTGCAGGGGTTTCCTGAAGAGGACTCCCTCAATAAAACCCCTGGCCCAGGCCCTGTTGCAGGCTCTGCTTCTCGGGACACAACCTGAGACTCCAGGAGGCAGAAGCAATTTTCATGTTGACTTAGACCAACTGGAAGACTAATTCAACAGAGAGTAGATTTCAGAAGGGAAGAGAATCCCACCGCATATTTAGACGAAATTTTAAAACTTCCCAAATAGAAATTTAAGATACAGAAGTATTGGTTATGCCTAAAACTGGAGGAAAAGGACTGGGTGTTGTTCGTCTCACAGGTCAACTATTAACTAGTTACGACAGTGTTATTGTTAAAATACTGTGAAAAACAGAGATATGTTGAGGAAATTCATTTTTTGGATTGGGCAGACTCCTAATAAAGTGGTAAATCCTGCTGCCAACAGAGTGGAGAAACTAGAGAACTTGTAGGGATTAGCAACAAAACCGACGAAAGTGCGAAGAGTAGGTTCCGTGTGGAAAAGATTTTTGGGGGGAAAGGACTGTTTGCTCAGGGAAGAGCGTCCTATCACTGATGTTGTTCAGGACTGTAAATGACTGAATGATGAATGATGATATCGAAAAGCATGCTGAGTTTTAGTTTTACGATTGTTTAAAAATTCTCTGCAGATGACACAACTTCCCACTGCGTGTGTCCAAGCGGTCTGCCCCCACCGCCCCGCTCTTGGCGTAACAACGACGTGCACGCGGGACGGAAGACTGAGGTAAAGTAACGAGAATGTCTGAGAACAGTGCTGTGGGAGATGGGGCTGTGGACCGTGTTGGTTTGTGACAGTACAGAAACCCACAGTAGCTCTTTGATGTTTTCTACAGTAACTTGATTTTGCTGATATCCAGTATCATTTTCTAGTAATTCCTTTTCATGGTGTTTGATAAAGCTATTGGTCTGTGACGGTGAGGACATTTTAAAAAGTCATCCTTCACCACAGATGCTTTGAGAAACATCAGTTTATAAGTCTCCTGTTGAATTACAGGATACACTCTGAAGGGTCTTGATTAAACAAGATGGTGAATGAATCTAAGAATCTACAAACCTACCAAGTGGCTGGGCTTGAGGAGAGAAGGGACTAGAAGCTGCCAGAGCTGATGATGCTGGCACACAGCACATTATGTTAAGACAATTTTAAACATCAGATCCTATCCTGGGACAAACTTAATACGGTTCTCCCAGGGTAAACCTTATTGGTGTTGAGAAGATCAAGATGTGAACATCTGGGTGGCTGATTTCATTATTTACTTAACCTGAAGGCAACAGATTGGAACCTGATAATTGCTCGGGAACAGCTCGCACCCTGAATTCTTTCATGGGGCCAAATGTGGGCAATTGGAAGGACGCCAGGAGGAGAACAAGTGACATATGGATGACTGTGGGCAGAGGAGGAGGGGTTGTGTTCAGTGCCAGAGCAGTGACAACCGGGATGACTAAGTCGGTACACGGTGAAGACGTTGCTGCCTGAAATAACCAGGAGATGAATGAAAGCTCAGTCTCTTCCTGACAGGGATTTCTCTCTGCTCCAACTTAGTTCTGATTCTCCTGTGGTTCTCCTGTCGTTTAAAATCTTCCTAGAACAATTTGGCGGTTCCCTTTCAAAAATGTCACCAGTCATGGTTCAAGTAGCAACTCAGCTCAACAACTTTAACGTTCTCTCTGCTAGAACACAGAGTAGAAAGAAGGAGTATTTATCGTACAGGGGATTTTACATCTGTGACTTTTATAATTTCTACTATGGATATTATGGGGTATGATATCAGTTGTCTTCACTTCATTATTCATCCCTTCCTTCCATACTTCATGGTGTATTAGTAAATGATCCTTTGCCAAATGAATGGCCTAGATGAATAGAAAATAGATTGGGATCAATTTAAGTCTGAGGAATGCAAAATATTCTTGCTTATGAGAAAAAGGGGACTTTTTTCCCCCTTTTTGAACCATTTATGTTTGGAAAACAGTTTGAGAAATCCATTGTTTCAGTCATCTCAGCAGTCAACTGAGCTACACAATGCAGGTGCATCAAGGTGCAAATGCCTTATGCTCAGAACGCCTCTGGTGACCACGGGCATGCTCCACTGGCTGTTTGGAAAGAGAGAGCAAAGATATTTCTTATATTATCGCGGGCACTGTAGAAAACATTTTTGATCTGATAACCCATTATCCAGTCTTCTGCCTATAGTCAAATTGCTACCATGTCATACAACAGATTGTCATATTTTTAACAAGTTATATTGAAAAAGACTTTTTTTAATTAGATAGCTATCTCATGACCTTGTTCAACATCCAGTTCCAGTGTATAATCAACCTCATCTCCACGAAATTCTCCGTATGTCTAGCTTTAATTTTTCCAGTAATCATTGAATCCTTCTTTCTATAGCTTCTTTCAAGAATTCGGTAAAACAAGGCTGTAGGACAACGTATGTGGCTCACATTCACAACCGTTTTTAGTTTTCTGATGAACTTGAAACTTTCTGGACCTTTCTTAGCTATGCATATCCCTCAGGAGGCAAAGCCAGACTCTCCTGACGGAAGCAGAACAGAGCCTGTGGGAAGAGACAGAAGGAAACAAAGATGGCGGAGGTGGCTGTGTCTCCTGGGAGTTTAGTCCCCATGGAAGGCGTTAATCTCCAAGCCTTTCTATCCGTAATCCATACCCCCCTGTGGCTGGTAATTTCTGACTGTTTTTCATGTGTTATTTCCAGAGGGAACATTGCCCTTAACAATATATACCACGCTGATTATATCAGAAGAAAGACCCAGTAAAAATTGCAAGTGGGTGAATGTAGAACTTACTGGCTCACACGTTAATGATCCTGATGAGCTGAAGAGTGAGTGAGCTTAACAAAGCTTTGAAAACTAAAGTTCAAATGGCTGATAGAGCTCTATAGTCTCTGTCAACACATAGCAGTGTAGGTATTATTTTCATTGATCATAACTTACAGAATTTTAAGAAAAAGTTTTAAAAAGCAAGCAGCATAATCTACTGAATAAAACACGGCACCCTTTCTTCCCATTTGCTAAGTTAGAGCTCTTTCATGTACATAACCTTAATAAAGTATTCTAATTTAGTGGTATTAAATGGCACAAAAAACTATTATATAATTTTCCTTCTTTCCCAAAGACCTTGGATTCTAAGATATACCAACGCTGTTGATAACTGTCATCAGATAGTTGTTTGAGGCTCTACAGATAAAACTTATGTGGGTTTCCTCTCCATATACTTGAAGAAGAAACACACAGGTCCAAACATTAGTGTGGTAGAAAGGCTGATTTTAGCTTCTATGACCAGGGACTCTGGAATTCCTAAATAACCTCATTCACTTTTGATATGTAAAATCTTATTTAATCTTTCTTTTGTTTTATCCTTTTTTGTTTGCTTTATTCTTGTTTTTGAAAATTAAACCTTTAAGTGAGTTCAGACTGCTCCCTCACACACGTGGATTGAAAGCAGTATGTAAATAGCTGAGACAGTATCTCATTAAAGGATGGTTGCCATACTTACATTCCTCTTGATTAATTGCTATCTGTCACTGCTGTTATTTTGTTGTACTTAAGTATAGAGATAAACTATTATGTATTATTTTTATTATACTTATTGTATTTACAGAAAATGGTACCATTTGTATTAGGAACTTTTCAAAACTTTAATAAAATGCAGTTGTAAACGTAAATTGTAAAATAAATTTCACTTCTTTATGAAAATTCCCAATAGAAGTGTCAGTGAAAAACCAAGTTAATCTGTATAAATTTACTTTGTCATTTAAGAAAAATTGATTGAACCAGTTCATGCATTTACCATATTTGAAGTCTGGCGCTCTTTTTTTCCATAATGAGAAAGAAATACTCATTTGTCTTGGTCAGCCAATTTTGTAGACACAGTTCTCTCTTTTTTTTTAACCAGAAATGCTGGGCTCTTGGGCAGGGCAAGCATCCTGGTGGTCAACCAGCTGTGTGTGTTCCCTGGTTTTACTTGTACGTGAGCTCAGCAGGCCCCTCTCACCGGAAGTGGGGAGAAGTGGAGTCCTCTCAAAACCACGCTGGGAACAGTGTGCACCCCTGTGTGGAAGGAACGCCCCCAGCATCCAGCACCCATGGCAGAAGGCTGGGAGGCCCAGAGCCCACTGCTGCTCTGGTCCAGCCAGTCTCATCCAGAAGGAGCCAGGCCAATGGCAGGTCAAGAGTGGAGGTAGATCCTGTGGTGAAGAGCAGCTTGGTCCCCACCCCCTGATGGAGCCGGCTCCTTCTTACTCTTTGTTGCTCTTAATATCATGTCGACATAGGCTGCGCCAGTGGCCACATGGGCTGGTGGTGGCAGGGGAGAAGGCTGTGACAAGAGACGATGGGGGAAGTGATGAAGAATCGCACGTCCACTCTGCCCAGGGAAGGTGCCACCTGGGCCCAACTCAAAAAACAGGGAAGGGCTCAGCATTTCCTACGCTGAACACCTGATGCAGTCTCAGGCAGACACACCTGTGTTAGCCCAGAAGCTACTAATAGTAAAAGGCATCGCCTTGATCTCAGAATCCAGTTTCCAGATCAATAAAAATTCCCATGTCCTTAAACATCAATTCAGATGGCTCAGTGTTTCTAAACTTAAAGGTTCCGGGTGGCCAAGAGACCTCATGTTAGGGGGTGATTTTTCTTTGAGATTTTTATTGTTTCTTTTAAAATATAGTGAACACATACAAAGACAAAATAACCTCAAGTTTAGGTCACTGGCAGCTCCAATTTATACACGTTGGAAAAATGAAAGAGCAGTTATTTAGTTATGGTCATTTGACTGCGAAAAGCCTGAGATGAGTATCGCCTGAAAGTCATCCCACTTATTCGTCTTATGCTCAAGTTTCAATTTACGTCGGTCGGGTTCCCGGATCTTAAGAACCACTGTTTACAGCTGTTTCATTGATTGTCTCTCATTTGTTTTCCAGAAGCACGTTTTCTTCAAAAGCACCTCATCTATCACTTTTACCCATTCTCCAATTCCGGCAGGATATGTTCTTTTCTAACGATAGATGTTGTGGCACAATTTATCCTCCATCCAAATGATAGAAAATTGACTGTGAGCCACTGCTCAGATTTCTGTTTTTTTAAAGTAACACTTTTTTCTGCTTTTTTTCCTTCCCAAATCCCCCCAGTACATAGTTGTATATTTTAGCTGTGGGTCCTTCTAGCTGTGGCATGTGGGACGCCGTCTTAGTGTGGCCTGACGAGTGGTGCCATATCCGTGCCCTGGATCCCAACCAGCGAAACCCCGGGCCGCCCAAGCGGAGAAGCTCGAACTTAACCACTCAGCCACGGGGCCAGCCCCTCAGATTTCTATTTTCATATCTCCCCCTTCTTTTGTAAAAGAGACCTCCTTTGAACACAGCTCAGACTGCTGTTCTCCTTAGTAAGATGAATGCAACATCTTTTAACTTGTTTCATTTTTAGAACTATTTTTAGTTTATCTAATTGTAATAATCTTTGCATTTCGTCAGCATGAACCAGAATTTCTGTAGAATCATATTACCTGACAAATGAGTGAGAACACCTCCTTAAACTGCCATGTTACTTCTCACGAATGATGCTTGCTATCTTGAATGCTGGTTGTCTCCATAGGCGGATGCTGCCAGGTGAGCCCACTGATTGGCTGGTGGATTATAGCCCTTTGTGGAGAGGGGCAGGTCTTCCATCTGGGAGTTTGGGTTTAATCTACACGAGGAGTGGGAAACGTGCCCACAACCGTTCTGCAAACTGTGAAGGGGCCTCCCCTCGGGCGGCTTGCAGGAGCTCCCCTCCGTCCTCCAAGGGCAGGCTGGCTCTCGCCAGGGACGCGGCTGCGAGGCCCGGGCTGCCTGGCCCCCTTTCCTTTCCCTTCCTCTCTCCTCCCCAACTGCTGCTCCCCGCAGGCCCAGTGATTCTGTCTTGAGACTCAGACTGACCAGACTGGGGCCCACAAAGCATGTGAGTAGATGGCAATGACCCTTCTCAACCTGCCCGAACCCCAAGGGTCTGATCCTGGCTCCTGGCCCTTTGCTAGGGGGAGAAGGAAAGCCTCAGCCTGTGACTTGAGTTTTGGGGTGGTCTTTGCAATCAATGTGCACGAACCGACAATGTCACCAATGATGCATCTGGTTTCCAGGATTGTTGGCACATTATTACAATTCCCATGTATGATTCCGATGAGAACTGGAGAGAGCCGACAAAGGAAACAGATAACTACGCTGTTTTCATGTTCGCTTCCTTCCTGGAGAAGAGGTTTCTAGTTTCTCTGCGGATCACCAAGAGCTGTCATGTCTCACGGATCCAGCTTCCCCCACTGCTCAGTTTGTATTTCTCAGCCTATTTCCTACGTCTAAATAGTACTTTCCCTTTGGAAATGAAAAGCATAACCAATTACAACATTTTCCCAGTAGTTGTAAAAGTGCTTCCTTCCGTGTCTGTTAACTGTATTTCAAAATGCAGGGCGCCACGAGTAATTTGCCAGCCTGTCTGAAAGAGGTGAGGACAGGAGACGGATCTCTGACAACACAGCACACGTCAAAAAGCTATGTGATGGCTGCAAATGGCTCCGACCTGCTGTCCTCCAACACAGGAGCAAACTTCCAGGGACAGAAACGCATCCCAAGACGAAATCGGAACCCTGGACACACGCTACGTTCATGAAACAGAATACTGAATTCTGGTAATTCTATAACAAATCCTGGGTTAGAATGGAAGGGTCTTTTACTAAGGAGACAATCTGATATTTGGGAGATGTGCTTTGGGGTAGAATATTGTTTGACTGTGTTGTATTTTATGGAGGAAGATATTTTACATTTTGAAAGATTACTGTCACTGGATCTTCATGGTATAAAAGAAAAAGTAGTAGGTTTTTCAGCTTTACTCAGTGATAAGTAAATGGAAGGCTTATTACTTTTACTCCCAAAATGATACACTTAAAATCTCATATTAGGCCACAGCAGGCAGAACAAACCAGTTACAGATCCTTGTTTTTAATTTAGCTTCATCCCACACCGGGCACCATGTCCTACGAGCCTGGTGTTCATGCAATTCGTGTGACGTATTAATCAACGACATCCTGAGGTGCCAGGCAGCCAGCTGTCCCCAGCAGGTTCCACAGCCTGACAGGTGGCCCACCACTCCAGCACACGGCAACACCTGTTCTTCACGAGACTCTTTACCCAGGCCCTCTCCCGAAACTCAAGGGAATTTTCTTCAACTCTGTGTAGAAGTCATTCCATTTTCCTTCACTATGCAAGAAGATAGTTCATATTTCAGATCTCTGTTGGGCGTTGTTCGGGAGGCAAAGATGGACGGGATGTTTTTGATCCCCTAGCAGAGAGAGAGGGTGGCTGTGGCCTGTAAGCAATGAGACCACAGGGCAGCCCCCGCAGCTGCCCTCTGCTCATTGAGCCGCCTGCTGTGCAGCTGGACAACACCAGGGCCTGCGTTAGACAGTGAACTTACTGCTGCGGAAGGCCACCCCTAACCTAAAAACCACACCGTCTCAGATGGCGGGTTAACGCCATCCATAGCCTGTCTGAGACCATTTGGGCAGCAAAGTCAAGACGACAGTATTTAACTGATTCTTTTTTTTAACTTTTAAGGGACTAGGTCATTAAAAGAAAGGTCTTATCTCAGAATTTCATTATTTTATCTATGATTATTTGAAGATACAAGTTTACATATTTAGATAAGTTAGCCCCAGTGGCATAAATAAAAGAGCCAGTTACAGATCCTGAACTATGTTGATCATAAAGAGCACAGGACCAGCACTGTGGACTGTGAAAAGGCCGTGCACAGAATGCCTTGGGAAGTTTGCCCTGAATTTGGAATCTATAAATGACTCTGTTTATTAAAAGTGTAATTATAGTGGCTACACCACAGCAATTCAGTATTTCTATATGCTCAAATGCAACTCAAAATTCAGGTGTTACTGTGAGTTTGAACTAGGGCAAAATGGTAACCTACAATTTAAAATAGAACGCAGCCAAGACATGGTGAAATGAATCTCGAAGTTCTTCATTAAAAGGCACCTTAATGAAACTGAACTAGGCCACGGGGCAGAGGGATTTCTAACTGTAAAATGAGCCAACGCAGGTCATCACATTGACAAACAGGAGGAACATCTGATTCTGAAGACCAGAGCCAGTGTGACCACAATCACCGCAGGCAAAGCTCTTGACCAGGCCCCGAGACAGAAGGCCGCGAAGACTGCGAGCTTCCAGGACCGAGGACCGACGGGAACCTCAGCACGTCATTATGTGCATCCTTCACAGAGCGTCTGCTGCTGTTCACAGCCGCGCCGGTGGTGGAACCGAGCCTCCTCTCCAGAACACTGCTAAAACCCTCGCCCTGATGCTCGGGGTCCTCTGCGGAGGCAGCGCGTCGAAGAGCAGCAGCCCTGACTTTCTGGGCTGAGTGGGTCATAAGAGCTGCAGAGTGAGAGAAGGAAGACTCCGGTGCAGCCCCTCCCTGCCGCCCTTGGGGGACCCGCAGAGCAGGGGTCAGTGGAGGGTCCATGCTGCTGGCTCACTGCTGGGGCCTGGGACCCATGTAATCAGACACTAGTCTCTTATCTGGTGGGGGCTCCACGTCCAGTCATAGAGGCTAGAAGGAGGGAATCTGGACAGAGAATCAAGAGTCGAGAATGATTTCCATTTATGGTCGTGTCTCCCCACACCCACTGCTTCCGGCTTGGGGTGGGGAGCAAAAGAAGGAGAAGGAAAAAGTAAGACTGAAGGAGAAAGGGAGGAAAGAATATAGATTATGAAATAAATGCAACTCAGAAATAATAATGGCTGACATATTTGAGAACTCACAGTGCCAACCATGCTATTTTGTTTTTATACACACACACAACTATTTAACATATAATATATTGCATGTTCAACAACATATATTTAATGTAATTTTTTAGAATGACAAGTCCTGAAAGCACTATGAACAGTCAGGTACCGGACTATTCATAAATGTTTAATCACCAGCTCTCAAAAAAGAGCCTGATTTGTAGTGCTTGCCAGTTTCCATCTGTAAATACTCTCCACCATGGCCAATTTCAAGCTGCCCATCTGAGTCACTGAACACGTAGGTGGGGGAGAAATTTGCAGTCCACCATTATATGCTATTTGCGCCATCCAGATACAATAGATAAAAATAATCTCAAAAACACAGATAATAATTAAATGTAGTAAAATAGTTAGGAATTGATGAGTTTTGAGTATTTATTACTTTTGACTTAATGCAACTTATTTACTAAATTATAATTTAATTTTTAACAGGAGCTGTATTTAATGACTTGCAAAATTCCTGAAAATTTAACAATTGGCTTTTGCGAACAGACATGAACGCTAACAGCACCGCTTGTGAAATGAGTACCACTCTCCCCATTTGACCCTAAGAGGAAACTGAGGAAGAGAGGAGTCTGGCAATCTGTCTGAGGTCCTATAACTTGTGAGGGGCTGAGCCCAGGCTGCAAACCTTTCTGCTTCTCCGGTGGGGAATTTCCGCCATCAACCAGCCCTCAGTGACCGCAGATCCTCATCTGTTTACGTTCTAATTACCGCTTGTAGCAAAACCTGGTCTGGATCTTTGTGGGGGAGGGTAGCTTTGGGGAGGGGTGGGTGATTCCAGCCTGGACGGTGAAGGCTGGTTGGAGGGGGACCTCAGGAAGCACTGGTTCTCTCCCCCTGTGCACCCAGCAGGGGCGGTGTGGGAACTCAAGCTAAGACACAGACTCCTGTGGAATATTCTCTGGGGAGAACAGCAATGTGAACTTACTTCCTATTAAATTAATGTAAGCATAAGATGTCATTTCTGGCTAAGATGAATATATTTTTATAAATACAGTTATTTGGGCTAAAACTGTATTTTGTCCAGAGTCTTCACAGAGATTTCTGAGTGGGTCATAATTCTCAGTGAGAAAGACACAATATTTTATCACTCAAGCAAAGAGTTTGTTATGAGTATTAACTAAATATTGCTGGTCATAACCATTACCGACATTAAACTGACAATAGCAAATTACTTTCCGACTTTTAGTGATTCTCATTTTATGTATGTATTTTGAAATAATAATTATTATTCTAAAATTTAAAACATAGTAATATATATCCTACAGAATATTAGACAATTTAGAATAGAATATTAACATTAAGATTGATTATGTATAAGATTTTTCATTATAATTGCACATTGTAATGATCTACAACATAAAAGGAAGTTATAGCATTAAATTGCTTTTTTGCTATGATATTTTGTGATGAAGTAATTAATAACTTTAGACTCATAAAGTGAATATTTCAGTGAATTAATTTTATATTTATAACCTATGAATCTGGGCTGCATATTTATGAAACTTAAGCAAGTAAAAAACAAATCCATATTCATTTTTGACAAAAATGCAAATAACTTCAAAAATTATTTGAAGTGAATAAATGCATAAAAACATTAATTGCTTGGAGGCTAATTCATTTGGGTTATGAATTTATGAAGACTGAGCCTCCTGTGGTCTCCATGGTAACAACAAAACAAGTTAACAGAAGCGGTTTCTCTTAATCTCCATAAAATGGGCGAAGGCCCCTTTACGACATATTCAAATTTAAACCATGAAATCAAATTTATACTCAGTCAGCTTCAAAGATTAAACAGGCGATCAATGTCCTTAAATCTAATTTTCAATAACCAAACAACTCAATCACCAAATTCAGTGCTGGGCACCAGTGTCCTTCACAGCATAAGGAAGAAAACAATGTTTTAATCTATTTCAAATATCACTGAACTATTTCCTAACACCTTTGTTTAATGAACCTATAGCCTCACTGATTTTCTTGTTCAGGTTCTTGGTTTTATTTCTACTCACAAATACTGGACCCAGTGATGGTGAGTGCCCTGGCGCAGAGTGCAGGCTGGGTCATGCTGAAGGTGGTGGGAAACGGGTGCAGAGGGGGCTGGAAAGACAGCGGCGGAGCTGGCGCGCTGGCACCTAGGCAGTGTCCTCAGCTGAGGCAGGTAAATGCCAGCCCCTGCTTGGCTCCTGCATGTCCATTTTCCATCTTTGAGGCCCATCCACAACCACTGTCTGCTCTAAAGCCTCCCAGAGCCATATACCAGGTGGGACCTCTCAGTCACATAATTCCTAGGGTCTACCCTAAGGATTCAGAGACAGGGCAAGGGGGCAGGGCGGGGTGCTGCATGGCTTAAACAGCTTCTGCACTAGGAGGACGGGAAGGGTTGGGCAAAGTAACTTCTTCCCCAAGACTTCTACCAAGGACTAGACAAGGGCTGCCACATGTCCTCTACTTCCGTGTCATACGGCAAAAGGGCATTTCCCAGCCTCCCTTGCACATGGCCAATGGAGAGGGCAGAACCATGTGGACCACTTCCAGGCCCGTCATATAAACATCCTATGTGATCCTCCATATCTAATTGGTCCCTATTTGCCAGCTAGATGCAGAGGGTCCAGCAGAGAAGTCTAAGGTCCTAGCAGATGGTGGAGCCATATGGGGGAAGGAGACAGGTTCCCTGAATGACCACAGGGAAGGCTGCCCTCCAGCCCAGAGCATACTTATTAGTCTTCACATGAGAGCAAAAGACAAACTTTACTGTGTTAAGCCATTGACACTCTGAGATTTGACTGTCACAGCAGCCACCTTACTTACTCTAGCACAACGGGGAAGGGCAAGCAGTTTCACGCAGTCTGAACCGTTTTATCCCTGGTGCCCTTGCCAAGGCTGCCAGCTTTTTGCTAAAACTCCACTACTATTTTCAATGGAGCAATGGCTCTTCATGCTTATTATTATTAGGTAACTAAAAAACAGCTATTTTTAGTAGGAAAACAGAAGGCATTACAGAGACTCAGAGAAGGGGAGAAAGGTACAGACAAATATATAAAACAGCTGACTTTTTGTGATTTTATTGCATAACAATACATATACAAACCATGCAAAACATAAAAATGCAGGCAATAATCTCTTCCTAAACCATGAAGGGATGGAAGAGTGTTATCCAACAGCTAGAGGAAATAAATACGCTAAAATAATATTATACAGAATAACTACTTTCTAAATGCACAGTATTTTAAGTTGTAAAATTAGAAGAGAGATCTCTTTTGACATAAGAAGTTATAGGTAAACACAACTTCTTTAAAAAAAAAAGGAAGAAAGGAGCTGGTAAACCACTTATGAAGAATCAATGAATCAATAAAGTGACAGTAAATAGCCTTAAAATGCTAATCCCTAATGTACTTCTGTTTATTTATTTAGTTAAAGGAAATAACATTAAAAAGTTATTTGTCAGTAAAATTTATAATCAGTGTGATAGCAACTTTTTCTCCCAAATTCCTAAGAAATTGGATTCCTGAAAGTTTTATTTCTTTATTTTTATTTCATTTTTAGAAAAGTTCTTAATTATATATATTCATAACTTATGGGCACATTTAAAATGTACAGCCATACTAGAGATTTAAGTCTGACCAACATAAAGTTTGAACATTTAAAAGGAAACCAAATAAAGGAGGATTATTTTTGACCTTTCATTTTGCCTATTATAATTTTTATAATTATAATTATAAGATTTTTATAATGAAAAATAAAAAACACTAAAATTTAGTTTAAATAATAATATAAATAAGTATCACATTTAACATCCTACAAACTACCACCATCCAATAAACTACTGATGGCCATGGAACCTGTTCGCTTCTTCCCCCTTTGTCTATTCCAAAGAAAGCTTTTAAAGATGAAAAAAGCTGATGTTTTGAAAGCCGCTTCTACACAGTAAAGCATTATATGACTGCACTGCAACATACGATCATTCAATCTAGATGATTTGAGGATATGTCATAATGTAACAAGTAACAAAGACACAAGCTTGCTTCTTCTAGCCGGTACCCACTTCACATGCAGGAATGTGAAGATGTGGAGACACTTTCGTCTATTCAGTAACATTTGTGTAGGTGCAGGATGCCACCTCCACTACCCCATCTTTTTCCAAGGAAGAAAAACAGAAAGGAAGCACAAGGATAAATACGCTAAGTAAAACTTGACCAACTGGAAGGAGACCCAGCCTCTGAGGTTCGGAAGGGTCGTGTGGGCCTGTGAAATTTCTCCATGATCACTGCCCCATTTCAGATGTAGACAGTAGTCACACACTGCCACAAAGCTTACCATTAACCAATACCGTCTCCATAATGTCTCACTTTTCCCATTATATCTTGGAGGTAGTTATTAAGTGTTATTTAGGAAATAAAGAAAAATGCCTCTGCTATAAAGGATGCCCTCTGTCAGCTTGAGGCTTTAGACTGTGGTGCAGTTGTCCGAAGACGAGCAAATTAGATTGCAAAAACTAATTTCGTCACGACATTGTCACTATTTTCTACGTGTGTATGCTGACACCATTATCATATTGCTCTTGTCAATTACACTGTTGCAGGGAAGTTAAAATTTTTGGCTAGAGAAAGATCTATAAACTCTGTAGGAGAAACTGGCTTTCATTCATAAATTGCCTTTTCCTGGTGTATAGGCATAATGGAAAGGAGGTTTTGAGAGAATGGATTAAAACATGATGATTAGGAATTGGGTTCAAATGGTCACTAGATGGGAAAAGAGACAAGAGGTTGGGCCTACACACCTGTAAAATTCTAAATAAACTATTTCATAAAGTCTTTAAGGCTAAAGCTCCAGATATTAACATGAAATCTAAAATATTAGAAAGTATCTTAATTCAATACATGTCCCAAACTAGTTATACCATAGAGTGGTTAATTCTACCAAAATTTTTAAATATTCTCCCAGTGCTGAGAGTCCGTGGGGTTGTGAACCTCTCAGGCTCTCCAGCTGGACAGACCCGGACTGAATCTGTTCTCCACCCCTTAGCAATGTCGTGGGTACATTGTTTCTTCTCTTGAAACTCAGCTTCCTCTTCTGCACAAGGGACATGAACAGCGTCCGCCTCCCCTGATTGCCGTGAGGATTAGACAGCAAGATGTCTGGGCACCGTGGTCCTGTGTCTGTACACGGCAATCATTCGATAAACGTTTGTGGCTTTCATATTATTACGGGTGGTGGTGTGTTACAACAATATAACCAACAGGTCAGAATTGCTGATGGCGGGCGGGGCCGTGGGATCCTGATGCAACACGCTAACCTATGAAGTCTGAGCGAGATGGCTTCATGTTTTCCAGAACCTGTGTCCCACTGCATTTTTAAAATGTTTTCTCATCGTAATCAAAGGAAGCATTTTCTGCCACCTAGTGGCTCCTTGCAACCAGTCAAGAAAAACAAAGACACGAAAATAAAAAAATAACCCACCATACTTATTTTAAACAAAGGAACCATGCTGCAGATTTTCAAAAGAAGCAATACACAGCAGAAAAATACTCCTTAAATTTAAAATACTGAAATGTTATTTTTTCTCCACAATACTACAGTGGTCAAATTGCATTTGAATATTTTGTTGCCAATAGCATCTCTGCAGAGTGACTAGGCCTTTACAGATTTTAGGCCACAATTAAGTTCCTTGGTTTCTTCAGGGCAGAGGTGGCACATAAAGATTGTATCCTCCATGCCTTTTTTAATGCTGTTTTTTGGTGAGGAATATTGGCCCTGAGCTAAGATCTGTTGCCAATCTTCCTCTTGTTTTTCTTTTTCTCCCCAAAGCCCCAGTACATAGTTGTATATCCTAGTTGTAGGTCATTCTAGGTCTTCTGGGTGGGACGCCACCACAGTATGACTTGATGAGTGGTGTGTAGGTCCGCATCCAGGATCCAAACCCGCAAACCCTGGGCTGCAGAAGTGGAGCACATGAACTTAACCACTCAGCCATGGGGCTGGCCCCCATCCTTCACGTTTTTAAAATACAAATATCACAAATACTGATGTTTAAAAATCATGGAGTGCTCAGGGGCCTTCTCTTTCTGTTTCTTAAGCTGGGGGGACTTTATGATTATTCTCTAAACTAAATATCTATGTTTAATGCTCTTTGGCCAAAGGAAGCAAGAAGGGCCACTCAGGCAGAGGGGACACTGGGGGCAGAGGCAGGTGTGAGTGATTGCAGCTCTGGACGCTGTGAGCGGCTCCGGGTGTTTGTAAGGTTCATGGTGAGGGGAGTGGGGAGAGAGGCGAACGGGCCAGGTTCCCAGAGGCCCAGACTATGGAGCGTCTGGACTTCAGCCCGTGGGATACCAGGAGCCATCACAGAGCTTGACAATGGAAACTAGGTGGTGATCACAGGAAACACGGACAAGGACAACGCTACCATCGAATATTTACCTCCTGTGCACCAGACCCCTCTCGTTGTAAACACTGCCTCAATCCCCACAATGACCCTTGGAACTTTTCCCTTCATTTTACCTGTTAGGAAACCAGCTCACGGAAGTTAAGTAACTTACGTGAGGTCACACAGCCAGTAAGTGAGGGAGCCCAAATTCAGGGACTCTCTGTCCCTGAAGCAGGAGTCCATCTAGTAACCAGAAGGCCGACGCCAGGCTTCCTGATAGGGTCACGCTCGTTTTAGGACAATCAGCAGTGTTCTCTTATTCTGACGTTTTTTTTATTATTGAGGTCATAATAGTTTATACCATTGTGAAATTTCAGTTGTACATTATTGTTGGTCAGTCACCATATAAATGCGCCCCTTTCCCTCTATGCCCACCCCCGACCCCCATCCCCTCTGGTAACCACTAATCTGTTCTCTCTGTCCATGTGCTTGTTATCTTCCACATCCGAGTGAAATCATACAGTGTTTGCCTTTCTCTGTCTGGCTTATTTCGCTTAACATAATACCCTCAAGGTCCATCCATGTTCTTGCAAAAGAGACAATTTTGTCTTTTTTATGGCTGAGTAGTATTTCATTGTGTATACATATATAAATATATATTTATATATATATATATACCACATCTTCTTTATCCAATCATCAGTCGATGGGCGCTTTGGTTGCTTCCATGTCTTGGCTATTGTGAATAATGCTGCAATGTACATAGGGGTGCATAAGTCTCTTTGTATCATTGATTTCATGTTCTTTGGATAAATATCCAGTAGTGGGATAGCTGGGTCATATGATATTTCTATTTTTAACCTTTTGATAAATCTCCATACTGTTTCCCATAATGGCTGTACCAGTTTGTATTCCCACCAGCAGTGTATGAGGGTTCTCTTTTCTCCACATCCTCTCCAAGATTTGTTATTTTTTGTCTTGGTTGTTATAGCCATTCTAACAAGTGTAAGGTGATATCTCATTGTAGTTTTGATTTTCATTTCCCTGATAGTGATGTTGAACACCTTTTCATGTGCCTGTGGGCCATCTGTATATCGTCTTTGGGAAAATGTCTGTTCATATCTTCAGCCCATTTTTTAATAGGGTTGTTTGCTTTTTTGTTGTTGAGTTGTATGAATTCTAATATATATTTTGGAGATTAACCCCTTGTTGGATATATGATTTGCAAATATTTTCTCCCAGTTGGTGGGCTGTCTTTTTGTTTTGTTCCTGGTTTCCTTTGCTTTGTAGCAGCTCTTTAGCCTGATGAAATCCCATTTGTTTACTTTTTCTTTCATTTCCCTTGCCTAAGTAGACATGGTATTTGAAAAAATTCTTCTATGACCAATGTCAAAGAATGTACTGCCTATATTTTCTTCTAGGAGTTTTATGGTTCAGGTCTTACCTTCAAGTCTTTGATTCATTTTGAGTTAATTTTTGTGTATGGTGAAAGATATTGGTCCACTTTCATTCTTTTTGCCTATGGCTGTCCAGTTTTCCCAATACCATTTATTGAAGAGATTTTCCTTTTTCCATTTTATGTTCTTAGCTCCTCTGTCAAAGATTAGCCATCCATTGATATGTGGTTTTATTTCTGAGCTTTCAATTCTGTTCCATTGATCCTTGTGTCTGTTTTTGTACCAGTACCATGCGGTTTTGATTACTAGAGCTTTGGAGTACATTTTGAAGTCAGGGATTGTGATGCCCCCTGCTTTGCTCTTTTTGCTCAGGATCGTTTTAGCTATTCGAGGTCTTTGTTGCCCCATACGAATTTTACGATTCATTGTTCTATTTCTGTGAAGAATGTCATTGGGATTCTGATTGAGATTGTGTTGAATCTATACATTGCTTTAGGTACAATGCTTTAGGTAGAATTTTAACTATATTTATTCTTACAATCCATGTTCATGGAATATCTTTTGATTTCTTTATGTCATTATCGATTTCTTTCAATAATGACTTATAGCTTTCATTGTGTAGGTCTTTCACCTCCTTGGTTAAATTTATTCCTAGATAGTTTATTCTTTTTGTTGCAATTGTAAATGCGATTGTGTTCTTGAGTTCTTTTTCTGTTAGTTCATTATTAGAGTGTAGAAATGCAACTGATTTTTATAAGCTGATTTTGTACCCTGCAACAATGCTGTAGTTGTTGATTATTTCTAACAGTTTTCTGATGGATTCTTTAGGGTTTTATACATATAAAACCATATTATCTGTAAACAGTGAGATTTTCACTTCTTTCTTGCCAATTTGGATTCCTTTTATTTCTTTTTCTTGCCTAATTGCTCTGGCCAAAACCTCCAGTACTATGTTGAATAAGAGTGGTGAGAGTGGGCACCCTTGTCTTGTTCCTGTTCTCAGAGGGATGGCTTTCAGTTTTTCCCTGTTGAGTATCATATTGGCTGTGGGTCTGTCACATATGGGCTTTATTATGTTGAGGTACTTTCCTTCTATACCCATTCTATTGAGAGTTTTTTTTTTTTTTCTGCTTTATCTCCCCAACCCACCCCGTACACAGTTGTATATCCTAGTTGCAGGTCCTTCTAGTTGTGGGATGTGGGACGCCGCCTCAACGTGGCCCGACGAGCGGCGCCATGTCCGTGCCCAGGATCCGAACCCTGGGCCACCGCAGTGGAGAGCCCGAACTTAACCACTCGGCCACGGAGCCAGCCCCGAGAGTTTTTTTTTTTTTTTATCATAAATGGATGTTGGATCTTGTCAAATGCTTTCTCTGCATCTATTGAGATGATCATGTGGGTTTTATTCCTCATTTTGTTAATGTGGTGTATCACATTGATTGATTTGTGGATGTTGAACCATCCTTGTATCCCTAGAATAAATCCCACTTGGTCATGGTGTATGATCCTTTTAATGTATTGCTGTATTTGGTTTGCTAATATTTTGTTGAGGATTTCTGCATCTATGTTCATCTGCAATATTGGCCTGTGATTTTCCTTCTCTGTGTTGTCCTTGTCTGGCTTTGGGATCAGGGTGATGTTGGCCTCATAGAATGAGTTAGGAAGTGTTCCATCTTCTTCAATTTTTTGGAATAGTTTGAGAAGGATAGGTATTAAATCTTCTTCAAATGTTTAGTAGAATTCTCCACAGAAGACATCTGGTCCTGGACTTTCATTTTTTGGGATATTTTTGATTACTGTTTCAATCTTTTTACTTGTGATTGGTCTATTCAGATTCTCTATTTCTTCTTGATTCAGTTTTGGGAGGTTGTATGAGATTAAGAATTTATCCATTTCTATATGCTGGCATATAGTTTTTCATAACATTCTCTTATAATCCTTTGTATTTCTGTGGTAGCTGTTGTAATTTCTCCTCTTTCATTTCTGATTTTATTTATTTGAGCCTCTCTCTTTTTTCTTAGTGAGTCTAGCTACGGGGTTGTCAATTTTGTTTATCTTCTCCAAAAACCAACTCTTAGTTTCATTGCTCTTTTCTATTGTTTTTTTTTTTTTTTTTTTGGTCTCAATTTCATTTATTTCTGCTCTAATTTTTATTATTTCCCTCCTTCTGCTGACTTTGGGCTTTGTTTGTTCTCCTTTTTCTTGTTCTGTTAGGTGTAGTTTAAGATTGCTTATTTGACATTTTTCTTGTTTGTTAGGGTGGCCCTGTATTGCTATGAATTTCCCTCTTAGGACTGCTTTTGCTGCATCTCATATGAGTTGGTATGGTGTATTTTCATCTTCATTTGTCTCAAGATATTTTCCAATTTCTCCTTTAATTTCTTCAATGATCCACTGGTTGCTCAGTAGCATTTTGTTTAGTCTCCACATATTTGTCACTTCCCCAGCTTTTTTCTTGTAGTTGACTTCTATTTTCATAGCATTATGGTCAGAAAAGATACTTGATATGGTTTCAATCTTCTTAAATTTATTTAGACTTGCCTTCTTTCCCAAGATGTGGTCTAAATTTGAGAATGTTCCATGTGCACTTGAGAAGAATGTGTATTGTGCTGTTTTTGGATGGAATGTTCTGTATATATCTATTAAGTCCATCTGGTCTAGACTGTCATTTAATTCCACTATTTCCTTGTCGACTTTCTGTCTGGATGACCTATCCATTGATGTAAGTGGGGTTTTAAAGTTCCCTGCTATTATTGCATTGTTAATATCTCCTTTTAGGTTTGTTAGTAGCTACTTTATGTGCTTTGGTGCTCCTGTGTTGGTGCACCAAAGTGTTATGTCTTCTTGGTGGAGTGTCCCTTTTATCATTATCTACTGCCTCTCTGTGTCTCTCAATGGCAACACCTGCTTCGTTTTGTTTGCCATTAGCTTGGAGTATCATCTTCCATCCCTTCACTCTGAGCCTTTGTCTGTGGTTGGAGCTGAGATGTGTTTCCTGGAGGCAGCATATTGTTGGTTTTTTTTTTTTTTTTTAAAGATTTTATTTTTTCCTTTTTCTCCCCAAAGCCCCCCGGTACATAGTTGTGTATTCTTCGTTGTGGGTTCTTCTAGTTGTGGCATGTGGGACGCTGCCTCAGCGTGGTCTGATGAGCAGTGCCATGTCCGCGCCCAGGATTCGAACTAACGAAACACTGGGCCGCCTGCAGCGGAGCGCGCAAACTTAACCACTCTGCCACAGGGCCAGCCCCTGTTGGGTTTTGTTTTTTAATCCATCCTGCCACTCTGTGTCTTTTGATTGGAGAATTCAATCCATTTACATTTAGAGTGATTACTGACATATGACAGCTTAATGCTGCCATTTTATCACTTGTTTTCCAGTTGTTCTCTATTTCCCTTGTTTCTCGTCCCATGTATTTCAGACTGCCAATTCAATTTGGTGGCTTTGTATGATGGTTTTCTCTTTATACATTTATTTGTTATTTTTCTTTTTTGAGGAAGATTAGCCCTGAGCTAACTACTGCCAATCCTCCTCTTTTTGCTGAGGAAGGCTGGCTGTGAGCTAACATCCATGCCCATCTTCCTCTACTTTATATGTGGGACACCTACCACAGCATGGCTTTTGCCAAGCAGTGCCATGTCTGCACCTGGGATCTGAACTGGCAAACCCCGGGCTGCCGAGAAGCGGAACATGCGCACTTAACCACTGCGCTGGACCTGGTTTTCTCTTTATTTATCATTTGCGTCTCTGTTCTGATTTTTTGTTTAGTGGTTACCATGAGGTTTATATAAAAGATCTCATAGATGAGACTGTCCATCTTCGGACAGCCTCTATTTCCTTAGTCTAAGCCAGTTCCAGTCCTCTCCTCTTCCCCGTCTAAGTTATTGTTGTCACAACTTAATCTGTTTTGTGTTGTGAGTTTGTGGTTAAAATGAAGTGACTATTTTTATTCTTGTTTTCCTTCTCTTTATCTTTATTGTTATAATTAAGTGTTTGCTAACCTGTTCTGATAGAGTTGCAATTTTCTGATATTTGTCTGCCTGTTTATCTCCTTGCTCAAGGCTTTGTAAATGCTTTCACTTTTTTTTTCAGGTATGAGGGCCTTCTTGATCATTTCTTGTAGGGGAAGTCTTATGGTGATGAACTCCCCCAGCTTTTGTTTATCTGGGAAAGTTTTTATTTCTCCATCATATCTGAAGGATAGCTTTGCTGGATAGTGTATTCTTGGCTGAAGGGTTTTGTCTTTCATAATTTTGAATATATCATTCCACTTTCTCCTAGCCTGTAAGATTTCTGCTGGGTCACTCCTTGGGGCCACAGTGGCACTGCAGTTCTCCCACCAGGCGGGAAATTGATCATGTGGGGACTCAAGGCTGCTGCCGCCTGCTCCCGCAATCCTGCCAAAACACACTCCCACTTTTGGGGCCACCTTTGGCAGTACCACCTTTGGCGGTACCACCTTTGGCGGTACTATGAGTGTTCGCGGCAGCCAAGAACTTATTCCCCTGGGCATACAGATCTGCCACCGCCTTTTCTGAGGTCACACCGGCTGTTGTGCTTGGTGGGCAGGGCCTCTCCACTGGGTCTGAGCCTGGGTCACTCCCTGGGACCATGGTGGCACTGTGGGCTCTCCCACTGGATGGGAAAGCAATCATGCAGGGGCTCAGGGCTGCTGTCACCTGTTCCGGTAGTTGTGCCAAAATGTGCTCCTACCCTTGGGGCTGCAGCAGTATTATCAGCACTCAAGCCAGGAGAGCAGATGCACACGAGCACAGGGCTGCTCACAGGCTGGAGAGTGTTCACCTATCTCCACCACCCCCCTGGGGCCAGTCCATCCACCTTCAGATGCATAGCTGCGCAGGTCTCTCAATCATCCTGCCGTGCTATGTGGGTGTCCCCTGCTGATCAATGAATGTCCATTTACTTGTAGTTCAAAGAGGGAGAGACAAACAGAACAGCTCACTCCACCATGTTGCTGACATCACTCTCCCAGCTGACTTTTTGAGAATTAGGGAAGGCTGTCTCTTTAAATGATTTTATCTACTACTGGGCACAGTCAGAGTTCAAACGCTTGCTGAATGATTCCCTCCGTCTGTGGGTCTCTGGCTCCAGGAAGGGTGGGTAGAAGGCACTGAAGTGAGGCATTCTTAGACTGAACCGCACTGTCATCCAGGTGCTCATAATGGCCGGAGGATGCACTATGTGAACACCACCCCCCCAGCTTTTCTGGGTTTCCCTGTATTAATAAGTAATGTGTATTGAGTATGTATTATGTATTAACTCAGGTAACCCTCACAATAACCCAAGAGTGAGGCACAGAGAGACTGGGTAACTTGCCTAAGGTCTCAGGCTATTAACTGGCAGAGGCAGGATTCAGGACCAGCAGTCTGAGTGCAGAACCTCACTCTGAAGCACTTTGCTGTGCAGTTCCCCCCATGCCAGCCTGCATCCCAGCAAACACTTCTTCTGTGCAGCATGACTGAGCAGGGCAGTCATCTCCAGGATGGGAGTGGAGATATGGGCAGCCTGTGAGCAGTGTGGAAGGAACACACTTCCACTGCCTGCCCCCGTGCTCTTGGCCTCCAGCCCTACTCCAGTGAGTGGAGCTCAAATTCAGCCTGTGTTCTGTTGCTAAAGCCACAGCCCTGGCCATTGTCCCTGCCAAATCAGGCCCCTGCAGAGCTTCCTGTGCCAGGAGGCAAGGCTTCCCCTTCCTAATTTACATGAAGGCACCAGAGAGACAAGCAGCCCTGCACGGAGTCTGATCTGCCAGGGAGAGTGGGGACAGTGAGCGTGTGCAGGAAGTCACTAACTTTGTAGGAGAACTCCAAAAGTTGCAGAGTCATAAACATGAGCATCTGCTTCCAAGCTTGGCCTAGAAAGATCAGGGGCACTGCTCAACCACTAAGGACTCTTTGAGAAGTCAAGTCTTAATTTTAAATGACCAGTTTATAAGACACTCATTGTCCTGATGAAAGCCTGCTTATTTCGTGGGAAAAGACCAGTTTTCAGGCAGGGCCACCTGAATAAACAAAGTCCCTGATAGGCGACGAGTCCTCCCCAAGTACTTGCCAGTTTCACTACTTGTCTGAGCATTCCAACCATAGCTAAGCAGTCACAGCTTTGCTCTAAAAGTATGATTGCTCATTCTCTATCAACAACAGAGGAATTTCAACACTGTAAAGTACCATATAAGTGTGAGATATGAGGGTGGTCAGGGGACAATGGGAAGGGTGTGATGATGATGAAGTTGATGTCAGCTAAGGTTTACTGAACTCTCATAATGCTGTGGGTCGAGCAATGTGCTGAGTCACCTGCACGTAGTATTTAATTTTTAGACAAATATTTATGGAGTGCCCACTGTATGCCAGGCATAGTTGTAAGCACTAAAGAGAAGGTGGTGAAGGAGATGCAGTCCTCATGGAACCGACACACTAATGAAGGAGAGCCACATAATCAAAACAGGCCAACAACTCTGCAATATAACATCAAGTCGTGATAAGTGCTATAAACAGGAAAATGATGTGGGATAAAGGGAAGGATGGACCGATCAGGGAAGGTCTCTAAGGAGTTACATTTTGGTAGAGACCTGAATCAAGTGGGCAAATGACCCACGAAAACACATAGAGAAAGGACATTCCAGGCAGAGGGAAGAGCAAGTGCAAAGGCTCTGAAGTAGGAGAGAGATTAGCATGTTTGAGGGACACGGAGGCCAGTGGATGGAGCGGAGCGAGGAGGGCAGTGAGAAGAGCAAGGGCAGAGCAGCAGCCAGGCTAAGTGGTGGTGGTGGTGGTGGGGGTGGTGGTGGTGGTCGTAGCAGTAGTAATAGTAGCAGTAGTTAAGTCAGTCAGCAGCAAGGTCAGGACCTGGTAGACCAGCTGAATTTCTAAGTCTGACGGATGCCACCGGAGGATTTTGAGTCAGGAAATGACATGATCTGGCAGAAAGGATTATTCTGTGTGCATTACTCATTTAATGCTTACAGCAAACCTATGAGATGGATCTATCATTTTCATACAACAGATGACGAAACAGGATCAGGAAGAGTAAGTACGTAGTGCAATCAGAATTGGAATGCTGGTCTGTCTGACTCCAGAACCAGGTTCTTAGCCACCAGACCTAACCTATCATGACCATTCCAGTGGAGCTCTTAGGTGAGGATGCCAGTCTCCATGATGTCCCCCAGTAACCTTGCCTGTTCATACCACGTTCTTGTGCAGTCCTCTCCCACAGTGAATAGGTCTGACCTTTAAGACCAATAGGATATTCCTGAAGTGACTGTCAGTGGCCTCTGAGGCTAGGTCATGAAAGACATCACTGCTTCTGCCTTGCTTTTTTGGATGGCTCATTCTGGAGGAAGCCAGTCATGAAGACCTCAAGCAGCCTATGGACAGGCCTATGTGGAAAGGGGTTGAAGTCTCACCAGCCAGTACCAACTTGCTGGCCACATGAGCCACTTTGGAAGTGGATGCTCCAGCACTGACTAAATCTTCAGATGACTCTACCATGATCAACATCTTCTCAACAACCTCATGAAGGACTCTGAGCCAGAACCACCAGCAATTAAGCCACTCCTGAATTCCTGACACACAGAAACTTGGAGAGATCATGTTTATTGTTTTAAGGTGCTCAATCTTGAGGTAATTTGACAACTAATACATTAGGCTTTTGTAAACACAGATGCCCCTAGACCTATTGGGTCCAAATATTATACAGAATGGAAATATTAAACCCCAAAGCATACTGACTTGTTGCCATGACAAAATACCACAGACCGGGGGCTTACACAACAGATAGTGATTTCTCACAGTTTCGGAGGCTGGAGGTCCCAGATCAAGGTGCCAGCAGGTTTGGTTCTTGGTGAGGGCCCTCTTCCTGATTTACAGATGACAGCCTTCTTGCTGTACCCTCTCATGGCAGAGAAAATGAGCTCTGGGGTCTCTGCCTCTTCTTCTAAGAGCACTAATCCCATCTTGGGGGTTCCATCCTCAGAAGCTTATCTAAACCAAAGTATCCCCCAAAGGCCCACATCTTAGTACCACTGTCTGGGGGGGTGGGGGGTGAGGGCTTCAATATGTGTACTCTGGGGAGACAGAAACACTTGTCCACAACAATAAGTAAGTGGTCCTTTTCTATAATTATGGAATTTCAGAGAGATATTTATGGGTAGTGTGGTATATCAGTATACATACATAACATTTGATACTTAACTGACTATAATTAATACAATCGGTAAATACAAGTTAATATGCAATGTTGCTCTGTATTAACTGTCAGTTCTCATGGGCAGGGAAACTGTGACACCTGTGGTGCTCATATAACCACCTCTGTCCTGGTCCAGTTCAAGCATTTCTTGTTGTGCTAGTTCTGTGTCATTTATGATCCCGTCTATGCCCAGGGCCATCTGTGTGGGAAGAGCTGCTACCTGTGTCAGAGATTTTAATGCTGAGTGAACACACTTCTCTTTCTCCTTCTGCAACGGACCAAAATTTAAGTCGGGCATCTATGGCTTTGGCTTCCCCTGTGCCTTTGGACAACTGCAATAATGTACATTAAGCTAATCTTGAGCTACAGTTCACCTGTAAGTTGCCAAGTAATTATATCAGTGATTAGTAACCCCTCAGATGGCCAAATCTTCCTTTGTTAACTCTAATTTAGGGCTTCATATGATAGTATTGTGGGGGACTGGAATTGGCCACCCCAAGATATGTCTCTTTGGCGTGAGGACTTTTTGGGGCTGGTTACTTTTAATAAACTGCAGACAGGAAAGCAACTCTGAAAAGTAGAGTTTACTTACCCTTTGTTAAGAGACATTTACATTGTAAAGGAAATCTCCATCTCCGAGGATAGAGAGGCTGGAGCCCCCCTTGGAGGAGCTGGAAGGGGTAAGAGACAACTTCGCTCCCTCACCTAAAGACTGCGATTGCAAGCATAGGAGGCTGTGTGAGGGAAGGAGCAGGGGAGGGCTTGCTCGGTCACACACTACATTGAAGCTCCAGACCAGAGAGAAAATGACAAGCACCCAGAACTCAGTCCTGACGATACAGAAATATATAATCTAAATGACAATGAATTCAAAATAGCTATCATCAAAAAACTCAATGAGGTAAAAGAGAATGTAAAGAAACAATTCAATGAGTTCAGGAGCTACTTCACAAAAAAGATTGAAACTATAAAGAAAAATCAGTCAGAAATACTAGAGATGAAAGATACAATGTAAGAGATAAGACAAAATACAGATTCCCTGAATGCACGAGTGGACACCATAGAGGAGCGAATCAGCATAATCGAAGACAGACATGTTGAAATGCTCCAGACAGAGGAGAAGAGAAAACTGAGACTAAAAAGAAATGAAGAAAGTTTCTGAGAAATATCCGACTCAATGAGGAAATGCAACATAAGAAATTACAGGTATTCAGGAAGGAGAAGAGAAGAAGGGAGCAGAAAGTGTGTTCAAAGAAATAGTAGCAGAGAACTTCCCAAACCTAGGGAAAGAGAGGGAAATCTCTGTGGAAGAGGCTTCCAGATCTCCTAGATTTGTCAATGTAAAAAGACCTACTGCAAGGTATATAGTTGTAAAAGTGGAAAAAATAAATGATAAAGAAAGAATGCTAAGGGCAGCAAGACAGAAGAAAATAACCTACAAAGGAACCCCTATCAGGCTTTCAGAGGATTTCTCTGCAGAAATCCTACAAGCTAGGAGAGAATGGAATGATGTATTCAAAACTTTAAAAGACAAGAACTTTCAGCCAAGAATACTCTATCCAGCAAAAATGTCCTTCAGATATGAGGGAGAAATAAAACCTTTCCCAGACAAACAAAAGCTAAGGGACTTCATAGCCACAAGACCTCGTCCTACAAGAAATCTTCAAGAAGGCCCTTATACCTGAAAAAAAAAAGGGGAGAAAGGGGTCAGAAAACACAGAGTAAGGAGATAAATAGGTGGACACAATCAGAACAGGACAGCAAATACTCAAGTATAGCATTAAGCTAAAGGGAAGGAAAACACCAAAAACAAAGATAATCTTGTCATTTTAACCACAAACTCACAACACAAGATGGAATAAGATATGAGGAAAAAAACTTAGGAGGGGAGGAGGAAAGGGATGAATTGGTTTAGACTAAGGAAATAAGAGGCCATCAGAAAATGGACTGTCTTATACATGAGATTCTGAATACAAACCTCAGGGTAAGCACTAAACAAAAAAGCAGAACAGAGACAAAAAGAATAAATAAGGAGAAAACAAAGAAACACGTCACTAAAAACTACATGAGTCAATGGGTAGACCAAAACACACAGGATAAGAAACAGAGGAAATTCAAGAAAACTGGATAACAAGTGATAAAATGACAGCATTAAGCCCTCAGACAACAATAATCACCCTAAATGTAAATGAATTGAATTCTCCAATAAAAAGACACAAAGTGGCGAGATGGATTAAAGAACAAGACCCAACAATTTGCTGCCTCCAGGAAACACATCTCAGCTCCAATGACAAATACAGGCTCAGAGTGAAGGGATGGAAGATGACACTCCTAGCTAATGGCAAACAAAAGAAAGCAGGTTTCACAACACTTATATTAGACAAAGTGGACTTCAAGATAAAACAGGTAAAGAGAGACAAAGAGGGGCAGTATATAATGATCACAGGGACACTCCACCAAGAAGACATAACACTTATAAATACCTATGCACCCAACACAGGAGCACCAAAGTTCATAAAGCAACTATTAACAAATCTAAAAGAAGATATTAATAATAACGCAATAACAGTAGGGGACCTCAACACTCCACTCACATCAATGGACAGATCATCCAGAGAGAAAATCAACAAGGAAACAGTGGAATTAAAAGAAAAGCTAAACCAGTTGGACTTAATAGACATATATAGAAAACTCCATTCAAAAACAGCAGAATACACATTCTTCTCAAGTGCACACCAAACATTCTCAAGGATAGACCATATTTTAGGAAACAAGGCAAGCCTCAATAAATTTAAGAAGATTGAAATAATAACAAGCATCTTTTCTGATCACAATGCTATAAAGCTACAAATTAATTACAAGAAAAAAGCTGAGAAAGGGACAAAGATGTGGAGACTAAACAACATACTATTGAACAAGCAATGGATCATTGAAGAAATTAAAGGAGAAATCAAAAAATATCTCAAGACAAATGAAAATGATAACGTGCCATACCAACTCACATGGGATGCAGCAAAAGCTGTATGAAGAGGGAAATTCATTGCAACACAGGCACACCCTAACAAACCAGAAAAATCCCAAATAAGCAATCTCAAATTACACCTAACTGAATTAGAAAAAGAAGAACAAACAAAGCCCAAAGTCAGCAGAAGGAGAGAAGGAATAAAAATCAGAACAGAAATAAATGCTATTGAAACAAAAAAGGAAGTAGAAAGGATCAATGGAACAAAAAGCTGGTTCTTTGAGAAGATAAATAAAATGAACAAACCCTAGCCAGACTTACAAAGAAAAAAGAGACAAAGCTCAGATAAGCAAAATTAGAAATGAAAAAGGATAAATAACAACAGACACCACAGAAATACAATGGATTATAAGAGAATACTATGAAAAACTATATGCCTGCAAAATGGATAATCTAGAGGAAATGGATAAATTCTTAGACTCTTACAACCTCTCAAAGGGAATCAAGAAGAAACAGACAATCTGAATAGACCAATCACAAGGAAAGAGATTGAAACAGGAATCAAAAGCATTCCAAAGAATAAAAACCCAGGACCATTCGGCTTCCCTGGTGAATTCTACCAAACTTTCAAAGAGGATTTAATACCTATCCTTCTCAGGTTATTCCAAAAAAAATTAGGGAAGATGGAACACTTCCTAACACATTTTACAAGGCCAACATCACTCTGATACCATAGCCTGACAAGGACAACACAAAAAAGGAAAACTGCAGGCCAATATCACTGATGAACATAGATGCAAAAATCCCCAACAAAATGTGAGCAACCCAAATTCAGTAATACATGAAAAGGATCATACATCATGATCAAGTGGGATTTATACCAGGGACACAGGATGGTTCAACATCTGCAAATCAATCAGCATGATACACCACATCAACAAACTGAGGAATAAAAACCACATGATCATCTCAATAGATGCAGAGAAAGCATGTGACAAGATCCAAGAGCCATTTATGATAAAAACTCAACAAAATAGGGATAGAAGGAAATTACCTCAACATAATAAAAGCCATATATGACAAATCCACAGTCAACATCATACTCAATGGGCAAAAACTGAAAGCCATCCCCCTGAGAACAGGAACAAGACAAGGATCATCACTCTTATTCAACATACTACTGGAGGTTTTGGTCAGAGCAATTAGGCAAGAGAAAGGAATAAAAGGAATCCAAATAGGAAGCGATGAACTGAAACTCTTGATGTTTGCAGATGACATGATCTTATATATATAAAACCCCAAAGAATCAATTGGAAAACTAATAGAAATAATTAACAACTACAGTAAAGGGTACAAAATCAACTTACAAAAATCAGATGCTTTTCTATACTCCCATAACAAACTTACAGAAAGAGAACTCAACAATACAATTCCATTTACAATCATAACTTAAAGAATAAAGTACCTAGGAATAAATTTAACCAAGGATGTGAAGGATTTATACAATGAAAACTATAAGACATTACTGAAAGAAATTGATAATGACATAAAGAGATGGAAAGAGATTCCATGCACATGGATTGGAAGAATAAACACAGTTAAAATGTCCATACTACCCAAAGCAATATACAGATTCAATGCAATCCCAATGATATCCTTCATGGAAATACAACAAAGAATCCTAAAATTCATGTGGGGCAACAAAAGACCCCAAATTGCTACGGCAATCCTGAGAAAAAAGAACAAAGCTGGAGGTATCACAATCCCTGACTTCAAAATGTACTACAAAGCCATAGTGATCAAAACGGTATGATACTGGTACAAAAACAGGCACACAGGTCAATGGAACAGAACTGAAAGCCCAGAAATAAAACTGCTCCTCTACAGACAGCGAATCTTTGACAAAGGTGCCAAGGACATACAATGGAGAAAAGATAGTGTCTTCAATAAATGTTGGCAGGAAAACTGGACAGCTACATGCAAAAGAATGAAGGCAGACCATTATCTCATGCTATGCACAAAAATAAACCCAAAACGGATCAAAGACTTGAAGATGAGTCCTGAAACTATAAAACTCCTGGAAGATAATATAGGTAGTACACTCTTTGACATCAGTCGTACAAGAATCTTTTCAAATACCATGTCTACTTGGATAACAGAAACAAAAGAAAAAATAAACAAGTGGGAATTCATCAGACTAAAGAGCTTAGGCAAGGCAAAAGAAACTAGAGTCAAAACAAAGAGACAACCCATTAACTGGGAGAAAATATTTGCAAATCATATATCTGACAAGGGGTTAATCTCCATAATAAATAAGGAACTCACACAACTGAACAATAAAAAAAACAAACTACCCAATCAAAAAATGGGCAGAGGATATGAGCAGAAATTTTCCCAAAGAAGATAAACAGATGGCCAATGAACACATGAAAAGATATTCAACATCACTAACCATCAGGAAAATGCAAATCAAAACTACACTAAGATACCACTTTACACCTGTTAAAATGGCTATAATCACTAAGATTAAAAATAACAAACGTTAGAGAGGGTGTGGAGAAAAGGGAACCCTCATACACTGCTGGTGGGAATGCAAACTGGTGCAGCAACTATAGAAAACAGTATGGAGATTCCTCAAAAAACTAAAAACAGAACTACCATATGACCCAGCTATCCCACTACTGGGTATCTACCCAAACAACTTGAAATCAACAATCCAAAGTAACACATGTACCCCATGTTCATTGCAGCACTATTCACAATAGCCAAGACATGGAAATAATCCAACTGCCCATTGACTGACAACTGGATAAAGAAGATGTGGCATATATATGCAACGGAATACTACTCAGCCATAAAAAAGGACAAGTTCATCCCATTTGCAACAACATGGAAGGACCTGGAGGGAATTATGCTAAGTGAAATAAGCCAGACTGAGAAAGACAAACACCAGATGATTTACTCATATGTGGAACATAAACAAGTACATGGACAAAGAAAACGGTTCAGTGGTTACTAGGGGAAGGGGGCTGGGGGGTGGGCACGGGGGTGAAGGGGAGCACTTATGTGGTGACGGACAAGCAATAATGTACAAATGAAATTTCACAATGATGTAAACTATTATGAACTCAAAAAAAAACAGACATCACAAGAAAAGAAAACTACAGACCAATATATCTTGTGAATGTAGATGTAAAAATCCTCAACAAAATACTAGCAAACTGAATCTTGCAATATATAAAAAGAACTAAATACTATAACCAAGTGGGATTTGTATCAGGAATGCAGGGCTTATTTAACATTCAAAAATCAATTAATATAATATACCATAGCAAGAGAACAAAGGATAGAATGCACAAGATCATGTCAATAAACGCAGAAAAAGCATGTGACAAAATTCAACAGTTGTTAACAATAAAAGTACACACAGGGCCGGCCTGGTGGCGCAGTGAAAAGTGCCCATGTTCTGCTTCTCGGCGGCCCGGGGTTCACCGATTCGGATCCCGGGTGCAGACATGGACCACTTGGCAAAATGTCATGCTGTGGTGGGTGTCCCACATGTAGAGTGGAGGAAGATGGGCACGGATGTTAGCTCAGGGCCAGTCTTCCTCAGCAAAACAAGGAGGATTGGCAGTAGTTAGCTCAGGGCTAATCTTGCTCAAAAAAAAAAAAAAGTACACAACCACCAAGGCACAGAAGGAAACTTCCTCAACCTCAACAAGGGCATCCATGAAAAACTCACATCCACTTCAGACTTAATGATGAAAGACTGAATGCTTTCCTGCTAAACACAGCAACAAGACAAGGATATTTACTCTCGCCACTTCTATTCAACATTGTACTTGGGGCTGGCCCAGTGGCCGAGTGGTTAAGTTCGCATGCCCCACTTCGGCGGCCCAGGGTTTCACTGGTTCAGATCCCGGGCGCAGACATGGCACCACTCATTAAGCCATGCTGAGGTGGTGTCCCACATGCCACAACTAGAAGGACCCACAACTAAAATACGTAACTATGTACTGGGGGGATTTGGGGAGAAAAAGCAGGAAAAAACCCAAACATTGTACTGGAGGTCTAGCCAGAGAAATTAGGTACGAAAACTACACAAAAGCCTTACAGATTGGAAAAGAAGTAAAACTATCTCTACTTTTAGATTACATCATCCTGTATATAAAAAATCCTAAGGAATCCACTAAAAAGTATTAGAATTGATAAATACATTAATCAAAGTTGCAATATACAAGATAAATATACAAATTCTATTGTATTCCTATATAGCAGCAATGAACAAACCAAAAATACAATTAAGAAAACAATTCCATTCACATTAGCATCAAAAAGACTACTTAAGAATAAATTTAATAAAACAAGTGTAAAACTTATAATCTGAAAATTATAAAATATTGCTGAAAAAAATCAAGAAGACCTAAATAAATGGAAAGACATCCCATGTTCAGAGTCTGGAAGGCTTAACATTGTTAAAAGGGCAATACTCCCTAAATTGATCTACAGATTCAATGCAGTCTCTTGCAAAATCTCAACTTGCTTTTTAATAGAAATCAACAAATTGATTTTAAAATTTATATGGAAATTCAAGGGTCCCAGAATAGCTAAAACAATCTTGAAAAAGAAGAACATAGTTGGAAGACTCATATTTCCCGATTTCAAAACTACAGTAATGAAAACAGTGTGGTACTAGCATCAAGAGATATATGTAGATCAACGGAACAGAACTGAAAACTCAAGAGGAAAAACTCCCACATATCTACGGCCAAATTGAATTTTGACAAGGGTGCCAAGACCATTGAATGGTGAAAGAATAGTCTTTCAACAAATGGTGTTGGGACAACTGGATATTCACATGCTACAGAATGAGGTTGGATTGCCTATTCTACACCATACATAAAAATTAACTCGAAAGGGATCATAGACCTAAACGTACGAGCTGAAACTATAAAACTCCTAGATGAAAACATAGGTGATTCTGGATTAGGTAATAGTTCCCTAGATATTGTACCATAAGCACTTCCATTTCAAGGTGTGTGCCCATGAGAAATGGCACTACTATGTCCACACAAAGTCTTATATATAAATATTCCTAGCAGCATTATTCATAGTAGCCAAAGAGCAGAACAAATCAAATGTCCATCATCTGATGAATGGATAATCAAACATGCTATATTCATACAGTGGAATGTTATTCTGCAGTCAACAGAAATGAAGCACTGACACATGCTACAACATGAACTCTGAACACATTATGATAAATGAAAGACGTTAGTCACAAAGGACCACATATTATAGTATTCCATCTGTATGAAATATCCAGGGCACACAAAACAATAGAGGCAGAAAGTAGACTGGCGGTTGCTTAGAGCTGGGGAGAGGGCTGGGTGGGTGGAAGTGGGGAGTGACTGCTAACGAATGTGGGGTTTCTGTTTGGGGTGATGAATACGTTCCAAATATGATTGTGATGATGGTTGCACAACTCTGTGAATATCCTAAAAACCGTTGAATTTTACATTTTAAATGGGTGTACTGTATAGTATGTGAATTATATATCAATAATGATGTTATAAAAAATTAAAGAAAGCCAGCAGACTCCAGGAACAGATGATGGCATATATTCAAAGCTGTGACATGGGACGAAGGGAGAGACTTGAGGTGAGTTTAGCAGTTGGAACCGACAGGACCTGGTGACTCGCTGGATTAGTCAGGAGGCGTACCCTGGTTTTAGTAACTCAGGTTTCATACTATTTCCTCCAGAACTTTCATGGTTAGATGGAACAGTGAAGCTAGATCATGCATGGCTCCTCCCCCTAAACCTACTGAAATAAACCAAAACAATGAAGAACCAGCTCTCAGAGGAAGGGAACAGTCCTAGCCTGGGATAATTATTCAGTCACATCGTGACAGTAAGCCTGCACCAGTTGTTAAAATATTGAAATACCCGCACTACGGTTGGTAAAATAGCTGTTTCCTGGAGCCACCCACCTCCTGCCCCTCCCCCACCACGGTGACTGCAGCCACCCTGGCTTCTCCCTGCCCTCCACTTCCCTCTTCAGAGGGCTCCTCAGCAACTGCAGGTTCACCTTCAGTGAGCCCGGCTCAGGAGCCGCCAGGATGTTGCTGGAGCACTGTGGCCTGCAGTTGTCCTAACTGCTGAGGTTTTGAAACTGGGAGGCTCAAGGGAAAACTGCCCACGGTCAGCTAGCCCAGGGTGGAGCGGATTTACCCCCAGACAGGCTAACCACTAGGCTATACTTCCTCTACTTTCTAGAATTTTTTGAGCTTTTCTCTGTGATCTTATAAGTTAATTTTAGCAAAAGTTCTCCGAGTAACTGAAAAGAAACTATATTCTCTCTGCTCCCCAAATTTAGAGTTTGATATAGGGCTATCAGATTGATGTTTTTCAATTACATTATGCAAATACTATTAAAGCTAACTTTAAGTTTTACTTTAAAAAATCTGGCTATAAGAAAATTAAAAATAATAATGTGATTCTCATTATATTTCTATTGGACAGCGTTGTCCTCTACTCTTGGGTCTCAATATTCATCAAACACTTCTAGTTGCTCACAATGTGCCTGGCCCTGGCTGGCAGTCCTGGAGATGCACTACTCAGACCTCCCACAGGAAGGCCCACTGTGGGGAGACTGCTGATCGATGGTGCCCAGCTGCCACCACTGTGAACGATGAGGCCATGTTCCCTTCCCACCCCCAACCACCGCTGCCAGTCAACTACTGAGAGGCAGATACACGAGTGCCAGCCCATCCCGTCTGACATGGGATTCCTCTGCTGGGCAATTCTGGCTCAGGACTCCCTGTCAATCTGGCTGAGCCTCTATTAGAACCGTGCTGCGGTCTGAGGCACTGCATGGCCAATCCTCCTTTCCCTGTCCTTTCCCAGGTGTCAGACCCACACTGCTGTCTAAAGCTCTCCAGCCCTCTCCTCTCCTCTGCTCCTTCACAGACTTTCCCCAATAAGTCCCTTGCATGTCTAACCGCATTTTAGCACCTGTTTGTTGGAGGACTTGAACTGACTCACTCTGTTTTAAGCACTTCACAAATGTTAATTCACTTAATCTTCATAACAACTCTAGGAGGGAGGACAATCATTACCCTTTCTCACAAACACAGAAACCAAGATACTAAGACATTAAGCAACTTGCCAAAGATCACACATCACTTAAGCGGTGAAGGCAGGATTTGAACCCAGTCCTGCTCCAGTCTATCCACTTAATCACGACGCTAAGCTGCCTTTGATCTTCCATGGGGTGGCACCAATTTCGGAACACACTCACGATGCATGGTAGACTGTATTTTGGTTGATACAGAGAAGTATGGTGTGCTAAATAAAATTCACTGGTCAAGAGTATACACAGTCTGGTCTGCATACAAGCTATAATTGACTCAGAGAATAAGGCAGCATTCAGAGTATAAGAAAAACAATAACACTATAAATAATACATTAAATACTACCAAAGATAAAGAATGCCATTCCTTAATATTGATATTATTTATTATTATTTTGATATTATTTCACTTATAACATTACATTAATTAAGCTTAAATTAATGGTTAATAATTATTAGTATAAGTTATTAACACCATGATACATATATTTTCATATATTTCTTGATATTTATACTTTTAGACAAATATTTCAGAGACTACATTAGAATTCTTTTAAGTTGATATATACATATTGTGAAAAAACTGATTAGTAATTGCAGTATGAGCTCACTTGTATGTGTGTTTTTTAAAGAATAGTTTATGTGCATATAAATGTTCTGGAAGCATACAAAAGAAAATGTAATAGCAGTTGCCTAAGGGGTGAAAATTCCAGCAGGAGATGGGAAAAGATTTTAGAGGAAATTTCTTTTCACTTTACAACCTTCTGTATTTTGCACGTTTTAGTCATAAGACTGCCTTTCTTTTGTAATATAAAAAATTCCCTTAAAATGAAATTTTAATAAATTATCATGAATGCCTTACAGTTTAAAAAGAATATTCATGAACATAAACTCATTTTATCCTTTTACCAACCCGGTGAGGTATAAATGGCAGATATCACCTCCATACCACATAGAAGAATATATTTACACCCTTTTTACCAGTGCAGCCTATACTCTATAATGAAAGCAGGGCAGATCTACAATTATGATTTTCTTCATTCATTCAACAATTATGTATTCAACATTTGCTATGCTCTGGGTTCTAACAGGGGCTTGGCACTAAACCTTGAAGATTACAGTGGTGAACAAAACAGAGAAGTTTTCCACTGTCATGAAACTTACATTCTTACTGGATGAGGAAAGAAAGCAGATAATAAACAAACAAGCATGTCAGTTTAACATTATGCAGAGAATTAGAGTGGACTAATATGATGGACAATACGACCTGGGACATGACCTGGGAGGCCTCCTTAGATGGGTGGTCAGGGAAGGTAACATTTGAGATCAGTGACAAGAAGAAGGGACATGAGGGCCAGGGAAACAAGTTGTCTAGGACAGCTGATGCCACTCTTGGTGTGAGAGTGAGTCTGCCACATTCAGGGACCCCTGGACTACAGCAGGGTCGGGAGGAGAGAGGGAGTACCACAGGGGGCAACAGCCAGGCAGGGGTCAGATCACGTCAGACTTCTTAAGCCACAGTAAGGAGGTGAAGGAGTTTGGACTCACTTTAAGCGCAGTTAAAGTGCTTGGAGGGTTCTAAGGAGAAATGGCTGGATCTTACTGGGAGAAGCAGGAGAGGACACAGGGAGATGCGTCAGGAATCTACAGTTGTAGTAGAGGCAAGAGAGGATAGAACCCTGGATGAAGGTGTTGGCAGTGGAGATGGAAACCAGTAGGTAGATTCAGGACATGTTTGCAGGTAGAGTTTATGGGACTTTGCTGAAGGAGTACATGAGGAGGGGGTGAAGAGAGAGAGCAATACGAAATCAAAACGTAAATTTTATGGACCTTGGGGCTCTTTACTGAGATGGAAGACTAGCAGAGGGGGAACCAGTTTTATTTTGGGGCCATGTTGTGTTTGAGTCCCCTGTTAAAGATAGAGGAGACGTCCAGCAAAGAGCTGAATATGTATGTCGAAGTTCCCAGAAGGCTGACGGCTGGAACCACAGGCATGTTGTTGGCTTTCAAAGCCAGGACTGAGGTTATCGGGAGGAGGGTGTGGATACAGAGGAGGGGGCCAGGACAGCAACCTGGGCAAGCCAATGGCTGCAAGCCAAGTAGAGGAGGACCACCAAGAATTTTCAGAAGGAGCAGCGAGTGAGGAAGGAGAAAAAACAAGCGAGGGAGGCCGCAGAAATCAGGGCCACAAAGCGTTCCGAGGAGGGTGAAGGCTGCTGGCACCAAGTAAGATGAACGCATAGAAGAAAGCTCTGGCTTTGTTAACCTGCGGGTCACGTGTCCTGGAAAGCGCCCTCAGTGGGGGCGGCAGTCGCGGACTGCAGGGACGCTGGGAGAGCGCGAGGACAGCAGGGGTGACGATTTCATTTGCCTGAGACTTCCTAAGACAGCGCACATTTTCATTTCACCTGTATCTACAAATGACTGAGAAAAGATCTCAAATCCTTGTTAGGAGCCTATGTCTTGTTCCACTTTGAATTTCTGATCTAGCATCTCTGTGACTACTATTTATTTTTTAAATGAAAGATCCCCGTCTTTAGGGATAACATACATCCTGAGGTGCACTAATCTAACGTGCACCGCTCGGTGGCTTTTTACCCGCGTGTACACCGTGACCCACCGTTGAGACAAGACAGAGGACAACCAGGGCGCCTCAGGGGACCCTGCGCGCCTTTCCGTCCAGACGCCCCAGAAGTAACCCACGTTCTGACTCGTGTGAGCCCCCATTAGCTTTACCAGAGGACCTCTGAAGGAAACAAATGAAAACTTGAAGGGCCTTTGATTAGAACTAGCTCTGGTGTGAACCTACCCATGGGCTCCAGCCAATACACGTGCCAGCCTCTGGGAGCCAGGTCCCGCGCAGACCATGCAGGCGCTCTCCGCAGTCCCGCCTCCGGCCTCGCCCCGCCTCTCTCAATCCTCCCCTCCCAGGCGGCGCGGCGCAAGCCGGGCAGCGGAGACCGCTTTTCTGTCATGTGCATTAGGGGTAGACACGCCTCCCTCCTCCCTCTTCAACCCACCTCCAGGACGAGGCGTTGCGCGCATGCGCAGGGAGAGTCCCAAGGCGCGTGCGCTGGGCCGCGGGGTCCTGCGCATGCGCAGACCGGCCGCGAGGGCGGAAGTGCGGCGCGGCGCGGCGCGGCGCGGCGGCGGGCGGCGACATGGCGCCCTCCAGGAGTGCAGGGGTGCTTGCGGCCGTGCTGCTCCTGCTGCTCTGCGGGGCGACCGCCGGCCGGCGGAGCGACGTGCGCGTGCTCACGGACGACAACTGGCGGGAGCTGCTGGAAGGAGAGTGGATGATAGAGTTGTGAGTCGCGGGCCCGGGGCGGCCGGCGGGAGGGTCCCGCTCTAGGTCCGGTCCGGCCCGCCCCGCAGAGCCCGCCGCGGGCCGCCGCCGGTCGTGGCGGGCGCCGAGGGCCCGCGCGTGTCCGCGTCCCTGCCGCCGCGGCGCTGCTCTCCTGTCCTGTCCTCTGCTGTCCCCCGGAAGGCCGTCTGCGGGTGGGCGTGTCGGCCCCGGAGCGCGCGCTCCGAGTTCTTCGTCGCGCACCGGGCGTTTTGGTGTTTGCGTAATGCCGGGTGCCCTCGGGCCGGGCCGTGTGCGTCTTCCTGGCATTTGTCGTCTTCCTCTGCTGCTCGTCTCGGCTCCGCCTCGCTGCTCCGCGCGTGCCGCCGCCCGGTGCTGCCCCTGCGCCCCTCTGGGCGGTGTCGCTCCGCGAGATGTGCGGGGTGAACCCGGCGCCGGCTCATCGCCATTGTGCGAGGAGATCGTGCGCCCGGTGACTCGCGCCAGTGTCCCTTCGGCGTCGGCGGGAGACAGAAACGCTGTCTCCTTTGCTTTAGTCCCAAAGCTGGTGGGTGCGGCTGATTGAAGCTAGCGGTCTTAGTGCTACTACTGAAGAAGCCGTTATTCAGTGCTAACTGTGTACCAGACACTGCGGAGCGCCTCACGTACGTTGTCAGGTTTAGTTCTGTGCAGGTTCTGTAAGACAGGTACTATTCCCCGCATTTTATGGAGGAGAGACGTCCTTAAAGGCCTTAATTCCTGTGTTCTGGTGTGGGTCTGCTGGCTTCCTTTGGTCTCCGACCCTCCAACGGAGTAGACTTGCGGTAATTGTTGTTAGAACCCTCCCTCTTCTTTAACAAGGCTCAGGGCAGTGTTTCCTGTGTGGTGGGTTGCCCGTTAAGGAGGGAGGTGGACGTCCCCAAGGGAGAACCCGGAAGGCCGCATCAGTAGCTCTCGAGTCGCAAAATCAAAAAAGGCATCGGGCATTTGTTTGGCAGACAAGATAGGGGAGGATGTTTATACGGCGTGCATGTAATCTGCCACTGAGTGAATGAATTTTCAGACGTCGTTGAAGCTGCAGGGGAGAGGGAATGTAACCAGCGACAGCATTTGGGGTTTTTTTGTAGCCTACTGATTTTGAGGTTAAGTCTTTAAAAAGTGTCTGGGAAACAAAAGGAACCTGAAAAAGGGACCTAGTTAGTCTAGTGATAGTCTGCGCTTATGACAGGTCAGCTCGCCTCGTTAAACCTGTCCTGACAGCGGTGTGTTACAGAGAGGTTTCCATTTAATACAGTTTATCATTACGGCTTCGGCTCTTCTGCACGGTTCTACCCTTGTTCCACAAGGCCTGTTGCTTTTAGGAGTGTTATTTCCATAAAATAAGTCAAGAAAAAATAATAAAGTACAGAAACTGTACTCTTGTGTTTGGATGTAGGCCTTATTCTTCCTGGCTCCATTAAAAAAAACTGAGGCAAATCATAAGATAATATACAATAAAGTGGGAAAATAAAACTCTAGGGAAGAATCAGGGCCTTGAAAAGATGCTGAATCCCAGAGGAGTAATGGGCATGCTAATGTGCTTGGCAGCCCACGGGTCTGTAAAGCTGAGGACTCAGAAACAGGCTGGCCCAAAGAGCTTTGTATGGCCTGCCTCATGTTTGGGTCTGTAGGTTAAGTTGTTAGGTAACATTTTTACATAAAAATGCGGATTTTCAGCTGCTTTTAAGTAAGACTAGCCTGCCAGAGTGACTGGGCAGGCCGTCCTCTGTGGCAGCTGAGCTGGGTAGTGGATCCCTCCTTAAAGTTTCCTCATTCGCCACAGCCTTGGGCACTTCCTGGTTTTCTCATACTAGCACCTTGCATTTGTGACTAAAATTATTAAAACTGGTGAACTCCAAATTTGGCATTTAGCTTTCTGGTAGCTGCATTTTAAGTAGAGAAAGCCAGAGGTTTTTAAAGAGCCGTTTTGCATGTGAAAAAGTCCTTATGTCTTAAGAACTTACTCTCAGAATTACGCTGCGTGATTAGCATCATCATCAGTTCATAGTTCTTGATTTCCAGAGTCTTAGACCCACACTTAAAGCTTTTTCATCTTCACAAAATTAACAACTTTGCTATCTTGTTTTTAGTATAAAATATTCTTTATGAATTACACATTCTCATCCCAATATAGTCATTGGAGTGCTTAACTTTTTTCAAAACTGTATTTTTTAGTTATGCTCCATGGTGTCCTGCTTGTCAGAATCTTCAACCAGAATGGGAAAGTTTTGCTGAGTGGGGAGAAGATCTCGAGGTTAATGTTGCAAAAGTAGACGTCACAGAGCAGCCAGGTACTGTAAGTCTGTGGTTAGCTTTGTTTCTTTGCACGTTGGGTTGATGTATTTATCTTGTTGTCCACATTACATGGTCTTGACTCTATCTTTTCTTTAGGTTTTACAAACATAACCATCTGTTAAGCTAGCTGAGCCCCTCCTCCCTGGTGGGGGCTCAGTGTGCAGAGGCTGCAATGAGCAGATTCCCTGCGAGTGTAAGCAGTTCATTCCTTTTAAGTGTTGCCCTCAGGCACCTTGGAGACATTGCCTCTCCCCCCCATTCTTCCCCACATAACTGCCAGCCCGAGACTAGCATGTAAGACGCCTTTGAGAAGTCCTTGAATGTGGTGGTCCATGTGGCCATTGGCCAAGCTATCATTTGCATCCATCGCAAGCTTCAGAATAAGGAGCATGTCTGAGGTTCTTTGTAGAGTCAAGGACACATTCCCTGACAAGAGGTCTGAATCTCTGTAATTAGGTTCCAGATTTAATACCTATGATTTGAGGACATGGGCTCTTAATTACAAAGCTCTCGTGGTTGTAGGGTCAGGTACTCTCCTGACTTGGCCACCTGGACAAGTGGCAGGCCCTGCCCTCAAGGATGCTCCTGTCTTAGACCAGCCTCGTCTTACCTGTTGGTCGTAATGAACCTGGGTTCATCACTCTGACCCCATCCCAGATGGCAATGATAGTTAATATTTATTGAGCACTTATCTATTACAGGTCCTGCTTCAAGTGTTTTGTATTTATTGTATAATCTTTACACAACCTTGTAAGATAGTTAATGTCCCCATTTTATGCATAAGAAAACTGAGGGATAGATTATCCTCAGTTATGTTAGTAGTTAACACGTGGTTAATAATGTTAGCTGCTATTGTTAATTGCCCATCTCATGAGAGATTCATAATGTTTTCCATTTTTAACAACACCTTAAACTCTGGCTTTGTTTTTTGAATGTCAAATGCACTTTCATTTGATTTTAGACCTTTCTAAGACTACGTTATATGTGCTCTTCTGTCACTCATCGCTAGTGGTCTTATCAGACGGTGTAATCCATCAAGTGTGTACACATATATATAAATATATTCACAGATGACTTCAATATTCAGGCTTTACATACTTTTTATTAAGGTAATGTGCCGTGGTTTTTAAGTTGCTTTAAGTACATAATTGAGATTTTTTTCATTGTTTATATTACAAAGCTCGACTATTTTTAGGTATAATTTCGTATTTTTTCCCTATTAGTATTAAATAATTCAGAATCAACTATTAAGTAGTGAGTGATTGGCCTGTATAAAATCTGGCGTGTGTTCTTGCTCGTGTTTATGTGAAATCTTTATCTTTTGTAGGACTGAGTGGGCGATTTATCATAACTGCTCTTCCTACTATTTATCAGTAAGTATTTGAAAACTCTGTGTCTAATGGAGCAGGATGTGTCGCAGTGCAATCAAAATAGCAGGCCTCTGGCCTGGATTGTGTCTAAAGAGCATTATATTCATAAGTGTATTAGAAGGCTCATTTTGCTCTTAGTGTCTTTAGAGAGATGAGTGATGTGTCTCAGAGATCTGTAATTTTTTTGGAACGTGATGTTCACATGAAATGGTGATACCGTTCAGCACTGTAAATGATTAAGAGCCCGGAGTTGTGCTAAGTCCCGCAGGAAGTTTGTTAAGGAACACTCTCTGGGCTGGAGTGGTTCCTAGAGAATATGGGGTTTAAACCCAAGCTTGGAGGTAGAATTTTCAAAAGAGTGCGGAGTAAGCATTTCATCTGGAGGACAGTCTCGTAAACAGTAATAAATAGGGACATGATATGTTCAAAAATCTGCTAAGAAAGTGCTGTAGCTCCACCTTGGGGACGGTAGAAGGTGCAGTGGCTGGGTGGTACGTCAGCACGGAAAAGATTCTGTAGTCTTCGGTGTGGGGTCTTCCTTTGAACTCTATCTCCTAATGGGGATAGGACATTTCCAATCTGCTCCTGCCCCGAACCTTAATGTTCCTCTGGCTCGCGGGCTGATGCAGGAGGTGCTTCTCTCCTCGTTTAAAGAGGACACGATGAGCTGGCAGTTCTCTTCAGTCTGTGTATCTTTCCAGCGTGTCTGTGTACTTGGTTCGCCCCTGCTCCCCTTTTGTCTGTTTGAGTGTCTGTTCTGTCTCCACGGTGCCTCCCCTCTCACTCAGTCTTGCCCCAGCTGCCTTAACTGGCTGTCGTCAGTCTCCCCCTTTCCTTTCACTTCTCTGCACCCCCTGAGCATCCCTGGAGTATCCTGCCCTTTTCCTTTTGGTCACATTGTTCATCATGCCCATTCCCCTCATTTCTCCTGTTGAAATCCTGCCTATCCTTCAGAAACAGCTCAGATGCCATTTTCTCCGCAAAACTTTGTTTTGTTGAGTGGAGTCTTCTTGTGGTCTACGACTGAGTGCATAAAGGATCCTCCCACCATACTGCAGGTAGTAAGGAGCTGTTGAAAGGTTTTGCATATAAGTGATAAAGAAAGGAGTGTTAATAAGTAGGACTAGACTGGCTGAGTTACTGAAGGTAGTTTAGAAGTGGTGAAGGTGTGGCAGCGGGGAGAGCATTTATGACCCTGGACAGAACTCGTGGTGTTGGGAGGGGAGGAGGAGGTGGGCGTCAGGAAGAGTGCAGAGCAGACTTTACGAGAGAGTCACCGACATGGGTACAGGGGAGGCACCGCCCCGGACTCCCCCGTGATTAAAGCCCACGATTAAAGTGTGCTGGCTGAGAGGAGGTGGTTGTGGCCCAAAGTGCCAGAAAAATGCCTTCAGTTCTAACCTAGAGTTTAGCAGTAGCTAATAATCAGTAAGTGCCAGACACCGTTCTGCAACCTTTCACATAGTGTCCCTCTCACACGCGTGTTACACGTAAGGCTGAAAGTGGCTCTCTGAGGTTTTCTACTTACTGTGCTTTTCCCCAGTTTTATTGAGATATAATTGACATATAACTTCTCACTGTTTCATAGTGTTATTATTTGGAAGAGTAACGGTAACAGTCTTAAGGCTTATGATTGTTTAAAAATACGACCTCATTGTTTAGTTAAATTTGGGGCGAAGACATCCTGAGTAGGTAATTACTGTAATTTGTCACTTGTCGTTGCTAATCATTTCGAATATTAGGATTGACTGTAAAATGAGTGTAAAGAAATAGGACAAATACAGAGCTTTTGGGTGCTGGTTTATATTGAATTCTGATCCTCTTTAGTTGTAAAGATGGTGAATTTAGGCGCTATCAGGGCCCGAGGACTAAGAAGGACTTCATAAACTTCATCAGTGAGAAGGAGTGGAAGAATATTGGACCCGTTTCATCGTGGTTTGGTCCCGGTTCCATTCTGTAAGTATGAGGGGTTTCTCTCTTTATTTCACGATTAGTTGGGACAGTTAACCGTATTTCATGTGAGCAGAGCATTCCAAACTTGGTTTTAATTCTTGGACTCTTAAGGTATATTCAGATTTACTATGGTATTTTTAGTTTGACATTATCTTCAAACTCAAACAGATACTTTGATCCTCGTTAAACAAGAAGGAGGCATTCTACAGAATTAAGTTGAAGCCTTTTCAGGAGTAGTTTTGCTCTGTAGATATGGTCATTTGATCATTAAAAACTAATCCCCATAAGAGTGTGAGCAATGTAATGGGTGAAGCTATCGTTTGAACCTAATATTTGAATGAGAAGCCTCAAACACATATCTACTCATGCTGCCTTTGGATGTCAGTTCTTGACTGGGCATGATTGAATTATTCCACCTGTTTGGTAGCTTGGATTGGTGTGCATGGACAGTGCCCCTGTATATATATAGATGCGTTTCCGCATATCAGCTTGCTGTGGAGCAGTAAGGGCTGGAGATGGCAAGCGTGTTTCCTGCTAGCCACTGGGCTACAAGGCCTCACGGGTCGTTTGAGAGACCTCTGGGGACAGTGAGTTTTGCTGAGTGACTCATCCTGCTGTGGCTAAGCTGTCCCTTCCCGTCCCCTCCACACAGTGGCCCTTGGAGGATGGGGGAGTCAGGACTCTAAGGGCGTAGGGGGGAAAAGTACTCCGGATTCTGGGAGTAGGGGATGATCAGCCCTAGGCACGACTTTGCGAGAGAAGTTTATCTTTAGCACCCTCCCCTGCTCCTCACTTCCTGAGAAAACCTCTGCGTTGACTTGTCGTTTAGCTGTCAGAAGTCCCCCACTGAGCGCCGGCCCAGCTAAGGCAGGCAGTGCCCCGATAGTCTAGTTAGTGCGGACTGCAGTGAGGCCACAGTGCTTGCGTTTCAGTTCCTTGTCCCTGTTCCCATGTGCATTTTAAACAACAGAAGCACCATGATTAAAGTCCCTTTCTGTGTTGAACTGAAAATGTAGCTGATTGTTGTTCTTTGAAATCTTGTAAATGAAGCTCACCCTCTCCAGTGGAAGAAGGGTTGCTTGTCAGTCCCCGTTGGGCCCTCAGCACAGCAGTGCGTGCCTTTTTTGTTGGTGGACTGAATGAGGGGCACTCCTCGTGTTGGCCTGGCAGGTTCACCGCCTGGTGACGGGCCGTCAGATCAGGTCATCCAGTGTGCAAGAGCTCTGCCTCGTGCGCAAATAAGTTTGTGAGTTGGTGGAACACTTCTGCCAGACGGAAGACAGTTGGGAACCCACCAACTCTTCTTCTTTTTGGAGGATACCTTTTTCTAACTGTCCATCTAAACTGCTTGGGTTTAATTTTGTGAAAATAATTAACTTTACTTATATGATGACTTAGCATTTATTTCCAATGTAGTTATTTTGTACAGCATTGAACTCTATTGAACTAATACTATTGTAAGTTTTATTTAATTTTGATGCAAAATGGGGGTAATTCTTAGTATTCCTTCGGGCTCCCTTCTCTCCACATTCTCTGGAGGGTTTTAGGGTGAATAAGAGCTGCCGTTGCTGATGTGAGCCCAACTTTAAACAGCTGGGTCCTGTCACTCAGTGTATTGGAGAAATCATCAGATGAAAGGTGAGAAAAGGTTGATGTCAAAGCAACAGGAGAAAAGGAAGAAAAATTATCAAGTGTTATTTATGAGGACATCACATAATGGCAACAATTCAGAAATTTAATTTTTATTAACAAGTCTTCTTATTACAGGCGTGAAGTCAGTCATGTATCACTAATCTTGGCTAATGCCAGCAGTGAAATCTGTCGTGTTGGGGAATGACAGTGCAAACAGAGATGCAGATATGCACACACGTTCTGCTTCCCAGCTGTGTGTCCTCCTGATTTTCGGTCCTCTCTCTTTTATTTTAGGATGGGAAGTATGTCAGCACTCTTCCAGCTCTCCATGTGGATCAGGGTATGAACTAAAATTTTATTTCTATTGAACATTTTTGACACTATCACTTTTTTTAAATGACCAGGTTTTTAGTTTACTTTTTTCTTTTGATTTTAGACTTGGCATAACTATTTTATTGAAGACCTTGGATTACCAGTTTGGGGCTCATACGCAGTTTTTGCTTTAGCAACTCTGCTTTCTGGACTGTTTTTAGGACTTGTAAGTACTTCATTTTCAGAGTACTAGGAAGAAAAAGATTTTAAAATTTGATAATATAGTTGCACTAGTTTTATCATATATGTTCAGATTTTTCATGTTTCTTTCTGCAGTGTATGATCTTTGTGGCAGACTGCCTTTGTCCTTCAAAGAGGCGCAGACCACAGCCGTACCCTTCCAGTAAGTGTTTGTCCTGTTCATTTCTGGGACGGGATTTCATTGCCCTTCCGGCTTAGGTTTCTAAATATGGAGTGCTGGTTTATGTCAGAGGGGGATATAGATTTCATGTGAGAATGACAGCCCAGTGGATTTTGGAACATAGTTATTTTCTTGGTTTTTATAATGTGGAGAATTTTAACATTGCATATAACTTGTAGATATTTCATAACATTGATCCGATATCAGTTTATTTGAAAATTCCATGATATTTGTGGATCCATTTGAATACACTTGAGTCAAAAAGGTTGACTATATTCCACTCTTGACTCAGTCATTAGTACAGTGACGCATTTGAGTGTTTTTCTTTGTATGCTAGCCAAGTCTAAGTTTTTGTGGTGGGATATTGGAAAAGCAGCTCCTGTATCTGATTGAGGATTGGCGTTGACACTGTACTGACCTACAAGATGAGTTTGTGTAATTAGAAGTATTCACAGCTCTCTGTCTTAATAGAATTACCTACCAGTCATTTATTTTTTGTCTTACACATTGTGATGGAAGTCCCCCTGTGCTGCGGTGAGGGACTTTCTGTCTTCCCGTCTTTTGCTCAGCAGCTCCCTGGAGTAGACTGTCAGTGACGTGCTTCCTGTTCTGTGGTTCAGGAGACTGAGGCTCTCAGAGACCAGCTGTCTTTCCAAGGCCACAGGTGTGACAGTGGAGTGCAGGTCCCAAGTCAGGCTCTGGGCCTGGCACTGTCATTGTGCTGCCTTTCTTGACTTAGGGTTTGTTGAGGTCGGGACTCCTGGAGTGGAGTCCCTGCAGATGCCCTTACAGTGTGCCTGTCTGTTGAGCCACTGATGGTTATCTTTTCATTTCTTAGATTCTCGCACTGATGCTAAAAAGGGACGTGTTTAGGGGAGGGAATTGTTTTCCCCACCAAAGGCCATTGACCTGTAGGAAAAACTGTAAGCACAGATTACTTAAAAGACAGTTTAAAAGTTGGTGAGTGTACATTTTGTATTTATCTCACTTCAAAACCTTAAACCTAACAATTAACCTAAAAATTTGTCTTTTAAGTAATCTGTGACACAACTGGTAGATACTGATCCTCACTTTCAAGTGATATCGCCCCTTCTGTAGCAGGCAGGTGATTTGTTTTCCAGTGTGCATGCTAGGCTTAGATTTTCAGTTGCTAGGGAAAGACCCAACACTGTCTGGCTTTTAGCAAAATGGGAATTGACTGGTTCATGTAGCAGGGAAGTCTGAGGGCACAGCGGACTGGATCCTGGGGCTCAGAAGTTGTTAAGATGTTGTATTTCTGAATTGCTCGGTTGTCCATGTGTTTGCTCCATTTTTGGCTCTTCCCAGTCCTTAGCATAAAATGGTTATAGAAAGCCACAGCTCACAATCCCAGAGCAAGAAGAGCTACACTTTCTCCCTACACCTGCCCATCTTCTGGAAGCTTTCTGTGCGCTCCACTGTGAAAGGGCTCACTGGCTGGAACAGTCGCTGTAGGCCGGGATTCCTCAGCCTCGACACTGCTGGCCTTCCAGGCTGGATGATTCTTAATTGTGACGGGCTGTCTTTTGTACATTGTTGGGTGTTCAGCAGCATCCCACTGGTTGCCAGGAGCACCTTTCATTTGTGACACCCAAAAATATCTGCGACGTTGCCGGTGTCCCTGGGGCAGAATCTCCCTAGTGGAGGACCACTGCTCTAACTGCGGTGCTTGCCCCGCCGCGTGGGCTGTGGCACAGGGACGGGCTGTGGACCCGAGAAAGGGACGAGGGCAGACCAGACACAGACTGTCCACTGCCTTGTGGCTTCTTCCAGCTTGTCCCGCTCTCCCCTACTGGGGACTGTCTGGGATTAGGGGCAGTCCAGGTCACTGAGCAGAGTAAAGCTCATGGGCCCCACTCTGTGCTGTTTCCCAGTGCCACAGTGCGTTCTGAGTTTAAGGGAACTGTAAAACAGAAAGGGTGTGTGCGTGTGTGTGTGTTTAAAAGTTCCCTGGGCTGTACACCTAAGATTTGTACATTTTCTCAATTGTTTACCTTACTAAAATTAAACGTGGGGAAGAGGAGGCACATTTATGAAACCACTTGGAAAAAACATGGGTCGGAATCTAAGCTTCAGCTGTAAATTCTGATTCCTGTTCTCCTGGGAGCTGAGACCAGGGAGAGGTGAAGTTTGTTTCAGTCTACTTAGTAACTAGGAGACTTAATAGCAAATTAACACAAGATAGTTACATTTAGAGCCATATATTTTCTCAGAGCATCCATATTCACAGCATTAATTCTGGTTCATTAATTAGTTCAGTTCATAAATAGGTGGGTAATTAGAACTAGTTTGGTGAGTAAAATGGGTCTTCCAAACCAGTTTTTATTTTTATGGTATCATTTTATTCTTGAAGACAACTTTCTCCTTTTGGAAGTCCAACATATGGTTGATTGATAAATGCCATGGCATTTATGGGGCTATGAATTGTGTCTTGATTTTACCGTGATTGTAATACATCAGCAAAACACATTTCTGGTCTTTATCTTTAAGAAAAATTGTTACCGGAGTCTTCTCAACCTTTGAAAAAAGTGGAAGAGGAGCAAGAGGCTGATGAAGATGATGTTTCAGAAGAGGAAGCTGAAAGGAAAGAAGGAACAAACACAGACTTTCCACAGAATGCCGTCAGACAGCGCTCCGTGGGGCCTGCCCTGGCCGCAGATCAATCCTAGTTAACTTTTATAAATGTCTTGGTAGGATTTGGACAGAAAGGGAAGATTGGTGGTTTCTTTTCGTGTGGAGTGAACTGTGGCTTGCTTGTCCGTTGCAGGGTTCAGTCTAGATTGTCAGCAGATTGAACAGTCTACCTTCAGAAATAAAGTAGGGCTATGTAAAAAAGTTTGAAATCGATTTAAGAACAGCATGGTGGTTTAAAGAGTTGTTTAAGTTTTGAAAAATCTGGTGCCAAGCAATAAGATTTGTGTATGTTTGTTTAATAATAACCTGTTTCAAGTCTGAGTTGAAAAATTAATTTCCCAAGTATTGCATTATTGAGGTATTTAAGGAGATTACTTTAGAGAAAAAGATTTCTCATTTGATATAATTCTTCTCAGTTTCACTGTGTGAAAAAAAGAACATATTTCCCGTAAATGGGAACTTGGCCCATTGTCTCAAGAAATGCGTATTTCAATGACAACTCTGTGGTCCCTTTAGAGATAGAGTCTAAAATTTCATATTTTTAGATCATGCAACTAATAAAAACAGTGTTCCTTTGTTCGGGTTTTCTGCACAGAATGACACAGGACATAACTGATCGGGAGAGTTCCATGAGTCTGGGGGGTCCTGGGTCCCGTAAAGGCGTTGTCACCTTTGTTCCCTCTGTTATTGTGTGATTTGTATTTTTCTTACCATAGGTTACATTTTTCATTTTCTAAATTGCCTAATTTCCTGAAAACGTTTTTCATGTTTTAATAAGTAGTACTTTTTTGTTGTTTCAAACTAAAGTTTGCTGAAGGATCCTTAAAATTGAAGAGCTGTCTACTAATGATTTAAAGTGTTGGCCACTCGTTTCAGATTTTACGTCATTCTTGTTGAGCCTCTACTTGAACTTTTTCTTTTGGATATGAAAGTGAACATTCCCGTTTTTTATTTGATGTTGTGGAAAAGCCTTGGTATTTTACATTTTGAGGATCCACAGAAGCTTGACTTGATATAAAATACAGTTATGTTCTACTCAGGAGGAAGCGTTTGACAGTGTGTGTTTGTCCCCGTGTACAGAGTTCCTAACTGGTTTACAGTCAGTGTGCTTGCTGTTTGGAGCCTGGAGCCGCTCGTGTTCCTGAAGGACACACTGTGTGTCCTGTGTCCTCCTGTGGTGTGGGTCACAGGTGGAAGCAGCAGGATAGGACACTGGGTGCACCTTCACTCCTTGAAGAGTCAGGGCAGTTTACAGCTGGGGGGCGGGGGTGGCCGATAGAGAACTGTGTTAGCTGCAGGAGGGGGAAACCCGTGACTGTTGAGTCTGAGTCCCTGTCCCTTATGTCATAGACAGTGTCTGTAAAGTCCCCTTCTGTCTAGATCGTGCTGCTCTGTCTATGATCATGATGTACGACAGCCTTCTTTAAAGGTCTCCTTCGGAATATTGAATGTTCTACCATTGAAGAGTTTGGATGTGTGATAACATTGCGATGCTTTAGAAAAATATTTTAAGCACAAAATAAACTTTTCTAAGCACTTCACTGAAGCTGAAGATAGTGTGGCTTCTGTTTGCGTGTTCAGAAATGCTTGCTTTGTATTTAACAGTGTTCAGATGAATAGTGTCTCACTGTGTGTGTCCTCGATGTGTGACATCAAGGCTAGAGTCTCACATCTTTTTCTTTTCCTTGAGGCAATACAGGAAAATAGTGCTCAGTAATCAAGCATTCTATGTTCTAGTGTTCTAGTATATGTGATGTTATAAATTTCAAGTTTTTAAGTAATTAGAACATATGATTATACAGAAAATTTAAAGTAGGCTGAACAGGTAGAGACCTGGTATTTCAGAAAACAGTGCGTTTCTTCAGGATTGTCACCGTGGACATCTGGATGATCAATTTCCGTCACACTGGAGTCTCATAGACACTGTGGGGTTATTTTACCTTTAAAGACCCCTTTGGTTTCCATTATTGGTGTCAGGGGGCTCAGCATGGCAGCTTAGCTACCAATGGTTTAGGAGGGAATAAAGCGATGTCAGCGTCCTGGAGAACTCTGCCCCGGATCCTGCAGCGCCACTGTCGACCGTCGTGTTGTAAACGCTGATCGCTCCGGTGAAGGTGCTTCACAGGACTGGTAAGTTCTCGTGAGGATGCGATCCCTGCGTGTGTAATGACAGCCGCCGTCCCCGAGTCCCTGCTGGTGTTGTGCCCCGCTGTGCTCCTGCAGCTCCTGAGCCCTGCCTGCAGCGTGCCAGCCTGCACACCACACCTTCAGGCCAGCAGGCCACAGGCTGATGGGTTCAGTCCACTTCTGACTCCAAAGCTAGTCCTTTTTTTCAGTACGAGTGCTGAAAATTCAGCAATCTGTTAAATTAGAATATAAATTTTAAATTCTTAAAAATCTCACTCAGAATGTTGCAACTAATGCTATTCAGAAATCTCAGAATTTAGTAGTTACGGTCTGTGATGTTGGGCACACTAAATAATTGAGGTTGTTACAGTGAATGATGTATTGAAAGCAGATTTCTGAGGTCAGCTTGTTCAGACCAGGGCATAGAAGGCATACTCGTAGACCTAATTATGTTAGGATGAGATGGACCTTTTTGAGTGAACATTTTCACTCATTTTAGGGTTACCAAGGACATTCTGATTTAACACAATACTTTAAGGTAGAATTCTTTGAATAGATTTTTTCCCAGCTTTATTGAGGTTTGATTGACAAATTACTTTTGATGTGGTTTTTTATTAATAGATAATTGGTTTGGGATGGGATTTAAATAAGTGGTCCTGCTGAGTAATTGTATAATTCTAAAAGTAAAATTTTGAATTTAATGTCCAGTTGCGGTTTTAGATTTGTTGGTATTGCACATCTAGCAACTTTTGCATTTGTTTTAAAACCATTTAAACTAGAACATATTTAAATTGGAAGTTTGATAATATGTAAGTAGTAAGGTCAAATTATATACTTGAACAGATCTAAAATATTTCCTCTCTTCATGATGGTGTATTTTGACTCATTAATTACAAGTGGTGATCCTGTCAGTGTTGTGGCCGTGAATGGAATCGGCTCTCCCTCCGTCCCACACCTTTGGCTGTGGGGTGTGACTTGTGAGCCTGGTTTCATCAGGGACCACCACTCAGCCTGGTTCTATCCTGAAAATGAAAATACAAGAAGTCAGTTGACCAGATAGAGGTTTCATTTATCTGAAACTTCTTTTAAATATAAATATAATTAAGGGAGTCATAGTTTTAAATTAAGTGAAGTTAGACTTTACTTTGAAGGATAACTTAATTAAGATTTTTTAAAAAGTTTCCTGGTGTCAGGGTTTTTAGTAAAGCACGTTGTAGAAATAAGGTTACTATTAGACTGGAATATTTCGACTCAGGTACTTAGGAAGATTGAACGTTGCTACCTGGACATTCCTCAGAAACTCTGAACTTTAGATGTCTGCTTCCACGGAATCAAGTATATACTTAGTGGGAGATTTTAGAGGTTCTTAGCTATATCTCCCTTGCCTCAACCTAACTACTGTTCCTGAGATGACTTTAACAAATCAGCTGCCGTTCCGTGAAACCTCCTCGTGGTCCCTGTGTTGGTTCAAGAGCCGTCTCAAATCTCTGAGTCCTTTATGGCCCACAGTCATTTTTTTCATAAGTAAGTGATGGTGTGGCATCCATTCTCTGGCAGTTAAATCACATGCTGTCTGGTAATATTTCTTCTCTTGCATGTACTATACCGATTAACTGAGTGACATTGAGCAAATTGTAATACATCTCTGGGCCTCAATTTATGAAGTCTTTTCTGGGGATCTCTGCCTTTAACAAGACAGTTACTGCATTCATATGTTGTCTCTAAAACCCGATTGTCTGCTCCTTGAGGCCTGAAACTCATGGTTAGTTTGAGACAAAGCACAGCGTTGTGGGGAGACTTCTGGACAGAGGTCGAGAGACCTGGCTTCAAGTCTTGACTCTGCCCTTGACTAGGAATGTGACCACCACCTCTGGGCGTTGATTTTCATGTTTGTGAAATGGAATGGGTCACTAGCCACTAACCTGTGTCCTCAGTCCACTGAGATGGAGCAGGACAAGGAAAAGGCTCTCCTGCCTTTACTGTGGTAGTAAATGCTGATGTCTGCTCTGCCCTGACACTCGCATCCTTCACAGCAGCACCCAGATACTCAGTTCTCCGTCTTTCTCTGCAGCTATGTGCTTCACAGGGAGCTGACTCCATCCTCATTCACTAGGGGTGAGTCCTAGTTATTAAGACACGTGGTAATCCAAACCAGTGATTGATGCAGTCAGTAAACATGTGGTCCCATTTGAGCCAGTGAAGAGACGGGGCTTCTGGTAAGGTCTCTGTTCTTAAAAATGAGACTCAAGACACGGTTCTCTTTCTTCTGGAGTTTGCCATTTTCTGGATGTGATGCTGAAGTTTTGTGGCCATCCCACAGCCTGAGGATGAAACAAACAGGAGGGCGGAGCCAAGAGAATCTCAGAAGCAAGGCTGTACACTGAGGAAGCAGAGCACACCCTACCCGTGGACTTCTTCTTGTTTGAGACGATTTTCCTTCTTATCTAACCATTTTGAGTATGGCTTTTCAGTGACTTTGAAACTAAATATCAGTGTGGCTGTCCCCTCTCTGGACTTGTGCACGGTAGTGTCTTGATTTGGGTCAGCTCAGTTCCATGTCTGTTTCATCTGAGCTCTCTCTTCAAGCTGCGGTTTACTTTTCTCACAGTGACAGTCCAAGGTCAGGAAGAAAAGAGCTAATCTTTATACTTGTGGTTGACACTTAATTCATGGCCGAGTCAGGCCTGTGCTGCAAACTACCTGGAATGAAATCCCGGAAGCTGAAGAGTGTTGGGTTCAAGTGTAAACATTCAGGGTGAATCAGGCTTTGAGCCTGAAAGAGCCTTGTTTGGCTTTTTAAATCCTCTTTTACTTGGATTTTGTGTCTAGTGAGCAAATTGCTAAGTATCAGTTTTGACAACGACTTAAGTCTTCTGCTGAGAATGGGAGCAATGCAAGTTTGAAGGTGGTGAGAAGGAATTATTTTGCCATTTTGTCCCCCTCGAGAGGGAGGAAGTAACGGACGAGGTGTGGTATGTCTTCTGGAACATTTCTTCTTTTCTTACTAGCTTATTCTTTGTTTATTGTCAAGATTAAATGAGAAAAGTGTACGAAATGCCAATTGTTTAACTCAGCATGTGCAAGCAGCTCGATGTGGAAGGTTTCCTAACCCTCATGTTCAGGGGAGGGGATTCCGGTTGAATAATTAATTCTACTGCTTAACAGCTATGGCTATGTTGTAACTTGAACCATTTCTGAAGTGTTGTCTTGGAGACCTGTTGAGAATGTGGTTCCCTTTTGATGTGATTTTAAGCTCTCTGTCAGTGGGTGCTTTGACACCTTGTTGCTGGGGAAGACGAATGACTGGGCAAATTTCAGTTACAAACTACATGGAAAAATTTTTAGTTATGTTCACCGTTTATGTGTCAATTCAGGTCATTAAATGGCCCCAGCCTTCAGGCTGATTTTTGATCTGAGGATATGCAAATTGCATAAAAAGATGTTACTTATTCTTGCCCTTGGATATGAGCTTACAGAGAAATTACAGTACACAAAACAGGACAGTGTCAGATTTTCGTTAAATTAAAAGGCTGTCCTTTATTCTGAGGTTATATCCTTCTACTGTTAAGGTTTTTAAGATTAAAAATGCTAGATTTTTGAAAATGACCTTACCTTAGTAACATTGAGTTGACAATCTCTTGTGAGTGTCCTAAATTTGGAGTATTTTACTGGACCATAAAATTTGCAAGTCTGGGAACCTCTCATGTAGTCGTGATGGAATTTCTTCCCTAGACAGCTCATAGAGGCAAATAGGAAGTGAGGGTTAGGTCTCCTCAGTCAGTTGATTTCTTCCTGCTTCACGAAGCTCTGTGGGGAGATTGCAAGCCATGCCGTGGATTACATCTGTAAACTTAAATGCCTCTTCATGTTGTTAAATAGAACCCAAGTCTGATAAGAAAGGGCTTGCTTATAGGAGATCTGTCAGGAGACAGTTTGTATTCCTGTGTCCCTTACGCCTGTAGTCATCCTGTTTTTCTGCGTGGCTATGCTGGGAAGGATAGGATCTTCAAGGTGAGTGGTTATCTTTGCATTTTAGTTGCTTCAGTAGCATTTCCACCTGTTCTTAGGGAGATCAGACTGAACCTGGTGCTTGCTGCTGAGGCATAAAGACCAGTGGGGTACACTGGGGTTCTGTGGCCTCTTTTTGCTAGTTGAAACATCTTATCAAATGTGTAGTAACAAGAAGTGCCCAAGTGACGTTCCTGTGGATCCCATCAGTGTCTTGGCACCACGGCAATGTACAAGTGTTTGCCTCGTGTGTTCGTTCAGCTCTATGTCCCGCTGACCGTGAGGTAGACCGCTGGAGGAACTCTGGTGCTGCTCGTTATCCAGCGCAGCACAGAACAGCTTTGGTTAGAGTACTTTCCATTTCGTTTCACTGGTGACACTCCATCCCGTGACCCCTGCGGGTTTACCCTACCTCTCGGTGAGCTGTTGCGGAAACACTTTTCTCACGTGTGTTGCTTTAGCGTTTACGAAGGGCTTTCACAAGCTCTGTCTCATTTGACTAACAACAGCCTTAGTAAGTGGCTAGGGCAGGTGTTATTATTTTATGGATTAGGAAACAAACTCAGAGAGGCGGAGAGACCTGCTGGAGGAATTAGGACTTGATCTTGCATCGTGGACTTAGTGGAGTTCAGTGCTTCTCAAGTTATCTTCTGCAGAACACCAGCCCCACCAGACATTTGTGAAGAAGACCCCCATGGTGACATGCGTTTGGGAAAGCCTGTAGATGTGATTCCTTCTGCATGTCCACAGTGCAGACCGAGTCCCTGCACCAACAAGACCACTGTGCCTTTGTTCAGTCTGGTGTTTCCCAGGCTTATCTGAATATAGGACGCCTACTGAAAGTGACACCTCCAAACACCCCAAGGCATTAGTGTTCCTCAGAGTACACTTTGGGGGATGTTAGTGTAGCATCTTCTGTAGCGTGCCACCCTAATCTTATATGCGACTTTTGTATGGCACCTTATAATTAAGCTTCCTACTCTGTCATCGAATGCCAGCTTCCTGAAAATGCACAGGAATAATCCTGTTGATTATGCAAAGCTGTGTATTGCTCTCTGTGGTAAGGACAGTCACTACACTGACAGTCTCAGGCACATCTTGGAGAGCAAAGGCAGGTTATGTGAGTTCTTTTGGGGTCTGGTTTAAGGTGGGTTTTTGATGTGAGGGTGTGTTCATGATTGGATGAATTCGGGACTCGGGTTTAAAGTGAATCTTGGGTGCTGTCTGTCGTTCTGAGCAGGGAGAGTAAGCTGAGTAGTCTAGTGTTCACATAAATGGCTTTGAGGAAGTTCTTGAAACGAACAGTAAAGTTATTTGCAACTTTAGCTTCCTGGGCAAGTTTCCTAGACTATTAAGGCCGTGTGAGTGAGGACAGGCGCGTGGTGGAGTTGTTGGTGTTGACAGGAAGCTGTGTGGGGCGCACGGTTTCAGTGTCACGCCTTGTTGTCCTTCTTTGGCCTGAGCTGAAGGTCTCACCGCTAGGGATGTGACTTCCCCGCCTCTGCTCCAGGTCGCCACTGCTGTTTGGAGTCGTGATCGTGTGCCAAGTTTCCCAGGTGGTGGTGTCCACATCCGTGAGTGTTGCATTTTTCTGTTCTTTTCGGTAGTCATTTGTTTAATCGTGATGGACAGCAGCTGCATAGCAGCAGTTCAACCTCGCGATCACCCGCCTGAGCCCCTTTATAACAGACAAATAAGCAGGAGAGGGGTATGATCAGTCTGTAGAGTTCTTCTAAGCCGTGCGCCAAGAGGGCCCGAATTAAGCCAGAAGAACAGATTTCATTTCCAATTTGTTAAGTCTTTATTAGCCAAATTATCTAATGTTGTGATTTCTTTCTTAGCTTTACAGTTCTCTTTAGTGGTATTAAAGATGCTCTAGAGATCTGCAGGAATATAAGCACACCATTTCCCCTAAAACACCGCGTGCTCCCTCTCAGGACACCAATATTGTATCCAATGGGCTCTTATTCGATTGAACTTCCGGAGCCTCTCGAATGAGGGGTTCCTTGGTGGAACTTGATAGCGGTGGTGGCTGTGTCTAGCTCTCCTGCTTTTGTCTGACACGTGGCATGTAAGATGCCTCCCTCCTTCTTGGCTTCTTTAAAGTGAAGTGAAGAGTCCAGAGGAGAAAAAACAATCCAGAATTCCCTGTGAGTGGTTAGGGTCTCAGTTCCCATGTCAAGGCCCAATTTCTCGCCTTTAATTAAGTTATCTAATCTCTTTTTCTACGAGGGAAATTGACGAGTCAGAGTGGGTCCCGGATGGTGTCAGACTATCCTGTGGGAAGGTGTCTGTCTACCAAGGCAACAACCCCGTGTCCAGTTTGCAGGTCGTCGTAACCAGTAGACTAGTGATACAGACCTAATTGTGTTACAAACCCAGTCATTGGTGGCCACCCAGGCATCTGATTTTGGTCAAAATACCCCTCCGGGGTTGTCAAATAGTTTTTTTTAGTGATTTGGGGCCACTTATGAAGAGTAGTCTGGCTCCAGGTGATGAAATTTAGTGTCAACACCATTACTTATTCAGATTTAAAGTGAAAGAAATAGCATTTTACCCATAAAATTGGATAGTGAGACAGCTTCCGGATCCTCACCATCTGTTCGCTTGTTCTCTTCCAGGCTCTGTATCTGTGAAAGTTCGGGTACCAGAGCTAGTTCCTGCAGAAGGTCCCAAGTATTTGTTTTGCTGGAGACGGGAGTCTTTTTTTTCTAGATATGTGATAGATTTTAGATCCCTGGCTCTCTGTCTTTGTGTTGTTTCCCATCAAAAAAGTCACCTAATGAAACGATTTAGTTCAATTAAGCAGAAAATCACCTGATTTCGTTACAGGGAAGTGGAGCCAAGCGAAGCTGGGTGGCTCCTCCCAAAGGAAACATGTATGCAGTCCCAACGGTCACTTCAGCTGTATGCTTCAACTAGCTCCTGAGTAAACCGTCTCTTCCAGAGGACCCGGTCTTTGGGTTTTAGGATGTTCTGGATTCAGGAGGCCTCTGAGGAAAGACTGCTGCACCTGACAATGATGAGCCTGGGTGTATTGCATGGGCCTCATGCAGTGCTTGGTCATGTCTGCTTGCTCGTGCTGTGTGGGGTCTAGCATGCGTCGTAGTTTTCCTAGATGCCTGGGCCTGTTCCTCACTCCTGAGGCAAGAGCTGGTAAACCCCAGGCGAGTCAGTAAAGCCAATGGGAATATCTTAGACCCTAGAGCTTTGAGTCTCTGAGGGCTTTGCTAAACTGAGTTTCAGAATTCCGCTTATTCTTTCGACTCTTCTTGGAAATTGGGCACAATATGGATGACACACTTTCCAAGTAAGTGGTAGGGCTTTTCAAAGCTCTTTAATTAAAGTCAGAGGAAAATCAGTGCCCCTGTCATGAGAGAGAAAGAGAGAGAGAGAGAGAGAGAGATTTGAATTCCTCAGGTTGGGGGCCTGGAATCAGATAATCTTTTTCCTACTGCAGAACCAGAGCTTTCTGGCAAGAAAGACTTCAGTCGATCCTGAGAATAAACAATGACCAGGGTGCATTTAAAACCCATAGCAGGTGTGCTTGTAGGAAATCCGTCCGAAGATGTTCAAAGAGGACCTGAATCTGGGGCTTTTGCCCATGTTCAGCCTATGCAGTTTTAGCAGGGTTATACAGGTAACATGAAACATGCATCAGAGACACCACCAGCAATTTTAGGGGTTTCCCTACTGTGATGGTTAATTCTATGTGTCGGGTTCACCAGGCTGAGGGATGCCCAGAGCGCTGGTAAAACGTTATTTCTGGGTGTGTCTGTGAGGGTGTCTCTGGAAGACAGTAGCGTTTGGATCAGCAGACTGAATAAAGCTGACGGCCTCACCAGTTTGGGTCAAATCACCTGAGGGCTGGAATAGAACAGAGAGGCTGAGGAAGGTGAATTCTTTCTCCTCTTCCCTTAGATATCAGAGTTCCTGGCTTGGGGCCTTCAGACTCAGACTGAATTATATTACTGGCTGTCCTGTTTCTCCAGCTTGTGGATAGCAGATCCTGGGACTTGGTGGCCTTCATAAGCATGTAATCCAATTTGTATAATAAATCTCCTCTTATATTTATATCTGTGTATGTTCTGTTGGTTCTGTTTCTCTGGAGAACCCTGACTAATGTACACACCCGTGGTGCTTCAGTACAGCGGCCAATTTGTCCTTACTGTGGTGAGTAATTGCATGGAAACGTTACATCATGCCATGCTGAGAGTGCCAGAGATCTGGTCTTTTGGGATTTCACCGATGCTAACGTCTTAGCACGGGATGCCTATCTCGCATAGTGATCGGCCAGAGCGTTTTGTTTAGCGTTGCATTATCCTTTTTGGGGATGAGTTCCGACCTTTATAACAACCAGCACCTTAGAAAGTATTAGGTCGCTTAAAAGTTCTTTAATCTGCTAACTGATGTTAATTGGATTTCCTTCTGAGATCAAGAATACTTATTGTATCCAAAGCACTCTAAAATCATGGACTACCCCAAAAGCGTATCTCCTGTCAGTTAATTTATCAGTTCTCTTCTCTCTGAGTAACCCACATGTGCTGGTGAGTGCACTAAGTTCTGCCATCCAGGCGAATTTTGCCTCTTGCAAGGGGTCATGTTCTGGAGGTGGAGTGAGACTTGTGTGTCTCTCTCCTGATACTTTTCTATGTAAGTCTGATGATTTAGACTTCAACAAAGAAGTTTAAGCCTGGATTTTCTGCTAAACCAACTTGAGTATAGATCATCCATGCACAGAGTTTAAATAGTCATGAGTTTCCCTTTCTCCATGTAATAGAAGAAGAGTAGCAGCGTTTAAAATATTATAACAATGAATGGACATGTGTGAAAGAGAAAATAATAGGATTTCATAGGGGTAAGCCCGCTTGCTAAGAAATGTGTATTTCCAGTGAGCAGCAAAGATTGTACAGCGTGAGATGCCATCAGGTTTAAAGGAGACGCTGAACCACGTCTGCGGAAGCCTCCAGTAGGTTAGCTGCTGTGGCCGTCGCCCTGGCCAGGTCGGCGGGTTTTGCTGCTAGTCAAGAGGAAGATTGTAGTAAGCCATGGGCCTCTAGTGGTTCCCGTGAAATGGAGCCAGAGCGTTAACAGCGTGTCCAGATCACTCTTGTACAAACAGGCAGAAAGATTTATGATAATTAGGAAAACCCAGAGTGAGACACAGTTGAAAAGCTCAACTTTGCTGTTGTAGCACAAAACCAGCCTTGGACCATCTGTAGATGAATGAATGAAGCTATGTACCGGTAACACTTTATTAACAAAACGGGTGACTGGATATGGACCTTTTCTTGTATCGAAGAGTTTAGTCCTTTAATATTTATTGTGGTCACTGAGATGTTTGGAGTTCTTTCCACCATCTTATTTTGTGCTTTGTAAGTGTCCTGCTTTTTAGGTACATATTTTTCCCTTTCCTTTTGGATTAATGCAGATTTGAACTTTTTTTTTCAGCTCCATCTTTCTCTCCCGTTGAAAATGATGCTTTCTATTTTAATTTTTTGCAGTTCTCCTAAAAATTCTAACAAGCGTATTTAACCTAACAAATTCAAATTTTAATCACTATTTTTGTCCATCTCCCAAATCTTATGCTATTATGTTTTATTTTAGTTGTCTATACTTAACCCCACAATTTAGGTATTATTACTGTTGTTGCTGCCTTATGCAGTCAGTATTAGTTTAGGTTCTCCTATATATTTTTCCATTTATTTTGCTTGCCATTGGTTTTTGCGTCATGGGCCATCTTTTTGGGCCCATTTTACTTCCTTCTGGAGTAGGTCTTCTGAATTTTGGAAGCCAATTATGAGACTAATTTATTTAAGGTAGTCTGTCTTTTTTCCTCTGGCCGCATTTAAGATCTGCCTTTTGTTGCTCTGTAGTGTCTAGGTGTGAATCTCTTTATTTAAGTTTCTTAGGATCCATTAGGGTTCTTGAATCTGAGAATTTGTGCCTTTGACTAGTCTTGGAAAATTTTCAGCTATTATGTCTTTGAATATTACTTCATCCCTATATTATCTATTAGCACCTTCTGATGGTCTTTTTAGAGTATCTTAAACATTTTCCCTCTTTCCTCAGTATCTATTGAATTCCCTTTTTTAATTTCCATCTCTTTTTTACTCTTTCCTTCATTCTGAATAATTTCTTCAGAACTATCTTCAATAGAAATTCTTTCTTCAACCACATCTAATCTTGTTTCCTCTCTTTATTGAGAACCTACAATGTAAATTCAATTATATACTTAAAATTTCTGGACACTCATGAAATCTGCCTGTTCATACTTTATATGCTGTCTTTTTATATTTCAGAATGTTCCTTGTAATTATTTCCGGTCATCGGAGTCTGCTGTGATAGTTTGTGTTCTGTCGAGGGTCCGTTGTGTATGCTGATTGGTTTCCTCCTGTGTCTAAGGATTTTTTATCTTAAGCTCCTATTTACTTTATCTGTAAATTCTTGGGGGCCTGGCCTTAAGGTCTCTTCCTCTAGGATTTGAGTTTTTTCTGCCAGTCACTTGAGTGTTTTACACTACATTCTCACCTTGGAGTTTTTCACACCCAAGGGTAGTAAAGATTTTGTCTGTGTGCAGGGCCCTTCTTCCAGAGCTGGGGGAAAATAGGCAATTTCTCTGCTATTTCTCTCACTGTTCCTCTTCTCTCTGAGGGAGTTGTTGGCGGGCCTTGTCTCATCTGACCTGTCAGCCTAGGTCCCAGGCTTTTTCTCCATTGCCCTGCTTGTATAAAGACCAGAGAGCCAGAAATCCAGCCTCCAGTGGTCAGCGGCAGTTCTTGCACTTAGCCGTCTCACTGGATTCAAGTTTCTGCTTCATTTCTGGCCTGGACATTTTTAGGCTTTAATTGCCCAGCGATGACTTTAAAGAGACTTAAAAAAACCCCATTTTATCCAGAACTTTTAGGCATCTGTCTGGAGTTTTTCTCAAGTTACTCCCTCCACTAGATGGTCTCAAACAGAAGTGCTCTCCTGTTCTTTTTGGTATTGTGGGTTTATGCTTTTATAAAAAAAGTCTCTTTAGTAGGGTTTTGAGAAAATCAAAGATTAACAAAACCTTTTCATTGTGGGAGATCGTGTAACTGTTACATTGGGCCTTCTTTATACTGAAGCATAGGGTGACAATGTCACAGAACTGAGTTTAAATGTACAGCTGCATCCTGAAATTGTGTCATGCTTTCCTCTCTCCCTTTTGTCGTCACACATTTTTAATAAATCAGTTGGGTTTGACAGATGAAGGTGTGTGTCTAAGGGTACGTTCCTGTGTCATTTCTCTTGGTTAAGCTATTATAACTGACTATTATACTATTCTGTTCATTTTAGTGAAACTTTAAAATGATATACAGGAGATGACACAAAGTGATAAATGTTGAGACTTTTACTTCCGGATATGCTTTCCGTACTGTTAGCTCCTTATTAAATTTATAAAGGCTGGAGAATGACATTCTCATGGGGCAGAAGAGAAATGGCAGAGAAAATATCTGAGAGTTATTGTCTTCAGCTCTTATTTAGATAAAAATCTATGTTTTGTAGCAGAAGACAAAATAGTTAATTAACTTGGTAAAGATCAAATTTCTTTTACCTTGAAAAAGGCGTGTTTATAATTAGTTTGATGCCTAAAGGAGGACTGTCTCAGCAACAGACTCCAGTCAGTGTGGTAGACTCACCTGTGTGGATGGAAAGGAGTGGGGCCGGAGGGGGGGCTCTGCACTCGGGGTCTGGGCTTCACAGGGTGTGGGATCCCCTGAAATCATGTACAGTTCTGCATATGTATTTATATTCACGTGTTTTCCTGGGGCCAACCCTCCTTGGCCCTCACATCCCCTTTGGCCACGTACATTTGTGCAGTGCACAAACTGTCTAACTGTATGTGGTAGTTAGATTTCCTAAAAGCCTGCATTCCGTAGTTTGAGAAACTGAAAAAGATAAATGAAAGCAACGTGATTTGACATACTGAGGAAAACTTGTCTTATGGTGCTGGGATTTAGAAACTTAAAGGTTCTCCTCATCAGGCATGTTAAATATGGAGGTGATAAGAGTGAACTCTCTGACTTGAACTTTTTTTCTTTTAGTGAGGAAGATTGGCCCTGAGCTGGCATCTGTTGCCAATCTTCCTCTTTTTGCTTGAGGAAGACTGGCCCTGAGCTAACACCTGTGCCAGTCTTCCTCTATTTTGTATGTGGGACACTGCCACAGCATGGCTAGTGAGTGGAGCAGGTCCATGCCCAGGATCTGAACCTGTGAACCCTGGGCCACTGAAGCAGAGCAAGTGGAATTTTAACCACTCAGCCACAGGGCTGGACCTGAGATGGTGCATTTTTTTGCAAGAGTACCACAGAAGTCATGTTCTGCCTTCTCAGTGCCCCATTTCAGGGTGCATGATGCCATTATGTCTTATTTCAGGTGATGTTCACTTCAGTCACTTGATTAAGATGTTGTATGCGAGGTTTCCGCACTGTAAGGTGAGTATTTTCCCTTTGTAATTAGTAAGCATCTTGTAAGGAGATACTCTGAGACTCCGCAAATATCCTGTTTCTTGTATTTCTTTGCCTACTGATTTACCATCCATTGATGTGTCGACACAAATAATTCATAGTCAATCTATAGATCAGAATTGGGGTGAGTTTATTACGAGCCAGGTCTCCTTTATCCAACCACTCCCCGTGGATGGCCGTGAGCATCTAGGCAGCTTCTAATAGTTTGCAATTACAGACAATGCTGCAATGAATAACATTGTGCATATTCATTCTGTATTCTTGGAGATTTATCTTCAGAGTAGATTCCTGAAAGTGAGATTGCTGAGGCAAAAGTTTAACGCATATAAGTTTTTAAGTATTGTCAAGTTCCTTCCTGAAGGGTTGTACCTATCTTCGTCCCCCCAGCAGTGTGTGGGGGTGTTTCCCGCAGCCTTGCTAGCAGAATGCTCGCGCTCTCTAGTCTGCCAGTCTGATAGGTAAGAAATGGTGTCTCAGTGTCGTTTTAATTTACATTTCTCTAACTACAACATTTTGAAAAATATATTTAAGGGCCATTTAATATTTTGGGGGTGAATTGTTTCTTCTTTGCCCCCTTTTACGGGGTTTGTGGCCCTTTCTCCTGTGGTTCCCCAGAGCTCCTTACCTGTTGGTGTGTCTGCTGCGCATACTGTCCCAGTTTACCGGTTGTCTTTGCCTTTGTTTATGGGGTTTTGCCGTGCGTCCTGTTTGTTTTATGTGGGCAGATGATCGGTCTTTTCTTTTGTTGCCTCTGTACTTTAACTCGTCGTGTCTACACTGAGATTGAAGAGGAATTTACTCTTATTTTCCTCTAGTTCTTGTATAGTTTTGTTTTTGCACTTAGCTATCTGATACATGGATTTATTCCTTTGTGTGACATGAAATGCAGATCTAATTTTACGTTTTTTTCCAAGTGGCTGCCCAGTTGTCCTGGCACCACTTAAGAAAAGTCCATCTTTGCCCCAGGGAGTTGAGACGTCACTTTTATCAGGTACTAAATCGCATGAAGTCACCTTTAAAAATCCATCTTTGCTCTCGTTGTGCTTGGTCATGGTGTGGTTGGTCTCATGCTGTCTGTTCATTGCCTGAGGGCCCAGATTCATGCTTGTTCTTCTGAAAGAATAACTACCGCACCAATAATCTTGAAAGCCAGAGGAACTCACCTTCTGGCCGTGTATGTATGAAACGCTGTCACCCGAACTGAACCCACAGCTCTGAGACGCTGCCCCTCGGGAAGACACTGCGGTGTCTGTCTGCTCTGGACGAAGCTTCCTCCGTGAGTCTCGGGCTGCTCTGGAAGCACTGTGTGGAAAGCTTGAGCATCGGCCTCCTGAGCACCGGCTCTGACAAGGGTCCTTGTTGGTTCCTTGAATGTTTCCTGAGTTCAGCCGCTGGATCCAGTTGGCAATCTGTGATGCTGTGATTACTGCCAGAGCAGAGTCATCAGAATTGTGAGGCAGGTTAACTTTCATGGGCACCTACGCCCCGAGTACAGAGTTGCCAGGTGACAATGAGATCCCATTAAAATCTGGAATCTGGGAACTGTGTCCAGATGCTGTCCTTCCAGAAAGACTTCACACTGATGTGAGGAGGAGCCGTCCTGCAGAGTCCTCCCGTCTTCGCAGCAAACAGGGAGCTGTCTGGAGGAGTAGAACATGGGGCTGATGCAACATGGGCCTTTTTGAAGGGTCTGCGGGTCTGGCTTTGCTTACAGAGACCGCACATTCTGGGGCTTCAGGTTTCAGAGCACGTGGAAAGTGACAGAAAGCCAGAAGAGTTTTAATTTCTTGTCTTCATTTTTCCCTTTTATTTGAATACTGACTCATTTTAAAGTGGAGGAGAAACATGTAGTGAAAAATGAAACTGTGGCTTCTCTTACAGTGACTTTTTCTTTTACAGACATGTTATTCATGCGCCTTACCTCCAGGGGGAGCAAGAGGGTTATGGTTAAGTAGCAAGAATTCCTGAAGACACATTCTCCGCTCCACCCCCCCCACCCCGTCCCCTCCTCGCCCCTCCCCTCCCCTCCTCTCTCTTTCACCCTTCCTATATAAACAGTAGATTTTGAAGAATCACATGCTCTTCACCATTTTCCATTTCCCTGGTTTCTTGAGGTGACATCTGCATAGGTCTCCAGAAGCCCTCGGAGGCTCCTCTGTCTTCTGGTCGTCAGCCTGCCTTCCCTTCTGGTGCAGGAGGTGCCCGCTCTTTCAGAAGCTGACTCTGAAGGAGCCCAGAGGGACGTCTGTTTCAGCAGGTGGGGCTGTTTCTCTGTAAATACCATTAGCCCCTTCACCCCATGGCTCCACTCTGCCCTTCCTCCATTAAGTTAGTGAGGACTACACATTCTTTTTTCCTATTCTATCCTGCAACAAAAACGTTAGAGTGTATGGCCAGAAACGAAACCGTAGGTCCTTTTGAAGAGAGCCCCCAGTCCAGGTGGCTTCTGGGCTGGTCCTTTGTTGATGGAATAGTCGGAGTTATTCTGGAGCCCAGTTTCTTGTTGGTCTCCCACTGGCACAGGGAGTTTCTCCACGATGACAGATCCCAAATAAATATTTGCTACTTTCTCTGGGATAAAAGCCTGTACAAAAATGATGCCCTAATTCTAGCACATACATTTTTTCTCTCCTCTGTGGCTAATGCTCAAATAGGGATGGGTTTGTGGTGCCTGAGTTGTTGCACTGCATCTGGGAGCTTGGCTCGAGGTGGGTGGGGTCGGTCAGCACTTTTGCTCTGTCCTGAGTGGGTGGCCTGCAGGAGCCCCAGGCCTGGTGCAGTCTGTGCACACGCTGAACACCATCTGTATGCTACTGGCTCCCCGATTTTTGTCATCATCTCAGACCTCCCTTCTGAGTGGCCTGTTGGATGTTATCACTTGATGCCTGATTGGAATTTCAAATCTACCAGGTGCAAAACAGAATCCTGGGCGTTGCCCACCCAAACCTGTTTCTTCCCATCTTCCCATTCCAGTAAAATGGACCGTCTGTCTGTTAGTCACTAAGAAGTCATTCTTGGGTCCCCATTTTCTTCACCCCCTACCTTCTAATCCGTCAGCCAGTTCCACGAGTTCTACTTCTGAAATGTTTCCTCCACCTGCCTACATTCCCTCTCCCCCTGCTCTCTACTGCACCTCTCCGGACAGCAGGCTTCCCTCCTCTCCCACCTGACCATTAAGGCAGGTTCCTTCCTAACAGGTGGAATGATGGCAGTGGTTTGGAAAGATTTAATGTGCTTTTCTCCTTTTCCCCGAATGTACCTGCTCAGAGAGGGGATAAAAGAATGCAAACTGAAAGAAAGAGTTAAGGTTTGGCTTCTGATGTTCAAAAATCCGGTTCTACAGAAAGACAGTAGGCTTCAGGTAGTCTTTGTAGGGAAAGAAAGGGTTTTATAAATTTGTTTTTTGGGTTTTTTTTGAGGGAGATTAGCCCTGAGCTAACATCTGTTCCCGTCTTCCTCTATTTAGTATGTGGGATGCTGCCTCAGCATGGCTTGATGAGCGGTGCATAGGTCCGCGCCCAGGATCCAGACCGGCAAACCTGGGGCTGCTGAAACAGAGCACATGAACTTGACCACTTGGCATGGGGCCGGCCCCTATACGTGTTTTTAGTTCTCTTTTATGTAGCAAGGATCAGGACTGCAAGATCAGATGATAAATTTCTGCCCTAACGTATGAAATGTGTATACTCTTAACCACTGATGCTCAGTGGTGAGGCTGGAGTTGAGAAGACGGGGCTGTGGTCACGAAGCCTGCACTTCTGCCCAGATAGACTTTCGGAGGAGGGAGACAGGAAGGAGACAGAGGAGGAGGTGGTGAGCCAGGGCCCCTGGTCTTCCCTCAGGGCTGCAGCCAGAGAGAGAGAGGTCTCAAATACCTGGAGGGACACGGGGCAGAGGGCCCCTTCCTGGCTTCCCATCTGGGGACATCTCCTGGAGGCTCTGGGAGGGGCCTCTTGGCCAACCTGGAGGGTAACCATGTGAAAATGAATTCAGAGAGGTGGTCAGAGGTGGTCAGAGCCTTCCTCTGTTCTCCGAAGCCCGAGCCAGGAGTGGGAGCCTGTGAGGTGGCAGGGGCTTGAGTGAGTGCCTCCTGGCTGCAGGTGGCTCCCTGCCTGCACCCTTACTGGTCCCGCAGCCCTGCCCCACTCAGCAGGCAGAGCAGAGCAGGCCTGAGCCGTGTGAGGCTCTGGCATGTCTCCATTGGGACCTCCCAAAGGCTTCCCACGAGCCAGGACGAAGCATCAGAACCTCACCATGGTGAACGAGACCCACGACCTGGGCCTCTTCGTGCTGCCCCGTGCTGTACTTTGTCCTCTGAGCACCAGCACGTAGCCCTTTTCTTCCCTAGACGAGCTCTGCTCTGCCCCGTCTCAGGCCTTGCACCTGATGGGTGCACCTGTGGTAGTGGTGGTGATGAGAATGATGTGATGAGGAAGGTGATGGTGGTGGTGGTGATGATGATGATGGCAGTAGTGGTGGTGACAAGAGTGATGATAGTGATGATGAAGGTGGTGGGGATGATGGTGATGGTGCTGTTTTAAAGAACGTTGAGATCCAGGGAGAACTAAAGGAAATGGAAAATAAAACCCAACCTTTCTACAGTGCTTTCACCTATGTTTTCTCATTTCACCTTCCTAACAATCCTATGAAATGTGTATTATTACCATTCCCGTTTTAGAGGAGGAACTTGAAACCAAAGTGATTTCTCAACCATTGGCAAGCAAAGCAGGTGGTAAGCATTTAGTCCACTCTTTACGTGGAAGTATTTTTACGTGAAAATATTTTTGTGGCATATATTAGGCATTAAACAGATTTGAAAAACATAGCCAATTTCTTGAGCTTAAAATAAAATCCTTCATGCCGTGTTATTGTTAAGTGTATTAGAAAGAATGAGTTGATCTGTATTAACTTGGAGAGAGTCCTAATTTGTTGTTGTTGTTCTTGTTGCCTTAGGAGGGAGATGAAGATGCAGATAAATGGATGCAGTAGGTTCCATTTTCATTAAACGAATGTTGAACATATTGGCCTCTGGCTTCCAGTTTCTTCTGGCTGTGCTGCTCAGTTTCAGAGATCGGCAGGTGGAAGGAGAGAGAGGTTGGGGTTACCCCCCACACCGGTCCCTTCCCTCCTCGCTTAGCCCTCGATCAGGCAGGTGACCCCAGCTCCCGTGGCAGCCCCTCTGCCTCGGCTGTGACCCTGACAACTTTCAGGTACCACCGTTCCCTCCCCGCTTGCTGTGGGCTTGGGTGATACCTGCCTCCCCTATCCTGTTGCAGGTGGTTTAGCAATCCCTTAACCTGCCCTGGCCTTTGGGGCCCTTATGAAGCTGATGTGGCTCAGCTCCTAACCCTCTGTGCCCTGCTTTGTGGTGCCAGGCTGGGACTCTGCAAATTGCACCCTCAGTTCTGGCCACACGAGGTGTGACAGGGAGCCCACAGGCTAAGGAGGAGGGCCCTGGGCCCCCTTTCTGGCTCCTCCTGCCCCATCCCCCTGCAGCAGCTTCCAATGTTTCTCTGGGCTCCCAGGCCCGTCCTCGCGTGCCCGCGGTACCAGCCAGGCGGCACCCTGATTCTTGGCTCTGACACCCAAGCTCTTCCCTGGTTCCCCCCGGGACCCTTGCTGCTGGTTCACAGTAGTTTTCTGGGTTACCTCAGTGCCTCTCACACATTGAGATCAACAACCTTTTTTCTTTTCATTATGGTAAAAAACACATAACAGCGAATCTACCATCTTAACTACTGTTGAGGGTGGTCCCGTTGTGTTAAGTGTGATCACACTGTTACGCAACATCCCCAGAGCTGCATCCTGCAGAACTGCAACTCTGTCCCCGTAAACACTGCCCCTCCCAGCTCCCGGCACCCGCCGCTCTGCTTTCTGTCCCTAGCAATTCAACTACTTCAGGTTCTTCTTGTAAAAATCTACTCTTCTAAACTAACTCTTTTTATTGAAATAACTGGCATAGTTTTCTGTTTTCCTGAATGTACTCTGATGAATATCACTCTGTAAATAGTCCCTCTTTTAAACAATTTCCAACTAGCCTCCTTGAGTGTGCCTCCTGATTCCTACTGGGATCTCAACCGATCCGCCATCTTGGGGGATCATGAGCATCAAGTTACAATCACAATGGAGGTGAAGCCCTTTTAAACCAAAAGCACTGTGGATTATTACTATTATTATTATGGTAGTGGCAGAATTCCAAATGAGGATGGGTCTGAGCGTCCCCTGCAGGCTCCCCTGAATCACAGGGACCCACAGAAGAGGGACGACTTATAGGAAAATGGCCCAAGGTCAGAGTCCCACAGACCCTTGTGGCTCTAGACCTGAGGGTTGGAAAGAAAAGCCAGGATGGGCCCTCTGTCCCCTTTCCTGGGAGAGGAGTGGGGAATATGACAGAAGCCCTGTATTCATGGTCACCAGTTGATAGGGGAAGAAGCTGGAGGGTCTGTGTCCTGAAGTGATATGGAGACTCTGGGTCCAGTCAGGAAGGGCTCCGATCCCAGATGTCAGTCCCCGGCAATTCGTGACACTTCAACATACTGACTTAAAATGAAAAATCTGGTTGCTTTTCCCGAGAAGTAAGTGACTGGAAAACCCCCAACCACCAGCCGACTCACAATCGCCAGAAACTCGTGCAGCTGCAGCCCCGGCTGGGGATCTCCCTGCCAGGTGGGTCCCAAACTCCTGAGGCGGGGCCTCCTTTCTGGGGGGTCACATGGTAAAATGAGGCCCTGGCGCGTCTCGCCTGGGGGCTGTAAAGGGCAGGGGTGGGCAGGAAGTACTGTGGCAAGTCCAGTGAGGAGGGCCGTGGCTTCCTTGAACGCTGCCCCGGCTGGCTGCGCATCCCGGGGAGCATGCGACAGGAAAGAAGGCCTCAGAACACGACGTCTGAGGGAGAGATTGGGGCAAGTCTGTAGCAGCTGTTAGCTAAGACAGCCTGAGCCCCCGGGCGGGCCGTGTCTCTGGACTTGGGCAGGACTAACCAGGAGGGAAAGCTCGTCCCCAGGAGCTTTGTGGCTGGACGTCATGGGACACACACGTGAGCAACTCCTCCGACGTCCAGGAGCTCTACAAAGCCCAGGAGGTGGTTTGCAGGATTGTGTGTGTGCATGGGATCTGGAACGGTTTTCTGGAGCCTATAAATGTCACCTGATTCGTAAGAGGGTCAGTGCCCCTCCCTGCGACTTCCCTCAGCCCCGATGGAGAACAACTCTAGATTATGAGTCACTGGGGCAAGACCTCGACTTTCACCCTTGAGTCTCCAGCAGCTTCCTGCCTGGTGGTGCTTCCCGCAGAGTCTTTCAGTGAGTATTTGCTGAAGTGGATATATCTAAGCAGACTTCAGCTTCTAGGAATCCATAATAAGTCCTTTCCATCCTGAAGGTGGGCTTGTGATGAGAGACCCTTTCCAGGATCTCAATGACAGTTTCTTCCATTTGTGGGGTGGCTCCTCCCACGGGGGCCCTGACATCAGAGAGCTGGGGAGGCTGAATGTGCTACTGGTGTCCCCACCAACACTCCATGCTTTCTTTTTCCAGTTTTATCATCTGGAAAATCATACTCTTCCTGTCTTTACTACTCAATGAAGTTATTATGGGGAATCATGATGAAAACAGGAAGGAGTTTTATCACAGACTCAGTGTCTTGGTACCAGCAGTGAGAGGTGAACTAGGAGTCGGTCACTTGCTTTCACTTCCAGGTTATTAGAGGGGAAAAAAGAGACAAACTGAGGGAGGAAAAAGATGTAGCGAGATCCCATTGTTAAGGTCATAGTAAAGTAACATGACGTAGCGTCAGTGAGCATGGAAGAAAGATAGCTTTGAGTCCCTCACTGTAAGACAGAGTAACGGAAATGAGTCAGAACATTACAGGCAATGAAGAGACTATCAATTTTTTTACCATTATCCTCTTCATAGTCAAAATTATTTTCCTCCTCATTTTAGTTTTGACTGCTGGTCTGCTAGGGATGTTAAGATGGGGGGATGCGGTAGGGAGTGGGGACCATATTTCATTGGTTCTAGAATGCACATTTTCCACCTTCCAACGTCTCTGGGGATCAGTTGATGGTCTCCACTAGGCTCGGTGGAGATGCAGTTATTAATATTGCCGAAACTTGGTCATAGCTCCTCATACTGTCGTCACTGCAACTCAACTAAGTGCGTTGTTGTTAGTGTAGGTGTTGAGTTGAAATGCCATTGAAAAGGTCCTCAAAAAGATTACACTATGACTTGGCATTAAAATGAAAAATTATCATGTGTGCAGAAAGGCGCAGACACAGAGCAGCAGACTTCAATCTGATGCTGGTGAGGCGGATCTGCTTGGTTGGAGGGGTGAACACAATCACATGGTTTTTGCAAAGCAACAACCAGTGTTTTCTGGAACATAAGAGAGGAAGAGCCAGCCCTCAGGTGGAAGAAACTGTTACTGAGATCCATGGTGGGGTCCATCACAAGCCAGCCAAGCGACAGGAGAAACTGCCGGCACATCTGGGAGGGACGGAGGAGATGTCAAGGCGGTGGGAGGCTTGCGGCTGTGGAGGACTGTGGTGAGGCGTTGGGGGTAGTCTGGTGGGCAGCATTTGGTCTTAGTGGTCCGTAAGAAAAGGTGTATCTTAGAATCAGTGGAAGATGGTACAAATGCAGCCTTGCGTCATCCAGGGAGCCACTGCCTTTTACGGGAAAAGGAAGATGGAGCCAAGGCCTTCTTTGCTAGTGGGCTTGCTCTTCTGAGATGCAGCACAGAGCTGGCGGATAGCTCACGCCACCCTGAGGGAGCATCCTGTAAGCTCCTGACACTGCTTACCCAGAGGACTGACTCGCAAGAGAGGGACAAGCCTCAGGAGCATGGGGGGAGAACGTGTCCTCCTCAAGACCAGGGGAACTTGAGATGGACAAGGGATGGAGAACAAAGTGTAGCTCTTTATTTAAAGAAAATGTTTACAGTTTTGAGGTGCTCTGCATAAAATAGCAAAAAATAAACCTAAATTCTTAAAACATCTAGCAGTTTCATTGACTAGAACAAATATAAAGCTAATTTATTTATTTAAAGTAAATTCAACTAGTAAATATTTAATTGTCTGAAAGATTATACCTCTAAATTTACCAAGCATGATTATTTTATGAGTGGATTAAATTCTATATAATCTATTAATATCCCTAAAGTAACAAAATTAATTTAGATTAATAAAAGCATCATAAAATTAAATATTGCATGTATCTACATTTCTGCCAAATTTCTATTAACAAACAGAACATCAATAAAAACCACGCCTACAACTTGTTCCCTATCCATGCTGACCCGTCCCCACCTTGACTTTCCTCACACGTGGCTCAAAAACCCTTGACATTTCAGGTTCTTAATTCTCCATCATGTTTGTGGTAGTTCCTCTCTGGGGCTCACGGGCAGAGGCCATGGGAGGGCTCCGGGGAGGCTGTGTGCCCCTGAAACTATATGAAAAATCTTGAGTATTATGTGCTTCTTGGTGTGTCGGGAGAGGGATTCTGGTTGTCATCGATTTCTCAAAAGTGTCCCTTTTTTAAAGAACAAGAATCCATGAACTTTGGTCAGCGCTTTGGACTGGCTGTGCCCTGGCGCTGGCCCCAGGCAGTGGGCACTGGCCAGGGGGATTTTGCTGTGGCGCGAGGCTGGGCTGGACCCAGCGTCGATGAGGGGGCCACTCATGAGAGACAAGACACCTGGGAAATGGGCTTAGTGATTCTGTCATGGTTTTGGGCTTTGGCTGCCCAATGTCCCTGCCCTTCCTCAAAATAAACAAAGACAAGCCACTGCATTACTGTGCCCTCCGGGTCTAATCTGGCACTTTGAACTGTGTTTTTAAGTGACAAAAACCAGGTCCTGATCCTTTAGCTTTCCCCTCCCTCTGGCAGGTCAGAGTGTCCTGACAGGGACACGGATAAGCATGGGAGGGCTGAGGGGCTGCCATCCAGGCCACCTGTCACTGGTGGTGACTTTCCTGCTCAGTTTGAAAGTATGAAAGGGCCGGATTGGATGGGCACGTAGTTCCTTGGGATCCCTCTTCCTCCCAGGCCTGCCCGGCTTAGATGGATGCTCAGCCTCTGAGAGTCCCAGGCTAAGATGAGACTCACGGGTGAAGAATGTCTTGGACTTGAGCAAGCATTAGAATTTGTTGGAGAGCTTGTTGAGAACACAGATTTCTTGGATCAGCCCCAGAGATTCTGATTCAGTAGGTTTGGGGTGGAGTCCTGGAATTGCTGTGATTGCCTGTTTACTTTTTTAAGCAACGTCTCCAAGTGATTTTGAGAAAAGGGCCATAAAAGAGTTTTGTTCTTCCAAATGTTGAGAGCTTGGATGAAGAGAAGGTTGTCCAGCCCTCGAACATTCTGTCCCCCAGAGTCAGTTGTCTTGGATCGGGGTGCCCGCCCTCTGATCTTCAGAGAACGGCTGGCGGGGGAGCCCGGGCCTGCTTCTGCTTCTCACAGATATGGGTGGGCTCCTGATGCGGCGATGTCCTCAGCCTTCTGCTCAGCCTTGCCACCTCCAGCGTTTCAGCATTTCCCCAGCTGAGGGAACACTCCCCAGGAGGGCACTGAGTACGGGATGAAACCTCTTCCTAAACCCATATCCACGAACTGCCTGTCAGGGCTGCACGTTTCCGAGCCCTCATCCCTCCAAGGCTGTGCATCGAAGCTCTGAAGAAGAGGCTGTGCCGAGCCTTCTACCTGGGAGGAGGCAGAGTGGAACGAGGAAACGCACTGATCTGGGAGTACTAAGTCATGCAGTCATTCATTCACCCCTTCATTCTCTAACAAGCGCTTGATTGCTTATGCGCGCTAAGCTCTGCGTTAGGGGCTGCGGCTCAAGGGTGAACGAGACGCAGTCCATGGCTTCACGGAGCTCTTACTGTGGCAGATGAAAGACGCTAAAAAATGGCTCTGAAGTGTCTACGTGGGAGAGAACAGGGGCTTCCGTCTGGTTTTAAGAGAGAAAGGGAGAGGCGTAGAGATTTATCTCGAGGTGAGTCTGCATTGCAGAGCGACTGGTCTCTCACAGCCTCTGTTTATTTGGGGTAGATGGTGAGGAAAAGCTGATGGAGATTTCAAGGGGCCGAAGACATCACCTCCCCCAACATAACTCCGAGCCACCCCTTGGTGCCCACACCAGAGAGTAAACAAATCATTATCTAATTCATTTAATCCATCAACCAATTGATTAGTTAGTGACAGTTCCAAGTGCTAAGAAGTATACAGCCTCGTGGGAGCTCGTAAAAAGGATACTTAGTCTGGGGCAGGGCATGAGGGAAAGGCTTCTTAAACAGATAGCTTTTAACATGAGGCCCGAAGGAAGAGGTGAGAATGGGCATGGAAGAGTCTCGTGGCCGAAGCCGAGGAGCCGGGAGGGGGCGGGGCGCGTGAGGATGGAGAAGCAGGATGAGACCCTACGGGGGCTGTGGAGTTTGTTCTTTCTACTTGCTGATGTGTGATTTGACTCACTTTCCTAATTTCTCGTCTGTGAAATGGGGGACACAACAACCTGACAAGGCTGCAGCCAGGATCAATAGCTGCTTTGTAAAAAGTAGCTTTACAAAAACAGAATGGTTATGCCTGTCAGTGTCTGATAACTCACGTCACTCGCTTTCCAGTGGTAGACTGGTTCGGCAGGAGTCCCGCGGGGCCTCCCTGGCTCCAGAAGCTGCTCCGTGTAGGGCAGGAGGCCAGTCTGCTGGGTTTCACCCACCCCCACCTGAGGGGCGTCCTCCTCGGAAGCTCCCCCGGCTCACCAGAGGCGGCGTTTCCTCCAAGGGACAGTCGAGCTTCTGGAAGGTTTTCTTGTTCCCGGGACTGCTGTCAATTTCATTTCTGTTGTGATTACTCTGACTTAATGAATTCTCGCCCATTGATTTTTGTTGATTTTTTTAAAAGTAAGTTTGGAAACAGCAACCCGTGGTTAGACAAACATGAATTTTTTATAACTCGGTGAATCCATATTAAGGGAACCTGTGGACGTGATGAATCAACATGACGTGTGCTGGTGGCACCTCTGAACAGGAGTTGTGCCTGGCGCTTACTTAAATTTTGTGTATCAAGTACCGCGTGGTCCACAGGTGATCAGTGGAGATTCTCGGATGAAATCCAGATCTGTCTGCTCTTCACTCCCTCCTCGCTTCATTTCCTCCCTTTTTAAAAGTCGGGTAAACACACGCAGGCAGAATTTCTAGATTGAACCTAATTGTCTGCTCTGAAGGTCTTATTGTCAACTTCACGAGAGTTTGCATAGCTCGTCTCTTCCGTGCACAACTGCAAATTCCCATTAGCACCTCTCCTTCTTGAGTCCATCTGTGGTTATGAACATTTAGTCAGGAAGGAGCGAAGGAGGCACAGGAAACATCTTTGGGCCGAGCGTCAGGGGCCCTGAGCGCTCATGTCGCCTCAGCCGTTTGCTCACTGTGTGACATTACAAGGGACGATCTGACTGCAAGTAACAGAGAGCTCGACAAGGGACATCTCACATGAAGAGGTTGAGTGATTGGTTTTTCGCACAAGAAGGCTAAAGTAGGAAGTCACGGCTCGACTCCAGGACGAGGTTCCCTGTGTCTCTCCTCCCACAACCCTTAGCATGTGGCCCTTTGATCCTCATCTTGTGGCTTTCCTGTCACATGATGCCCATGCCAGCTCCAGACTGCATGGCTCCTCGGGCAGGAAGGACAGAGAGGGAGGAGGCATCCATGTCTGGCTCACATTCCCAGGAACTCGGCCTTCCAGGGAACCCTCCCAGCAGATGCCGCTGGTCAGACTGTCGTGCAGCTGCTCGTAGCTGCCATGGAGACTGGGAAATATTTAGCTGCTTTGCCCATGCAGCGGGAGGTGGCAGGGGATGTGGGGGTCAGAAACACCTGTAGGATTAGTGGAGGGCCAACCTCTGCCCCGGTGTCTGCAGACAATTTACGTCGTTTTGGACATCAGTTCCTCAGCTGTAAAATGAGGGGTTCAGCCAGAATCTAGAGGGTCTCTGGGGTTCCTTCCAGTTCAAAAGCAGGGACTCTCTGACTTTCACGTGTGTACAAGTCACGTGGAGGTCTGGCTAATTCAGATCCCAGCGGCCGGGGCTGTGGAGCCTGAGTCTGCGTTTCCAACACTGCCCAGGGAAGGCGATGCTGCAGGGCCGCACCGGGACGCGCAGGCTCTGAGGGCCTGAGCCCTCGGACCTCTCCCCGCTTTCCTCAGTGGACAAGCCAGCTGAAGGCCAGGACCACACAGACCCTTAAGTTGCCTAGAATGGCTCTGAATTCACAGAAACGTTCCTTCCGCCAGCAAGGTGCCCATCCCACTGTTTTTCAGCATTTCTCGATGGAGCGGTGAGAGCGGAGCCTCAGGCCTGAGGATCGTGCCAGCAGTCAGGAGCGAGGAGGGAAGGGCTGAGTTGCCTTCTTAAGGTCGTCCGCTGGTGGGTGACCGGCTCGGAGTCCAACCCAGGCCTCTGCTTCCGAGGGCCGTGCTTTTTCCATTTTGCCTGCTGACTCCTGCAGAGGCCCACACGTGAGAGACCACAGGAGGACACAAACAGCCCCGTTGAGTGACAGTGAGCTTGGGGCAAACCCGTCCATGCTGATTCGTCTCCATTCGCCCCTCCAGCTCCTGTCACCACGCTCCGCTGCGTCCCTGGGAGGCTGACCTCTGCCTGGACTCTGGCCTCCCGTGGGTCTGGCCAGTGGGATCACCTGTGAGAGTCTGTGCGTGTGGCAGAGACAAGGTTGGGGTGTTGATACCCCCTCCCCAGGGATCGGCAGCGGCTGTTTCTCTCTTTTAAGGCCAAAGCTCGGTGGCCTCTTCTCTGCCTCTCACTGGTTCCCAGCAGCTGCTCCCCGTCCCCTCGGGCCTGTGGGATGGCTGCGCCCCCTGCTGCGGGGCCCTCTGTGTTCCCTTAACCCTGCCCGCTGCTCCGCAGGTAGTCCCTGTGGTTGCCTGTTTTCTGACGAGGCTGTGACTCACTGACTCGTTCCCTAAAAACGTTCAGGAGGCGGGAGGTACCTTTAGACACTCCAGGAGTCAGCAGGAGACTTGGGGCCCGCAGCCGTCAGTCCTCGGGGAGGGCTTGTGACAGGTGGGGAGGATTTGTAGAGACAGCGGGAGAGTATTTGAGAAGAGCGTCAGCAAAGGCAGGGACCAAAGGGGATGGGGGTCTGCCTGCAGTGGGGACCAACAGTCAAGTGAGTTGCCTGGGGCTATTGTAATGACGCCAACGTTATCAAGTCCTCTGCTTGAACTAACTCATTTCCTCTTCAGCAGCCCTGGGGTTCTCCTCATTTTTAGAGAGGAGGAGGAAACTGAGGCACAGAGAGGTTAAGAAGCAGTCCTGGTCGCCCAGCATCTAAGTGGCCGAGATTTGCCTCTTTGTGGTCTGGCTCTGAGCCTGCCCTCAGAACCACCATGCTGGCTGAGGCGCAGACGCCGCTGACTGCTTGCAGCAGGGATGAGATGTGAAGAAAGGGGGTTTAAGAGGTGGGCTTGGCCGTGCGGGACGGCAGGTGAGCTGGGAGGGCGGGGGATCTGCCTCTCTGCAGAGCCTCGGTGTCGCGGGGCTCCGTCACTGTCGGAGCCCCTGGCTGGTGTCTGGCTTCCTCCTGCCCTTTTCTGGATGTGATGACAGAAGTTCTGTCTCTCTGTCTCTGCCCAGGGTGGGGTCCGTGTTCGTCTCCCTGGGAGGCGGGAAATGGAGCGGGCCCGGGGCGGGGTGCTGGGGGCTGCCTTGCACCAGGGCAGGCACAGAGGGCTGGAGGAGAGGACCCCGGCCTGGAAGTGCCCAGGCTGCATCCCGGGGTTGGGAGACAGCCCTGGGGGTCAGCATACTGGACGTGTGTTGACTCTGCTGAGAGAGGAACTTCTTTAGCGGCCAAACTGGCTCCACTTGCTGATGAGTCTCTTTCTGGTTTCCTCGGGGAAACAGAGGTTTACCCGGAGCCCACCTTCCCTCCTCTCTGAAGCGGTGGTGACGGGAGCCACCTGAAGTGGGTCGTGAACCAGCCAAGGGCACGTGGCACAGAGACCAACCCGATCGGGTGTTCACAAAGGTCACTGGAAATCCGCCTTCCTCGTCACCCACCTGCCTATTGTTAAAAGAGAAACTGAGGCACCCTAAACACTGTAAGAGTTAATTTGAGCAAAAATGACTGTCATCGGGCAGTGCCATCGGAGGGTGTTTGGAGCGGCCGCCCACGGGGGCTGGACAGAAACTTTTACAGAGAAGAGGCGACGCGAAGGAAGGATGATGAGGCTGTTGGAGGGTAGTTTTTCTCCCTTCCTTGCTGGAAACTTCTTATTGTGAAAACTTCAAACATCCATGAACGTAAAAAGGATGAAATGTGCCGTCACCATCATCTGAGTTTAACAGGGTTCCACAGCTTGCCATACTTGGTCTGTCTACTTTATTTTTGCTAAAGCATTTTAAAACAATCCCAAAATGTCAAAAATTAAGTCTCAAATACTTCACTATGCATTTCTAAAAATTCAGAGTATTTTCTCAGCACAGCGTTAATGCACCTCACAAAGTTACCAGTAACTCCTTGACAGCGAGTCATCCCCAGGCGCCTTCAAACATGTCCAATTACCAGCACGGTCTTTTTGTGGTTGATTTGATTGACTTGAGATCCCCACACGCATCAAGGAGCTCCAGAGAGAAACCAGCTGCCCTGGCCCTGTTTACGATTCTTAGAGTGGAGCTCAGGAATTTCTGTGCCTCTGCACAGTGACTCAGCTTTGGCGATAAAGTGCACCCACCCTAACATTTGTGGATTTGACTGTCCGGAAGCAGCTCCAGATGTCCATGGTGTTTAGCGGTGTCTGCCGAGGCACAGATGTGGCTCCTGGGCACTTCCGGGCCGTGTCTGGCGGGGCATTGTTCAGCCACGGAGCTGGCACTTGGCTTCTCAAGGACGCTACGCTGTTCTCTCCTCTTGATCTTCCCTGATTTGGGATTTCACAGATGGGTACGGTTTTGAAAAAAGGGAGTCTGGGCTGGCCCCATGGCCGAGTGGTTCACACGCTCCCCTTTGGTAGCCCAGGGTTTTGGCGGTTCGGATCCTGGGCACCGACATGACACCGCTCGTCAGGCCACGTTGAGGCAGCGTCCCACATGCCACAACCAGAAGGACCCACAACTAAAAATACACAACTATATGCTGGGGGGATTTGGGGAGAAAAAAAGCAGAAAAAAAACACTGGCAACAGTTGTTAGCTCAAGTGCCAATCTTTAAAAAAAAAAAAAAGGGAGTCATACGTAGGATTATTGATTCTTTATTTTGCCAAGTAAGGACGTTAAAAATATCTCCTATCACCATTATTTTGTAAAAGGAAGAACACTTTAATAGTAACAGGGCAGGACTGACATTATTTCAGAATAAAGGGGCATCTTTCCCAGGGATGGTGGTCGGCCACCTCATGGTGACGTGTTTGTTCTGTGGCTTCAGTTTTCCCATTTTGCTGTGGACTAGTGAGCACTTTGTCACAGTTTGGTGTTTGGAGAGCATTCCTCTGCTCAAGATTGCTTAGGGAGTAGAAGCTTGTGAAGTGATAAAAATGTCATTCTTTTTTGAAAAGTAGTCATTGAACGGGAGATGAAACAGTAAAAGTTGAAGATGAAGCTAACTTGTGACGTGGGCACAGGTACAGGAGAGAAAGGCTCCTGTTTCAGACTGTGATTTGGGGGTGTGTCGAGAGCAGGTGTAAACTTTTCCACGTTCTCAGGTAGGTCTGGGGTTGGATCAAGAGATTTAAGAATTAGTTACTTTCTTAAATCTTTAGAGTTCTGACTGAATTTTCTCCTGGCTCCCAAGAACCCTTGTTGATCTTGCTCACATTTTCCAAGCCCACCTTCCCATCCTCGTCCTGCACCTCACACTCCCATCCCTTGTGTGAGACCCCAGCCATTGTACACCCCCCAGAACCTCTCCACAGCGTAGCGCCAGTGCTGAGTGCATGACCCCACATTTGTGTCTCGCCCCCTCTGCTCTGCGGAGCTGCGGCGGGCGGAGCCACCTGCCCTTCTGCAGCCTCATTGTGTCTCCTCCGTCTGGCTCCTCCTCCTTTTCTCTTCCCCACCGCACAAAACACAGAGTTGTTCCTGCCAGAACCTGGGCGTTCTCCCTGAAGCATCCGCCAATTTCAAGTTCACCTCGTTACCTATTCCTGAAGGGTTTACTCCCAAATACAGACTGTGCTGCTAGCCCAGTCCCCGTCACTGTCACCGCCTGCCTGGGCTGGTACAATGGTTCCTCTCGATCCTCATCAATCCACTCTTCACACAGTAGGAATGTCTTTCTTAAAAGGGAAATTGTGTCCTGTCATACTCCCTGTCCAAAACTCTGAGGACGTTTGGCACAAAAATGAAAAAAAAAAAAACCCCAGAAGGGCCCACAAGGCACACATGGTCTGCCCGTGAGCTGGCTCCAACCTCTTCTCGAGCTACTTGCCGTTTCCTTCACGACGCTGACACGTGGGGGCTTAGACTTCCTGGAGCACTCAGGGCAGGGACCACGTGTGTTTCTTCTGATTGGAAAGTCTCCCCTGCTCCCCACTCTGCCTGTTCCCCTCCAGACTGCAAGCTTCCTGAGGCCAGACCCGTGACTGCCCCTCCTGAATCAAGAACGAGCAGCAAGCACAGCCCCAGGCAGAGAGTAGGTGCCTGGTAAATCTCTGTTGAATGAACGAATGACTGTGCCAGTCAATATCAAAATTCTTCATGTCTGTGCAAGGACAGAAAGGAGAGGCTGAATATATTTTGAAAAGAAAAAAGGCCATATTTTTGTTAGATCATTCAGATTGATATTGGACCTTGAGTATTCAATTCAGGCCAGTATTTACCTTTATACTTATAACAATGGCTCTGTCTGTGAAATAGAGTAAATCATATTTTAAGTGGATGCTAAGTCAGCTCCATTTTATCTTCTTTACCAAAATTGCCACGGTTCCTGTAAAACTCCTGTAAAGAGCGACCCCTCTATCTCTAATAAAGTGCTAAATCTGTCCATTTCTGAAGGACCAGGACCTATAACACCTCTATTTAAATAAACTAAGTGCCTTGTTGGTGCTGGTTGTTGAAAAGGCTAAAATCAAATGGACTTAAAGTGGCCCCATCATGTAAGCTTACAATTTTATTACAGTTTTAAAAGAGAACAGACAATGTATTTGTAGGAGCATTCCTATAATACTTTCTAATAAGTTATATAATCTTACGTTTTCTTTTGTTTAACAGGAATGAAGTGTTTTCTGGGAGCTGAGCCCCTGTTGCACCCCCTTCCCGATTCCCTCTGAATTTTGCATGATGTCTTATTTGCTAATTATCTCTACTTTGCAGTTTAGCCTTTCACTCCATGCTCATATAGTCCTTACTTTTATTTCGTGGATGTGATTGATCTCAGCTGTCCTGTGAGCTTCCTGTAAACAGCAGTGGGGGCTTTTTCTCTCCTGCATCCTCAGGGTAACAGTGAGGGTGGGCTGAGTCCTCGATCAGTCACCAGACGTCCACTGTCTCGGGGGCATTATTTCCTGCTCCGCCTGTGTCCAGTGTGGCCAGCAGGGGTTCTGGTTGCGCGTTTTTCTCAGGGGTCTGGGCTAACGGGAGGCTTCACCCTGATGCCCGCTTCCCTGATGAAAACGCAGTGGAAGGAAACATGACACACCACGCTGTTGGCTTGTACAGCTTCTGCCAGGATGTGACGCATGTCATTGGCTCAAGCAAGTCACATGGCCATGCCTGATTTCAGGTGGGTGGGCGAGAGACCCTCCTGTGCACCTGGCAAGAGGAGTTGGGGACATGCTTCGAGCTTGCTGCCTGCAGAGCCTGCCCAGTGCCGGGGTCCTGGTGGGAGCTCCAGCATTCGCACTTGACTGAAGTGTGGAAACACCTGGAGGGATAGATGCGGCCCAAGGCGAAGGAGAAGGCAGCTGGTAGTTGAAAATGAAGAAAGTGTTGCTACAGTGTATTTGCACTCTCCTGGTTTCAACTTCCCTTCTAAAATCTGGAAATAGGGAAAGCTCTAGAGAGTACTTCAAGTTGGAGGACCCGTGTGAACACCTGCCCTTATGCAGGAAATAGCTGTGTGCTGACTAGTGACCTGCTCTTCACCCTGATACTGCCGATGATTTGAGTGACTGCAGATGTTGACCTGCAAAAAACATCTGTGGACAGCATGAACCCATGAGGGGAGCGAGTGATTTGAGTGGTGGAATTGTGATCCGATGCTAGAATTATGTGCTGGGGTAATGGGTTCACGCTAAGGGATCAGTGTGTGATGTTTGGCAGAGCTGTGAACAACAGCATTGTGAAAAATCTCTGAGACTTTCTGTTGACACAACTCGTACTGTTACTCAATAGTGGAATGTGCTGGCCAAATGAGCTAATGGAATGTCAGTTTGTCCACATGGGAGCACGACGCCCAGGACTGGGGAGGGGCTCAGGGACTCTGCTCAGGAGTGTTTGGAAGCTTGAGCTCAGTTTGGGGCGTCACCATTTGAGGGACCTCGACAGATGAGCTTGCCCAGAGGATAGTCATGGGGTTGCCAATGAACAAGAACAACCAAGGAGCAGATGAAAGAGCTGGGTTGGTTTACCCTCGAGAGGAGAGAGACTGGAGTGGGGCAGTGAGGGATAGAGAGGGCAGGTCTTCAGACAATCAGAGGGCCGCCAAGTAGAAGAGGGGATTAACTTTATTTGCTTCAGAAGATAGAATAAAGTTGGGTTATAGGGACACTGATTTTGACTCATGGTCAGGAATAGAAGCCTTTGAAAGTCAGGTCTCTTGTGGGTCATGTCATCAAGGGGATGTATGAATCCAAATTGTACCGTGACTAACCATCCCAGTTTGCCCAAGACTGAGGAGTTTTCTAAGACTTGGGACTTTCAGTGCTAAAATCAGAAAACTCCCAGGCAAACTGGCCCCCCTACCAAAGAGGATCGCCTTAATGTAATTGCAGGTCTCTTCCAATTTGGAGATGCTGTGATTTCTAAGATAGATGTGTTGATCTTCCCAGAAAAATTTTAGGCAAAGCAATGATTCTTATACAGCTTTTTTCCAATCCCTGCTTCATTTACTCACAGAGGAGTTTCACATGCTTTGAGCAATTGTTCCACATTTGTGCTGCTAGACTCATGCCCTGCAATTGTATCACATGATCAGGTGAACATTTCCCTGCAAGTCCAAAGTCATTCATTACATAAATGAGCATTTTAGAAACGAAGAGCTGCACCTTTCTTAAGAAACCACAGTGGATAATTTCTCGATTGTCTGAATTGCTGTTATTCTTGGGTGAAGCATTAAGGACGTGAACAACAGTACAGGAGGTTAAATAGTTCCATCATAATGAAATTTCGCTTGGATTACGCACAATGAAAGAGCTGTTTGTGTTCAACACGTCCTTGTAGGAACTGTATTCTGTTCTTTCAATCACTTATTGTATTTCTGATTCCGGAATAAATTTCTTGAGTCAAACTGCAACCTTGTAGCTTTGTTTATTCTTTGGAGTTCAGTGTTTGTGTATCAGGACCAGGACCTCTACAAAGAGGCTTTGTCGTTTTCTCCTGGCGTTCGTTCTTCCTGGTGACCTGCTACCTGCCCACCCCCACTGTTTATCTTCAATAAAACCGTAGAGAGACTTACGAGGTCGGCCAACCTTCCTAAGCCTTCCCCCTATAACTCAGTTGATGAAGCCGTGCAAATCGAGCCCTTTGAGAAGAGACGAGTGAGTGGTGAATGAGCTCTGTGTTTTTGTCTCCTTGGTGATTTACGGAGAAGAGAAGGAGTCCCTTGAAGTTTCTGGCTTTATACTCAATCCCAAGAATAGAAATCTGTGGAGGTGAGAGAAGCATGGGAAGACTCTGATGCTGCTTAAGGGAAGTGACAATTTAAAACATTCTGACTGAGGGGAAGGTAGTGGGGCCAAGCGGCTTGCTCAACCTCACTCCGCCACAGGCGCCCTCCTAGTCTGGTTTGCATCGTGCCTTCTGGGATTTTCCATGGAAATGTACCTGCCACTTCTCTTTGCCTCTCAAACAGAATCCCATCTCTGCTCTTATACCTGTGCTGTTCACTGTCCACTGCAGTTGTGGGTGACAGACGTACGGGGCTGGGAAAAATCTTGGGTTCATGATAAATAAAGCCAACACTGGTGGGTGTGGTCTTGGACGTTCTGCTCTGTAGTTGTCATCCGTGCACGAGAGGTGTACACAGCTGTCTGAGATGGGCCTCCTTGTCACAGCGCTGCGTCTGTGACTACAGAGCCTCTGAAACTCCAGTTGGGACACAATGTAAGTCGTGCAATGAAGGAGGACAGCAGGGCATCCCCCAGAAGGCCGTACAGAGAAGAGATGCACTTGTTACTGGAACCTGCGCCCCCATCCCCACAGCCTCACCCGTCCAGGTCCTCACGTACAGCGTTCGGGAATATCAAACTCCACACAGCAGTCTGTGCTTGCCTCGTGCAGCCTCTCACCTTGATTTGTGAAGGACGTCAGGACTATGAACATTTTCAGCAGACGCTGCGCTTTCGGTCCAAATCTCTGTGAACTTTTTATAAGTCAACCGAATGGTAAATATTGGAAATCCATTTTTCAACTTCAGAAGAAGGTTCGCGAAAGGTGAACAGCCTGTGTGTTCATCAACGACAGTTAGCTGTATTTTATGTTGCAGTGTCCCAGCCATGTTTGATCACTCATAGGAACGCGGCTGCCCTTGTCCAGGCTTGCGTTTGAAGTTGTCTAACGGGATAAAGGTGGATTTTTATCCCCTTCAGGTGACTGCTGACTTCTCTCTCCATCCTCACTTTTCCTGGATTTGCGTCCTTTCCTCACACTGTTCACGTTGAAGGAAGGTGATGTCTTCTCACCAACTCCCGTGATTGGGACGAAGACGACACTGACTCTAGGATGGAAACCTACTCTCAAAAGTGGACACCGGAAATGTGAGAAGTTGGGAAAGAAGATTGAGAAATAATTTGTGGAGATAAAAGAACATGAGGGAGCCTTATGAGTGTTGAGTCTGAAAACTCTTGCTGAAGGTGATGTGAATGGAGTATCTCAGTGTTGTTCACTGTGAGGGACGCTGTGGAGCCGGATGGTGGCGTCGGCTCCTGTGGTGACCCTTCGTGGCCCTGTCATGGTGGACAGCACTGCCCATCTGTCGACGCCCCACGGATGCTCGGGCTGTGCTTCTCAGATTTATTGTGACTGCACTTTTCAAAGAATGGTGTTTCACATTTGTGAAATTATTATGAAAAACTGAAGGTTACAGGTTGGGTTCATGCCACCCATCAAGAAATTCACCTTCACAAATGCCCAGGGCATCACCGAGCTGACCTCTCCACACTCCTGTTCAATCACTTTCCACACAGGCTGCCCTGTGGGGGTGACGCTCACTGCCCACAGCCCACAGGCCACCGTCCTGTCACCTTTGATCCCTCCCATGTCTGAACACTGTCACATTATAAATCCATCAAAGGGGTCTTGTTTTATTCAAACTGACATCAAAGTAAAATTCTCCACGGCCAGCCAAGCTGTTCTTTCTTTACTGCACGTGCTTTTCAAAGGCTTTATAAAATAAAATCAGGCACAGTTTACAGCTATGAATTTAGTGATGCTCACCTTTCCCACGCAACATCAGTCAGATTCCCGAAATACACAGCTAACGCCAGCTCTCCTGTCATTTCCTGTGTGAGTTTGGTCTGTCTCCCTGCATAATTCTCAAGAACTTAAAACAAGTTCATGCTCCATCTAACCTTCTCACTGAACCCAGAAAATCATTTCAGGTGGGATTTTCTCCTGTGCCCTAAAATTTCAAGTGAGATATTAGGTCCAGTGTGCGTAGCAGTCAACACAACCATGATGCTTCCGTTTAAAAAAAAATTCCTACCGACCACACAAAGATAGACCCCTCATCTCATTTGTATTTGTCATTATATACAAAGGCATTACGGACACAATAGGTTGGCTGAACCCTGCCTCTTTGGTTCAGATGGGGTGTGTGTGTGTGTGTGTTTTAACATAACAAGAAAACATAGGGTTGGGAAGAGAAATTTCTTCACCAAAGTCGTTTTGGAAGGCAATGAGCTGGTACGATCCTGCACATAAAGCCAGACTGCTGTGATGTGCTGGTTTTACACATCCTAAGATGGTCGTGTTGTAAACTGGGCTGTGGTGTGTGGGCTTCATTATCACAGTTCTGCCGTTAAGCAAAGCCATTATCCTGGTAATTCATTCTCTCTCTGTGTTTCTGGATTGCAGCTTGAACCCTGGACATACTTCTCTTCAAACCCACTGCTTTTGGGTTTACAAAAGAGTGTCTTTGGCTGTGTATTTTACGAGTCTGTTCTGTCTTTTCTTTTAACCAGGAAATATCTATAGAGCATTCTAGTTGTGAAGTCCATAATAGGCAGTGGGCAGGTGTGACCCCTGTCTTCAAGGAACTTATTTAGTGGAAGAATCTAAAACCCCTTATTTATGGTGAACCCAGTAAGCTTCCACATGAGTTCATATATGGATTAGAAGCGTGAATCAGAGATTATTAAAAAGAGGCATTTTTAACCTCCCAGTGGAATGTTGCTGCTTCCGATGATGAAGGACAAAAACGAACATTGCTGATTAATATGCCGAGGTGGTGCATATTTAGTTAGGGTTAGGTCATATGAAAAGTTAGGTTATTCGTACCCCTTGGTGTACACGTGCACACACACACACACACACACACACATTTATTTAGGTCAGTGGCTTTCAAACATATTTTATCTCCCAGTGAAGCAAAGCCCTTGGCTGAGGGGGTGGGAGGAGGGGCCTTACCCACGTACCTCTTTGTACCATCTCCCGTCTCCATGCAATAGCCCGGAGCATAGACGGAAAAGGCCTGGTTTCGGTTGTTTGATATTCAGACATTTATTTTAGGGCGTTAAGTTACTACAGCTGTAACCAATGTACACAAAGGTGATTCAGTACACACGCTTGAAAAGTCCCATTGGTTGGTTGCTGTGTCGCGTGCATAGTCTTGTTTCTAGCGTAGGTGCTGGTCCTGCCTGATCCAGGCCACACTTCTGCAGCCTCCTTGCTCCGTGCCTCCTCTGCCCCTCTGACAGTCCCTGTCTTGGGAGTGCAGCCGCGATGATGCTTTGCTCTCGGATGTCGATTAACACTCCACTGTAACCTACTCTTATCTCTTTGATATTTTCCCTTTCTCCACCCATTTTCTTAAACTTTAAAAAAATTTTTTTAACTTTCACATAGAGTCAAAAATATTTACTGTCAGAAATAGGGTTCTTCTGCCATTGCATTTGGACTGCTAGCTATTCTTCAGACGATTCATGAGAAAGCTCCGGAGAGAGCTTGGCACAATGGCCAGCACTTTATCCTAGCCAAAGCTGATTGTAAACGGGAAGTTACAGGTTGTAAAATAAGTAGCTTTAGTGGGATTTGGAAAGTGAGAGGAAACGGTGGTCCAAATTTGTAAAGAGAATGAGGTAGAATTGTTTTATTATAAATAAATGTATTTCATTGTAAAATACTCATTGTAGAAAATTTGGACTACACAAAGAAGTGGAGAAATAAAAAGAGGTATAAAAATTATATGTGGTCCTGCCGCATAAACAACTACTCTTTACGTTGTGGCAAGTCTGAGTGAAGGAGTGGAGGGCACGTGATCCAGTAAAGGTTGACCCTGGTGGAGAAGAGCGTGAGGGGTCTGTGACAGGAATTGGAGACTCTGGCCATAGACGACCAGGTAATGTGCGGCAAAGTTGGGAAGGAACTTAACATTTTGCTTTAGAAGATTCACGTACAAAAGCTGATGCAACAAAGGGCAATGGAGCCCTTAGAGAAGTGGCTGGGGCTTTAAAGGCCAGGGCGCTCGGCCAGTGCCGGAGGGAGGATGGGGACTTTGAGCAGAAGCAGCTGATTTGGAAAGAGCTTTGGGTTCCAGAACAGAAGTGTCTCCTCCGCAGAATTTATGTGGCCAGAAGTAGGGGATTCAGATAACTGTAAGACAAACAATCTTATAAAAAGGCGGATCCTGGGGTCTGGAGAGAAAAGGCAGCTAACTGTTCTCGTGACCAAAAGTATGGCCTAGAAGGTGCAAGGTGGTGAACTCGTCTGAAAAAGGAAGAAAAAGGGATCCGAGGAGGAGTGCTGTCTAAAGTAGGGCCTTCTGACCAGAAATTCAGGGAGCGAGGAGAGAACTATGGGGTGCTCAATAATTTAACACCCAAGTGGGGACACTCTTGAAGACAAAAGGGGTACTATTAACATGTAATTGTACCGGGACAACCAATGAAATCCAGGACTGTCGCAGACAAACCAGGACACGTGGTCACCTTAGACACCTGTTCTGTCATACCTCACCCAGGTACAGATGGCTTCACTATAGAGTTTTCCTATAACCAAGTGGCTGTTTGACAGTACATACCTAATTTATTTTCCTGATAAATATCTCTCTTTGTTCAGGATCCCTTCATTTTTCTCCTGAATTGTTAGAAGAAGCTGTACACTGGCTTTCCATCTCCATTCTCCAAATGGATGTCTCAGCTGTTCTCTTCCACTTAGTTGCCAGAGGGACATTTCTAAATCATTCATCGTTTCTCGTGCCTCTGCTTAAAATTTAGTGGTTCGCATGGTCCTTGAGATAAAGTCCAAACTTCTCGGCGCGGTACACCGGTTCACCCCACTTCAGCTCACCTCTGTGGAGGGTCAGAGCTCAGGAAGTATGTTAGACACTGGCGTCCCTCCTCCAGCCTCTTGTCCCGCCCATCCCTTCACCTGCGGGGGGCGACGTGTCCAGCACCCCCACGCCGTGGTCCACATGCTTGACTAGTGCTACTCTTTTCCCCCAAAATGCAGCTTAAGTTTCACTTCTTTTTAGAAACATTTCCTGATTGTTCCCAGACTCGGAGCGCTTCCTCTGTGTCCCGCCTCCACTCAAATATGTGCCAGCATATATTTTTGTTAGAATTCTGTTGAACTGATTTGTAATAATTTTCTGTCTTCCCCCACAAGAATGTGTCTCTTTGAGGGCCAGGACTCTGTCCTCTGTATTATATCATCTAGCAAAGTGACTCTTCTAAATATTTTATTTTAAGAAAAGTGAACTCGCACCTTCCTCAGTACTAATCTCTGGAGGGTCCCCTCTGCTATGGACTGAATGTGTGTGCCTCCAGAACTGCCCCCACGGTGATGGCATTTGGAGACGGGCCTTTGGCAGGTGACCAGGGTTAGACGAGGCCATAGGGTTGGTCCGCATGATGGGATCAATGCCCTTAGAAGAAGGGACACTGGAGAGCTCGCTCTCTCTCCATGAGAACAGCTCACTCCGAGGAAAGGCCGTGTGAGCACACGAGCAGAGCGCGGCTGTCTGCAAGCCAGGGAGAGTCCTCACCAGACCCCAGCCACGCAGGCACCCTGGTCTCAGACCTCGGCCTCCAGGACCGGGAGAAGTCCATTCCGTTGTTCAAGCCGCTCCGTCTGTGGTGTTTTGTTATGGGAGCCCAGCTGACTAAGACACCCTCAGAGGAAGAACTGCCTATTTATCATTTTTACTGTCTCTCAGATTTCTAGCTGTAGAAAATATTTCCTTTAGCTCCATGGTAACTCAGCTTTTAAAAACATTTGTTTTTCCTTAATTAAAAAAGTAATACATGCTCAACGCTCAAGATTTAGAACACGTACCCCACAAAGGGAAAATCACGCATAATCCAACAGGCAGTGATAATATTAATCACAGTTAATATCTTGGTGTTTGGACTTCCCATACTGTATACAACATAATATACATATATTGTATATTATGTACGTATACGCACATGTATATATTCCACAAGAATGAAATCATTCTGTATCCGCGACTTAGGAGCTTTTGACACATGGTGCACATCTTCCTATGACACTGATTATTTTTTATTTTGGCTACACCATTTTCCATCAGACGGATACGTAACTCAACCTTAGAAACAACTCTTGTTATAATTAACTAAGATTCTATTGGCTTGCCAGTTCCCTCAATCCAATGGTTTGTTTATTCCCACAAAGGTTACTTAGTTTCCTATGGTTCAGATATGCCAATTTCTAGCAAGAGTATTATGGTGAATCTTAAAATTCATCTATTCACTCATTGATTAATGAATATTTATTAAGTATCTACTGTGTAGTAGGTACTGTGTTTGTATTTCGGAAGAGAAATTCAGCAATATGTAGCAAGAATCCTAAAAATATGCGTGAACCTTGTTCCAGTTATTGTACTTTCAGAAATTTACCGTGAGGAAATCATCACAGCTGCACAGACAGATCCATGTTCACTGCAGCACAGAGATCAATGGACATAGATTTCCACCAGTGGAGAAATAGTTGTGGCCCGTTCGTATGATGGAATATTTTTCATCCATTAAAAATACTACTTTCAAGGGGCTGGCCCCGTGGCCGAGCGGTTAAGTTCGCGCGCTCCGCTGCAGGCGGCCCAGTGTTTCGTTGGTTCGAATCCTGGGCGCGGACATGACACTGCTCATCAAACCACGCTGAGGCAGCGTCCCACATGCCACAACTAGAAGGACCCACATCGAAGAATATACAACTATGTACCGGGGGGGCTTTGGGGAGAAAAAGGAAAAAATAAAAAATCTTTAAAAAAAAAATACTACTTTCAAAGAGTATTTAAGGATGTGAGAATTGCTTAGAATAGAATGCTAAGTTAAAAAGAAGTCATAAAATTATGTGTACAATATGTGATCCCAGTTTCGTACAAACCAAAACAACCAAACAAAAGTCTATTCACAGAAAATAAAACAAAATACCAGAATAGTGATAGTGTTTTCTCTCATTCCTTGATGCCTGATAATTTTTGTTTTTCCCATACCCTTCTGTTTATTTTCCAGAGTACCTATGGAAAACATGTATTACTTTTGTAATTAAAAAGGTTTTAAGCAATTAAAAATCATTCAGTGTAGTTTGTCTATTTCAGAGAAATAGAGCACCTTTAATTGGAATCATTGCTATATCTTGGTGAAATGAAATGCTTCAAAAGCCGATTGAGGACTCACCTTTATGGGGATGTCAAAGTGTTTTTGATGAAGGGAGACACACCAAGGAACCAGGACAGGCATCACCAATGTACCGACACACCTGTGTTCAAGACCCAGCCTACAGACCGCAGTCCTGGGCAGTTTTCTCTGCACCCTGTCCCGGCACCACCAACTAAGTCCAGTCTATCCGCTGATCACATGGCATTGCGATGATGGGTCTCTTCTCCCTCAGGGCCTAGCATGGTGCCTGGTCTATAGCGCTTAGTAAAATGCTGAATACATGGATGCAGAAATGAACGACACATCAAATGCCGGTGTTGCTCAGTGACCCTCTGAAACCCTGATATCTGAGCAAACTGAAGCCAGTATGTTGGGCTTGATGGAGTGATGTCAGCTTTGCTCAGGAGAGAAGTGACTCAAGTTGGGACGTGGGATGCACCGTGACAGCACAACCTCAGTGAGCGCTTTTCACTCGTTCTTCTTGCCCTTGCTCTCCCTGGCTCTGGCGTTACCCAGATGAGCCTTCACGTTTCTGAAAGGAGAACTGTTGAGCAGAAAGGAGGCTGCCTGCTGTGTGGGCCAGCTCCCTGCATCAGCTGGTCCTGAGCCCTGTAGCAGAGTCCATGCCGAGTGGGCTGCGGAGGCTGCTGGGGTCCTCTGCTCTCAAAAGCCTAATAAGAGAACAGTCACTGGGGAGAGGGGCTGTTGACAAGTTTGTTTATGTGGCAGCACAAAAGCTGGGGGTCTGGGTGAGAAGTGGGGACTTGCTAACAAACAGCCAGCCTAGGAGGTCTCTGGACGTCCAGTTGTCACGTGAAGAAACTGGAGTCAATGAGTGGATGGCCGGAGCACAGAACTCTTTCTGTTAACTTCAAATTCCATTCCAATGGTGTCAGACTGATTAAAAGGACACGGGTCACATTCTGGCTCCCAGTGCCATGCCCTCAATTCCTGCTGGGATCAGTGGGAACTGTGAGTTCATAGCTGAGGGCTATCGGTTTCCTTGGATGGAGAGTGTAGGGTGTGTGTGTGTGTGTAATGGAGAGCAATCAAGAGACTGAGAAATACTGAGAACTGGCTTCTCCAAGAGAAAGGACTAAAGACATCCTGTGTGTTTGGGATGGATGCCCCTTTCTCTGCTGTTATGAATCGCTCTACTAATAGAAAGAATTAACAAGTACTCCATCTGTCATAAATCCCATTTAATATTCATGCCCAAAATAAACTGAGTTCTTGCCCTAATCTGGCTCGCTGACTATTACTTCTCAGCCCCAGGGAAAGGATCATCCCACTGGAATCTCTTCCAACTATTTGGCGAGAGGAGAGTGGGGGTGGAGAAAATGAAAAGCCTGGCTCTGCCTTCCGAGGACTTTCAAGAATGCCCCTGCCCTCTGGCGCCAAATTGCTTTGTGGCAAACGACTCATCCTGGTTTTCTGAAGCAAACACCTCCTGTCAACAGAGGCCACTGAAGGTCACCAGAATTGGCCTTCGTTTCTTGAGTGTCCCTCCACACCCAGCCAGGGCAGATCTCGCCTTCCATGTTGTTCCCGATAGGGCTGCCTTTTCTGCGTGGGATTCTGAAGGGCTCTTCTATTTCATACTCAGTTGTACAGACTCTTGCCAAGAAGCTCTTTACATTGTCCAGACACAGAACTGAATGCCTTTTCTATTTCATATTGGAGCTCTTCACGAAGGGTAGCAGAGAATTCAGTTTTAGGTTTGGCAAAAATAATCTGGCAGTAGATGTGTTATCAGTGTCATTGGGCAGTAGGGCCTATAAAACCGCGTCCTGGGTGAGTCACGCCCCCGCCTCAACATCGACCTTAGTGCCCAGAGCTCACTGTCGTAATTAGTATAATCGAAAATAAATTTTGATATTTTATAGGACAAATGCCTACGCTGTGTTCTTTTTCTTTAAAATTGTTTTAGATATTCTTATTCCTTTGCTTTTTCATATTAATTTTAGAATCACACTGTCAAATTCCATTCAAAATTATTCTACGTTTTGGTTGCATTTTTGCTTAACTTATAGGTTAATTTGGAGAGTTGTCCTCAGTAGGATCTTGAGTCCTCCTATCCCGTGATCCATCTCTCCATTTATTTGGTCTTTCACATCTTTCAGGAAAGTTTAATAATTTTCTCCATGAAAGTCTTGCACAGGTTATTCCAGCGCATAATTCAGTGCCTGGTACATAGCAGATACTCAACAGATTTTTATTGAGTAAATATATTTCTGTTGCTGTTGTGAATAGAACAAGAGTTCAACAGGTTTTGTTATGCTGATCTTTTACCTAGGAATCCTTTGGAAGCATCCTTTCAAATTCCAATGTGGTACATTTTCTTGGATTTTCTCTCTGTATAATAATATAGCCTGAAAATCTAGAAAAGGGTAGAAGTTTGTTTTTTCTTTTCAATCCTTATACATTTCATTTTCTTTATCAATTTATTTTACTAGATGTGAACTCGTATAACATGCAATAGAAATGGGGACTTGATGGGAAATCGAAAGCTCACTGTAATATGTATGCCTTTAATAGATCCACCTTATCAAATTAAGGAGTTCTCCTTCTATTCCTAATTTTCTAAGTGTTTTCTCATTCTTAAAATCATGGGTGGGAGACAGCCCTGATGGCCTAGTGGTTAAAGTTCGGTGCTCTCCACTTCGCTGGCCTGGGTTCGGTTCTCGGGCACTGGACCACACCACTCGTCTGTCAGCAGCCATGCTGTGGTGGCGACTCACAAAGAACTGGAAGGGCTTTCCACTAGAATATACAACTATGTGCTGGGGCTTTGGAGAGGAATAAAAAAAAAAGTGCAAAAAAACCCCTCATGAGTAGGTTTCAAATTTTATTAAGTGCTTTTAAGAAATAAATTACTAGATGTGCTGGTATTTATTTTTCGCATCTATGTTCATTTGTTCATTCTTTAGTATTTGCGTGTGTGATCACAGACGCAGCAGTGGGAGGGAATATAGCATAATGGTTGAGGCCGTGGGTTCTGAAGTGACACTGCTCCGGGTTTGAATCCGTGTTCTTTCACATCCTGACTCCTGACTTGGGCAAGATACTTAACTCTCTATGCTACCTCACCTCCAAACGGAGTTAGCAGTAACACTGTAACACCTGCCACATAGTTTATTATTTTTTTTTGAGATATTAAATGGAACAATCCAGTAAAGCTCTTAGAATAGTCCCGAGTGCTTTGTGAACAATCGATGGATCAACTACTATTCCTCTTCCTGTTGCCGTTAGTTCTCAGACTCTCCTTGCACATGTGGTACCAAGGTTATAACAGTACCTAAAGGGAGATTGAGGAATTTCTCTTTTATTTCACTTTCCAGTATAGCTTGTGTGAGATTTGCATTTATGTTCACAGAAGCTTTGGTAATACTCATTAATAAAAATCATCCGGCCCTGAGAATTTATAGGGATAAATTTCTTTTGCTATTAAAAAAATAGGTAATTCAAACTTCTCTCTTTCTTTTTAAGTCAATATTGACGAATTTGTCTAAAAATTGGAATTTAGTTCTCAAAATTTGAAGTCAGCATTCGCTTAAGTCATTTCTCCAGTCTTTATTTCCGCTGAAATGATTATCTCGTTTCTACTCTATTATTGTTTAATTTGTTCCGTCTCTTTTTCTTGACCAGACTTAGCAGAAAATCATCTGATTTTCATTGATTTGTCATTTCAGAAAGAACTTGGTTTTATAATTCCTTTCTCTCATTTCTTCCTTTTATCTTTATTACATCTATCCATCTGATTTCTTTGAGTTATATCTTTCCTTTTTCTCACTTCTTGAGTTAAATGCTGAGCTCATCTTATTTTTTGTGTATAGACACAGATTCAAGGCTATAATTTTTCTTTTTAATGCTGCTTTAACCACATCCTCAAGTTTTGGTGTGTTGTACTAATCATTCTATTATGAATTCTTTGTTAGTTCACAAATTATTTGGACATATGTCTTCTTGTCATGTATAAATGTTCCCATTGTTTCAAAATTATGTTTTTCTGCTGTGTTTTGGGAATTCAGGATTCTTTATTTCCTTTAGGTCAATGTTGATAATTGTAAGTACTCGAATCTTCTATGTCTTACCAACTTTTGTTCTGGGCGATTTCTCACTCTCTGGGAAGGCATAGTGAAATCTCCCTCTGTGATCTGTCCATATTTTTCTCATAAGTTTGTAGACTTTTGCTTTATATATTTGAGACCATATTGTTCAGCACAACGGAATCAGACTCATTCTAGCTTCCTAGAAAAAGTCCCTTTTCATTTGGTACATTTAATATGAACAATTCTCTTTGTCTTGTATTCTATTTTGTCTGATATTAATAAGACTCTACTAGTTTCCTTGCAGTTACTATTCACCTGCTGTATCTTTTTTCACATCCATTATAAACACCACACAGTTGGAGTTTAAAGATTCCAGTCTGAGACTATCTTAAAGCAGGATGGAGCAGGATGGAGACCTTCCCCTTTTCGAACTGAGCAGTTCTCCTGTCTCCATGGTGTTGGCGCCTACTTTTTTCCTCTATTTTGTTTCTGACTTTCTTGTTAGTTATTCATGTTGTTATTAAGCTTTGTTTGCAGTCAAGTTTATTAGATTTATTACTGTATATGTTGATATTTGCATTCATCATGTGCCTTGCATCTTACTCCTTTGTTCTGGAATAAACCTCCTTCCTAATGGGACATATTTTTAGCAGGTATTTCAGTGAGAGTCTATGAGCAGTAAATTCTCCCTGTCTTTGTCCATAAATGTTTTTATTCTGCTCTCTCTTTCTTGAATTTTGGTTTAGTGAGATAGAAGGTTCTAGGTTGGCATTGGTTTTATCACAATAGCATGAAGACACTGTTCCATTTTCCTGTGGACTGTGTTGTTGCCAATGGGAAGTTGGCTGCCAATCTGCCATTACTTTGTAGGAAATCTGTCTCTTCTGTGTTTGCTTGAAAGATTTTCTGTCATTTTTGATATTCTGCAGTTTTACTACTGTGTGTCCAGTGGTGGACTTATTTTTATCTTCTTTAGCATTTGGGCAATTTTTCCTTCTGAGGAATTATACATTCAGTTCTGAAAAAACCTTAACTATTTCTTTTCAAATGCTGCTTCACCTCCATTCCCCCTTGTCTGTCTCTCTACAGATGTATTCTGGAGCTTCACACCCTAGCCCTCATATTTCTTACCTAAGCTCACACTTCCCATCTTTTTATCTCTCTCTACTATATTCTGCATGATTTCTTTAGATTTATCTCCCATTTATCTAATATTCTCTTCAACTCTGTTTAATCCACTGTATCCCTTGAGCTTTTAATTTTAAACACTGTATTTTTCATTCCTAAAAGTTCCAGTAAAAAAGATCCGTCCTTTTTAACACTTTTTATTTATGATTTCTATTTCTTTTAAAAAATGTCTTAATCATTTGAAATAGACTAATTTTGTAGTCTGTTTCAGATACTTGGAATGACATCTGCTGGCCTTCCCTCTTGGCGGTGTATTCAATTCTCTAAGGATTGTCAGACTTTATTTTGAGCTCCTTATCAGCAGGTGTTTGTTTTTCTTTGTGGGACTTCGGTGTGCCCAGGTGGTTTAAGTGTCCCCACCAGGAATAACTAAAACACAGTCTGGGGAACGTAAAATATTTCTTGAGATGGGGTACCTGGTCTGGTTACAAAAGAGAAGATGGAGGTAGTAACAGCAGAGAGACAAGTTCCAAGTGAGAGAGGACAAAGTGGGTAGAGCAAGATGCTAGAGAAGGTGAGAAGCTGGAAGATAAGGAGCCACGTATAACTGTACAAAAAGGAAGAGGATTACCTCTTTCTTTGAAACAGGAGGGAAGGTAAAACTATGGTAAAAAATATAGAGATAGTTTGAATAAAGAACCTGAGAGAATCCTAAGAAATAACCCACCCTTTTCTGAATGACAAGAAATGAGCTTGTCTTTACAGGTCAGGCAGTCAAACAGACCTGTGTCAGCAGACTGGTGCTGTCGGGGGCGGGGTCGGCAACAGGGAGAGTTAGCAAAGAGGATTGTCCTCAAGGAGTGAGGACCCCGCCAGGGCTTAGAGAAGACGGGTGTGTGGGAGACAATCTGTATGCTCCGGAGACTGGTCCCACACTCCTTGGCAGCTCTAGAACAGGGAAGAGCAGGTCAGGGGTCACAAATGATGACTGACAATCCAGCCGCAGGAGGCAGCTGGACAGTGAGCACTAAAGGTTTTCGCAAAAGCCCCGTTTCAATAATTTCTGAGGGAGTCCAGGCTGGGGAGAGGGCAGATGGAGCCAGAGAGACACTGGTGGCTGAGGACACAGAGAAGGCTCTACGAGTGGAGGCCCAGAGGAGGCGGGACAGAGTGGGCAGGAATGAGAGAGCCGCAGCGCGCGTTGCAGGACGCTTAGACTGGGAAGAGGAACGGCTCAGCGGAGGCCTCGGCCGCGGCACGGTTCAGTGCTGGGCGCATCCCTGATTCTTGTGGAGTCACTGTTTCTTAGATACTCCTTTCTGCAGGGAAAGTTAGGTGCTCTGAGCTGCAGCGTGGGGGTCTCTCGAGTCCAATGTCTTCTTCTAAAAAGCGGCAGTAACCAGCCCCGCAGAACTATGATCAACATAAAGAAATGTGCGTATTAGGTCCTCGTCAGTTTACGGAAACTCCCATGGGTCGTGTCCAAAGTCTCCACAGCCTTTGAACCCTGCTCTGCGAGTGCGTGCCGATAACTCCTGGGCTCTGCTTCCCCACTGGGGTCTTGGTTTAGGACATGCAGCAGACAACGCAGCCACTCCTGCGAGCAGCCAGGCCGCTCCCTCCCTGTGACCGCGTTTTCCGTGAGCCAGCGGCCCTCGGGGCGCTTCTCCAGAGGGTGACGAGTGTCGGCGGCTCTGTGGCTTGGCTGTTCTCAGTGCCGGCTGTGGCGGCTGGGCTGCTGCTCTCCTTGCCACGAGAGGCGCCGGCTGGCGTGCTGCTTCACCACCCTGCCGCAGCTCTGCCAGCCGCAGTGGCATTTCTCTCCTTTTGCCTTCTTGGTCTCTGCTGTCTCTAGGAGGGAGCAAACTTTGTCTCTGAGTCATCGCTGGCTGTGACGTGGGAAGTCAGGACAGCTCTTAACCGTTTCCTGTTAATTTGTGCCCCCTCCTGTGCCCCCAGAGCTCTGAGGTGCCTTGAGGAGGAGGCTCACAGGAAGGAACTGACGTAATGGGGTTGATAGCCCGGGATGGGATGTCATGCCTCCCAGTCGGGTCTTTCTGCCCACCTCTCGGTTCCCCCAGCCCTTTCACTGGCCTTGCTTTGAGGTCTGTATACTGAGATAAATGTAGGAAATGTGATAATGGGATGGCATTAGTTCTCTAAACCGTGCTGATTTGTGACTGGCCTACTTAGAAAGATGGAGTGAAAACAAGGAAAGTTTTGATGCAGAAAGAAAAGTCAGACAGAAAAAACAAGGTCGAAACAGAGGACCCAGTGAAAGATGGAGCAGATGGGCTGTGTCAGCTCTAACGTGTCCTTGGACGGGGTTCCTCCCGGCTCTGCCCCGAGTTTCCGTTCCTGCTGACGTTTCCAAGTCGTAAGTCAAGGGGACACGGTCGAAGAGCCTCATGATTTTGTGGGAATGCGAGTGTCTGGGAACCCTCAGGTGCTGAGCGGGGCAGGATGTGAGAGCAACAGCTGGAAGGGAGGTTGGAAGGTGCCCGCTGCCTGTGGGGTCCAGGGTCTCTCCTTTTTAAAGAAACTTTGGGGTTTTGGCCTGCGAAGGGCAGCCTGATGAGTCACTGCTGCCGAGCAGGGTGGGAAATTGCTAGCTTTTGCTCTGTTAGGATCCCCAAAGTCTGTGGGAGACTGCAACCATTGTCTTTTATTTTCTCCTTTTACTTTGTTTTTTAAAAACTTCACAATTAACAAAACCATTCTGCCCCAGGAGGTTCAAATCCTTTTTCTCTCATTTGGCTACAAGAATCCTGAGCTCTGTCTAGGCACTTTTCACGCCAGGAAGCTGTGTGATGCCCAAAATCCTGCCCCAAAGGTCAGCTTGTCCCAAAATTTAGGACCAATCCCGGATCAACTGCTTCATATTTTCAGAGCCGTCATGTCCTAACTAACATTTGGCATAAACACTGATCTAAATGGCTTTCTCTCTGGAGCCCCTTAAGGACGATTCTTAATTACTTGATGCCATAGTGTTTGGGGTGTGACTATGCAGCATGCTAATCTCCAGACATCCATAACTTTATTTAACTTTTCCATTCCTATAAAGTAGGTATTATTGGTAGTATTCTCATTGTATAGAGGAATAAAATGAAGTTCAGGAGAGTTCCGTAGGGCGGCCCAAAGTGATGCAGTTGGTCAGTGGCTGAGTTGAGATTTGAACCCAGGTCTGTCCCACCCCAAAGCCGCAGCTCCTAAGCAATCTGCGGGGAACTCTCATCTGGAGTCCCTGCTCCTGTGCCCCTAAAGCCCATGGGAACTTGTGTGTGAGTTCTCTCCTGGGAAGCAGGACTGTGGTTTCTAGCAGATTTTCAAAGGGCTGTGGTCCCACAAGGCACTGAACTGTTAGATCTTGTGGCCCCGTTAGGATGCTCTTGGCTGCAAACAGAAGAAAACCCTCCTCAGCTGGCGCATCAGTTTCACGCGCAGTCACTCAGGGTTCCTGCTGTGTCTCTTCTGCGCTCCTGGCCTCGCCCTCCTCGATGTGCTGTCTTTGTCCTCACACTCCCTCATTGGTGGCAGGAGGGCCTGCAAATGCCACCAGCCCCAAAGGAGAGCACTTCTCTCCTCTCTACCCGCCAACAAAACTGGTGGGCTTCACCCAACTGGACCAACTGAGGTCATCATGTGCCCCGTCCCCACTGGTCACTGGGGTTGGGCGATGCCGTGCATGCATTGGCTGAGGGCTGAGTCCTCGCCCGTTCCTGAATCAATGCCAGTCATAAAGAGGGCGAGTTCACACCAAGTGCCTTAGGCTCTGGGGACCCATGGCTGGGGCCGGGGGAAGGGTCATTTTTACCGAAACCACGTGGCTGTTTCATAGTGGTCGGGGGTGGGGGGTGACGTGGGTGATGGGGAGACCCAGGAATACCCAGTGTGGTTAGTGCCCGTCCCCTGGTGTCTCAAAGAAGACCTGAGAACACCCTGCCTCTCTTCGTGGGAGAGGATGAAAGCAAACCCAGCCTCTAGCAGAAGGTTCCAGGTGTTTCATTGCTCTCTTTGGTTTGAGGGGTTTAACGTGTTCGTGCCCTGAGTTTCAGGCTCCGTTGGCGTATTTCCCACTTGTGTAAGACTCTGTGTCCCCGACTCCAGGGTGGGTGGGAAGAGGAAGAGCATTCGCACACGAACATGTGAAGGAAGAACAGTCTTTCTATGAGAAACCAGAGGGATGACTGCGTGCGTCTGAAAATACAATTATCCTCTTCTGTTTGCTTGATAGTGTTTTGATAGAATCTTGACAGCTCTGTTATGAAATGTTAAAATGTAATTTAGTTTAAAAAATCTTAATTATCTTAAATTACAGTCTGAAGTCATACTCCAGGCTTTGATCACAATGGGCTGCAGGTGTAGCTGATCCAGCCGCTGCGTTTGCACGAAAGAAGGAAAGAAACGGTCGGTTGGCTCTCTGGACACCCCTGGGGGCCTGTGGGGACTTCCATCCATCAGAGAGTGAAGCCCCAGCCCCTCAGCAAGGTCCAGGCTCTTCAGGGCAAGGCCTGCAGCCGCCTCCTCAGGCTCAGGGGGGCGCCTGGAGCAGGAGCAGAACGTGGGCTTCAGAGCAGGTGCTAGAGCCTCGCCTCTCCTGCTGACTTGCAGCGCAATCTGGGACTCACCCTTCTCGGTCTCTGAGCTTCAGTGTCCTCAGTTTCCCATGAAAGAGAAGAGGACCACCGACTTTCCCATCAGCCCTCTGTGCTCGCCCGCCTGTCCCCTCCTCCCTCCCTTCCTTTATTCCCTATTTTACTTCCCAGGGCCTCCCTCCCCTCCCCCATCAAGGGGACTGACATTCATCGGGGGCACAGGTGCCCGTCTTCCCCTCCGCTCTCCACCTCTGGTCCAAGAGAGAGATGTAACGCGGTGTGTGGGTAAGTGTGAGACAGCTTTGCTAGGAGAAACGTTCACTAACATTTTTCATTATCTCTTTGGCCTTCTTAGCAAATATCACTAAAAAGACATAAAAAGCTTGAATGAGTCCGAAGGAGAGAGGGCTGGTTAAGGTGAGACACACCTTTGTAGCATGCGTGCTGGAGTGGCAAACTGGTTCAAGTCCTAGCGAACTGCTGACCTGGCCAGTTACCATCTGTGCCTCAGTTTCCTCTGTGAAATGGGAGGATAACGGGACTCGCTTCATTGGGTAGTTGTGAGAAAAAAATAAGATAGTTAATATAAAATGTGCTTCGGACAGTCAATACTTATCATGAACCAGTTATTGCTCCCCCAGCAGATTAGTTCTGCCAGCTAGGAACTCTGCTGCACACTTGTCACGTTCAATGAGGGTCTTCAATTCTTTCATGACGTGAATGCTGAGCGACAGTGGAGAAAGGCTTTCTCGTCGCTTTGCCCAAGGTGGAGACCAAGCTGAGTCCCCATGGGACGTTTTCCTCAGACAGTCAGAGCATGGCTGGGGGCAGAGGGGAGAGTGCATTCTGTGCCCAACCCAATCACACTGCCACCTGCAACACCACATCAGGAGGCTGCCAGCCTCTGAAGCATCATCCCTTTTTTTTTTTTTTGAGGAAGATTAGCCCTGAGCTAACATCTGCCACCAAACCTCTTTTTGCTGAGGAAAACTGGCCCTGAGCTAACATCCGTGCCCATCTTCCTCTACTTTATATGTGGGACACCTGCCACAGCATGGCTTGCCAAGCAGTGTGTGGGTCTACACCTGGATCCAAATTGGCAAATCCCAGGCCATCAACACGGAATGTGTGAACTTAACTGCTGCACCACCGGGCCGGCCCCTGAAGCATCGTCCCTTTAACATCTTGAGAAGACGCTCATCACGGGGACTACACCCTACATCCATTTCCTTTAAATAGAGTCAATAGTGAACATTTACTAAGGACTTACTGTAGACTTGTTGAGTACTGTTACGTAGGTAATCTCATTAAACACCCACAGGAATCTTTCCTGTCATTACCCAGCCGCACAGAGGAGGAAACTAAAGCACAGGCAGTCAGGTCAACTGCCCAGGTGAGATGGTTGGGGTGGTAGAAACAGGATTCCACCAGGCCCATGTGGGATGGTTGGGATAGTGGAGACAGGATTCCACCAGGCCCCAGTTGGACGGTTAGGGTGGTGGAGATAGCTTTGGCACCTAGAAGTCTCATTCTAGACTCAGCGCTCTTCACTGCTGACCGCTGCACCCCCTCCACCCTGAGGTCTGTGCCCAGGTTCCTGATGGTGCTGAGTCCATTGAACTTGCCAGGCTGCCCACCACCGCCCCTCCCCCCCCCCCCCACCGCCCCGCTCCATTTTGGTGCTCTTCTCCTCAGTTTATTGGCTCAATCTGTAGCCCGTTGTTGATTGGTGATCGTTGTTGATTGGTGATCAAAGTTAATGCTTTGTTGGACTTTAGTGCCTGTGGAGAATCATGGTTTAAAAGAGGCCTGGCAAAGTTTAATGATTTCAGGTGTCAGAAAGATGACTCTCCGAAGGCCTGTGTGTGTTGAAGAGAATTCAGCACAAGCCAAGCAGCTCGAGGCAGTGTCCTTGCTCAGGGCCTGCGAGAGTCCAGTGTGAGGGCAGATGACAAGGGCCAGTGCACAAGCGGGAGGCCCTGCTCCCTCCCTGCCCTGAGATGAGGTGTCCTTACCCTCATTCTTCCAGGGACACTTCCCGCCCTGCAGCCTGCCCCTGCGTGAAAACCCTGCACACCTGCCAGAAAGCCAGAACCAATTTTTCAGTAAACACATTGCTCATTGCAAACCCCGCAGTGGAATTAAGCTGGAGAAGGAAGGAAAATGCGGTGGGTTCTGTCATTCTTCAGAGCATCTCAGAGTCTGTCTGCTGGTCTCAGAGGAAACACCCGTGGTGCTCTGGGCTGTCTCTTGTGTCTGGGACGCTCAGGGAAGCATTCATGGCCTCAGTCAGGGGAAATATCAAGAGATGATTTCTCCCATCGATTCCAGCCCTTCCTTGGGTAGGGGTTCTAAGTTACGCTTAGAGGATCATTTATACAGGATTCTCTCTCTTTGGAGCCTGATGCTTTAGCATCTGCTTTGGGGCAAGGGGATTTTTTAAAAAAACTTTACTTCTTTCTATTAACAGTTGTTTACCTTGCAAAGTTCCTGTGTGCAAACAGGATGGCTGTTAATACTGCCGCAAAAGTTACTGTGGAGAAGCATTTGGCCTCAGGCCTCTGTATGCAACACGCCAGGACACACACAAGTGTTGCTCAGCCAGGGCGCTGGCAGGACCCAGGGAGCCAAGACTTGCCCCTGTGACTCCGGTTTCTCTGTTTCCTTATTTTTGACGTGTGAGGCTGTAAATCTGAGACCTCACTGAGACGTCAGCCACGAGAAGCCAGATTCCGTGCAGTGCTGCACGAGTTGTATTCCAGACTTGATTCCTTTAAAATAATCGGGCGAACAAGTACTTGAGAGGCCGAGCAGGGGAAACTGTGAGCTGAAGGAGGCCTGAGACAGATTATGCGTAACTCCACTCTGATTCATAGCAGGAGTTACCACAGCCTGCAGGCCCAGGACCGCAGCTGGGCCAGCGAGAGCCCTGGTGTCCTGACCCGCTTCCTGCACGCGGGCGGGTCGAGTGGGGCCTCCAGGGGGGCGATCACTGCCGGTAAAACCATCCTTCCAGGCCAAATGGTCTTTTGGCGGAAGGTCTCTGAGATTCGTTCCAGAGCTGGACTCTGACCCAGGAGGAGGCCACCTGGACGGACGTTTCGGGGGTGGCTGCCGCGTGCGCCCTCGCCCACACACTGCGGTCGTCTCTGGGAAACGAGGTTTCCGTGGCCCAGCTTCCCAGGGCGATGACCCGTCTCCTTCCAGATGACCCAGACCAGTCACTAAAATGCACATTCCGGGCCTCGCCCCAGACGCCCGATGCAGAAACTGTCAGTGCAGCTGGGGAGTCGGCTCTTCTAGAAATAGTCCAGGTGACTGTTTGTACTTCAGTTTGGAAACCGCCGCTGAAGCCCAACAGGCAGACACTTTCCTGGGCTCTGCCTGAATCTGAGCTTTTCTCTAATTCAGGAACAGAAGGGTCTGTTACAGTCCAGAGTGGACATGGACGGGCCAGAATCTGATGCCTCGAGTGGACTTACTCAGTGGTCAGAAAAGTGGGTTGGGCGCACTGACCAGCACTTCTGTCCCAGACAAGGGCTCCACGATGTCTTGAGCTGGTCGGTTGTTGTGATGCCACCAGTGAGAGGTTCTTGCCCTCAGAGGACTTTCCCTCTGGCTGAGAAGGATGAAATACTTGTGAATCCTGGGAAGTAACTTGTAATTTGTTGACAGACGGCCTGAAGTAAAAGTTAAATGTTCGGTAAAAACGGAGGCCTGACACAGGCAGGGGGAGCTCCGTCGAGGAGCTGGGATGTGAGCTGGGCTGTGGAGAGCTGGTAGATTTGGGGCCTCAGAAAGGACCAGAAGTTACTGGCCAGGGGAACGTGATGTCTGGAGGCCCAGGGGTAGAGACGGGCCTGGGGGCTGGCGGCGCAGCGAGAAGACCAGAGTGGCTTGGATGGAGGAGTGTGCTGGAAGGTTCCAGGAGGGGCTGGTTCACAAAGGCTTTAGAACCTGGGTAGAGCAATGTAGATAAGAAAAGGGAGCTACTGAGGCTGGTGAAGGCTGCCGAGTAGAGAGGTAACACTATTTCCTGGGCCCCGTGGGGCCAGGACAGTTGCTGTTTCTGTGGGTCCCCAAAGCTGGGTGCCACTTGATGCTGGTGGGGAAAGTGATCAGAAGTCAGATGCCTTGGGGAGACTCCATTCAGAATCTGTCTTTGAGATGGACGCCTAGGGAAGGTGGGGCCACAGAGGGCAGTTCTGGGGTGGCCAGGCCCTGGCTGCCAGGGGAAAGGAGCTTCAAATCAGGCCAAGGTGGCTGGAGCCAGATATGGAGTCGAGTCGAGGTCATGGGCTGTGGAATCCACAGCGGAGAGGGCCAGGGCTTCACAGGCAGGGCGGGAGGCCAGAGCAGACACTGAGCTAGCAAATAAGGAGAGACTTGGCACAGCAGCATCTGTGGAATTAGTCTGCTAATCCATGGAGAAACGAGGCTCATGGGATGTGTTCTTTGGAAATTCCAACAAAAAGTCAGTGCCGGGCCTTAAAGGGCCATCCCCATGCATGGACACGGGTGGGCAGAGCTCCACCAGCTGTGGGTTATGGTCAGCATTGGTTTTCCTCCACGTGGCATCCCGGCAGGACCGTTCCACAGTCTGCCCAGAGCTGCATGTGAAAGGGCATTAGACTGTAGGTGTGTAGGGCCGATCTGTAGGGAGTCAGGGTGCCCCCCTTCCTGGTGAAGCGCATCCATCGGCAAATCTGCACTCAGAGGCAATCCACGTCGTAGAAGCAGAGGATGGTCAAACAACTAGGGAGATTTTAGGTCATGGCTCAGGGACAGCGAAGAGATCCTGTCTCCTGTGCCAACTCCAGTTGTTTGATGGTGGCTGCCTGGAGAGCTGGGTCTGGTCCGGGTTCTGCAGGGAAAAATGTCCTGGTGGATCAGAGATGTTCGCCGTGGGCACAGAGGAGTAGCAGCCGGTGGAGCAGGTCTGCTTGGTGCTGACCTCCTGACCTTGTGCGTGAGGAGGCTGAAGCTCACGGTGTTGAGCGTGTTACCTGAAGCCATAGAACTCGAGAGCAGCTCCGGGACTGGGCCTGACTTCTCCTGGGGATCCACAGCCTTCCCACCCTCCGACTCACCGTGGGGCTGTCACACTGACTTCACTTTCCCAGTCCCGCCCTTGGCTTCTGCTGCCTGTGCATCAGGAAGTTGGCCACAGAACCGATTTGCACAATGTTAAGCTTGTCCCACATGTGATCAGAAGTCTTGGGGGAGGATTCTAGGAAGAGGAGTTGCAGGTTGACGCAGAATTCCAAAGTGCTGGAAAATGCAGTGAGGTCGGGGGCAGGAGTTGACTGAGATGGGAGGAGGATGGATGGGGACAGCTGTGGGGGAAGCAGCAGTACCCCATCATCACTTTTACTGAACTGGAGACCAAAACTGAGCGTGGGGGTTTCGAGCTGCTCCAGGTCATGGGTGCACGTGGCAGGAGGAGAGAACCTGACGTCTAGTGAAGAACCGTGGAGGGTGGTGACGTGGGGTCTTGGGAAGCACATGCAAGGGGCTCTGCTGACATAGGGTGGGCGCCAGTCAGTGTCGGCAGGCGAGCCAGCTGTGCTTACAGCGTTTCGTCCTCACAGCCACCCTGGGGGTGGAGCGGAGCAGCCCACTTTTTACACAAGCAGGAAGTGAGTTGGGTCTCGGAGTGGTAAACTGACTCCTCCAGGTCTGCGGGTGCCTGGCCAAGGATGGATTCCCCAGCCCATCCTCTGTCCCCCGGGAGTGTGGATGCCTACTTAGGAACTGACTGTTTCAGAGAAAGAAGTGGGTTGTCTCTCTCTGCCTCTTTCCCTGCTCTGGGTGAGACGCTGTCGGCTTCTAGTCTGTGGGGCCTGATGCAACCCGATGCTGATTCCCCAGCAGAGACGGCTCTGTGTGCTGTGTCTGTGAGGCTGTGTGCGTGTGTCATTGGAAATTAATTTCAGAAGAAGAGGGTCTGTTTGGAACCTCTCGAGCTGCATCTGTCCCTTAGTGAGCCTTAGTGTTAGTGAGCCACTCTTCTCTCCACCACTGTGTTTTGCTGCAAGAATTCGTGATAAACTGTTTGAAGAAATGGGCAGCCGGCTGAGTCCAGATTGCCCTCAATTGCTTGCAGCATTTTGAGGCATAAAGTGTTGCTTTTTGGAGCTGTTCGAAGAGGCTTCCAGCACATGCCCAGGCAGAGCCCCAGGCTGGCAGAGCTCAGGCCGCTGGCGGCTCCACCAGGTACTGACAGGGCGACAGGGAGACAGGGCTCCGTCCTACTACCAGCTTCAGAAACCAAACCAGCACTTCCGGGGCCCGGCTGGAACCTCCAGCCCCTTTCCCTGCCAGGCAGGAGCAGCGCCCTCAGGGAGCATCTGCAGAGGCACTGAAAACAGGCCATCACTGCTGCTAGGGTTGGCTGCCCGCAGTGAGGCGGAGCCCAGATGGGGCTGGTGAGGTCAGCCCACCGTCTCTCCTCAGCCTCACAACTCCGCCCTGTCTGATTTAATTTAGTCTGATAGTCTTGCAGCAGCCACGCTGTGGTGGGGGAGGGCCATTAATCTCACTTAACAGACAACAAGACCAGGACACTGACCTATACCGAGTGACCCGTTCAAGGTCACACTGAAACCCTAACATTCGTTTTTGCCTTTTAGGTTTTATTCTATTTTTTCCAGTTTTATTGAGATACAACCAACGTATAACGTTGTATAGTTTAAGGTGTACAACACATTGATTTGACACGTGTATACATCGTGAAATGATGACCACCTAAGTCTAGTCAACATCCATCGCCTCACATGGTCACAATTTTTTTTCTCGTGATGAGAATTTTGAAGATCTGCTCTCTTAGCAACTTTCAAGTTTTCAGTTCAGTATTGCTAACTATAGCCGCTGTGCTGTATACACGTCCCCAGGGCTTATGATTTCATAACTGGAAGTTTGTACCTTTCGACCCTCATTCCCCATTTCTCCCCTACCCACCACCGCCCCCCTCTGGCAAGGGCCAATCTGTTTTGTTTCTTTTTCTTTTTTCTTTCTTTTTTTTGCTCTCTGTTTCTATGAGTTCAGTTTTTATTTAGATTTCCCATAAGAGCTCATATAGCATTTGTGTTTCTCTGTCTGACTTATTTCACTGACCTTCCAACATTTGAAAATATAAACCCAGCTTCTACATTTCTATAGAAATGATTATTTAAATGAATTAAAAATAATCAGATACTATTTTAATTGCACTGCTCCTTTCTGGGGAGAGAGAATTATAATGCAAGTGAAAAAAAGGAAAACCTTTTAATACTTTCCTGCTTTCTTTTTTGGAGAAGAGAGCAAAATGAAGTCAACCAAAAAAACTTAACCACATGCTGTGTCAACAGTGTCTAGTGTCTTGCTTTAAAGACTGTGCAAGTGTTACATATTTTCACTTCTAAAACACAGAATCCAAAAGTCTTTGCTATTATGATTTTTACAAATTTTACTTAAGTATTTATTAAAAAATAAGGTCATAGGGGCTGGCCCTGTGGCCGAGCGGTTAAGTTCGCGCGCTCTGCTGCAGGCGGTCCAGTGTTTCGTTGGTTCGAATCCTGGGCGCGGACACGGCACTGCTCATCAAGCCACGCTGAGGCAGCGTCCCACATGACACAACTAGAAGGACCCACAACGAAGAATATACAACTATGTACTGGGGGGCTTTGGGGAGGAAAAGGAAAAAAATAAAATCTTAAAAAAAAAATAAAAAATAAGGTCATAGTAGAAAAGTTGGAAATTGCTATAAAGGCAGAAAACAAATGCCGTCCTGAAGTAAAAATTCAGAAATAACTGTTTAGCTTGCTATACTTCCTTTCAGTCTGTTTTTCTCTGCCTAAATATGCTTCTTTGAGCAAACTTAAGATTTTGCTGTATAGTTTGGAGCCCTGGTTTTTTTCACTTCATATTGCGTCATCCTATTTCTGTAACAATAAGATTAAAACACATTATTTTTGGGGCTGCATGATATTTCATCATCCCCTCCTTGAATATTTCCTTCCCCTGGCAGCCGGGGCATCTCTTGCTTCTTCTCCTTAGAATCTTCTAGATCCCTTTTGCCGAACCTCTTCATCTCTCCGACTTCTAACAGTGGAAGGTGCCCAGAACTCAGCCCTGAGGTCTCAGGCCACATTCACTCACCAGGTGATGTCATCAAACACCATGGCTTCAAATACCACCCTCCTCTGTGACCTCCCAAATTCCATCTTCCGTGCGGGACACACATACAACTGCCGCTCTGCCATCTCCACTTAGATGACCAAGGGACATATCCCACCTATCACGGCTATGGCTAACTCAAGAGCCTGCACCCCAGGTTCCCGTCTCAGCACACGGCATCTCCATCCTTGACCGGCTCAGGCCCTGTCTGCGGCTTTCTCCCACTCTTTTCTCTCCTGTCAGGCATCCAGCCCTTGAGCATATCTGCCAGTCCTGCCTTTCAAGTACGTCCACATCAGGTAGAACTCCCCGCTCATCTCCCCTTCACTGCACCAGCCCTGGCCTGAGCCACCTTCGTCTCTCAGTTGGACGTTAGTAGTCACCGAATGGGTCTTCATCCTGACCCTCTCCTGGCCCCACGACAGTTTGCACTCAGCAGAGTCACCAGATAATGTCACGGCTCTGCTCAGAACCCTCAGAGGGATTCCACCGTCACTGCCACTAAAGCCCCAGGTACCGTCGCTGCCTCTGCCCCCACCGCTCTGCCCTTGACCACTCTGCGCCGGCCACACAGCCGTCAGCTTGCTGTCTCCTTGGAGCTTTGCTGGCGTTTCCTGAGCTGACCTTTTCTTCCGCAGGTAGCGCCTGTCTTGTCCTCCTTGCTCCATGTTTCTGTCCAATACCAGCTCGCCGGCGAGGCCCTCCGTGGGCAGTCTTTCTAAAGAGCAGTCTCTCTACCCAGGGCGCCGTCTCCACTCTCTCACTTATTCTTATTTCTCTCCATGTTGCTTTTTCTATGTAGCATATGTATTGGTTCCCTAGGGCCGCCATAAAAAAAGTACCACAGTTGGGTGGCTTGAAAGAACATAAGTTTATTCTCTCCTGGTTCTGGAGGCGAGAAGTCTGGAATCAAGGTGTCAGCAGGGTTGGTTCCGTCTGAGGTTCTGAGGGAGGGTCTGTCCCAGGCCTCTCTCTCCTAGCTTCTCGTGATGGCCGGCAATCCTGGCATTCCACCGTTTGTGGGTGCGTCCCCCCAACCTCTGCCTCCAGTCTTCACGGCTGGGTTCCCTCCTCTTCACACAAGGACACGAGACACATGGGATAAGGACCCGCCCGACTCCAGTGTGACCTCAATTTAATGTAACTACCCCCATCTGCGATCATCCTCTTTCTGATAAGCTCGCATTCTGAGTTTGGTCTTTGGCACATCCTCTTTGGGGGCAGCATACAATCTATTTTCTTGTTTATTTGATTACCACCTGCCTTTATCCACTGAAGGTAAACTATTTCAGTTCACTGACGTATCCTTCATGCCTAGACAGGACGTGGTACAGAGTAAGAACTCAATAAATACTTTTAAATGAATGAATGACTATGGAAACGCCATTTTCTAATATTTTCTCAACTCCTTGCTAATTTAAACAATGGTGAGATGAAAGCCTTTATGACTAAGTCTTCACCCCCTTCTTGGGTCGTCTCCTCGGGTAAATCCCAGAGATGAATAAAACCCAATCTACTTCCTCTTCTCCCAGCGCTGGTCTGTGCTGAATTAACAGGGAAACCTACTCATTCAGATGTTGCTTCTTTGAAGTTTGTGATCATTTGAAGGAAAGGACAACGTGTCAAATGTTTGCTAAGTAAACTAAGGGTTGTGTCAAAGTTTCAGCGAACAGTGACACCAAACCCTTGCTGTGACACACTCCCGAGTTTTCCACCTGAGTCGACCCTAAGAGCTGCCTGTTCTGCGCCTGTATCTGGGCTGCTTGAGAAAAATCACACCCACGTGGATTAGTGCCGTTACTCACTGATTTATGGACCTCCGTCTCAGCTGGGCCCTCATCACCGCCTCTAATTTTCCTCATGTCTCTCGCCAGCTCTCTCTGAGTCTCCAAAGAGCCCAGTTCAGATCTTTTCTCCTTTCTTCACATTTTGTCCCATTTCTTCCCAGTGTCTAAGTAAATTTCACCTCCTACTTCACGGAGAAAATAGAAACCACTGGACAGGGGCTTCCTCAACTTTCCGACACTGCACCTGCTAACTTCCCTCTGTCTACACTGGCATTTCTTCTCCCACCCTGTGGTGAGGTGAAAGTGTTCCTCCTCCTGGCCACAGCCAGGTCCTTCCACCTGGGCCAGACCCCCTGGCTGCCTTCTCAGGAAGCTCAGGCCTTCAACTGTGCTCCTCCTGCTGGTGTCTTTGAACATCCCCCTCTGGGTCCTTCTCAAAAGTGTCTAAATGTAACCAAATCTCTTCCGTCATAAAGCATGTTCTCTTGATCTCTGCTGACCCTCCATTGGCCACCTTGTCTCAATCCTCCCTTTATAGCCAATCGCTTGACAGTGGTGTTTGCGCTTGCTCTGAACACCTCCTCCTCTCTCAGGTACACACCAACGCATTGCAGTCTGACTTCTGACTTGACCAAGATAAAAAGCAAAAACAAAATAAAAACAAAACAGAAAACTGCATCCTTGTGCCAAAATCACCTCTGACGTTTTTGACTACTCATCTTGAAACACTTTCCCTCCCTCTGGTTTGCAGGACGTCTCCTCTTCTAAGCAATACCTTTTATTTTTTCCTGCAGATTTGTTTTCTCTCTCTCAGTCTCTCTCTCTCATTGTTGTTTTCAATCATGAGCTGGAGTTTTAGTTCCAAGTCTCAAAACATTTTTTCTTTTCTTCTCTGTGAGGATCCTTTTTCTTTGACAGCATCAGTCAGCTCAGGCCGCCATAACAAAGTACCATTGACTGGGTGGCTTAAACACCAGAAATTTATTTTCTCACAGTTCTGGAGGCTGGAAGTCCAGGATCAGGTGCCAGTATGGTTGGGTTCAGGTGAGAGCTCTCTTGCTGGTTTGCAGATGGCCGCCCTCTCTGGGTCCTCCTGTGGTAGAGAGAGAGAGAGAGAGAGAAAGCAGGCTCTCCGGTGTTTCTTCTCATAAGGGCACTAATTCCACTATGAGGGCCCCACCCTCACGACCTCATCTAAACCTAATCACCTCCCAAAGCCCCATCTCCAAATACCGTCACGTTGGGGGTTGGGGCATCAGCATGCGAATTTTGCAGAGGGCACGATTCAGTCCGTAGCTCTGACTATCCCTGAATTCACCGCATTTCCCGAGAGTCTGTCCCTGGTTCTCTCCTCTCCTCTTGCCACACACTCCACGGCTTCAGAGGATCCAGTAATTGTTCTCAACTCTCTATTTCCATGTTTTTACTAAGTTGTAAGTAATATTGATATATATGAATATGTTAGTCATTATATATAATAATATATGTATATATAATCTATATATATGAATAATAAATTCTTTCCCATTTAGGAATTGGTTTACATTTTTTCCAAGTTTTTACATAGTTTCATAACTATAGTTAACAGCTGTTAGAAAATCTTAACTTATTTCACTGATCCCCTATTAGCGGACATTTACATTGATGCTGATTTGGGGCTATTTTAAATAATACTATAACATGTCTTCAAATGTGTTTCTTTCTCTCATGTTGACTTTTCTCTTTAGGGTAAATTCTCAAGAGTCAAAGACTCTCAAAGAGTCAAAGAGATTAAATATTTTTATGGCATTTGCTGTACGTCCCTCACTTGAATCACATGAGCTGAAGAGGCTCTTCAGACATTTCTACAGACCGTTCACATACACGCCCATCTTTTAAGAAAAAGGGCCTCCTGGCATTTTGCCGTTGTTATAATCATTAACTAGTTCGTGTTCTCTTAGGGAGTAGAGCCTCCTATTACCTGGCCACCACCTTCTCGACCTGGGATGGATTCAGAAGCTGAAGGCAATGCCGTACGGGCTTGGAGTGAGGCAACCAGTCGGCCTTGGGAGGTTGGGAGAGATTGCACCATCCGTACGATACAAGGCTAAATGACCCAATCAAATCCTCTCTTTAAACAATATGTAAATATGAGATGATCGAAGAGAAGGCCAATCACTCAGCATAAGACTGTTTTGTCTGGAGCAACGGTGAGCCAGTGGCCCTGTGTGTGAAGCTGGCTGTACATGGCAGTCGGTCAACCATGGTCCCTCAGTACGTGAGCTGTTGACGGATACCTCCCCCTTTGGCTGAACCTCCCCATGGTTCTCTGCAATAAACCTTTAAGCTTGTTAATAATTTGTGCACATATGCTCCTTGTAACCCTGAAGAACTTGACTAGCAAAGCCAGCACAATGTTGCTTTACTGAAGGGGCATACCTTTGACAACCTCACCAGTGGTTATGCCTGTGAGCAACTGGGTCAGTACACCCTTACCAATTCTGGAGGTTGCCACGAAAACCTTTTTGAGGGGTTCAGTTCAACAATTGTAAAGTGGTAGCTCAGTGTTGATTTATTTGATTACTAGTTAGAAAAACTCAGTGCTTAAATGGTCCTTACTTATTGTAAACCAGGTTCACTAGGAAAGAAACTGGCCTCTGCAAAATTAGCCATTAGTGTTGTGTGCTAAATAATATTCTCCATTTACTGGGAGTTCATCTAACATGGATCTCAAATTATATAATAATGAAATTGCAGATTGACTGTAGGCACGAAAGTCCTCAGACTTACAGAATAGGGACCCATAGTGTCTACTTGAACCTGTCATTTGATTTCTTTGGCTGCCAGCTGTGTGAGCTGTGGCCACCGCATGCTTCGATGTTCCACGTGGTGTTTACCGCTGTGAGAAGACGCCAGTCATCACTCCGACGAATAGAACAGGAGCAGGACCCTGGGACCGCAGCAGGCCCAGCTGTAAGGTGAGCCCCAGGGAGTCACATCCTTGTGTCGTCCCCTGCCCTTGAGGGCTGGTGGAGCCTGTGAGTTGCTTTTCACAAACAGAATGTGGCAAAGGTGAGGGATAGTCACCCACGGCTATGTAATTGCTGTACAATGTCCACTGTAGTGGACTGGAGAGAGATTCTCCACCGGCCTTGAAAAAGTAAGCTACTACATGGCAAGGAGCCGCGGGAGCCTCTAAGGCTGGGGGCCCGCAAGACGACGGGGCTTCAGTCCCGCAACTGCAAGGAACTGAATTCTGCTAAAAATCGTGTGAATGCGGAAAAGGACCCCAAGCTCCAGAAGGGAATGCAGCTGAGCTGACACCCCGATTGCAGCCCTGAGTGACTCTGAGCAGAGGACCCAGTGAAGCTGTGTCCTGTCTCCTAGCCTACAGAAACCGAGATCATAACTGGGTGTTGTTTTAAGCCCCTAAGTTGGTAGTAATTTGTTACTCAGCCTCAGAAAATTAATATAGTCTCCTTATTAGAGTAATATGTAAGACGGTGGGTTTAAATCTCAGCTTACTAACCAAGCAGGCTTGGCAAATTGCTTACCCTCTCTGAGCCTGTTACCTAACTGTAAAAATAGTACCTATTCCAGGGTGCTGACGATTGAATGAAATAATGCGTGTGAGTCACTTAGCATGGTACCTGACAGAGTAAGTTCTCAATAAATGGACACCATTAGTTCCATAATGCTTAAAACATTTTCATTATTTCTTTTCTCCCTATATCCCAGGTTTTAAATATTTTTCTCCATCACATTAACTGAATTTATTAATAATTTATTTTCCCATATATTTCTAATTAATCACCTACAGAGAGTTTCTGATCAGCTTGAAATGTTCTTAATACAGTAATTATAACTAATATAATTTGGCTAAAAGCAAAAAATTTTGGTGTTATAGTTAATGCAATTGCCAGCAGCCTTTGAAGTACTAGGAATGAGTGGTTAACCTTGTTAACCACAGATTTGCAACCACAATGTTAGTTGATTGATGCTAAGTAGACATTGGTGACTCTGTGGCTAGTAAGCAAGGCTGCATGGCTTGCCCTTAAGTGCCCCCATATCTGCTCAGGTATTGTTGGATGGGTGAGCTTGGCCGAAAGGAAAACTGTAAGTTCAGGTGAAGAAAAAAGTGCCAAGAAAGGAAGAGAAAGGCACTGGACACAATACTAAAATGATTTAGGTACTTAAGGCCTAGAAATTAACTTAAGAGTGGCTACATTTAGGAATTGTGCAATGTCAACATTTGACTTATGGTAAAGTGAATAAATGTATTGATATTCTGCATTTATATGTAAATATTCTCATTTTATAATTTATCTGGTGCTCAGCACTAATATTTGAAGTATGATTGCTACTCTTTCATTGGTGCTTTACTTCCTCTTTGAGTATTGTCTAAAAAATTGCATTTTGTTTTATTATTAGTATCAAGGCCAACTGTACTCAGTTTTTAGCTGAACATTTTTCAAGTCTATAACAGACTTGATAGGAAATTGTATTTATTTAATAGAACTTTCTTTTAGCTAAGATTCTGATAAACAAGAAATACCTATGTTATAAGGAACTGTTCCATCTAGTCTACGAGTATATTGATTTTTTTAAATGCAGAAAGCAAAAATCAAGCTTAAGAAGTAATTTGAGGGGCTAGCCCCGTGGTGCAGCGGTGAAGTTTGCACGTTCTGCTTCCAGTGGCCCAGGGTTCACTGGTTCGGATCCCGGGTGCGGACACGGCACGGCTTGGCAAAAGCCATGCTGTGGCAGGTGTCCCACGTATAAAGTAGAGGAAGATGGGCACAGATGTTAGCTCAGGGCCAGTCTTCCTCAGCAAAAAGAGGAGGATTGGCAGTAGTTAACTCAGGACTAATCTTCCTCAAAAAAATAATTGAAAAGTTAAGATGAAATAAATCGGATTTTCCAGTTTGTACTCTGAATATACCCTGAAAAACACCAGTTCTGTAAAACAACACACACACACAACACATACAACAGACACACAGTACACACAACACCCACAAAACAAATGGCAACACATATTAGCGCATTAAGGGCTCTGAGAAGTCTTGCAACAGAGAACTGTTAACTTTGTTTAATTGTGTTTACCTGAAATTGATCTCAGAACCCTCCTCCCTCTCCCCTCAAGTACCCCTGATTCCTGAGAACTTGGTGCTTCCGAGAACACACTGTGTGAAGCACTGCTCAAGGAGACTTTCCCCAAGGGCTTAACTGTTATACAGGATACGTATGAGGTGCCCCAGATTTTATGGGTAAAAGATACACGCCACCATTAAAACAACCCACAAATGAGGAACGACACCTCCAACTGTGTAGAGAACATTGAGGATTGTGGGAGGCACTGGAAACCTCGCTCTGTCCCCTGGAGCCCAGGGCCTTTCTCTTGTGTGTGGACAAGGCCGGGTGTGGCTGCAGGCAGTCACTGCACTGCCACCCTCCACGCACGTGGGGAGAGAGGTCCTGGAGGACAGGAAGGTCCTCTTCCTGCATGTCGGGTCAGCGCCCAGGGGCGGCCGTCTCCCTGACTCCTTCCACCAGCAGGCTCTGACCAGACAGCGTGCTCTGGAGCATACGCTTCCTGCATTCCTGACCAGGGGGCTGGAGACAACTCCTTGTAAGCATGTGCCCTCTGTTTCTATCATGGAGATTGAGAGAGGAATATGCCTCAACATCTCAGAACTTACAGGAGGCGTCTGAGAGGGCTTACTCTGAAGATTAAACAGGTTGTATCTTCATCAGGAAACTTCGACACGCTGTCAGGATGCCAGACCACAGCTCCACACACGTTCCCTGAGCTTTGACTGGCAGCTGCTCGGGCGCTGGAAGCTCTGCTGCCGAAATGAGGATGAAAGGCCTGCATGGTCTAACGCATTAAGATTTCATATTTTGAACAGAACCGTGATTTTCCACAGAGTGACTTCCACTCTATTGAAAAAATCAAATATTTTGGCAGCTCCCAGACGAGACTCTTGTTGGTAACTTACCTATTTCTTAAGGTACCGAGCAATGAAAGAACTTGCTAAAAACTATTTTGACTCAACTGTTGAATGCATGCAAGGTATTCCACTGCGCGCTTTGCTGCCTCATAAGCTGGAAGTAAATGATCTTCATTCTTCCAAGACAACTCCCACTCACTGGAGGTCTTATGTATGGGCATTTGCAGACTGACCACACGCCAAAGTCAGCCTGTATTCCTTCTTAAACACATGGAACTAGGCAGGCTGGAAATGGGCAGGCAGCACCAAACTAGACCAGTTTCATGGCATTTGCAAATGTTAAAGGACAACCTCTATTCAGAAACTAGTTTCTGATAAACAACACATTTTCCCTGTCACCAATGCTGAGCTGACATCTTCACCAGCTTCTTCTAGCCTGTTTAGAACCGTGTCTTGAGTTGAAACACAGAGCCAGCACTTTGAAATGCATGTAGGGTTTAGGAAGCTGCATTGCTGGTGGGTATTCTGCCCCATCAGAAGTTCAGACACGGAGCTTCCTCAGCTCTTTCGTCTGAGATCATTTCTGGAGACTGACCATTTCTAGAGACTCAGTCTGGGATTCAGAGGGCTGCCTCTTAATTGTCAGAGGTTGGGTTGTGACGCTTAATTTTATATGTCAACCTGGCTAGGCCACGATCTCGGGTATCAGGTCAAACATTGTTCAAGAGGTTTCTGTGAAGGTATTTTTAGATGAGATTAACACAAATCAGTAGACTTTGACTAAAGCAGATGACTTTGCACGGCGTGGGTGGGCCTCACCCCATCAGCTGAAGGCCTTAATGGAAAAAGACTGGCCTCCCTTCTGGGGAAGGGAGAATTCTGCAACACTGGTTCTTCCCAGGACCCCAGCCTGTCAGCCTTTGCTGCAGGTTTTAGACTTGCCAGCCTCCATGATCATGTGAGCAAATGCCTTAAAATAAATCTCTCTCTATATATATACAAATCCTGTTGGTTCTGTTTCTTTGGAGAACCCTGACTAAACACGGGTGGAGCCTTTAATATGCCTCACGGTCAAACGCACGAGCTGCTTCGTAAAAGCCATCTGGGACAGCAGGGAAGACTTTCATCAATCTGTCTTGGTCCCCAAGTTAGGCTTTGATCTTTCCTGCACTGAAAATGCTGGTCCCGACCCTCACCCTGGCCCCTGAGGGCCAGCTGACGCTGCCTTCTGGGCTCCTTCCACGCCCGAGTCCCAGCCCTTGGGCGTGTCCCCTCCAGCTCGGTGATGTGGCGGCTCCTGACTTTGCGCAGTTTGAGAATCTGTTCAGAACTTGAACAGCAAGCATGCCTGAGTTGTAATATCATACCAAGTTAACCAATCAATAGTTAATGAATTAATGCTCAAACAGCAGGTTCTTGTGCCTGCCCTAGCCAAGTCACGAAGAGATGACCCTGTTGTATTACAGTGTCATTTTACACAATTTCGGTGCATTTCTGCCCATTGCTTTCCACCAGACGCTATCTATACTGGAGGAGGGGACCATGAAACACCGGAGCGGCGGTGTCACCTGTGTGAACACAATGTCACGTGCAGGTGACCCAGCCCTGGAGGAGGTGATATAGGCACTGCAGTCACAACGCTCCTGTCCCTGTCACGTGGGCGCGAGCCCTTCCGTCCTCACAGTGACCTCTGTGAGGCAAGGGCTGTCATCGGCCCCGTGCTGCTGATGAGCAAACTAGACTGCGCGCAGGGGCCCCACACAGCAGACACGGCCTTGCTGGGAGGCTCCCCCTGCCGGCTGAGGCCTTGAGGCTTCCCCTGCTGCTCGTCCCCCAGCACCCACAGCACAGCGCCCAAAGCCGCCGTCCAAGATCCCCAGGAGCAGAGCAGACGGCACTTTGCGCCCCACTGGAGAGCGGAGCTGTTGCGTCTTCGCTGTTGGAGCTGATTCTGTTTTCCAAGGTCGCTGTGGCTTCTAGTCCGGAGTCTGATTCGTCATGCCCTTTTTTCCTACCCCCACAAGAGACCCCTATTTTGCTGTGTCCTGTCCCCTCTCCAGTGAGTCCCAGCAAAATCCTGTGGGCTCAGCGTGCAGGGGCTGCAGCTGCCCCATCGGAGAGCACGCCGTACCCCTTCAGCTCCTCAGTGCGGCCTGTGTCACAAGACCATGGGCTGGGGCGGCTGAGGTCTCCGGTGAGCACACAGAGGTCACCCTCCTCTTGCTGACTTGCACCAGTTGGTCAGACTGTCTTCTCTCACACGTCGTTCTTGAACCAAGACCCGGCGCTGCTCATTTCATTTAAACACCGCTTTACAAACTCACTTCACGTTCTTAATGGTTCTGGTTAAATTCTTCCTTAACTTTGAGAGGACAGCCTTCTCCTGCTGTCATGACTGAGGAGAGCTCCCTACAGCTAAACCATCCCTCCTCACACTGCGGTCTAGGAAGCCTATGCACGTTACCTCGCTAAGGGTGGGTCCTTGCATCCTCTCACTCACCAGGAGTCCATCACACCAGGGGCCCATGGCACGTTCCCTCCCTGTAAGCTGAGGGTGCCTCTTCTCCTGGGTCCTTGCATCCTCTCACTCACCAGGAGTCCATCACACCAGGAGCCCATGGCATGGTAACTGTGAAGGCAGTTTAAAAAATATTACCCTCCGAAGAATGGTGGTGTTACAACCCAGTGCACTAACTCTGCGAGAATTGCAGACTGAGTCCTGCTGGGGCTGTGCAGACAGGGCTCCCACCCTCCAGAGGCAGGAGGAGGCGGGAGAGAGCTGATGGACGCGGAGCTTCGAGACCCCAGATCAGGGCCCAAGAGTCAAAAACAGAGGCAGTGGCTCCTGATGGCTGCTGACACAGACACTGGGGAAATGATGGCCAGGCTGGAACCCGGGTGCAGGAAGCGGGGTCCAGAAGTTGAGGTGCGAGGGACAGAGGTGGAGAGTGGAGGAAAGGCTGCATTTGGGTTGTCAGCACAGGCTGAGGAGACACAACATGATGTGGCCCAGAGGCATCTACGCTGACGCTCCCTCAGAGAGCAGCAGCTCTTCCAAAGGGGCAGGAAGACCCCATTCTCTGGGGATCGAAGGGTCCGTTGTACTGGAGCCCGGACGCGGGAGGTCTTCACTCCATCAGTGATGCTCCTGGTGGCACACTTATGTTCTCTTCTAGGAAGGAATTGGGATGTTCCTGGAACACTGAACAGAACTGACGACGGAGACAGGAGGCAGCGCTGAGCTGAGGCGACCTCTCTCTGAAATGCATATTTTAACGTTTCGACATTTGTTTATCTGATTGTCTCCAATCCTAACATTCCGTTTAGGAAAGGAAGGGATCTGTTTCGTGGGTCAGATGTTTTAGTTTAACCATCTCATTTGTTATTCCTCTCACAGTAGAGCAGAGTGAATTGTGCAAATGGAATAATTACATTTCCTAGTCTTTCTTAACAGCATTAGAGCAAATTCAGCGAGAACTCGTGGAAGTGCAGAGGGGAGTAGTTGTTAACGTAGCTCAGAGAGACGCCAGATGCAGTGTGGGGGAGAGGCCAGGGGGCCCCGATTAGAGGCGTGTCTAGAGAAAATGACTTTCGAGGCTTCTTTGAAGACACTACCCCAGCTCAATCCGTAAATGCAACTACAGCCTTCCCCACTCTTCCTGCAGGTTCTTCATCATCCTGTCCCCTCTGGAGAAGAGTCGTCTCTGACAGGATGAGTCCCGGTGTCCTCCAGTGTGGCCGCGATTCCCACACACAAACCCGCGAGATCAGAGGCCCACAGGAGACCTACGTTCCTTCCCTCAAAACCCCTCATCTGTTTCAGTTTCCCTGAACCATCACGCGTGTTCCTGCCTTCCCTTCATTCTGCTCAGGCTGCTGCAGGGCAGCAGGCTTTCTAGAACTTTCCTGAGACACGGCACCTCTGCACGACCTGAGTGCTGGTAACAGTGAGAGGCGTGTGGACTGGTGGGCACAGGAAGACTTTCCCTTTGTGCTTTTTGTCAGCGGGAAGCCTGGGAGCCTGGCCCCGTTTCAACCTCCAGATCTTTCTTTTTATGAAGATGATGCTGGTCACAGAGTCATCACTGGCCGCCCTGCAGGCGCTCAGAGTCGCCAGCCTCACCCACTCGCTCCCTCTGCCTTTCATTTGAAAACGACACGTAGAGGCACGTAGACTTGGCCAAGATGACTGTAAAAGAGAATTTTTGGATTTAATTAAATACCAGCTCATAGTAACACAGTTCCTTTGCACAGTGCACTGCAACAGGCACAGGACTTTCACAGGTGTCCGTCTAATGCTCGAAACCGCAGGCCTGTGTCCACGAACACCCTGTGTGAAAGAAGTGTTTTCCTCGGCTCTGTTGGGATGTGTGAGAGAAACTGCACATTTGTCCTCGACTCTTGCACATGCCGTCCCATTTTCATGATTCTCAGTGCAGACGAAATCCTCCCTTGGTCAGAGCCCTTGTACTTCTCCTCCCACAGCCCAGCGTTTACGCACGATTAGGGGTCAGGGCCACATTCCTGTCCATCTCCTAGCAGATGGCGTGTGGCTCCCTCTTTGCTTTGAACTTGCAACCAGCAAGCTCACAGCGAGAGCAGAGCGCAGTGGGTCAGCCCACAGGACACTACTTCTTCTCTTTTCTGCTGCCCTCTGAAACAGCCCCCCAAGGGGATTATTTGATGAAATGTTGGCATTTGGGAAACATATATAGACTTTGTAAAATGGTATGGACAAGCAGAGACTTTTCTGAACTCATATATGAGAGAGAAAATCAACAGCATTGATACGGGAGCTGAATCCCTAAACCTGAAGAACTCCTTCCTTTTCCCCAAAGCCTCCAATAGTGAGACGAGCTTCGTGCCAGCAGCCCCTCAGTGGATACACTGTAAGGAGCCTAGGCAAGCACAGCGAGGAGGAAATGGAGCATTTTACCAAAAAAACCCTTTATTGACTATGACACACAAACAAAAAGTATGCTCTGTGTATGTGTGTTCGTGTGCGTGCATTGTGTGTATTGTGTGCATGCATTGTGTGTGTGTATTGTGTGTGTGCATTGTGTGTATTGTGTGTGTGCATGTGCATGCATTATATTTGTGTATTGTGTATGTATTGTGCGTTTGTGTGTCTGTGTTGTGTATGTATTGTATGTGTGTGCACATGTATTTCCTAGCTCTGCCCCCTGAAAAGGCCTGGAACCATGACCACTCTGGTGCAGTGAGGTTCTCAGGGCCCAGACCGTGGTCTGGAAATAGCACTTCCCCAGAAGAGGCTGGCGACACAGCTCTTCACAGGCTTGGGGTGGGAGAGTCGGAGATGTGTCGGAACATTTTGTCACACTAGAGAGTGCGGAAGCTACAAACACCATCAGGGTCACGTCAGGAACACCCTGAAACTTGACGAGGCTTCTGTTGGCCAAAGAGGGAAAATTTGAGCTTTAAAAAGGATAATAATTGCAATTATTTGGAACCCATTCAATAAGTTTAAATCCTTGACTTCATAATGATATTTTAAATGATTGATCTGCTTCAGAGGGTGATAGGGAACCAATTATTTCCACAAAAATTGGTAGATGGGCTAGAATCATTTATTCTACTGTTCCTATATGAATGGTGTCACTGAGTAACTAGATAGGGGATGGGAGAAAGCATATCTTTATAAAAGTGCTCCAGTGGATGGATTAGTAAGTGGAAAAGAAATGACAGAACGAGAATATCACCCTTTGGATGAATTCATCTCAGCATCCAGCATCAGCAGCTGCTGTGACCACAAAAAGAGAGACAAGGCAGACATCACACGGCTCGATGAGAGAGCAAACGGGCACCCAGAACCCTGCCCAGGATCAAACCCAAGCCGGCCCAGCCTCTGCACCCAAGCTGCCCGTGTGCAGGAAACACAGAGACGGGCCGGTGACCTGCCCAGGAGTGTGCAGTCAGCAAAGTCCCCTGCCAGGAGGCGTGCCGGTCAAATTCTCAGAGAAGTTGTAAGCAAATAAAGGTGGAGGGGGGAGCCCACAGAATAAGGGACTTAAGAGACACGTCAGATTTGCAGGCAGGCGATGCTACACTGTCATGTCTGAGACGCCCACGGAGGCGATGAGCCTACAGAGAAACAAGGATGCGATTACTCTGAAAGTCAGGGTATGAAGAGGAAGGAACATGGACCAGGATGGGGCCGAGTGAGGGGCCTTGGGGTGGCTGGTGGTGTCCTGTTTCCCAGCCTGGAGGGTGGCAGCTAAGGTGTTCACCTTACACCTCTTCATTAAGCTCTGATCACTTGGTGTGGTTTTCTGAACCTGTGTTTTATTTTAAGATGGAAAAGTTGAAAGAGAAGAAGAAAATAAGAATAGCAATTTTAAAATTCACATATTATGAATGCCATAAAGGGCTTTGAGAGTCAAGAGCAGTTTGCATCAAGCAGCAGCACAATGGCACGAAGGAGAGCCTGACCTGGGAGCTGCCCCCGGGGTCCGAATCCCGGCGTGGCCTCTCACCAGCTGTGCGGCCTAGGCAAGTCAGCCTCTTTGAGTCCTGATTCCTCACCTGTAAAATGGATGTCATTATGGTCTCTACCTCACGTGTCCTCCTGGGGTTCAAACAAGGTGACACACTGAACATTTAGAACATTGCAGGCACACAGTGAGCGCTCAATGCCTGTCGGCATCCTATTTCTTCCTGTTTCTGAAAACATGCCTTTCTTTCCTAGTGGTTCTTCTCACACACTGCAGCTCTCTCTCTTTCTTAAAAATCCCTGATGGCGTGGGTGGGGGTGGGAACACGGTGCCTCTCCTGTCCTTCTGCCCTTGTTCCCCATTCTGTTTGAAGACCCTGGAGGAGCTGTCTGGCGAGGCAGGGATGGAAACATCCCAGGCGGGCAGAGTCAGAACCTTTCAGTGGTGAGAGAGGAGAGAAGGGACTTTCCTCGTCTGCCACTGGATCCCAGTGTCTAGAGCAGTGGGTGAGACCGTGTGGCTGCGGAACAGACGTTTGTTGAAAGGACGGATGAGAGAACACCGGAACACGCCTTAGAAAGTGCCCATCAAGTACTTCCTTTTTGCATGAAGAGTCTGAAGTGGTCTGTGGTTTATTTCTGCCTCCCTCCTGCCTGCTGCTTTTCCTCCCTGCTGCCCCATTTCAGTATCCACAGCTTTGTACGAGTCACTTAGTCTAAATGTGGTATCTCTTGGCAAAATGTGTATTTTGTACTTGCTCTTCCTTCTGAAGCGACACATTGCCTGTAGCCCTGTGCCTGCCAACCATCTTGCTGCTGTCCATCGGAACTCCTTCCTGCCCAGATCTGTCTGTCCTGTCCCCTCTTCCTCTGATGTCCTTCCTGTCATTGTTCCCCACCTGGCCCTCTCCCATCCTGTGGTCACAATGTGGACGAGTTCATTGCGGTAAAGCCTTTCTGGGCCAGCCTCTCATGGGGGCATTTCTCTGTCCCCTGCTTGTGAATCCTTCTGTTTTCCTTCAAGTACTTACCATGCATGCTACGTGTTGAGCACATGGAGAGTAAGGGGCCAGCACAACAGCGACAAGATGCTGCGGGAACGGAGCATGCACGTGAGCTGACTCACTGCTCTCTCTGCCGTGACTTTCACAAGGTACTGTGACTGGGGAGCTTCCAGTGTCTGGTGTTCCGTGGGTGCTCAATAAGTGCTTGGTGAACGAGTGGATAAACTAGGGGAGGGTACGAGCAGCCCCAGGCTTGGAGTTGGGGTGGGTGGTTCTACAAGACAGAGGCCCAGAATCTCACAGAGAAGGCTAAGCAAAGAGAGGCAGACTCCAGGGCAGGGGTGCTCACAACCTTAAGGAAACACAGTTTCCCTGAAAGGTCTGCCTGCAACATGGGGACCAGCCCACAGCTTTATCAGAGATGGACTGGAAGGCTCAGGAGCAGGGACTGAGGCTAAAGCCATGGACCAGGGCCTGGAGACGGCGAGCCGGACTCTGGCCCAATGGTGCCCAGTGGGCAGTCCTTGAGACGCTCACTCTGATGTACTTCTGAGGTTTCTGAGAGTGACTGACGAGTAGGTTCCAGCAGGGGTGTCGCACAGCCTGCCCCCTCGGGGTGCTTCAGGCCGGGTGTGGCCTGCACCTGCAGACACAGCATAGCTTAGGAAGGCTTCAGCTGGAGCTTTAGCTCTGTTGCTTCATAACTGTGTGACCTTGGGCAAGTTCTCGACCTCAGGACACCTGGCTTCACCGTCTAGGAAACGAAGATCAAAATACCCACCCTCTGTGGCTGTTTAGAAGATGAAATGAGATAAAGTGAAGAGCTTGTCCACTGTTGCTCACACCTGGCAGCACACAGAACAGCCCACGGGGAGTTTTAACAACCCACACAACTGGGCGACGGCTAGAGATTCCGACCCAGTAATTCTGGGGTGTGTCCCAGGCATCCGGGCTTTCCAGAGCTTACAGATGGTCAAGAAGCTCAGGCGGAGCTGAGCGACCGAGGACTGGTCTATGAAAGGCAACGAGAAAGGGCGGCTTTCCGTCCACCTCCTCCTCCACGGCCCCGCCTCACCTCCTCGCCCTGTTCACCCTGTTGGGAGGCGTGGGCGTCAGCAGATTCATTCCCGAGGCGCTCGGAGAAGCGGAGCATCAGAGACGACCGAAGGCCGGCAGTGTTCACGCTGGACGCTGATCCCAGCAAACGGCTGGAGGAACGCAGCAGGATCGAGGACTCGGGGCTAAGGCTCAGCTTTGAACGTCTTGACAGCAAATGTGGGGTGTGAGAGACGGCACTGCTGGGACTTGATTTGCGTGAAATAACTCTTACACGTGCTTTGCCAGTTTTTCTATGCTTGTAAAATGACTTTCTGCTAGAGAGCTCTAGACACTCTCAAATAAAGCACAACCGTTTTTAAATAAAGGTTGTCGAGTGGGTTAATTTACTTGAGCAGTGAAAATTTACCAAGTGCCCCCTGGGCGCAGGCCGCTGGGCTCAGGACCATGGAGACAGAATTTCACCCGACAAACGTTTATTGAGCGCTGCTCCGGGAGTGGGGCTGTATCAGTGAGAAAACAAGGAGAGACAAAAATCCCTACCCTTTCGGAGTTTACATCTAACGGGGAGAGACGGGCAGGGAAAAGTAAACAGTAAGTACATCATGATGTGTTAGAATGTGACAAAATGCTGTTTAAAATTATGAGACAGTTAAGGAGACTCACTGAGCAAGTCGTTGAAGAAGACGCAGATCTACTATGTGGGGCTCCGGGCAAGAGCATTCCAGGCAGAGGGGCCGCCAGTGCCAAGGCCCTGGGGCACAGGGCTGCATCTGAAGAACAACAAAGAGGCCGAGTGTTTTTGGTGACGTGAGAGCGAGTAACGGGGAGAGGGTGAAGAGAAACGGCCGATGACGTGGGGTCTCGTGGGACCTTCCAGGACTTGGGCTTTTACGTTGACGAGGCAGAGAGCCGCTGGGTCAGGAGCAGAGGAGCGATCGACTCGTTTTCTAACAGGATCCCTCAGGGGCAGCACTGAGAACATGGGCAGAAAGCGGGCGACAAGCGAGGAGCTGACATGGGAGAGAGGGGTTTCCGAGGGCGGAGGGAGAGCGCGTTGGGGCGGCATGGGGTGGGGCAGCCCTCCAGCTCCGCCCTGGCGCACGGAGCCTTCCGCGAGGAGCGGGAGGATGGAGATCCTGCTGCAGAGGATGTGGATCCCGAGGGCTGAGCGCGGGGTCTTGTGATCCAAGGCGGAGACGGAGCCAGGGATGCGCGGAGCCTGACGGGGCTTCTTGCGGCCCTGACACAGGGGTAAAGAGGGCGATGCAATGAGTCCTGGGGACCCGAGGCGGCCCGGGGTGGCAGAGGCCGGAGGGCAGGGGGCGGTTCCGGCCCTGGGACGTGGCTTTGGCTCGGGTTGGGACGCAGGGAGGCTGGCGAGACGTGGGATTGGTCCCGCCCCGAGATCTTCTCTTCAGCCCCGAGGATGGAAGGCAGGCCGAGGGACCTTCGGTCAATAGACGTGATGAAGACAGTGTCCCGCTCAGGATGCTCGGCCTATACGGAGAAGAGCGCCCGTGTGACCGCGGCTCAGCGCACAGACCAGCACAGACTTCAGTCCAAGGTCGCTCTGTGCGCGTTATGGACAACGGTCCGCGAGCCCGCCAGCTCGTGCGCGCTGGGCGGCTGTGACCGGCTCCGCTTTAGCCGGTTCCCGGAGCCCTGACGCCGCGCTCCTTGCCAAGAGGTCCACCGGCCAGCAGCGGCCGCCTCACCTAGACACTCGTTGGAGATACGGGACTGGCCCGGCCCGGGGCTACTGAATCAGCGTCCGCACTGAACCAGATCCCCATTCGAGCCCTGGGAATGCGCCTCATTATTAGTAGGAACAAAGCAGGTGCTTCCAGGAAGAGAAGCCAAGGGTGAGAAGGAGCCCCGGGAAGGATTACGCATTACTCATCAGCCTTAAACCCCAAGTTCAGTGCATTTTTTCGCAGCCCTGGCAGTGTATTGGACTCATGTGAACTTCATTAAAAAATAAAGTTCTAACTTGCATGACTCGAAAAACATTTCACTGTTTCTTTAGAGGGAAACCGTTCAGGACAAAGTTGATTATACAGAATAAGGAAAAAACTGCTCTGAACTTTTAACCTGAATGAGTAGTCATTAGCGTCTTAGAGAATTCCAGAATGTGGAGCAGCAATCCTCCATGCGGCTGTGTATTAGCGTCACCCTGGGAGCTCTCAGAAAAATGAAGCATACGGATGCTGTGGCCCAACCGGATACTCTGACTGATTGTGAGGCAGCAAGGGTCAAGCTCACTGGTAGAAATAAAAATGCAAGGCACATGTTTAATTTTAAGTGATCCAGCAGCCAAATTAGAAAGGTAGAAACAAGTGTAATTTATTTTAGGAATATCTCACTTAACCCAATATATCCAAAGTATTATCAGTTCAACATGTAATCAATGTAAAGAAACTAATAATGAGATACTTGATGTTCCTTTTTCTTAGTGGAGCTTTGGAACCTGGCGTGTGGTTACACCTACAGCACAGCTCAGTCCAGAGCAGCCACACTCCAAGAGCTCAGTGGACGCCTGGGCTAACGGCTGTGGTGCTGGATGGTGCAGCTTCGGGCAACAGAGGTGCGCGCTGTGAGAGACAGATTTCCACTTCTGGAAAACAAAATGACTGCCCGTTTAAAGTAGAAGAGGTGGTTCAGCAGACCATGCAGGGTAATTTCGCACTATTTCCTGCTTGCAAACAGCCTCTTAAAGATCAGTGTGGGAGTTCAACGAGGAGGGAGGATTTATAAAGTTTGCAAAATTTCTCCCAAAAAGGGAAATGTTGTCCGGGATTTAGGTGATCCAGGCAGATCCTCCCGTGATGCCATCTTAAGGCACCCCCAGGAATGCTGAGCCTTGCTCCTCTGCACCTGTGACGTTAGGACGTACTGAGCTTCTGCTGACTTTGTTCTAGGAAAAGATAAGAACGTACTTCCTTTTTCTTTCCAGGAATCAACCACTATGAAGGACAAGCATCTTTTAGGATTTTGGGATCTGCGTAGGTGGGTCAGTGCTGGGATGGGGGACATGAAAGGACCCAGTGCTGTGGTGGGTGCTCCTGGCCCAATCCTCTTTCTCAGAAGCGTCACTCACCAATCTTCTCCCAAACTGGCTGTGAGTATAACAAAGACCTTCTTCCTAGTATTAACACTAGATTGGCTTCCCAGGATCTGATCTTTACCGTGGGTTTTTCTCCTCAAGAAATTAGAGAAGCTGCTGAGCCACCGGCAGGTGTTAGGCTGTAACCAGGTCCTGTAGCTCTCTGGAGCCCCAGGCTAATGAACAGCAGGTCTTCATGATGTGTGCTGAGAACCGGGTTAACTCATTTCCCGGGGTGGCCTGCGGACAGCGTCCTCGTGCTGACGGCAGGGTGCAGAGGCACCCAGGACAGGGGGCCCCCACCCCACCTGTCCAGGTGCCTGTGCTCCTGGGGAGGCTCCTGGCCACTTTGCACCAAAACATCTTTGCTTCTCCCAAAGGGACTTCCTTCCCAAAGCTGAGGATGGTTTGAAACAAGCCAACAATGAGCGGGACAAGATTTATCCTTGGGCCATTCACCCACTCCATCCTGTGCACCCTCCCCTCACCAGACACAGCCCTTCTCTTTGGCCCAGGAGGGCACCTGCTGTCAAAAGCCTTCTCATCAAAGCGTCATGCCCTCTTCCACAAGGAGTGACTGTCTACACGAGGACGCAGGTGACACAGAGTCCTTGTTCTCCATGGCTCTTGTGAAAAGGGACTAATGCACAGCCAGAAGAACGTCAAGCACAGCTGGGCAGGGGGAGAGATGGGGAGAAAGTTGGAACGACTGGGCCCGAGATGGTACCGTGCAGGCAGAAGCACCCCCCTAGAACAGAGTGAGGGGTGAGGGTGGAGCACCCTCCAGGGGTCAAGATGGGCCGGCAGCAATGACAGGCTGCCCCTGGGCACTTGCGGCTTCTGTTGTGTGGCCAAAGTATCAGGCTTACCATCCTCAGAGAATAAGGTCATTTTACTTCTTTAAAAATGTAGAATTTAAATAATTTTACCAAAATTAGGTTTAAAGATGATTCGTATGAGTAAGTTCTTAAATCAAAGCCTGAGGAAGAACTGCTCCCTGCCTCCTACTGTCACACGGCTCTCATCACGCAGGCGACCCTGTTTACAGCCCAACGTCATGGCTGCAATCTTCTGGCTCACACCGAGGTCTTGTTTGGGAACCATGCTCTTTTATTAGGGCAGAGGGAACATTTAAAGGGGTTTTCACAGTTTCTCTGGGCCAACAGTACTCTAACTTTCTGTTTTCCTTTTCTACTGTTACATGGAAGGAAGGAGCCCCTCTCTGTGTTAAAATGTGGGGATTATTTTGTAAATTTGACTATGAAGAAGAGTTATTTACTCTTTTTAAAAAGTGATTTACTTTTTTTTTAAAAGATAAAGTAGTCTTAGCTGATATCTGCAAGGTGTTATAAGGACTTTTTGGGTCAAATTACTCTAAAGTCACCCATTAAGAGAAATCTGACACATATGAGACAAAATGTGTGTGACTTAATCTGTCTGGAACCCTACAGTGGTCCCCTTTGCTGAAAGACGAGGTATAAATGCTGTCTAATGTGGATAAGTGTAGGACACACATAGTGAGCTAAGTTGATGCTGACAGGTAAAGTGAAGACACGAAGAAATCTTAACGTTTGACTCAGGAGCTTGCACTTAATTTGGTAGGTAGTAGGGAGCTGTTGAAGGTTTTAGAGTAAAGAGAACGGTAATCTCAGGGTGGTGCTTTAGCTGCAGGAGAAATGGAGGGAGGAAGAAAGCTCAAAAGTTTGTTGGGGCAGGGCCTACAGGACCACAGCAGATCAAATGTGGAGACTAAGGAAGAAAGAGGAGTGAAAGATGACTCAGATTTTGAGCTAAGAAGGATGACAGCTGCCTGAAAGGACAGAGGCCGGAAGTTGTTGGGGGAAAATATAATTAACTTGACCTTGAACATGCAGAGTTCGAGGATCAAATGAAAAAATGGATTGAAGCACTTCCAGGAGTGTACGGCACTGTTCTCACATAATAAAATAATAATAATACCATTCGTTAAACATGGAGCAAGTATCTTATATGGACTCTCCCAGATACAGGCTGAGCCCCATCGTCATGAAAACGATCTTTAAGTCCAGGAGAAGAACCTCTGGGCAGAGGGGCCTGGGTCCTGGACTTATGTGTCAGTTGGGGCCAATGGGAGGAAGCAGTGAGAAAGTCGCACAGGACCCACAGGGAGTGAGGTGGCTGGAGGCCACTCTAGGCAGCTCGGCGGCCTGGAGACGATGACTTTGAGGAAGAAGAGCACGGACTTTCCAGTAGGATTGGCTGAGTTCAAATTCAGATTCTGCAATTGAACAAGCTGGGTTATTCTGGGCAACTTAACCTTCGGGTGCTCAGTTTCCCCGTCTGAAATTGGGGCTATGCCAAGTATCTGCTCTTAACGGTTGTTGTGAGGACTAAGTGAGATTATGCTGAAAAGCGCTAAGAACAGCGCCTGGAATACGGCAACGACTCAAAACCATTAATGATGCCAAGTGCTAATGGGGTGAAAAATGGAAATTAAGAAAAGAAACCTAATTACACGGGAGTCGGGAAGGCCTGTAGGGGGAGCTCTCATGCCCCATCATTGCTTGCATCTCAGACAGGAAGCGCAACTGCTTTATTACTGAAGGAAGATTTCTCTCCCCACCCAGCAGCAGCTCAGCCAATGAGAAATGCCACAGCTCAGCTAATGAGAAATGCCGCAGCTCAGCCAATGAGAAATGCCACAGCTCAGCCAATGAGAAACTGCAGCTCAGCCAATGAGAAATGCCACAGCTCAGCTAATGAGAAACTGCAGCTCAGCCAATGAGAAACGCTGCAGCTCAGCCAGTGAGAAATGCCACAGCTCAGCTAATGAGAAATGCTGCAGCTCAGCTAATGAGAAACTGCAGCTCAGCTAATGAGAAACTGCAGCTCAGCCAATGAGAAATGCCGCAGCTCAGCCAATGAGAAACGCCGCAGCTCAGCCAATGAGAAATGCCACAGCTCAGCCAATGAGAAATGCTGCAGCTCAGCCAATGAGAAATGCTACAGCTCAGCCAATGAGAAACTGCAGCTCAGCCAATGAGAAATGCCACAGCTCAGCTAATGAGAAACTGCAGCTCAGCCAATGAGAAACGCTGCAGCTCAGCCAGTGAGAAATGCCACAGCTCAGCTAATGAGAAATGCTGCAGCTCAGCTAATGAGAAACTGCAGCTCAGCTAATGAGAAACTGCAGCTCAGCCAATGAGAAATGCCGCAGCTCAGCCAATGAGAAACGCCGCAGCTCAGCCAATGAGAAATGCCACAGCTCAGCCAATGAGAAATGCTGCAGCTCAGCCAATGAGAAATGCTACAGCTCAGCCAATGAGAAACTGCAGCTCAGCCAATGAGAAATGCCACAGCTCAGCTAATGAGAAACTGCAGCTCAGCCAATGAGAAACGCTGCAGCTCAGCCAGTGAGAAATGCCACAGCTCAGCTAATGAGAAATGCTGCAGCTCAGCTAATGAGAAACTGCAGCTCAGCCAATGAGAAATGCCGCAGCTCAGCCAATGAGAAATGCCACAGCTCAGCTAATGAGAAACGCCACAGCTCAGCTAATGAGAAACTGCAGCTCAGCCAATGAGAAATGCCACCGCTCAGCTAATGAGAAATGCCACAGCTCAGCTAATGAGAAACTGCAGCTCAGCCAATGAGAAATGCCGCAGCTCAGCTAATGAGAAATGCCGCAGCTCAGCTAATGAGAAATGCTGTAGCTCAGCCAATGAGAAATGCCGCAGCTCAGCCAATGAGAAACGCTGCAGCTCAGCCAATGAGAAGCCGATGCTGCCCTGATCTGTTACTCTCCTCCAATGGAGCTTCCTTTAGAACAGCCCCGCCCTCTCCCCGTTTTCTCTATAAGAGCAGCTCTGTCCTGTGTTCTCTGGATTTGCCTATGGTTCTGGTAGCATGCGCCTCCTGGATTGTCGTTCTTTTGGCTATTCCTGAAAAACTCATTTTGAGATAAAATATCAGGCAGATTTGCTTTTTAAGTTGATAAAACAAGAACCATTCACAGCATTTGGCAAGGGAGGTAAGCAGTGACATCCTGGAGGAAGGTTTCACAGTGGCGGTGGGGCAAAGTCTGTCTTCAGAATGTTAATTTTAATTACAAGGTAGAGTCGTAAAAATAGCAATAGGAACAGGAACACTTCCTTCAAAGTGGCCTTCTGATGGACTTTGTTATACGTGGGGGAGTTGCACATGAAATGTCTGATTAAAAAGTAACAGTATGTAAAAGAGTAGATGTTTAAGATTTATAACACTTAGTAGTGTGTTTGCTTTCTCTCAGAAGAAAATCTGCCAAAAGGAAATAATCTAGTTGTCATGTCCATGCTGAATAGCACGTTATCACACCTAGGAACTGCTCTGGTGAACATTTAAAAACATTTTCTCCAGGCACAGCTTCTAAAACACCCTGGACTCCGCTATAATGTTCCCCACTGTAATGCTTTCCCTGAGACTTATCCCCTCAGATATAGCTCAGTGATTTAATTTTATTTTCAAACAGACAATTTTAAAAAGATCCTCCTGACTGTTTAAATCTAGTTGCTATAAATTAATATCAAATGTTGGTTTCTTTGAGTATAAACGTGAACTATTTTAATTCTCTAGACTGGCTGCATTTAGAAAATGTAAAATTAGAAAAGTCATACAATCACATGTAGAAAATACAGAAAAGTAATTACACTGCCATTCAATTCACTGTAAGCAATTTGGAAAATTTCCTTAAGACTTTTATTCATATATTTCTTTTTTATAGTTGTAAATATCCCACACATGCAATGTCGGGCCTGCTCTTTAATATAACATTATTGGTAATTTTCAGTTGTCTGCAGTCTCCACAACCATCACTTTAGTTACTGTATAACAACCGATCAAGGAGATATGCTATAACTTACCTCTTTATTCCCCTGTAGCTGGACATTAGTTTCTTGGTTTCATATTTTACTGTTACAAATAATAGTATTTAGCATATTTAAGGATGTAACTTTCTCATATTTAGTATTTTTTTCTTATTCTCAGAAGTTGAACTGAGGATCAAAGGGCACGTTCATTTATATAGCATTTGGTGCGTATACTCCCAAGTTATTCCTGAAAAGGATACACACACACCTATGTGTGTGTGTGTGTGTGTGTGTGTCTGTGTGTGTATATGTGTATACACAACTTTGTGGATAGAAGAAGACGTCCTGTTTTAGCATGCATTTCTTTGATTGCCTGCAGGTTTGAATCCTTCCCTAACTGTATCCCTCTAATTTTATTTGCTTGTTCAGCTCTTTTGCATTGGCCTCATTTCTAGGAAAGTGATTCTTTTGCTTAAAGTTAATTTAACATGAATGGTTACAATAAAGCTGCCTTGTTTATTACTTTGTGATACTCCCCTGCCAACTGACAAGCAACCACAATGGCAACGAGCTTTAACAGGGCACATAATGTTTCTACTGGAAAGGAATAAGCCGCCTGAAATACTTCCCTCCGAGAAAAGCTCAAGAGGTCTTAAAAGGAGAGAACTTTGAGAAGCAAAGTGTGATATAATATATGAGCAGCTCAAAGCACTTATAGAAAAAATGGGACAATTTGAAAGCATTTATTAAAAGTAATCAAATTTTGATAGACTGATGAAATCTAAATGCAAGATTCCTCAGCATCTCATGCTGCAGAATCAGTTTCTGTTCCTTCCATGAAAACTATACCTTCTTTCAACTGAAAATACAGAGGGATGAAACAGAGAGCCTGGGAGATGGAAGGTGAGGAGTGAGTGGGCTGTGAGTTCCAGTCTTTGCTCCCTGCCGTCTCTGACTCATCCAGTACGTTCCTCCTGCCCTGGAGTATTAGTCAGTTTGCAAGGAGTAGGAGCCAAAACCAGCGAAGGAGCAGGACAGAGGGAGAAGACTTATTGGTGGTTGGAGGAGAGCTCATGGGCTCCAAGTCGAGGATGCAGCTGGGCCTCAGGAGGAGACTCCGACGGGCTCCTCGGGAATGCCTCGCTCCTGCATCTCTGTCTCAGCTTCTCTCTCTGTACCACACTTACACTTTACCCTCAGGGCTTTCCATTGTGGATCCAAAGCTCCTGGGGAAGAAACTCACTGGCCAGGCTTCGTAGTCATGTGGGCAGGGGTTCCAGAGCACAGAGACACGGCATTTCCTGCTGCAACTATTGGGCGGTGCACCAGCGAGGGGAAGCAGTCCCGGAACAGGGGTGCCGAGCCAACCCTGGACGCTGCCCGCTGCACCTGCCGCGGCCTCTCCCTTTGGCCAGCGGATGCAGGTTGCACTGGGCGGGCACTCGGTTGGCTCCACTCACTGTCCCCAGGGCCGAGTGACGGCACTGCTGGCCATGTACATGCATGCGTGTGATATGGAACCGTCCTTCTGTGTACTTCTGCTCATATACAAACAGCGTGTTATAGGTGCCTGCTTATCTCGTGTGTGTATAGACAGAGAGACAGAACTGCTTCCCCAATTGTGTCTCTGAAAAACTTCTAGGAAGAAAAGTAATATTCTTTCATCAAATAAGTTCTAGAAGCACTGAGCCAACCAAGATGAACAATTCCTGTGTCACGTGGCTTCTCAGGGTCTTCAGTAGCTACACACCTAGGAGGGAGACAGGATGTTAGTTCCCTAAACTTACTGAAATATACGTGTGTGTGTTTAATTTGAGGAATATCTGTAAACACATTGCATATCATCTAAAATGCATTTTGAGAAATACTGGCTTGGGTTCGAAGATAAGTATGAATTTCTCTTTGGAAAAGGGAGAGAAAAAGGGGAGTTTGTGCCAAAGAGATAATTTGTTCATGTAGAGCCCACGGGAAAGGCCACTGGAGGGAATAAGCACCTTCGGAGCAGACGGGCCCAGAGGATGGTGGCCTGGTGCTCAGCCACCCATGGGCCTGTGAAGACCTCTGGCGGCCGCGGCTGTGCGTCCTCTCCTGTGGGATGCTCACTCACGATGCCTCTTTTCTGGACCACCAACTGTGTTTTTCATGGCATTTGTGAGGAGTTATGAAATTTGCTGCCTTGCAATTTGGCACCCTTTGGAACGTGTTTCTGCATGCGCCTACGATCCAAACGGCGTCCAGAAGCAGCTGTGGGCCCAGCTACGCTCTTCCATAAAATTACTGCATCATTATAATGAGTCTCTTGACCTCCTTGCTTCTCTGTTTTCTTGCTTTCCTAACCTGCATCAGATTCTTTCCTTCTGCGTCAAGGGAAGGAGCGTTTTTTTCGGAGGCTACTCTTTTAACAATAAATTAGATTTAAGAAGTGAAGGCTTTGGGGGCTGGGCTGTGGCTGAGTGGTTACAGTTCTGCATGCTCTGCTTCGGCGGCCTGGGTTTGCAGGTTTGGATCCCGGGTTTGGACCTACACCACTCGTCAGCCATGCTGTGGAGGGGACACACGTACAACGTAGAGGAGGATTGGCATGGGTGTTAGCTCAGGGACAATCTTCCTCAAGATAAAAAAAAAATTGGAGCTGTTGTTTTCCACATCCTGCGAGGCCGGCTGATACAGATACACAGAGCTTTCAGACATCCCATCACACTGTAAAGGCAGAGCAGCCCACACTCCTTACCGGCCTGCTCTGTTCTGGGTGCTGGGGCTGCAGCCGTGAACAGACGGATGAACCCGGCCTCACGGGGCTTCTGTGTGAGTTTGCGTGTATGTGTAGACTGAACACAAGTAAACAAATATGCAAGGTAACGTCAGATAGACGAGTGTTAAGAAGAAAAATAAGGCAGGGTCACGGGGTCAGGAGTCACTGGAGGTCTGTTTTGGACGGGATGGCCAGGGAAATTCTCTGTGTTTGGTGAACATCTGAGCAGAGACCTGGACTGAGTGAGGGCATCAGCCATGAAGCCAAGTAAGGGAAGAGACTTCCGGGCATCTGGAAAAGCAAGTGCAAACGTCCTGAGGTGGACATGTGCTGAGTGTGTTTCAGGAGCAACACGGAGGCCACAGTGGCAGAAGCCAGCTGACCGAGGGGGAAGGGGATGGGAGGTGGTGTGTGTGGGGCGGGGGTCAGGTCTTGAGGAGCCCTGTAGCCAAGGAGTAATTCTTCATTTTATTCTAAGTGTGATATGACATAATAACCAGGATACAAAACATCAGCAACAGCATCATTCTTTTGTTAATCTTTCTTCCCTCAATCACTGTGGCCAGAAAATTCTTCATGAAAGGAGAAGAAACGTGTGCTAGTGGAAGCACTTGGGGTCAGGGCCACAGGAAGCAGCACGACCGCAGGCGGAGAGCCGCGATGAACAGGCCCTTTCTGAAGAGGTCGGGCGTAGCTGCTGCTTTCGGGTGCAATTTGTTGCCTATAAATATCTCTGTTAATACAGCCCATTCACTTAGTGATGGGTGAGGAGAGGCACAGAGCCCATGTCGGGACTGCTGACGAGTCAGAACAGCTCTGCTCCCCCGTGCGCCTCGAGCGAGTGGAAGGCTGTCTGCGGGCGCAGAGCGGCATGCGGGCGCGAGCGGGAAGGAACACAGATCAGGCAACACTCGAGACTGCTGGTGTTCAGTACCCTCAGAGACCCACGTAAGGCTTAAGAGGTTGGGTCTGAGGAAGTAAACTGCCCTCCATCTTCCTTGTAACGCTGCTGACAGAGGGGCTTGAGCAGGTTGCTAAGGCTGAGCTCCTGGAAACGCCTTTCTAGCAGCACCTGGAAATGTGACAGGTTCCAGGGGCCAGGGCCTGATGGGGTGGCTCGCCGGTCACTGTGCACCTGGTGGCTTTACATTCTAACTCCAGCTTTGCCCCTGCCGTGCACCTGGTGGCTTTACATTCTAACTCCAGCTTTGCCCCTGAGGGACCCGGTTTGTCTGCCCGAGCCCTGTTATCCTCCATCTCCCTCACCATTTCGGGTGTTGCAGCCAGAAAGAACCCGGCTTCCAATTCTGGCTCCGCAGCTCGGTTGCCATGTGTCTTAATTAGCAAGCACCTGATCCTTCAGGCTCCTCTCTTATAAAACTAAGACAAACATACGTACTGTTGAATGAGCATGTTGAGTGCCCAGCACAGGACTGGAAAGCACTTGAGAAATGCAATAGACCCCGGGACGCGGTCGATAGGAACCCCAGCTTCCTGACTATCACCTGATGAGTGCTGGACCTTGAGGGTAGTTTTTACCTATTGTTAGTGTTCAAAAAATTGAAATTTAGCTATAAAGTGTACACAGTCCCTATTCAAGCTCCAGCTAACCCTCCCTCCACCTTCCCCGTTCCCACAGTCCCACAGTCCCGCCCAGTGGCAGAGAAGGAAAGGGACCAAGATTTATTGGGCAGCTACACGCCTGCTGCAGACGAGGGTCTTACACACATTGTCTCATTTGATCCTCACAGCATTTTAAATCAAGCATTATGACCCTCACCCAGCAGCTGAGGAAAGAAAGCTCTGAAAAACCAAGAATGGAGAATTTACGTCAACCGATAAAATGGCAGAGATGGAGTTTCAACCTGATCTGCTTGAATCCTAAACCTGAATTCCTTCCAGGACCCAGGTGGGCTACTGAGAGCACAGTGTCATTAGCAAATACTCACTGTTGCCCAAAAGAAGCCCTGAAAACAGAACATGGGGACATTCTGGTCTCGTCTCTGAATCTCACTGGATTCTGTGAATAAGTAATGTCCCAGTTCCGTTGTTGATGGTCAGGGATAAATCTGTCCTGGGCAACACTGGACAAAGATGCTTCTAGCCTGTTTCTCAAGTCATTCCCCTTTCTGGCAATCTGTTCTAGAACCTTCCAGCCCTTATAGTTGTCCTCATTCTGAGCTGCAATCCCCTTTCTGGGGCCACTGCCACTCCTCCAACAGCTTGACCCCAACATGAAGACAGATCTTCAATTCCACTGCAGGCATCTCTTCTATGGAATCAGTAGCCCCGGATCTTTTAGATTTCTCATAAGACCTATTTCCTTGGCCTTTTAATAATTTTCACAATGCTTTTTGTGGACATTTTCCAAACTTTTCACTACTTGCCTAAGTTCTGGACATTTAACTCTAACAGAGCCCCGAGAACAATGAGCCAGAGGACCCGTCCATGTCCTGCATGCACCCCTCCCACTCAGATGCCCCAGGGCTGCACCACTACTGAGTGATCGTCCTCACAGTGAAGAAATGCCAACTCTGGAAAAACAGCAAATTAGGAAGCCAGGGCTTTTAACAGTATCCAACAGAGCTACTGTTACTGCTGTGGGGATGGTCAATCCCTCGACGTGCACTTTTTAGTTCCAAGAAGGAACATAAGCATGAGTGATTTTTTTCATTAGCATCAAGAACTTACAAAGGATGTCAGACAGATGGATCAATTAAATGCATCTTGTTAGGATTCCTGGCCCAAGTCGAGTAAAACCCGTAGTTAGTCAAACATTGGGGTGGGGCCCGTAGGACGTAAGCAGATAAGCTGAGATAAAGACTTTACAGCACAAGTTGTTCTGAAGTTTTAAAAGTAGCAAGATTTGGTTTTTTATTTTAACTTTTGGGGGATTTAAAGGGAATACATGGAATGAAGAAAGAAAAAGCTTATTGCTTTTAAAATACTCTCGCACATAATCTAGCCACAGGGAAACTTGCTCACACTTTGGTGTTTGAAGGTCCAGCATTGGATTTGGTTAATCACTTCCAGAATTATCATCATTTCATTAAAAATGTTTTTCAGTTCAGTTTGGGGATTAGAAGAGCTTCAAAATTCTTGCTCGTGATGTTTCTATTGTATCTTTGATTAGTATTTTTTTTCTTTGGGAATATATTTTCCAGTTTCACAGAGTCAATGAAGAGACAAATGCTTCCATTTACAGAAATCTGTTATCTAACAAGTTGATCAAAGTAAGCAGACGGCCCTGGCTGCAGGTCCTGTCTCCCACGCTGACTAGCAGGGTGACCTTGAGAAAATGGCTACAACTCTCTGTGGCTTCAGTGTTTTGTGAAGTTAAATGTATGTGGAGTTCTTACATGGTAACAGCTCAGAAAACGTGACGTTCTGTTTGTTCAGTTAGTTTGAATTCTAATCCAGTCCTTCAGAGTATTAGTCATCTCATTATTTTAACAGTCTCGTCATTGATAAAAACATAAAATATCAGTCAAATTAACAACCCTTTTGTAAGTCTAGTTGAAATGCTCCTGCTCACAAAATTGAACTACTTCCCTGCTTTTGTTTTTCTGACTGTATCTGACCGGCCTTTATTATTTCTTCGTGAACCTCTGTTAACTTGTGGCGTTTCCCCTCTGGGTGACATTTGTGTGCTTTGTGTCTATTACACCTGGATTTTCATCTGTCACATAATCATCCCCCCGTCACATCTGTGTGCCTCCCTTCCCTGTGGTTCCAGGATAGTTTTTTCTTTTTTTTTTAAAATAAGAACTTCTATTTTCCTGATTTTATTTACCCATAATATTTTTTTCCTCACAATTTTCTTAAGCCAGCCGAAAACTTGGGAAACATTGGTATTAAGTTTCTGGCTAATAAAAAACATACAAGTGGGCAAATAACACCGATTCCCAATTTTTTTCTCCTGATGGAAACAAGAACGGTCCTACTCTATGGGAAACTGTTACTCTGGTGGCCAAGAACGAACCACGCCTCCTGGTGCTCACACCCTTGAGTGGTTCCTCCCCACATTGACTCTGGACTCGTCACGGAACTGTCTTTGGCCAGTGGGACATTAGCAAGTGTCCTGTCGGTGGAAACTTGACAAGCGCTTTCACACTGGGCTTGTTTTCTCGGAATCCTTGCTCTTGGAACCCAGCTCCTCTATTGTGAAAAAGCCCAAGCAGCCACATGGACAGGCTTGGGTAGGAGGCCTGGGGCCCTGGCCCACAGCCCAAGTGGAGATCCCAGCCGAAGGCCAGCACTGGCTCACCAGCCTCGTGAGTGGCCCATCCACCCCAGTGGAGCGGCCCCAACCGACAGCATATGGAGCAGAGACAGACTGTCCCCACTGGATCCTGGCCAAATTGCAGAGCTGTGGGCAAACAAACGGCTGCTGTCGCTGTAAGCCGCTGTTTCAGATGGTCTGCATGTGGCAACAGATACCTGAAATGGACGGTCACTCTCACTCCTGACCTTAATGCAGAATCAAGAGAAACTGGCAGCAAATGGACTCAGTGCTACGTTGATGCTCGATCAACATAAACCTCTCCCCCTAAGGCAGCCTTAGATCTTGAGAACGAGGAGGAGCCTGAGGCTCAGGGGGCATCAAACGGCACTTTTCCAGGGGAGGCAGTGGTTTCAGCCCTCCTCCTCCTCCTCCTCCCCTCCCTGCCTCCTCCTCCTCCCCCTCCTCCTCCCCCCCCGCCTCCTCCTCCCCCCCCCGCCTCCTCCCCACCCCCCCACCTTTCTCACACATGTTCATGGAGCACTGGCAGTCAAGTGGACAGACACAGCGCCTGCTCTGATGGAGCTTGTTTATCCTTCCACCATGTCAAGTCTTTACCTGGATGTCATAACCTTGGGTGGGTGGAGTCTGACCTACCTTCTCACCCCTTACACAATACTAGATTGTTGACGAATGATTGAAAGATGGCTGGTCCAGGAGAATGAACAAGTTGGTCATGAGCCCATCTTCAAAGACGATGACCGACACAGACGACAGAAGGGTCGTGATCTCACATGGGCCCCGTTCGTGCTGAACATATAATTCCTGAACCGTGTTCCTAAGGGTGGGGAGCTCTGCACCCCTTTCCTCGGTGGGTGGCATCCCTCAGCAGGCCCTACAGCCCCAGACTTCCTGTGGAGTGTTTCCTGGCACCTCCTGGAGGGCACGGCTCTCCAGAACTACTCGGATTCACGACGCCTCTCCAGACACAGCACACCCCTCGGTGTGCAAGAGGCTGGGGGGATTTTTGTGGCCAGGACAGGCCAGAGGGGCTGAGGTGGGCTCCGGTTCCTCCTCTGCTGAGCAGCTGACCAGAAGCCACACTGTGGAAATCCTGGAGAGGAAGAAAAATGTGGAAGAGAGGTTGTTCACTGTAAAACTTTCTCTACTCCAAAGCAGAGGAATTGCTGGTCATCTCATCAGACAGCTGGAGCTTCACATGTTTTGCTTTTCAACCTGTGAGGAGACCTGCAATATAGTAGGTGCAAGAATGGGCGCTGGGGCCAGGCTGCCCGGGTTCTTGGTTACACCACCTGCTGATCCTGAGACCCAGGTCAGCCTGGTGAAGGTCAGCAAACCTCAGTTGCCTCCATCTATAAAATGGAGAAAATAGCAGCACCCACCTCCTGAGTTGCTGGGGAGAGCCCAGTGCGTGGTCCACGCTCAACAAACATTACTTGTTAGTATGAGCTGTTAGTTCCTTCCTCAAGACACTTAGCGTTTTCCTCCCATTGACTAAACATATTCTGAACTCTACAAAGCAGAAAGAATCATTTTAAATAAGTATTCTACAAACTGTTTTGGATGTGTGCTGTTTTTGTTTTCTCATAAGCAAACTTCCAGTTGGAAGTTTGAAAACTTCTAGCTTCAGAAAACCTTTATTTAATCTAAAAATATATTTCAAAGTCGTACTGCATGAGTCCTCGTTTGTGAGCGTTTAATGATTGTATAGTCAGGAGTTTAAAGTCAGCGTATTCTTCAGAACTTGTTACCATACGTAAGTAAGACTCGTGAGGCAGCTTTGAGGAGTCTCTGGCTGTGCAAGTGTTTGATCACTCATCCTTTTTGGAAAAGTCCATTCACCAGGGAGCTCTGGGATCACTATTATATGGTGAATCTTCAAAGTTGTTCTGTTAGGAGCCAGCCAGGTTCACCTACATGCACTTCAGTTTATTGACAAAACTTGACAAACACCTCATCCTCCTTCCTTTTCTATGTTCCTTTCCCATTCTCTCTGTCTCCTCCCTTCCTCTATCCCTTCCTTCCTCCCTTCCTCTCTTCCTTCTTTCCTTATTTCCTCCCTTCCTTCCCTCCTTCCTTCCTTCTTTCGTTCCTTCCTCCCTCCCTTCCTCCCTTCCTCTATCCCTTCTTTCCTCCCTTCCTTCTTTCCTTATTTCCTCCCTTCCTTCCCTCCCTCCTTCCTTCTTTTTTTCCTTCCTCCCTCCCTTCCTCCCTTTCTTCCTCCTCCTCCTCATTCTTCTCTATCGTGTTAAGCCTTATGTTATTTTCCTTCTGATACACTGGGGTGTCTGGGTTTTGTGCCCAGAGAACAGGTGGCCGTGATCACCTCCTGTAATCTTTAACCTTCAGCTGTAGGATGGGGATCTGCCCCTTCCACTCTCCATTCTACCTGTGCTGTAAAGACTGGGGTGGGACTTTCTGACTGTGTTCAATCCCCCTTTTCCTTTGGTCACTGGGGCATGGGAAGCCTGCCTTACAAGCCTGTGAACATGCATAAGAGACCATGGGCTCCATAATCAGAAAACCACATTCTTGCTTTACAGCCCCTCTTCCTCACTTACTTCCAGGCCCAGTAACCACTCAGTAGGGATCTGTCTTTGAGTCCCTGATCCTGATGTTTTCCAGTCCTACCACTTCTAGGAATGGGTCCAGCTTGGGTGCCAGACAATAACAGTCAGAATTCCTAGTACTTGTTTTTACCAGAGATGACTAAATGGCACAAATCTTTCAGTTTCTTCGTAGGTCTGCTCAGAGAGTTATGTTCAAGTAGTCACGGGGGACCTGGAGCTTTCCAGCTTCCCAGACTCGACAAGTGTCCTGTTAGTAGCAGCAAGTTAAGTCCTGAGATCTGGAAAAGTGCTGGATGCTCTCAGTGAATGGGTGAGAAATGGCCAGTTGGTGGCTCTGGAAGGGGAAGAGGTTTAGTTATTTTCATGATGGTTTATATAAACATTTGACAGCAACACACCACGGCTTGTTTGATATAAGGAGTGTGGTAAGATGATGGACTTTTTTACTGTCTAATATTCTATGAATTTCCCCCAGAAAAGAACTGAGTCTTATTTTCCTGCATCCAGCCCACCACTTAGCCCAGCATCTTGGTGGCCAGTAGGTGCAGAGCAGGTGCTGACTGCCCGAGTGGACGCAGCTCTGCTCAAAGCCTCGTCTACTATCGTCTAACACATGCTGTCATCTTGTGATTGTGGCTCTTAAACTCTGACATTGGCAGGGAACGCATTGCTGGGTAAGTCTCCTGGGGTCCTTGCGGAGGGACGTGGGATCTGGCTTCCAGCCAGGCTCTCTGCTGTCCTGGGACCAGCGCGTTTCCTGGATATAGGAGAGTTTGGAGGGGAGACTCAAATGAAGGTCACTGGAGGGGTCGAGGGGACCCCCCCCCGAGTCCTGAGATCACCACACGTGCCCAGGAGCATGCTCTCCCTCCCAGTCATGGTGCCCCCTGCAGGGATGGGAATTTGGTGGAATAGAGAAAAAGAGGGTAGAAACTATGCTTACATCCCCTCTGTGACTCCGAAAGTAGCTCTGTGACTGACATCTGGGGAAAGGAAAAGCAAAGAGCTGCTTCCTCCAAGACCACCTTGAGAAAAGATGGAGCGGCCGTCGGCCCCTCCCCCTCCTTTCTCCTGCGTGTCATCCGGTCCTCTCACTGCTTGGGTGGGGATGAAGATCAGGGGGACTTCTCAAAGTTATCTAATCAGCCTCAGAGCTGGGACTAAAATCCCGCTCTTGACTCTCGGGTCCTGGCCCCCTCACCACTGTCATAACTACAGCGTATGGAGCGCTCACCATGTCTTAGCACTGAGTGGTTTCTGTGTATTTTACTTAATCCTAACAACGTTGTCATCCCCATGTTGCGGACGAGCCCGCTGACGTTTGGAGGGTCAGTAGTTTACCCAGGGATCCACAGCTGGTGCTGATGCCAAGCTCATGCCCTTATGAACCGTGCCCAGCATTCCTGCAAGGGACCTCACTGGGCCGTGGTCTCTGATTCCCAGGACTGTGGAAGGCCCTGGGCTTGCCTTTTCCCACTGTCAATAATTCATGCTCGGTGTAAGCAGCCTGTGCATTAGTTTGCTAGGGCTGCCATACAAAGTACCGTGAACCGGGCGGCTCAAATAACAGAAATTCATTATTTCATAATTCTGGAGGCTAGAAGTCTGAGATCAAGGTGTCGGCAGGGCTGCCTTCTTCTGAGCTCTCGCTCCTTGGCGCACAGACGCTGTCTCCTCCCAGTGTGTTCATGTGGTCGTCCCTCTGTGCACGTCTGCGTCCTTATTTCCACTTCTAAGGACACTAGTCATATGGGGTTAGGGTCCACGCTAATGACCTCATGTTAACTGAATTACCTCTTTAAAGACCCAGTCTCCAAACACAGTCCCATTCGGAGGTACTGAGGGCTAGGACTCCCACATATGAATTTTGGAGGATACAATTCAGCCCATAACAGCCTGTTATGTTGTTTTGCCCAGAGTATTTTCATTTTGAAGGAAGTCTCCTAGATGCAGACATGCGTGAGCCCAAAGGGACAACCTCAGGCAGGTGCTTCAAGCAGCAGACCACTGCAGTGTGCACTCTGTTTAAGGGGAGGTGGGAAGAATAAGGTTTTAGCTTCATTTCCCACACTGGCCAGTCCTGACTCCCAGTTAGCTTACACGTGTGAATTCTCAGATCACTTTAAGGGATTTGGATTATAAAAAAAACAATTCAAACTTGCCGCACCTGTCCATCAGAACCTCAACTGACATATTTCTAATGATCATCCCTTCTGGGAGAATCCATAACCAGCACAATCTAATGTGATCAACAGCCATTTTCAAATTCCAGAGGTGTCTCGGGGAATCCCAAGGCTGACCAGTGACGTGTCCTCAGAGTCATTTGCTGTCGGCTCGAGAGCTGTTTGCTGGGCTTGCAAATAACTCCTGGCCCCTTCTAAAGAGATGCCAGCTTTTCTTTCTGGGACGGCCCGTAAGTTCTGTTTATAACTCCTCGTTTGTCATAAAACCCTGACACAGAGCCTCTACTTGCGCTCTGGTTGCTTCCCGTGATGAGCGACAGGATGTGTGGACGTTACTGTCACTGGGCATTGAGCGCTGCCCCCAGGGTTGGGAGCGAGCGAGGGGATGGGGAGAGAGGCATGCAGTTCTTTCCCTGGGCGATGGGGGCCCGCACAGCGGCTCCTTGATTGGAAGGGTAGGGGCCAGGCCCCGTCCTGAGGGAGAAGCCTCCCGTGCCCCCTTCTCCGGCCGCCCTGGCTCAAGAACTGGCTGTTCAGGTCCAGCGAGTTGTGGGACGGCACGTGGTTATGGGAGGGGTCAACCGTGCCAGAAAGGCTCACACGGACATCTGTAGACTGGTGTTTCCCTTCCCGCACCCCATCCCCGACAGTCCCCAAAGCCCTGGCCCTATTTTCTCTTGAAGAACAGCTGGGTTAATGGTTATCGTCTCTGATTTAAACCAGTCCATGTGATGGCAAATGGCCCGATGAAAGCCTGACATCCCCTGGTGCCTCATCCCCGCTCCTCTGTAACTCGTGGGCAACCAGCGTCAGTCGCTCCACCTGCGGAGTCTCACTCTTCTTCCTGCTGTGGAGTCATCTCCAAGGTCCCACAGCCCTGTCTCTAACAGGAAAGGGACATGCGCAGCTGACCGCAGGGTTGACGGCCTGTGAGCCCAGCAGCCTGGCCACACTGCCCCTGAGGGACTGTTCATTCCGCCCCCAGGGGGCGGAGTGAGGGCCTCTGGGGTGTGCCGTGTGTCCCGAGCACCTCCCTGGACCAGCCTGGGCTCACGCAGGACCGGAGCCGTGGAAATAGATCAGAGCCTGAGGGAGAGAGTGGGCACAGGAGCAGGGGGTGCTCATTGGTTCTTGATCTTCAGAACACACTTGGGATGACTTGGGATCTGTAAGCAAACATTCTTGTCAGAGGGCCAAAGAGGACAAGAACCGCTCTGTACAGATTGTGCCCAAGGGCACTCATGCCCTCAGAGCCGGGATCCCAGGGCTGCCCCCACCCCAAGGAGAGGCAGATGTGGGCAGGAAGCCCGGCATTTCCTGGTTTTGTTCATGGCTTTCGGGCACCTGGGCTGACAGAGACTCCGTCAGTCCTTCCCTCCTCTCTCCCTTCCTTCCTTTTCTCCTTCTCCCTTTCAAAATCGCATTCGTTTTCTCTTTTCAAAGACATAGCAAAAATGTTTATTGTTGTTTCTGAATAAGAGAGGAAAACCACAGTGAAGAAGTTTAGTTCCTGCTTCATGGAACATCCTTCCTCCAGAAGAGTGATCTGGCCAGTACTTAACACCAGTACCCTCTGTTGGGTCACCAGTAGGTGTTAATAAACATTATTCAGAAAACCTGGGAAGATAAAGATTTTAATGTTATATATATTTCTGTGTACTTGAGAAATATATTCCATGGCCTAGAGATTTCTTGTGTATTTACGAAGCCAAAAATGTACTGCTAGTTTGTAAATAACATGAAATATTTGTTCATGGCGGTGGAAGGGATTTTTATGTGATTCATCACCATCTGGTTACAGAGCAGGAAATGAGGCGTTTGGCAAATTTGTTTGTTTCTTTTTTTCTTTGCCAGTGGATTCTTTTTTCTCTGAAGAAGTTAAGCACGTGTTCCACGGCCTGCGACCTGCGAGAGGTCTCGCACTGTTTGTCATTGTGATCTGTGGGCTGCCGTGCGTGTTGCAGGGAGCACGATGGCTGTGGACACAGCTGCCCGTGTCGGTGACTCAGGAGCGCCGTCTGCGTTGAGTGCTGCTGTGTCAGCACAGACATGTCCAGAGCCCGGGCAGCACTCAGGCTCACAGGCTGGTGACTCTACTCGTCAGGAATCTCCCCAGGCACAAGGTCCAGCCTTCCAAAATGATGCTTCAGGTGAGTCATCGGCGTTTCACACTAAGGAGTCTGTAAGCCAAGTTAGTCAGCTGGACGGAGTGACCAGTTGGACACTAACATGCCACGTGGCCAGCCCCAGGGCCTGGTGAATCCATCGGCTCCCACCTCTGATTCGCAAGTCCAATTTCTAGTTACAGTTGTGCTGGGGGCCGTTACGTATTCCTGCAGTCGAGGTGCATCGTGTGAGGAGCCAGGAGGGTTTATCCTTGGCTGGGACTGTCCTCCGTGCGCACTGTGTGAATTCTCTCCCAGAAGGGTCTGGACGGGGGTCTGGGGGCCTGGACAGAGATCTGGCCCTTGGGTGGTCAGTGAAGAGCAGAGAAGGCCCTGAGAGACGGTGTCTCATCCTCAAGAGGAGGCTGAACAGAGACCCAGGCAGGCTGCCCACTGAATTATCAGCCCCAAAGACGTGGTCAGACTCGAGGTGTAGGACATGAGGGAAGGAGAAAGGGTTTCCAGCAGAGGGAGGGGCACATGAGTCCTGGAGAGAGCACCCTCGCAGCACACTGCCCCAGGCCTTTTCGAAGGGGGCTGTGGCTCCTCCCTGCACAGACGGCAAAGGAGGTGTTGGGGTCCACAGCTTAGCTCAGATGCCTCACTCTGGCCCCACCGTGTCCCAGGCAGGTTCAGACCCAGAGCCTGGGACAAGAGCTGTGAAGGTTGCAGAAATTTTGAAATACTTGCAAAGTAGGTGTTGTGTGTGAGTAGCAATGATGATGTTGAGAAAAACAAATTTTACATAGTAGCCCTTTTTTCTTCCTTCAAGAGTTAGGGGCATAAATGTGTTGTACTTTGAAACTAGCTTTGCTTGTAAACCAGTTACATTTGATATATTTAAAACTAAGAAGTCCTGGGAGGAATTCAGAGACATTTGCCCACCATATTTTTTTCCAGGATAAAAACAGGGAATGTCCTCAGGAGAAAGTCGCTACGTTTTCACGCTTAGATATATGACAAGAATTCTAAAGGCCAGGATTTCTCTCGACTTTAACCTGATTGGCGCCTTTCATGAAACTAGTCCTTCAAAGCTCTGGGCTGTTTCCTTGTTTATCATATGGAGATGTTGGCACCTATGTTTTAATAATCGGGGCCATCCTGAGATGAGGAGGACAATCTAACCGTGCCCCCCACCCCCAGTCCCCTCGCATGCACACTGGCGGTGACATTCCTCTCAGTGTACATGGCCCTGAGGGAGAAGTCATGCTCTGTGGACAAGGCAGAACTAATTTTCTTTAGTTCTTTTCTTGGTGGTGAAATGTTCTTAGCAACTTACTCATGAATGACAGATATGCATTAATAGACAAATTTTCAAAGAACATTCTTTCATCATCTATGTGTCAAAAACACACTAATGTCACAATGTCAATTAACAGGGTCAATATTTATAAACTGAGCACACTGTATATATGTTTTTGTGTTATTAACTATCTCACTAGAGGTTCTTAGATTGTAAAACGGACACTAAAAAATCTCTCATAACCAGTCTTTAAAACAAAGAAATAAGGATAATCTAATTTATAACTTCTAGTTTCAAAAACTTGCACCCTGATATGCTAATAATCCTCTCTGAAAAGAGCAGGTAAAGGGGAGGTTGGTGATAAAGTCTCAGCCAGGGACACTGAGCCATAACCTTCCCCGCTGGTCTGCGGGTTTTTCTGACTGTAAACCATCTGGCACACTGCTGCCTAAGGGTGCCCCAGCCTAGGTCTGCTCACCCCCTGGCTCAGGAAATGTCCATGGATCCCCGGTGCCCGCAGAATAAAGCCGGGAATAAAGGCGGGATCCCCAGAACGGTCTCTCAGTGTCTCCACAGTCTGGCCCCGGCCCCATTCTCCAGTTCTGTTTCCCACACGTTGTCTTGTCCGCACCCTAACACTCACACCCTCACTCACAGCAAACTGCTCCGCGTTCCCCGCAAGCCCTTTTCCTGTGCGTCCACCACTGCCCCTGTGCCCTCATGCCCTGGAGCCCTGGCCCCCTCTGCTCTTGGAAGCCTCACCCCTCTGCCTCCCCTGAGTCAGTCAGCCGCCCCTTCTTGTGCCTTCCTCTGACCTCGTGCAGGGCGTCCCTACTCTGTCACACCCATCCATGCACCTGCATTTCCACAGTCGTCTGTGGGGCCTCTGCTCTGAGGGACGACTTGTTCATCCCTCATCCCTCGCAGGGACTTGAGAACTGTAAGTGCTCAGTGACTGTTAAGGCTACCGCCCACCTCTGTAGCAGACATGAGCCACCGAAGTCTTTCAGGACAGGCGCATGTGTGCCTCGTGAACCCTCGCTAATCTAAAGTTGAGATACCAGACTGAGTTAGAAAAATGTCCAGTCGTTAGAATATTGTTTCCAGAACTTGACTTCATTACTTCTGAGCACCCGCAGTTACCGCAGTTAAGCTGTGAAGTGTTGTTTCTCCTCAAACTAATCCTGATGAACAATCTGAAATTGTATCACGAGAGTCTAACAGTGCGCCCCCAAGTTCAGTCAGCTTATTGATGCCTAAGTGGATGCTTCCGGAGAATTCATCTACCTCAGAGCACTGTTTTCTTAGAATGTTTATTCCATTTCTATTTATACTATTGATCGATTCTCACAGAATAAACTTTAGCCCAGCTCTTGTCAAAATTAGTGAAGTTGTTGAATCAATTTAAGTTGAAATGAGAGGTTTTATTGTATAAGGTAAAATACAGGGGAGTAAGAAAGGAAAAAATGTGAATTTGTGTTTTCTTTTTATGCTTCAAATGTACAGGGCGTGTTGATTTGTCGAATAAGCAGTGACCCCTTGATTACAGACCATTAGGAATCTGAGCAGATTGCATGAAGGTTTGCAATGTGGTGACATTTATTCCAGTTTCAGATAATAGTGATATATCTAATAAGCACTTTAAGTAAAATTTTAAAATGTGGTATTTTAGAATTAAAGTATAAATGAATACTTATGTTACTCTTTATCATTTTTCCACTTTAATTAGTAACCAGAGTTTAGTTGTTTGCAGAAGCCAGCTTATATGAAACATGTAAAATAGATGTCTGTATTTTATAAGCACTAGTAAATATGTAACCAATAATAACTAACACTTAAAGAAGGCTTACTATGTGCCAACCACTATTCTAAGTATTTTACATTTATTAACTCAATTCTGTGAGGTAATTTATTTATTTTTAAAAATTATTTTATTGGGGCAACATTGGTTTATATTATTATGTAGATTTCAGGTGTATATTATTATATTTCAGCTTCTGTATAGACTGCACGATATTTACCAACAAAAGTCTAGTTTTTATCAGTCACCATACCTATGTCCCCCTTTCCCCTTTCCCCCTCCCCCCATCCCTTTCCCCTCTGGTAACCACCAATCTGTTCTCTTTGTCCATGCATTTGTTTATCTTCTACATATGAGTGAAATCATACGGTGTTTGTCTTTGTCTGGCTTATTTCGCTTGGCATATTACCCTCAAGGTCCATCCATCTCGTCACAAATGGCATAACTTTGTCTTTTTTTTATGGCTGAGCAGTAGTCCATTGTACATATGTACCACCTTCATGCATTAATGGGCACTTGAGTTGCTTCCAAGTCTTGGCTATTGTGAATAATGCTGCAATGAACATAGGGGTGCATATATCTTTTCAAAATAGTCTTTACATGTTTTTTGGATATATACCCAAAAGTAGAATAGCTGGATCATATGGTATTTCTATTTTTAGTTTTCTGAGGAATCTCCATACCGTTTCCATAGAGACTGCACCAGTTTGCACTTCCACCCGCAGTGTGTGAGGGTTCCCTTCTCTCCACATCCTCTCCAACACCTGTTATTTCTTGTCTTGTTAATTATAGCCATTCTGACAGGTGTGAGGTGATACCTCATTGTAGTTTTGATTTGCATTTCCCTGATAGCGATGTTGAGCATCTTTTCATGTGCCTGTTAGCCATCTGTGTATCTTCTTTGGAAAAATGTCTGTTCAGGTCCTCTGCCCATTTTTTGATGGGGTGTCCATTTTTTTGTTGTTGAGTTGTATGTGTTCTTTATATATTTTGGAGATTAACCTCTTATCTGATATATGGTTTGTAAATATTTTCTCCCAGTGGGTGCGTCTTTTAGTTGTGCTGATAGTTTCCTTTGCTGTGAGGAAGTTTTTTAGTTTGATGTGGTCCCATTAGTTTATTTTTTCTTTTGTTTCCCTTGCCTGGTGAGACATGGTATTCGAAAAGATACCGCTAAGACCAATGCCGAAGAGTGCACTACCTATGTTTTGTTCTAGGAATTTTATGGCTTCATGTCTTACATTCAAATGTTTAATCCATTTTGAGTTAATTTTTGTGTATAGTATAAGACAATGGTTTACTTTCATTCTTTTGCATGTGACTGTCCAGTTTCCCCAACACCATTTATTGAAGAGGCTTTCTTCTCTCCATTGTATCTTCTTGGCCCCCTTGTGAAAGATTACCTGTCCACAGATGTGTGGGTTTATTTCTGGGCTCTTGATTCTGTTCCATTGATCTGTTTGTCTGTTTTTGTGCCAGTACCATGCTGTTTTGATTACTATAGATTTGTAGTATATTTTGAAAGCAGGGGTTGTGATATCGCCAGCTTTGCTATTTTTTTCCTCAAGATTGTTTTGGCTATTTGGGGTCTTTTGTTATCCCATATAAATTTTAGGATTCTTTGTTCTATTTCCATGGAAAATGTCATTGGGATTCTGATTGGGATTGCACTGAATCTGTATATTGCTTTAGGTGATATGGACATTTTAATTACGTTTATTCTTCTGATCCACGAGCACAGAATATCTTTCCATTTCTTTATGTCTTCTTTGGTTTCTTTCAATAATGTCTTATAGTTTTCAGTATATAGGTCTTTCACCTCCTTGGTTAAATTTATTTCTAGATATTTTATTCTTTTTGTTGTGATAGTAAATGGGATTGTATTCTTGATTTCTCTTTCTGCTAGTTTGTTGTTAGTGTATAGAAATGCAACTGATTTTTGTATGTTGATTTTGTACCCTGCAATTTTACTGTATTCACTGACTATTTCTAGCAGTTTTTTGGTGGATTCTTCAGTTAGTGTTTTCTATATACAAAATAATGTCATTCACAAATAGCAAGAGTTTTACTTTTTCCTTTCCAATTTGGATGTCTTTTAATTCTTTTCCTTGCCCAATTGCTCTGGCTAGATCTTCCACTATTATGTTGAATAAGAGTAGCAAGAGCGGGTTCCTATTCTTAGAGGAACAGCTTTTGGTTTTTCACTGTTGAGTATAATGTTAGCTACGAGATAATTCAATTCTTGCAGAATTTAGGAGACACTGTAGAATTACCATTTCATTTTAGGGATGAAGTAACAGGCACAGAGAGGTTAAGGTCACATGCTGGTAGGTGGCAGAGCCAGGCTCCTAAGGCGCTACTGCTCACAGGTGGGGGCCCATGGAGCCCAGGGAGATAAAACAGAAAATGCAGTCTGTGCCTCGTGATGCCATGGTCTAACAGAGAAAAGAGACATATGCACAATTCCAGGGTGACATATACAGAGGACAATAGAGGGATTCACATAAAGGCTGGTGGAGGTCAGCAGAGGGAGCAATTGCTACTGATTGGGGAGCTGAGGAAGACTGCCTGGAGGAGGTGGCACTTTAGCTGTGTTGTCCAGAAGGAAAGGACTTCGAGACATAGAGATGGTTGGTGTGGGACAGGAGCAAAGAGAGCACTGGCCCTGTGTCCGAGGGTCTGGTACCAGCCCCGAGACTCCCAGGTGAACCTCAGGGGGCATGAGCAGGAGTAATGCAAGATCAGTATTGAATTCAACTGGTGTGTTCTGTCTTTGTGAAGTTCCAATTGGTCAGTTAAGTCCAACTATGTCGAGCACAGTGGGCCTCAACCACAGGCACAGGGCCACGTGCCTGTCCCCTGAAATGAGAGTGAACTCTTGGTGGCAACCAAGGAGCCATGGCCTTGTCAGCACCCTTGTCCAGGCTTGACGAGCTACAGGCGAGATCTCAGGTTGCTGGGACATCTTGTTGGCTCTTCAGACCCTGAGATGGGCTCTCACACTTTCTCAGGTTTATTTCTTATCAGATTCAAGATGCACACCCACGAGGGAATGGACCTTCCCAGTTATCCATAACACAGCCTCAGTGGTGCTGGAGTCCCGTGTAATTAACAAACCCTTGGAGACGTTTGTTTGCACGTGTGCATCAAGATAACCTGAATTTTAGGTGAGTGTGTACTTGTTTGTTTTTAAAAGTGAGTCTATTTATTACTGCTTGTATTAGTTTAGTTCTTCGTTGCTGTAACAGACACCAAACTTAGGAAACCTAACTTCAACAAAAATGAGGAATTAATAATGTGGGTATCTTGGAGAAGCACAGCCAGGAATGCTCTCAGGCCTCAGAAAAATACTGGAACCAGTTACCCGGGAATGAAAATGGAAGCAGAAAGCTGATGGTAAGTCTACTGCACCTCTCGTATTGTCAGACTTCTCTGTTTTGTTCACGTCCTCTGTCCCTCTGTAGACTGCTGACTATGGTCCGTATGATATTCCACAGCCAAGCCACAGCTTCCCACAAGGATCACCCAAAGATAACCTCTGAGAGCATTCCAGAATATGTCCCTTTAGGGGTTTCTTATGCATGAATGTATACTTTTAACAAAATCAGGGTCATATGTTACATATTCTCTATTTTTCTACATACTCATTTTTAAGAGCTGGCTAGTATTTACCATATGGATGCCCAGTAGAATTTCTCATGTCCAACTTGATCAGAGTAACTTAAACCTTTTATTTCAACTTAAAACATACCCCAAGACATTAATTTTTTATTAAAACATACTTACCAATCTAGAGAAAAGCCTTTGGCTCTTCTCCCTTACTTTTTTACAGCTGTCAACTATCACCAAATTCAACAGTGTTGGTTTTTTTGCTTTTTGTTTTTTTTGGCAGCTCACCTTTATCCAGTCTTTCTAAAACATTCAATCCAGTTTTTGGAGAAATAAAAATCTCTCTTTTGTCATTTCATTGATGTACATATTATTTAAATAAATTACATAATTGCAATAAAATCTGCAGCAGCATCAACTGGTTTGGGAGCAAACACAACCGATTCCCGGCGAGCACACGACTCACCTGGTGGAGGACAGGTGTGCGGGTTAGCTGGAGAAGAGCCTGCTGCTGTGGGCGCCAGTGTACTGGGTGCAAGACCGCGAGTTCTTGTAAAGAAAGGGGAGTTATGGCCAACCTGGGGGCCGCTTCAATTTCAGGGAACACTTCTACTATACAGCAATTCACTTAACCAGCTTCATAGGTTGGGCGTCTAAAGGTTTGTGGTTTTTTCCTCACTGTTGAAAGTGAGGCAGCATTAAATCCACCCAGATAATTCTTTTGGGCACTTTCATAATTATTCCCAGAATTGCAACTACTGGGTAAAATTACACACATTTTAAAGACTTTAAATACACATTTCCAAATTGTTCCCCAGGACGGTTTCCCTGGACTTGATCTTTTAAAACAGAATTTAAAATGTTAAGAGACCTTTTAACAGGGAGTCTAATTAAGCAACTAATTTCATTTTTCTGCATGAGGCAGGAATTTAAGTCCGATTCTTTATCTTGAAACAATGACTTCACTCCTTCCAAGACATGGCAGAAAAACACCTTCCTTTTGTTTTCTGTGACAACAGCAACCAGTTCCCACGGATGAAATTTATTTTTCATCTAGTGATTCAACCCATTTGGTTTCAGGATGTGGCCAGGCAAAATGAGCCAAAAATGCAAGATTAGGGCAACTTGATTTTTAGGCTGTGCATATAGCTGAGCTTTGGGTTTGGCTGATACAAACAGTTTCCATGGTTTGAGAGTTTTTGTTGTAGCAACAAGGCCCTTGGGCAGCAGTCTGTAAAATGTGAGGTCCCTCCCTGAGGAACATTTTGAACTCAGAGAGTCAAAGGATGGGATCAGGTGGTGCCTTGGACAAGTTCTCTGGAGTGCCCATCCTACCCCAGGCTCAGGCCAAAAGGAAAACAGTCATCAATTTCTCCGAAGAGTTTTTCCACTGTTTGGAACTTCCCAACTTCCCAGTGGTAGTACTCAGCTTGCCAGTGGGGCTGGAAGGGGGGCCACCAGCAGAGGTGCATGACTCAGACTAATGTAAAGTCACCATCATGATGAATTTGAAGCATCTGCTGTCCTCTGACCCCCTCCACACAGTTTTTGGGATGAGGGGGTGGATGCCTAAGAGGGCTAACTTGCTCCTCCCAAAGAGTGTTTGTCGGTGGAGATCATGGGAGCAGGGGGCTTGAGAATGGATTTGGAGCGGGTGCTGAAGATGAAGCTGACACACGTGGGCCAACCGGGTCGTCCATTGAGAGCTGAGCAAACGCCAAGAGCCAAGGAACTGGGCCAAAACGAGGGCGTTTGAGTAACCAGGAAAGTGGTGGGCCAGCGAGGCATGGTCTGGGCAAATTCTGCTGAGACTAGATGGCACTGCCCCTTGAGAGCTTTTTCTCACGTGTTTGGCAAACACTGTGCAGGTTAATTGTACTTGTTTTAAAATGCTGAGGTGAAGTGGGCCGAGAAGGCCGTGAAAGGATGCCAGCATGTGGCGCTGGGAAGTTGGGGAGTGTGTTTAACTCCAGGCTTTTAAAAAGGAGAGAGACCAGGAGAATCAGAGGGACCTGCCTCTGACAAGGTGGTCACTCCTCATCCCATAGGCAGGGGACAGGAAGGGTCTCTGAATTCCTCTTAGATCTCTCTCCCAATTGCTTATAAAAGTTTGAAATATGCTAACGGAAATTCACTGTTTTGAGGAATATATACTATCTGAAAGCAGTTTCCAAAGGAAAGATACAAATATGTAAAACATGTGTGAGATAAATGAATACCGATACCATGCACCTGGTTTATGGAAAGTGGTTCATCCTTCGCTGGCCGTCCTTTGCAGGCTCCTCCCTCTCAGAGAGAACTGACATCCTGATTTTTGCATTAATCATCACCTTGCTTTTCCATAAGATTTTACCTTTCATATTTATTTCTCCAGAAAACATAGTTTGGTTTTACCCATATTTGAACTTTATATAAGTGGACTCATACTATATTCTGCAACTTTTAAAAATCAATGTTGCGTCTTGGGATTTATCCATGTTCTTGCATGTGTTTATAGTTCACTTGTTTCATTGCTATGCAAAATTGTATTGAGTGAATATGCCACAACTTAAATTTCATTCTACGATTGTGGACATTTGGACTATTTCCAGATTTTTGCTGTCACTAAACAGTGCTGCTATGAACATGCATGGGTCTTTGGTGCATACATGCAAGAGTTCCTCCAAGTTTATTCCTAGGAGAGAAGTGCAATCACAGGTCTTGTGAATCTTCAAATTTATTAGAAAATGCCAAATTATTTTCCGAAGTGGTTGCACCAATTTAAATTTCCACCAGTGGTGTGTAAATGTTAAAAGCATCACTGATACTTGTTATTCTCAGAATTTTTAATTTTTGCTTTTCTAGTAGGCATGAAATACTATTGTAGTTTTAATTTGCATTTTTCTTACTACTAAATAAGTTGATATTTTCCAAGTTTATTGATATATTTTCTCTTTTGTAATGTCTGTTCAAAGTTTGACCCTTTTTCCTTTTTTTGTTTATAGAATTTCATTATATATTCTGAATATGTATTAAACTTTTGTCAGTTGTATTTGTTGCAAGTATCTTCTCCCAATTGGTGGCCTATCTTTTCACAGTCTTTATGGCATCCTTCAACATACAGAAGTACTTAACTTTAATGTAGTTGATATTTACCAAGTCTTTCCTTTATGGTTTGTCATTTTAGGCCTTATTTAAAAAAATGTCTTCCTATCTCATGGTCATAAAGGTATTCTCCTATTTTTTTCCCCATGAGTGTAAAGTGTTGCCTTTCTCTCTTAAGTCTTCATGTCACCTGCAATTGATTTTCACACAAGCTGTGAGGAAGAGAGCCAAGTTGATTGGTTTTCCTTACAGATAACCAAGTGTTCCAGGATCATTGTTTAAAAAGTCTATCTTTTCTTTACTGTTTCACAGTCTCTCCCTGCCATAAACCACACGTGTGCTCCCTGTCCTTTTTTATCCCTGACTCATACTAGCTCGAGACAATAGACTTGCCCCTGCTACGCCGTCTGAGATAGCAGACCCACTACCTGCTGTGTCCATCAAGTACTGTGCCGACAGGGCAATCTCGTGACTATTGTGGGAGGGACATTTCAATCCTTTGTGAAACATCCTGTTTGGGGGGTAAATAACCACTCTGTATACCTCACATCCTTGGTGCCCTTTCAGGAAGAAAGGCCCCGGGCCATGGTCCTCAGATTTCAGCTCAGAATAAACTCTCCCAAATTTTCATTTACAGATTGGTTATGGATTATTTTCGTGGACAGTTGTCAGCTCAGGTACCCATCTTAAGGAAAAATAACCGTTTTAAATCTGAACCTTTTCACTTACCATCTTTTACCATCGGGCAGCACTTCAAGGATGAAGTAAATCGAGCAGGCAGTTGGTTCCCACCGGCTTGCACTCCTGGACGGGGATTCCCACCAGGCTGAACAGGCAGGGCAGGCACGTGGGCAGACGCTGGTGCCCTCACCACCACCCGGTCCAGGAGCGCTGGGCGGCCCGCGCTGCCCTTTTGAAGGAAGGTGTGGCCACATGATTTCCCTTGGCCAATGAGGGGCGAGCAGAGTAACGTGCGTCACTTCCGGCGCGGGGGTGGGGGGGCGGGGTGGGGAAGTTTTAAGAGCCAGCAGTCATCACCTCCCATGCCCCCCACCCTTTGGCCGCTGGGATTCCGGCGGCATGTGGAGGGAGCTTCTGGCCCAGCTTCCGGTGAGCCGCCGCCTGCCCACACCTCGAGGCCTCTGCTGTGCCAGGGAGGCTCCGACTGACCCCTGCACGAGGCCCACGTCCGGTCACTTGGCCGCCTCAGGATAGCGGCCTTCCCGGAGCGGCCGCCTCCCGTCCTCGCGCCCCAGCTTCCGGTCCAGGTCCTGCTGTGCCCGACCTGGGTGCAGCCCGCCCGGAGTCCACCGCGGCGAGGCCCTCCAGCGGGCCTGGAGTCGAGCCCCTGGGGCGGCGGGCCCTGGGCCGTCCGGGCGAGCTCCCGAGGCAGCGCCCCCGCTCCTCGCCCCTCCACGAGGCCGGCCTCGGGGGCCCGGCCTGGCGCCGCCAGGCCCCAGCGCCGCGGGGGCACTTGGTCCCGTTGGGTTGGCGCGCTGGGCACGGTGAGTAGGCGCCGCCGTCCCGTCCGAGAGCCGCTGTCCCTCCGTGTGCAGGCGCGCCCGGCCCCCGGGCCCCAGTTGGGGCGGGCTAGAGAGCGGGGCGCTCGACCTTCCAGCGGCCTGCCGGCCTTCGAGGGAGCGCGGCCTGGCGCGTCCGCGTTACGTGCTTACGTCAGCTCCCGGGCGCCCTCCGAGCGTGGCTGCCGTGCCGATGGCCCGCGGGCGCCTCAGGGTTAACGCGGGGAACCGAGGACGGCCTGCCGACAGCCAGCCCGGCCTCAGAGGCAGCGCCGCCCGCGCCTCCTTCCCTCATGTCGCCTCTTCTCGGCAGAAGTCTGTGTCCAGCCCCTGTTGGCCGGTGATCCCAGCGTCTCCGCGTGACACTGCCGGATGGGGTCGTTTTTACTCAAACAAACAGAAGAGCGTTCGGCGTGCCTCAGTTTCTCTTGCAGCAGTTCCCGTTAGTAGATCCCACGGCCCATCGGTCAGAGGCCGAGAAGCCTGGCGGTCGTTGAACTGGTGAACTGCGCGGGGTCGGCTTGCCCAGTAGGCGGGGGCCTGAGGAGGCGTGGGAGGAAGGGCGGCCGCGCTCCGTCCTCCGGGCTGAGTGGATGGCCCCTGAGCCCCTGACAGACTTGGAAGTTCGGGCCTGTGGTGTCCACTCCCGTCCTCCGGGCTGAGAGGACGGCGCTGAGCCGCGACACACTTGGAAGTTCGGGCCTGTGGTGTCCACTCCCGTCCTCCGGGCTGAGAGGACGGCACTGAGCCGCGACACACTTGGAAGTTCGGGCCTGTGGTGTCCACTCCCGTCCTCCGGGCTGAGAGGATGGCCCCTGAGCCCCTGACAGACTTGGAAGTTCGGGCCTGTGGTGTCCACTCCTGTCCTCCGGGCCGAGAGGACGGCGCTGAGCCCCTGACAGACTTGGAAGTCTGGGCCTGTGGTGTCCACTCCCGTCCTCCGGGCTGAGAGGACGGCGCTGAGCCCCTGACAGACTTGGAAGTCTGGGCCTGTGGTGTCCACTCCCGTCCTCCGGGCTGAGAGGACAGAGCTGAGCCAGCGACAGATTTCTGAGAAATATGGGCCTGGCACATGTCGCTCTGGGGTGGGCGCCACTGACACAGTGGCTTTCGGATGGCTAGATGGGAGTCTTCCTGATTTGTGCCCTGGGAGGAGGACAGCTGACAGCTGTTCACAGGAGATGCTGCTAAGAGTCCCAGAAGGGGCAGACCCTGTTGGAGCGAGGGGAGCCGCCCGCTGACCTTGAGCTTCCCCTGGCCACAACGGGTGACATTGTTCCCAGTTCTCAGTCGATATCAGCCCTGATATCAGTTCCCCTACGGTGAACCTGGCACATGTGGGTTAAAACCAAACACACACATTCCCAGGTCCCTGGGTCTTAGATTATGCTCATATGTAAATGCTTGTTTTTTTAGCCTCTGACTCCCTGAGCTATAGGGCCAAACAAGTTAGAAATTGTTCAAGCCCACGTGGCCTCACCCTGGGCTCCCACCAAAGTTGTGTCTAATCCCAGGACCTGGAAGTTCTCTTAGAGAGAAACTAATGTGCAAAGAATATCAAGAGACCAAAGCTTCCCAGGCCCACTCCTCGGCGTCCTGACCTCAGAGTCTGCCTTCTACCATGGAGATAAACAGCCAAGGACACTCAGCTGAAAAATCCTGTCTCCCTGGAAGCAGCCCAGACACAGGCCCATGGGAAAACGCTGACCAAGAAGACCACGGCCCCCTCCCCTACCGAAAACCCCAAATGAAAACCCTTACCCATTTCTTAATAGAGAGCCAGCAACTTTTGGGGCACTGGCCCTTGCTTTGCTCCCTCTGCCTGGCAAAGTAAAGCCTTTCCTTTTTCTCCCAAGACTCAGTTCTCTTTACTTGGATTGGCATCGGGATCAGAGACCAAACTTTCAGTAACATCATAAAAACGTAAAAAGGTACGTAAATCTTATTGGTGATGGTAAGTATACAGCCAAGTTAGATTCTCTTATATGGAAGCGGTGCATAATTCATTAGAACTGTAGTTTAAAAGTAAAAAAAAAAAAGGAATGTAGTAAAAGTAGCTGTAACTACAATAATGTGTTATTAGTTACACAATATTAAAAATATGTAAATTGTAACAATAATAACCTAAAATGTGAGAGGGAGAAGTAAAAATGTGAAGTTTAGGAATTCTGTTGAAGTTAAGTTGTTATCAGCTTAAAATAGGGTATTATAATTTTAAGATATTTTGGGGCTGCCCGGTGGCGTAATGGTTGAGTTTAGGTGCTCCACTTTGGTTGCCCAGGGTTCATGAGTTTGGATCCCAGGCACGGACCTACACATTGCTCATCAAGCCGTGCTGTGGTGGCGACTGACCCACGTGCAAAATGGAGGAAGACTGTCATGGATGTTAGCTCAGCAACAATCTTCCTCACCAAAAAATAAAAAGATATTTTATGTACTGAGAGGACCCTCCTAAGTCCACGTGTAGATACAGATAAATGAAGCACTTAGTGAAATTGTTTTTTTCGGTTTCTGTAAGAATTACCAAGTGAAAGTAGAAAACGTGGCAAAATCAGTCATTTAAGTTCAGATTCTTGACCTGCATTGTTGGTGTAGAGAGAAGCTTCTACAGCTAGAGGGACTACGGAAATTACGGGCTGTGCATCAGCGGCTTTAACTGAAAGGCCTCGGCTGCCGTTTTTGTTAGGCTGCTGTGGATACCCAAAAACACTGCATGAAGTGGGCTGTCTTCTAAGGACGCAGAGTTTTGGTACATCTCCTCTTCAGGGAGTCCCACAGCATCTTGGCTTTGCCGTCATCTGCAGCAGTGTTCCAAAGAGGAATTTCTGTTTCTGATTCTCGCAAATTTAAAAGTTTGCATGTGTTGTGTTGCCCTTTAGCAACAACCAGCAAGTCTTACGGGAAAAGAAAGTGTCTCAAGTCCAGGAAAGAAAACTGAGGAAAAGCAGCTGTCATCACACTCAGCCTTTCTGAGCCATTAATTTTGTTGTAGACTTCTCCAGAGCAACTCCGTTCTCTATCCCTGCTCAGCTCACTTGTGGGAGAACAGAAGGTCAGCATTTTCTCTGAACACATCATGCATTTTGACTTGGGCAGCACTAGCTTTCATACAAAACAGCTGAAATAGGGAATTCCGGTTTGTGTTCTTCACCAGCAGGGCCGTCTGTATCCGCTTCAGCCTGGGGAGCATCTGTCCCCAGGCCCTCCCTCCTTTTGTTTCCTAAGGCTCCATCCTTGGCTCTTGCTGGCACCAGGCTGCCCATGCTCTTGTGCAATGGATATGATTTGGGGTGAACTGAATGTTGCTACCTGATCTCATTCCCTACCTTGGTGTTTCCCCCTCTCTGATCATCTTCAGCCTTGAAATCCCCACAGGAACTCCTGTTGTCAGGCTCTCTGTCCTCCACTACCTCAATTCACAATTCTGCTCCTCAGTTCACAGGCTGATGCTAAGTGCTGTGAGGAAGTTTACAGGGTGACAGGAGAGACAACAAGAGGAGGGACCTACTCAGAGAGGGTGGTGTGGGGCTGAGGACTCCCGGGGCTGACCCTGCACACCCCGGGGATCTTTTGGTTCAGCTTCTATGTCTTATGTGTCTGTGTATCTTAGATCACTCCCCTGGGCAATCCTGCCAAATGCATTGCTTCCCTTATCTCCTCCATGCAGGCAATCCTCTCTTCTGAGCTCAAGTCCTGTGTTTCCAGAACTGCCTTGGTATCTTCTTCTGGGTGCCCACTGGCCCCTCAGCTACAACATGTCCCATATCCACCTCCCGTTTTCCAATTCCTATTTTCCATTCCAGCATTGCCCCTTTCAGGTCTCAGGGCCTTTGTCACATCGCTTCTTGCTAGAGTGCATCCCCAGCTCAGCTACATTCTGCATGGCTCCTCCTCATCCTTCTGGGTTTAGCGTAATGTCACCTGTACAGAGAGTCTGTCCCATACCACCCTCTCTGAGTAGGTCCCTCCTCTTGTTGTCTCTCCTGTCACCCTGTAAACTTCCTCACAGCACTTAGCATCACTTGTACTTATTTGTTTTATCTTTTCCTTGTCTGTGGTCTGAATTCCTGGTTGGATTACAAGCTCCATAAGGCAGGACCTAAGTCTGTTGTTTTCAGCACTAAATACTCCGAGGGCAGTGCCTGGCACATAGCAGGAGCATTAGGACCGTGTGGTGAATGGGCGGATGGACTTTGCTGCCAGCCAGTCCCTGAACTTTGGAGTCATGTTGACTTTCTCCTCTCCTTTGCTCTCCAAATCCAATCTCAAGCCTGTTAACTCTCTTGCTCTAAACCAGGCCCTCATTTCTGGATTATTACCATAGTCTCCTAATGAGTGGCCTGTTTTATCTGTTCCCTCTTAGTCTTTGTTACCCATTACTGCCTGGTGACTTTTCTTGAAGTATTTGTCAGGACTATTACTTTTCATAGTCAAACGTCTTGTACTTCCCTTGTACCTTAACCTGGCATTTGAGGTTTCCCAGTTTTGTTTTCCATCACTTCCCTTCCCATACTGTCTGTCTAGTCAAGCTGCATCTCTCGTGCACCATTCACACCCTGCCAACATGCCTGTGCCCATGTATTTCCATTAGCTGTACCCTCCTCCACCTTACTTTGTCCATCCCCAAGCCCACACCCCTGTCCCCAGCTAGAATTAGATCCTATTCTCTCAGAGTTTTCTGAGTTTTATCTTTGCTCTTTAATGACACATCACTTTCTACCTTGTAGTGTTTGTTTATACACATGCTGTTTTCCTAGGTGAACTGTAAACTCCTCAACAGAGAGGACTATGTACTTTTTGCGCTTTATTTATTCAATACCTAGAAAATTTGAGTTCAATAAATACTTGCTTAATGAATGCACAAGTGATATGTAATCTCCAAGGCAGATAAGCTACACTAAGTAGGTTAAGAGATGCCAGGTACTGTGAAATGTGGGAGTGGAACAAATAAGATTCCGTAGTTCAGGACCATTGTAACTCTTCTCTCAAAAAGGGCTCATCTACTGGGGAGGTCCAAGGCTTCTCCATTACCTTCCTCTTTGGACCTTGAACTAGCCATGAGGACCCTAGCTCAGAGGCCATGTCAGAGATGGGTCTGATGCCTGGCTTCATGTCGTCTTTCACCCTATTATCTTAGCTTAGAGCTGACTGGACAAAATTTTGCTGAAACCAAAAATGACCACAAGAAACTTGGATCTAGATTGGAACTGGCCTAATGGAGAATGGGACAGTTACCAATTTTCCTTCATCTTCCTATTCCTCTCTCCTTCTCAGACATTAGGATCTAAGTCCTATTCAAATTATAAAACATGATTTTATTTTTAATCAGAAAAGTTAAAATGGTTGTTTCTGAGACATGGTTGGTATATATATTTTTTCCCTTGAGTCTCAGGAAATTTTATTAGCAGAACCTATAGCAGGGTGGGAAATAGACATATCTCGAGTACTGATTCCGGGTGCTTAGTAGAGGATCTCTGGAGTGCCATTTCTCAATGATTTCTCATCTAGTGCCCAAGTGTCATGATTTATTATTAATGTCTGCCACGGGTGCAGGAGGAGAGAGCAGGACACACATGTTCTTCTATTTGGTCAGCATGTGATCATTGAGCCTTTACCACACCAGGCACTTTGCTGATCACTGGAGATGTGAGTCCAAAAGAGAAAGGAATGATTCTGCTTCATGTAATTCACAGGCTTGTGAGGAAGGCAGGCAATTAAATTATGCAGGTGTGAAGCATTTTGTGATGGGGGGGTATGTAGTGCTTTGGGGAGAACATGATTGAAAAGAAATAGCCCTATGAAGTGGTATTATTATTATCTCTGTTTTACTTCTGAAAATGAACTTGTCCAGGGTCAAACAGCCAAAAATTGCAGAATTAGAATTTTTACCCAAGATAGTCTTACTTGAAAGCTCCTATTCCTGTGTTATTACTGTGACTTTTCACTTTATATGAGATGTGAGAAGTGGTATACTAGAGTCAGCTTGTGCTGTCTCATGAGAGGTGGTTGTGTGTTTTCAGGAATTTTGCAAGTCTTTTGACGTCATGTTGAACTTGAAATCAGCCATTGTGGGAGTGATTTACACCATAGAAATTGGCGTCCACTACAAATCAAGCTTTTTTCTTCCCCAAAGAGCTGGTGGTTAAGCATTTGTCAGCACACCACTGGTTGTGCAATACTACCACATTCTTGAAAAATTCACAAAATATAGTTGGACTTTTATAAAGAGGTAAATCCAGTGGATCTGAATTTTTATTGGCATAAGAATCATTTTGGAAGGTGGAGGGCTTGTTAGAAGGGGTTTGGGTTCAGTAGGTCTGGACTAAGGGCAGAAATTCACATTTTTAAAAAAGATCCAAGGAGATCAGATGCTGACAGAAATGAGAACGCACTTTAGGAAATACTTGAATGGTTCCATTTTTTGCATATTAAAGGTGCTAGATTAACTCCCTAGGTCACTGTTTCCAGCTCTGGCTACACATTAGAATCACCTGGGGAGCCGAAACAAGATACCAGTGCCCAGGCTCCACCCCAGACCCAATTAAATAAGGACCCTAATCAAGGAGTTGGTGACATGTGACCAATTGTATTTCAGAATTGTTATGGACAAGTTACTTCTCTGTGACTCTTGTTGTCCCCCTCCCTACTTTTGAACTTGAGTGTCTGCTACGATTATCTCAGTGTGATCATTATATGTTGGGTGTATGGGGTAGACAACTTGGCTTTTTAGCTGATAGGTCTTTAGATTGAGAGAATCACACCTGTTTGCCTTATCTGTACCTGGACATGATTTAGAAGATGAGATCCTGGATCTCCTATCTGTTGCTATGATGAGATGAGCTCTTAGGGTCATGGGAGGGAGGGCGTGTGTTTTCTGTGTGAGAGGAATATAAATGATTAGTGGTTAGAGGATGGACTGCAGTAGATTAGAGATGGCCACAAAGTCTTTGATACTTCTCCCACCAAGAGGTGGGATCTCTTTCCCCTTCCTGTGGGTCTGGCACCAATAGAGAATGGCAGAAGCAATGTTGGGCCAGTCATGAGCCTAGCTTTTTAAACAAATGGCAATTTGGTAGTTTCTGTCAGGTTATTGAGCCCTGAACTACCATGTAAGAAATCTGCCATATAGGAAGACTGTGTCAAGATTTACTGAGCCTTCATGGGGAAAGAGAGACCAGCTGAACCCAGACTCCCATTTGCTCCCATCCGTGCATCATGCATGTGAGTAAAGCCGTCTTATATCCTCCAAACTAGTCCAGCTGCCAGCTGAATACCACCACGTAATCCCAGATGACACCACTTGGAGCAGAAGCATCACTTGGTTGAGCCTTGCTCAAATTCCTGTCCCTCAAAACTGTGAGATTACTAAATGGCCCTTGTTTTCAGCTACTAAGTTTTGTGGTAGTTTGTTACACAACATCACACAACCAGAACTCTCCCGCAAGTGATTCTGAGGTGCAGCCTAGCCATTCAGAAATAGTTCCACCTGGGTAGCTACAAAGACTTTTCCCCCCGGTTCCTTATCCACACATTGCCCAACATTTGCTTCATTTTCCACCTAAGTAAACTTTTTTTATGTGGCAAAAAAAAAGATGTGTCATGCATTTGGAGGAGATAATCCATAACATTCAATAAAGTATCATGGACTTTTTGAGACGAAACACTGGAATATGAGTCAGAAACCTTGACTTTTTTCCTAACTTTGATATCACTAACTCTCATGACCTTGGGCAAATCGTATATGTTTTTCCAATCTTCTTATTATATATTTTTTATTTTTATTTTTTTTGAGGAAGATTAGCACTGAACTAACATCTGCCATCCATCCTCCTTTTTTTTGCTGAGGAAGACTGGCCCTGAGCTAACATCTGTGCCTGTCTTCCTCTACTTTATATGTGGGACACCTGCCACAGTGTGGCTTGACAAGCCATGCATAGGTCCGCATCTGGGATCCGAACCAGTGAACCCTGGGCTGTCGAAGCGGAACTGTGCACTTAACCACTGCATCACTGAGCCGGCCCTCAGTCTTGTTTTTGATATTTGTAAAATGAGTAATTTAGACTAAATTGTCTCTAAGTTCCCTTTCACTTGTGGAATTTTGTGACAGTCGGTGTAATGATGTGTAGAAAGTAACTATCAAGGGGGGGGATTATTTTCACAAAAAACACACAACTCATCAGTCTACTCTTGATCCCCACTGATTCAGTTTAGATTTATGCCCATCCACCCAGGGGTGGAAAGCTTTGTGTTGACATCACTAATAATTTCTTCAGGCACTTACCTTCCTCAGTATGCATGCCTATTTTAAATGCACAACATTCAAGAAGAAAGGAAAAAACAAAGCTCAACATCCTTTCTTTTACCCCATAAAATTCTGTAGACACTTCGTGCTCAGCATCATTGTGCAGGCAAAAGACGCTGCACGCCATGGGCTGTTCTGGTGGCGTAAGAGAAACAGTAATGAAATTCAAGACATGTAAGTTTGGATTTACAATTTGGCAGCAGATCCCTCTGTGAGTCTTCAGAACATATCCATCTCACCTTAGTGACATGTTGAAAGTAGAAGGAAAGCATCCTTTGTGTGGAAAGCTGAAATATGTGCCATCCTTGGACTGTAAATATAGTCACTCACTTCCTCCAGCTCCAGTTTAGCCCACTGACCTTTCCCAAAGTCTTCTTTTCTGGCCTCTAGCAGTAGCAGAGGAGCAAACCCATTGCTGCTAACAATATACATTACAGCATCTTGAAGGCTGAAAATTTTCAGTTCCATGAAAACTGGAATCATTTCTTCAATTCCTTTATTTTTAAAAATCAGACATAACTTCTGTAGAAGTTCATGTATTCCTGCTGGTTAAAATCAAAGTCAAACTCTGTACATGCCACAGGGAATCATCAAAAGAACTGTTCTTTTCCCCCAGAAGTCAGACCATAAGGACTCCCCAGTAAGAAGATTTCTCTCGTCCTTCCCTCGGTACAGAAAACAGCAGTACAAAGCATGACCGGCATGGTGTTTGCTACCCTTGGGTGGCAGCTGCTAGAGTGCAATGTTGCCGTCTGTATTGAAGGGGCCTTTTATTCCCAGCTGCGTGAGCCAAGCCACAGGACTTGCAAGAATGCTTGGGGTGTTTTCTGTGAACTTAGGACACAAAGAATCTGTGGTGTGGCTCTGAAATAGGAACCCCTGAAGAGAGGAGAGCTGAAAGGGACTTTTATTATGCCAGTAAGAACATTGCTATTCTTATACAGAGTATGTGTGCGTGAGTGCATGCAGAAGACAGCTCATATGTGTGTTCATGAGGATATAGATATGCTGTCTCTTTTTTTTTGAGACAATTGAGGTTATTGTTTTCAAAACCTAACCCAGAAGAGTGTTGGAATGGCTCAGGGGGCACTGAGCCATCATACCTGCGATTGACTAAGTTCAACAAGGGAACTGCAGAATTAGAGAAGGAGCCTGTGTTTTTCTTGTTAATGGTTAAGCCATTGCCCCTGATAAGAAATTTTCAAAGTTTACAAATGGCAAAATGATCACTCAGGCTGGAAATCCTTCCAAAATAGACTCCCTGCTTCACTCAATATTGAGCAATTTTGGTATGCAGGGGCTCTAACTGAAGTTGTTTTCTATGAAACATTCGAATTGATATGCTTCCAACTCATTGTCTCTTTCCTCAGAGGGCTGTGGAACAGTCCCCAGGAATACCACCTGGTACACAGAGTGAAAGGCTTTGAACATTTTCATTCACATCACTCAGAGAAACCATCACAGACGCTGGAGGTTTTTGAGATGATTAATGTGTGCATTCATAGCCTCTCTTTCTTAGCCAAGGCTGCAGTGAAAAGTGAACTTGAGTTTATAGTTCATGCCCTTAACTGAAACATAGATTTAGGTGTAGAGAAGTGTAGCTGTAATGCAAGCAAAACCTTGAATTTCACCTGAAGTAAGTGGTGGACTCTGTTAGTTATTTTTCCTCTTAGCAGTTTTTTCCAAATTATAGATGGATTTATGAGCAGTTTAAGATAAAGGGACCCTGAGGATAGATTAATTTTCCTTAATCTCATCTAACTAAAAACTAGAGGTCAGAAGCAGGTAGAATGGTTTTTGGATGTCAGGCTAGAGTTCCTGGTGAGATTGCTTATGTGGAGAGGAAGCACGCCTTTTAAATGCAGCCACTTTGTGAGGGTGTGTTAAGCGATGCAATCTGAATAAGGCTTGTACTGCATTACTCCCCTTCCAGCTGGAGACTACCAGCAAAGTGAGATAGTTCCTTGTTTAATTTGATGATGGTGCTAAGTAAAAAAAATAACAACCACAACCTCTTCTGATTTAGAGAATCTGAAGAAGACAAGAGGTAGCAGAAAATATTGGAATTAAAATACAGCAATGGCACTGTTATTCAGATTGGTCCAGTTCTTACTGACCCAGTATTGAAAAGAGGGAGAGTGGCAGAGATGCTCCTTTGGTGAGGGTCCAGCCTCAGGATCAAATCCACCTGCCCCTCTGGCCTGATCACATGCACATAGATAGTGTGTGGATCCCTGGCAGTTAGAGGAGACTTAGAATTTATAAGATTTTTTTTCCTGAAGAGCTGTTAAATATGATTAAGTCAAGTGAAACTCAGGAAAATTCCCTTTTCTTTTTGCAAATAGAAAGGTAGAGGAATTCACAGTGATCTGAAACACAAAATTGTCAGTCATGAGATCATTCCTCTGCTTTGACCTTTGCAAATGATGAGTTGAATGACCTTTCCCAGTATGACACATGGGGACCAAAGCCTAGAACTCAAAGACACTTGGGGGCCATGTTAATTGTTAACTTCATGATTTCCACACTAAATATGCGGCTTGCTCTTAAGCATTTACGAAAACAGTTTTATTGGCACAGGAAACCTAAAAATAGCCATAGCCTTGAATACTCACCTCACTGAGCCTGGGCACCAACCAAACTGCAGAATCAAGGATTCAGTCAGTCTCTGGGAAGAACTGGGATTATGTCTGCTCAGTGTGCTGGGTGTATGGCTAGTGCTGAGAAAGCAGGCAAGTTGAAGGTCTCCATGCCAGGGGCTCACCCCAGAGGACAGAGCCCATCTGGAAGTCAGATCTAAAAGAATCCCAGCCATTTCTGCTGCTGGCTTTTGCATGCGTGAGTGGACAATTCACAAAAAAAGATATAAAAAATGGCCTTCAAACATATGAAAACTGCTCACACTCCTCAAAATTAGAGGAATACAATGAAAACAATGGCGAGATACCATTTTTTCCCTATTGGATTAGCTAAACTTAATAAATTTGGCAACATATTCTGTTGATGAAGCTGTGGGGAAATAGGTATTCGTATACATTGCTGGTAGAAAATCAAACTGGTACAAATTTTCTAGACTGAAATTTTCCAATACCTTGAAAAACTACAGATGCACCTACTGTTTGACCCAGAAATTACACTTTTAGAAATCTAACCCCAAATGCACTGCCAATGGTATGAAAACACGTGTATAATGTTCGTTGAAGCATCATTTATAATTGAGCAATGTTGGAGACAATCTAAATGCCCATACATAGGAATATGATTGAATACACTGATTCATCAACACATGGAGTACTATGTAACTGTAAAAAGGAATAAAAATGTTTATGAAATGATAGGGAGTGATTCTGGGACATATTAAGTAAAAAAAGCAAATTGCAAAGAATATCTGTAATACTACTCTTCATGTGAGAAAAAATAGGATATCCAGAGCATATCCATATATCTGCTCATTTGTGCAAAAGTAATACAGAAAGAATAAACCAGAATGGAGTGAGATTGGTTACCTACAGGGAGTGGTTGAAAACAGGAAAGAATGGGGAATGGGAAAAGAGTAGTGGAGATGTGAGCAGCACTTCTCTGAATATATCTTCCTGTACCTCTCTGACTCGGAGAACCATGGGAATGCTTCATATATCCCTCCCCGTAATAGTTAATTAAATTCAACCAGGATGTTGAGGGAACCCAAAGTAGAACACAATAGTAAGAGAAGAACTAACCTAAGTAACATTGGAAAACAGTATTTTGACTATATACTGTGACACTAAAGACGAAAAGAACTATGCACAAATATTGTAATCTGGTTGGTAAATGTGTTTGTTGTAGGGGATTCTGAAACTACTTTATGTGTCTGCTAGGATCGAACAAATAAATACTTGGTGAATAATGAGAGCCACATTTCTCAACTAGAAGAAAGAAGTTACAAATAAGGAAGGGGGAAGCAAGAATGAACCCTGTGGTGTTGGAATAAGCGGAATAAGCATAAACCCATGATTTTTGGTATATGTACAGATGGGATAAAGAAGTAAATATCGATTATATTTGCACATATTTTCTAGCTCATATTTTCTATACATGACATCCCAGTAGCAATGAGCACACCTAACTCCTGTATCTTGGTTCCTGAATACCATTCTTCAAAAAAAAGGAGCCAAGGTTCCTTGTAGATTGGTCAACTCTAACATTAAGCCAAGGAAAATATACAATTAGTCTGGAACATTGTGTGGGGCCAGAAAGTAAGGAAATACTCGAAAACTAATGGGGCCATGTTGAAAGGACACAGCTGCCAACTTGAAAGAGTGCCACATGGTGAAAATTGGGATAATTTGAGCAATAACAATGATAGTAATGGGATATACCCCATAGAATAAAGTAACTGTGAGTCCAAATTGATATAAATAATTGAATGAACCTTTCAGTCTGTGAGAAAGGACCATTCTTCCTTAGAGTAGGATTCCAATTAATAAATGTAGATGAAATGGTGGAAATAAAAGTCACTGTCAGGCAAACAGTAATAACTTGCAGGCAGTAACTGTCATTGGTGTTATAATTAATGAGCAAAAGTACAGTAAGAAGGATTATTTGCATAGTATCAAAATTTCTCTCCTATAGATTTCAAAGGGAAAAGCAATGTCTTTATAGTGGAAAAACCTGGCAGACACTGCCGTGGCCATGTGACCGAAGTTAACAGCACCAGTAACAGGACATACAGATGTTGTGTAGCCTTTGATGCAGTACACTGAGAAGGGCACAGCATAACCTTGATGGTATTCTCACAGGAAAAAAGTGCAATTATGAGAAATCATCAGACATCCAAAATTGAAGGACACTTTGTAAACTAACTGGCCAGTATACTTCAAAACTGTCAAGATGATGGCAGATAAAAAAAGACTAAGGGACTTTCACAGAGTAGAGGAGATTTAGGAGATGTGACAACTAAATACCACCTGGCGTCCTGGATTGGGCCCTGAGCCAGATCTTATTTGAATTTTATCAATTTCCCCAGTGGTCCATGGATTGGTTAGTAGTACTGTATGAATGTTAATTTCCTGGCTTTGATAATTGTACTATGGTTTTGTAAGATGTTAATGTTAGGGAAGTGGGATGAGGATATCAGGGAATCCTGGACTAGTTTTGCAACTTTTCTGTCTAAAGTTATTTCAAAATAAAAATTAAAAAGCAATAGCTGGTAAAGAGGAACAAGGGGAGACACAGAATTATTTGCCTTTTTTAGAAGCCTTAAGAGGCCAAGTCTTGAATTGTTACAACTGAAAAGAGTAGCAACCACATATGGTCTTGTTTACTTTAACCTAAATCTTATTTAAATCATCCATATTCAGAGAATGCTGTTTAAAAACGACCCAAACAGGGGCCAGCCCAGTGGTGTAGTGGTTAAGTTCACACACTCTGCTTCAGCGGCCTCGGGTTCACCAGTTCAGATGCTGGGCATGGACTTAGAACTGCTCATCAAGCCATGCTGTGGGGGCATCCCACATAAAATAGAGGAAGATAGGCACAGATGTTAGCTCAGGGACAATCTTCCTCACCAAAAAAAAGACCTGAACAGATGGACTAGTTTTTCCTCCTTTGGTGAAACACAGCTAGAAATAAGAGATAAGCCAGAGACATTAGATGTTCATGTCTCAAATTCTGTGTACGAAAGTCCTTATGCTTTGCTCCAAGGAGATGCCCTCAGTCCTCTTCTGGGCCTGCTCATTCTCCCTTCATACGTAGTCCTATCAGAGTTGGCTCTGGTTCTGTGGCTTGTAGTAGATGAGAAGAGAGTAATGTATCTGATTACTATACAGGCAGATCTGTGGTGAGTGACCCCAGTAGTGCATGCACTGAGTCATAAGGTTTTGTAAATTTTGCAAAGGTTAGGCCTGCCTGTTGCCCCTCTGACTCGCCCTGGAGCACGCTTCACCTCCTGTCAGATAGTGCTGGAGTGGCTGCAGGCATCTCTGAGCTGCAGCTCAGTAAAGTTGGTTAGGGTTTATTGGGATATATTTGTATATTGTGCAGTCACGTCTGTGTATTGCTTATCATTGCTAGCTGACCCGCAGTGGGAGTGTCCTCCGTGAACTTGCCCATTGTCCAACTGTATCTAATTTTGTATCTGTCATTTTCTGTTCTTTTTCTGAAAGAACACCTCTGTTCCCCCTGCTCATTGTGTGAGCTTCAGGCCCCTAAAAATTTGAATCCACCCTTAGCAATGACACTAATTTGAAGGAAGAGCTAGTTAGAGATGTTGTAACAAGGAATTAAGAAGGGAAAAAGAATCTTATTAATTAATGTAAACAACAGATCAAAAAACATAGTGCTCTGGGGGCGTAGCAGTTGGAGTCCCGGGGTTCGCTAGTTTGGTTCCCGGGTGTGGACCGAGCGCTGCTTGGCAAGCCGTGCTTTGGTGGTGTCCCACATATAAAATAGGGAGAGATGGGCGTAGATGTTAGCTCAGGGCCCCTCTTCCTCAGCAAAAAGAGGAGGATTGGTGGCAGATGTTAGCTCAGGGCTAATCTTCCTCCTCAAAATAAAACCAAAAAAACCCTAGTGCTCTGGGGCTATTTAGCATGTGGATTAAGATCCAACAAACTTTGGTAGCTCCTAAGGCCATCATTGTATTGAAGCATGTGTGATAATTGATATTAGTGGTAATGATCCTGAGTCATGAAGAAAAGCTTAAACTGTTGAATACACTCTGATAAAAAATGCAGAGAAGTATATAATTCATTTAAGGAAGATTTCCTTTTTAAATGTTTACAATAAAAATGTTGATGCTTATACATCTAAATCTTCAGTTATCTAGAAGACATACTGAAGAATAGTTGTTTATCCAGGGATTTCAGTGGCTGGGGTTTCAGTCTAGTTTGGTTGGGTGAAGCTGTGCTGGTGGGTTACGATCCTTATTCTGAAAATAGAGTAGAGCGTTAGACCAGTCAATTGGATCAGATTTCCTGTGACAGTGACCTGAATCCTTCCTGCATGCATTTTTAGTTTTTCTCACAGAAGAGTTACCAATGACATAAAAAGTCCTGGAGAACTAAGATTTTTGCTAAAGATGCTTTGTGGAGGTAGAATGGTATCAGAGAGGCTATCGGCCACACAGCCAAACAGATGCACTTGTACTTGCAAAAAGAAAAAAAAATCAGACAAAGTAGGACAAATACTGTATAATTTCACTTGTATGAAATACCTAGAGTGGTCAAATTGATAGAGACATAAAGTAGAAGGCTGGGTGCTGGGGGTGGGGGCAATGGGGAGTTAGTGTTTAATGGTTGCAGAGTTCCAGCTCAGGAAGATGAAGCAGTTCTGGAGATGGATGGTGGCGATGGTGGTACAACAGTGCGAATGTGCTTAATGCCACTGAACTCTGCACTTGAAAATGGTTAAAATGGTAAATTTTGTGATGTGTATATTTTACCACAATAAGAAAAAGTAAAAAGTAAGGCAACAATCAATGAGCAACAGAAATTGACTGCTTACAATGTGTCAAGCACGGTACTAAATATTACTTCCCGTATTATTGTGTTGCCTTTAGCAGCTCAGTAACTCAACAAAGTAGGTATTAGTTAGTCCCATTCTCCAGGTGAGGAAACCACGGCCCAGAAAGGCTAAGTAACTGGTCAAGGTCAGAGAGCAGGTAAGTGTTAGGCCCAGGATTCAGACCCAGGTGGCAGACGTGCTTCACAACGTCAAAATCTTGCAGACGCAGGTTTGATCACCAGCAGTACACTCGGCATGCAGTGAGCATCTAATAAATGTTTAAAAAACCATTATTGTCATGACTGTGAACTGAGTGTGAGAAGTTGGTTCTGTCTTTACTAACTCTTACCCTAAAACTTGGTGCTTTTACCTTTGTAGTAGAAGCACAAAAGCCATGATAAAGAATCAACATGGAACATGTCTCCAATTTAGGCAACACACGAAAGAGCTGGGTTTTGGTGATAACGCAAATGAATCCTTTTTGTCCTGTCGTAAGCCAGTGCCTGGAGTCACCTGAACTGGCTCTTAGGCCTTTTGAGCTGGGGCCCAGCCAGGCCACCGCACATGTTTGGACTACATTTTGATGACTCAGGTTTACTGGAAAGTTCTTTGAGGCCATGTAAGTAATAGGGACCATCTTTGAACCACATAGTTGATCTAAGCATTCTAGGGCAGAAAAGCACAGCAGTGAAGCCTGCTTCAGTCCTGCCCTGCTCTTGTGTCTTTGAAGCTGGGGAGACGGCCCCTCAGGTCTGAGGGCTGGAGGAGGAGGCTCAACCTCAAGCTGCAGATTCAGCCAGCCTCCCTGCAGCCAGGAGCTCAGCATGCAGGCTGCCCTTCCTGAAAGTGTTTCCCTTGGCCAACCCGTGAGGACTGCCTCTTGTTAGGCTAAACCCTGGACTGAAAGCTGGTTATTTTCTCAAACGGTTGCTGGGAAGACTTCTAAGTATTTGAACCCATGTCCTTCAGATTCTAAACCTCATGCTCCAAACCAATAACCTTTAACTTTTTGGCTTGTTGAGTTCCTTCCGATTATTACTTAACTTTGAGCTTTTCTAAGCAAGCCAGTCATTTACTGAAGAACCACTACGTTATGGTGGTGGAGAGTGAGGTGGGGTGGCAACAGCTTCATTTTAAATGTGTCATTTCAGAAGGCTTGCCCCTCTAATCCAGTGAGGCATGAACACACCCCCAGGGGCAGGTCTGTGCTCAGGGATCCAAATTCTCCTTCTCCAGGCACGCTGGGGTGTGTACGGCCCCAGAGAAGCCCCTAATCTGAGGATTTAGCACCGGGCTTCTCAACTCTGGTACTCTTAACACTGGGGGCCAGGTCTTCCTTTTGTGAGGGAGGTACATTCTAGATGTAGCAGCAACTTTGACTTCTACCCATTGGATGCCATAGCACACCCCCTGCCCCCAGTTGTGACAACCAAAACAATCTTGAGACATTTTTGTGTCCCCTGGGGGCAAAATCATCCTGGTTTAGAACCGTGCTTACCAGCAGGCTTGGAGTCACTGCTGCAAATCCAGCATCCAGTCTGCTCCTTCTGCCACCAGGCTTCCTCCCCGCTAGGCCTCTTGCAAGGATGTTTGTGTACTCAGTACCAGCCTGGCCTGGCCTTCTGCTCCACAGCCTGGAACAGGCCCTCACATGTTCCTAGACCCTGACGCTTCAGTCAGGGGATCACTGGACCACTCCCATTTGGAGAACCCTGTCCCAGCAGAGATCTGTGGAGGTCTGCGTCTGTCAGGACGTCTTCCCTCCAGTTGGTCCCAGTTTCACTCTACCTGGCATCCATTTCTCAGAGGCTGAGACTTGGAGTTGTGGCTGTCTCCTAGTTTCACTGAAGATGGTGCAGGTCTTTATTTTTCTATTTTATTCTTCTAAAATTTTACTTGGCTTTAGTGAAGGAAGTTAAACTGAACTATCTATTCTGTGACCTCCACCTGGAAGCCTTGATCCAATTTTACTTTCTGTGTCACACTACTATGAGAGGGAGAGGAGGAGGGAGAGATGAGTGTCTGAGCCAGTGCATGCAGAGCTTTGATGTGCTCTGCTTCTCCTATATTGATGATAGAATTGAGCTAAAGAAGGTGCACTGAGCTCCTCATAGAACTATTGAATTTCAGAAAAACATGCAAAAAATCTTAATTATGGGAATAAGATGATGGAAAATTGCTTTAGGAAATTGCCATAAATATACAGTGCATTAAATGTACCTATTAATTTTATTACTACTTAATGACAGAATCTTTTCTATCTCTGTCCACTCAGATGAAGACAGAAACATACTCTGTTCTCCATTTGAGCACCTGAAAGGTCCAGATTCTCAGGGCCCCATCCTGAGGCAGGCTCGCTGTCTTCCATTTGTGTCTGCTCCAGACTTACTGCCGTCAGACAGCCGGCAGGGGTCCCACGGGTCCAGGTGCACAGATCATTTTAATTCAGCTTGTTCTGTGAAGCACATTAAATGCTTTTCATACATTTAGATATCTTAAAAGCGGTTTTGCATGACAGTGACTATAATAATTCTGGTATAGGTAGAAAGTGCTTAGTGATTTCTGGGGGGCTGACCTCAGTGGGGGATCCCTTTCTCCCCTCAGTCTTCTCCTTGCTCTACTCTCATCCTTGCTTTCCCTCCCACATCTTTCCTTCCTCTCCTTTCCCCTCTTCCCTCTTTCCTTTCTTTTCTCTCCTTCATTCTCTCTCACTCCCTCCCCCTTTCTCCCTCTCTGCACCACCCCTTGCCGTGAGTGTGCACACACCCACACCTCCCCTGTCACACACATGCATGCCCCTCCTACTCCTAGCCCTCTTTTTTCTCAGCCCTATCAAGAGTTTATATATGTCAAGAAATAGTAATTTTAGTAATTCCCCAGTATAGTGCTAATTAAATTAGACATCTAGAAAGGCTAATCTTGACACATGCACACAATGGACTAAATGGCCTTGTGAGTTTTTCTATCTCTGATTTCTCTCTGGCAAACTCCTAGAGAGCCTCTGGCTTTGCTTGCCTGGAGTTTTACTGTCTTCTAATTGTTAAATATGTATCTCTTACCTCGCCCACCCCACACAAATATTATAAGGTGCTCAGGGTAGGAGGTATGCTTTTTAATTTCATACTGTTCTAGTGACTGCTTAAGAAATCTTTGTTGACATATTTGACAGGTTGACTCTCCCAGGTCCCCGAATGTCTATGGTTTGTAACTATTGCTGGTTTGTTCTCCCTCCTCTGGGGCAGCCTCCTTCAGGGTAACCGCAGGCCAGGCCTCTTTAGTGTAGGCATTTTGTAGAAAACACTTGGAAACTTTGTTTCACCTCAGGAGAACAGCAGGAAAACCAACAGAGTAATGCCTCGTTTTGTCAGGAAGCTGCGGAGAGCATACTAGAAGTCAGCAGTGCTGGCCTCGTGCTCGCAGGCTTTCCGAGCCTGGATTCCCGGGGCAGGGATGGCTGTATGCCTCTGGCTCCCCATCCTAATGAGGCTGAGAAGGCACCAGAATGGGACTAGCCCCATAGGTCTTCAGCCTGATGCCTGTTGCCCACAAGCTTCTGGCTCTTCTCCCCGCTCTGGCCCAGGAAACACACATTCTACCCAGTTCTAAGAAGTCTGGCAGTTTGTTCTCTTTCAGCCGTGATCTCCCAATGTGATGTGTCAGAGATATTCAAAAGTTTGACCAAAGTCTCTTCTTCCTCTGACTTTGTTTTATCACAGCCAAGACTACAAAGAAACAGCACATACTAGCAAGAAGAACTTGAAAAATTCCAATACAGAGATTTAGTTCTTCTCCCCAAATCTTTCTATTTATATTCTCCGAGTGTCAGAATGGATATGACTCAGCTGTGATACACCAAAAGATCAGGCAGCATGGAATTCAACCCGCACTCCCTCAGCATATGGCAAGGTTCGTGGCTGCCAAAACTACGCCAACTCTTGCCTCCAAATACATACGAACAAAAAGCCCTGTGCCTCACGAAAGCGAAGGCTGCACCCCCAGCCTGCACTGCATGTGCGGTCCTTCTGGGCCTGGTCCAAGTGACTCACAGGACCTGTACCTGGTTTTCCTGCGTGGGTTTCAGGCCACAAGCTGCTCTCTGAAAGCCTGCCGTGCTGCGGACTCTGTCCCCATCTTTCAAGGGAAATCGCACAAAAGATCTCTCTACCCCGGTCCCTTTGAAGCAGTCTGCCCCTTCAAAACAGTAGGAAAGCATTTCCCAGCTCTTGCCAGAATGCTAGGGCCTGGCGTATCTCTCACTAGTGGAGAAGTAGCAAAAATAATTGTTTTCATGGAGAAAACGGTCGTGTGAATGTCTGAGGTGGAGGGGGAGGGAAACACATTATCCCCTTCAAGTTGTGAGTTTTTATCTGGCAGGATAATTTTCCTGGTCAGTGCTGGCCCCACTGTCAAGAGACTTAGTGGTGATTTTGTGGCCGTTGGACCCTCGTGAGCATCCTCTTGAGGACTGCCTGAGCCTGGGAAGGGAAGAGGCACGCCCTGCGCTGACACACCAAGACTTGTTTGTAAGGGTTGCTGGGATATGAAATTGGGATCATGCTTCAATTTGATTTCCCCTCTCCTGTTGTTCCTGGACGATCTGTCACAGTTCAATTGTTAGCAATTATGTGGTCAGTCATTTTGTAAAACACCAGGCTGCACCCGTGGGGCTGAGGAAAGATGGGAGAGAACAAGGGAATTTGGACTCGGAGCCCATGTTTGTGAAGTACTGCCAAAGCGCTTTCTTCGTCGGGTGGGATGGTGCAGGCAAGGATAAGAGCCAGCCCCTTCTTGGTCCCTGCAGGGCGTTTCTGAGCCCTAGCTCCCTTAGAATTTGGCTCTCCAGATTCCCAAGTGCTTTTCTGAATTGCTTAAGCAGCCAGCCCTGTGCAGCTGCTGGGTGTGGAGGCATCTGCATGCTTGAGAACGCGGTTGTTGGCGTTGGTTTCATCCTGGTCCGTTCCCATCCAGCCTGAGATGAAGCAGCGCCTCAGGGATGGTCCTTTTAAGTATTTTCTTCCCTCTCTTCTAACACAGTGTGCTTGAAAACTTCAGAGGTAATATAATGCTCATTGAAATGCCTCTGGAGCCTGGAGATGGCTCGACTTTGATCGACTGCTTATTCTTCTATCTGTTTAATGGACCCAGGAAGAAAGTGAGGGTCTGTGGCTCCCCAGCTGACTACCGAGGCCTCAGTGAATCTCTGCACAGGTCTGCTTCCTGCCGGGAGAAGCTGGACTGCTGTAGGAGACAGCGAGAGGAGAACGGTTCCCTCCTCAAGGCCTGCCTGAAAGTGTGTCTGCTCCCGATCTGACCTGTGCATCTCCACAGCCAGCCTGGTTTGTGTGGGGGCTGAAGCTGGCTCCCCAGAGGCCTCAGGCCCACCGGCCTCCTGCCAGCCTCCCAGGTCTGCAGAGAACTCCCTGTCCTCTGCCTGCTGTCCTCAAGGCCAGTGCTTGCAGGTAGAGGCTGTTCCTCTTCTGTGACCTCAAAAATGAGTCCCTGTGGGCTCTCCTGGCCCAAGATAAGGAGAGTGGGAAAAGCTGCTGAAACAGAAGGGGAATTTTTATGAGCAGCTGATTCTCCCGATTATAAAATCATATACAATGTGAGAGCCAGAAGGAGACTTAAAGATTGACTAGCCCAACCATCTGGCTTTGAAGTGGAGGCAACCAAGACCCAGAAGGATTAAGGGACTCGCTTAAAGAAGATTTCTTGATACCTGCTCACTAACACCTTACTAGAGACACCTTACACATCAAGTATAGTAGGCAGACGGTGGGGAAAGAGCACTTTCCCAGAAAACGTCTCTCAGGTCCTGTTTGTCCCTGTCCCTTCAGCAGCTTGCACAGAGAGGGCTTTGTAAATGCTTTGTGTTGAGATTGCCCAGTGCTGTGACTCTGCATTTACCCATAATTAGCTCGATAAGTATTATTAAATAATGACTGTTATGATAGTTAAAATTCTTGCATTGGCTACATGCCAGGTGTTTCCATATATTGTCTCATTTAATCCGTGTATCAGCCCTGTGTGGTAGGTAATGTCACTACCACCATCTCAGAGACGAAGGGACAAAAGCATCGAGAGGTTTGATACTTCCCACTGGCACCGAGCTGAGAAGTCATGCAGTTAAGGTTCAAACTCGGGTGGCTGGTTGTGAGCCCATCCTTAACTTCCGTGCTGTCTTGCAGAAGTCAGTTGTGCCTTGCACTGTGCTGGAAGTCGTAGAAGACAGTACATTTTTCGAGAAGTTGACTTTTTCTGGGGAAAACTAGGACATGCATAGCAGCAGAGATTTGCTTTGGGACAATGGTGGAGGAAGGGACCACGGGAGTGCTGGGACCGTTTTCCCTGCTCATGCCTTTTATGTCCATCTTTGGGACAGTTCACCCTGTGAATGAGGAGGAGGGACAGGCTTGGAGAATGACGAGAGGCTGCTACTGCCCCAAGGGAGAGTAGGAGGAGCAAGAAGGGGAAAGCCAGGGCTGCAGAGTGTAGTGTGGGGGCTTCTCTTGTGTCCACATGGGTGTGGGAGTGGGCTGGCTGTCCTCACTTCTGGGTTTACGTTTTTCTGAGTCTGTAGCATATCCAAAGAAGATGAGTTAGATGGTCTGGAAGCCATGCAATGTGGCTATAAGTTGTTCTTTCAGAAATAGTTTGGTGAGTGTCTACTACAATTCCACTGGTGCCCCAGAGCCTGTGGATATCATCAGCGATCAACAAGCTGTGGTCCTCACCCTCAAGTGAAGGCTCTAGAGAAGGTGATTACAGTGCAGGGAGAAAAGACCTGTGGTGGGGATGAGTCTGGGTGCTATGCCAAATCCTGACAATATTAAGATGATTAGGGAGCTTTCCCTTAAGGAAAAGACTCTTTGCCTAGGAGAAGACAGACGTTGGGAGGAAATGAGAATTGGCGTCTTGGAGAGAAGGGCCAACGTGAAAGTGAGCCATGAGCCTGTGATTCCTGGGACAGCTTGGGTAGGCGGGGTTGGGCACTGGTTGTCCCTGTTGTACAGGAGAGTCCACACTGGCTGTGAGGAAGTAGTGAGAAAGGTTACGGTTCCTCTGATGTTTTATAATACTCTGTCCCCATGTGAGTAGACAAATGGGGTCAGAGATCTAGGCCTTCAAGGAGGGTGGGAAGGAATCCTTTGCAGCTTCTCACTCCTTGCATCTCCCATGATGTGGAGTGAAGTATAAATGAACAGAGGGCCCACTAGAGCTTAGGGAGCAATGCCGGGCCACTCTAGGGCATGGGGAGAAGGGAGGACTTGTTTAACTGTGGGTGACCTCCTCAGGCTCGACTCCTGCTAGGCCCCTGATGTCCTTGGAGCTCACATAGGTTGTATTCTAGAAGGGCCTCATCAACCTTCAAGCTCCTAATTATCTTTCTCGGCTTGCTCCCTCTCCTGCTCACAGGAGTGAGTATGTTCTACATAGGCCAGTGCACAAGTGTGAATGCCAGGAAGAAGACATGCTTACTGGATGCAGATACTGGAGACTTTCTATGCCTGAACATCCCAGAACTTCCACATTTACCTCGGCTGTTGCTCAGACTGCTCTGTCTGGAGCACCTCTCTGCAGGTCAACAAAATACCTATGTGCAGATTGTGCCCTGCGGAAGGGCACCAAGCCCAAGAATCAAGGGAGGGCTGGCATCCCGCTACAACCTACACCCTGGGTACTTTGGAGGGAGCTGCGTTGTCTTAGAGGTGGGACTTGTCCTCATTTGAACAAAGGAGCCTATAGCTAGCTGCCCCGCTTCCCCACTCCCCAGCTGCGTGAATCCTGCTCATCTGTCAGGAACCAAATCTAGTCATACGTCACTTGTTCCGTCCACCACCCTCAACACTGCATCATGCAGAATTAATTGTTCCTCCCTTGGCTTTCTCAGAGCACCTTGTTTATAATTGTTCTCGTCACAGCTTTGAGGGCATATAGTGCTAGGTGGACAGTTAGGTACTACTTGGAGGTATTACCCCCTGTCTTTGCTGGCTGCCAGTATTGTTGTGGAGAGGCTGGTTTCATTCTAATTGCCATTCCTTGGTAAGGTGTCTTTTCTCTCTAGATGCTTATGAGATTCTCTTTCCATTTTGGTGTTCATAGTTTCATTATGATGGGATTATTTTCAGATTTCCTTTTATTTATTTTATATGGGATTTTTTGAAATCCTGATGTTTGGAAAATCATCAGTTATTATCTCTGAATACTGGCCCTTCATCGTCCCTCTATTGTCTCCTTCTAGATTTCCAAACAGACGTATAGTAGACATTCTTCCTTGATTCTCCATATGTCTCTAACCATTTAAAAAAATATTTCCATTGCTTTATATCTCTGGGCTGCATTTGGAATGCTGACCTCCATATTCTAGTTCACTGATCTACACTTAAGTGTGTATATGTCTGATTTCACACAATGAATCTGTAAACTACTTGAGACAAGGGACTGCATATATTTCATCTTAGTTTAGTGTCTGGGACGCAGTCAATGATCAGCAGCATGTGCTGAAATGGTTGGCTTGCATGGCCTAGGGGTGCAATCCGAGGTAGAAACACCTGCTGAGGTGCCAACTGGTTCTCTGTTGACAAAGAAGGAGGCTGTGGGCTCACTGCTTACGCCAATGACAGACAGAACTGGTTGGGCTATACTGCTCCTTCTGTAGTTACAGGGCAGGTTCAGCCTGGCAGGAGCACGGGGCAGGCTTGCCTACCAACTGTGGCCAAGCCAGGCTCTCTTTTTCAAACAAAACTCCTCAATATCATCCTGCTTATGCAATAAACTCGGGGCAGGAAGTGAGACATAATGCTAAGTTACAAAGCTGGGGAAGCCACTTTTGAATCGGGTTACCTCACCCAGTTTGATGTAGCTACAATCTCGACATTGCCTCTCACTTAGAAATATGTGAAGAAAGGTCACCGTCAAGAAAAAGGAGTTGAGCCAGTCTTAGAGGGCTTGTTCAGACTGGTAACTGGGACAAGGGCAGGCACACAGTGTGTGCCACAGGCCCTTAGAAAGACCTGCTGCTACTGTGGATCATTGTAGGCCATCTTTTAAGTCTCATTAAAAGGAAGATTGATCCCTGCTGCCTTTATGCAACAGATGGCTGCCCCTCAGTTCTTGTACCCAGCTGCTGGTGGCCACAGTCACACACAAGCAGGGTCACAGTCCAGAAAAGACACGCACAACTTCAGAGGGTTTTCCCGGAGTGTTTTTGGCAAGGGGGGTGAGGGATGGTGGGATGGGTGAGTCTCTCCCTGTGGCATTCGGCATCTGGCATTTGGCCATCCTTCAGTGGGAGGGTCTTGGGGAGAATCACGAAAATCAGTCTTCAGGGTAGTTCTACACAAGGGCATGTGGTGTCTGCTGCTGATTCTGAGATTCCGCCCACTGAAGAAGGAGTCTCAGAATACGGTGAATTCCACGCCCAGCGTATGTAATTACCAGGCCGAGCCGCATCTTCTCCAGGTTGTCAGTGCTGCTGTAGAGCAGTTCTAAAGCCACAAAGAAATGTTTGGCCCACGTTCAAGAGCAGGCTGCCTGAAATAGACGGAGGTTCTGCAACCCCTGATCTGAACTCCTGGCAGGCATGCTGAGGGTATCCACAGTGATCCAAAGAATGCCATCAAACTACGTAATTAGATTAAGTGGAATTAACTTTATTAATATTAATAAAACATATTAAAGAGCATACAGTTGAGGTTTCTGATAGAGGTAAACATTACAGGATGACTGTCAAAGCCTGAAAGTCAGGGACATTGACTGAATTCAGTCCACGTAAAACATAAACCCACAGCTGGATGATTCCCCCAGTCCCACGGGGCCCCCCAACTCTTAGGTCAGCACTGAAGAACAGATGGCAGCACCGGTAGGTCCAGCTCTGATTTCCTCTGCCTGGAAGTCTTCTGCTCGTATCTCAGCCCGGGACTTCAGCTATTCCTGGGGGCATCTGGGCCTGTGGTGGAAAATAAACTTCATCTGAACCATTAAAATTCATAAAGCTGTTGACAGTTCAGATGCAAAAAGCTCTTGAGATGTCTCTGTGCAGGCGATTCTTGTCTGTTTTGTGTGAAAACAATCACACCTGTGGTGAAAATTCAATATACTTGTAAAATCGACTCTCTCGTGCCAAGACCCTGTGACTTAGTGTCCCAGAAGCAAGGTAAAAAGTAAATGAGATAGCAGCGGTGAAAGTGCTAGACTGAAGATAATAAATGTCACTTCCATCTTCTCTTACAGCTCTCTAGGGAAAAGATGTGGAAGGAAATTTGAGATAAAGTTCTTTGAGTTTCAAAAATTGAGCTAGGAGTTACGGCATAATGGTTTCAATATTAGAAATCTAGACAGAAAACTAAAGAAGTTGTCATTGGTCAGAGAGGACTTCTTCCTCGCCATAAACATTCTGGGACCACCAAGGTGGTCTCTGACGATCTCTTCACTTTTTGAGGAAAAGCAACCACCTACCTGCCTTGGATAGAATCAGCAGCTCCCCCAAATGAAGCCCAACCAACCCCCCCAAACACCTCTTTGAGCACAGAGCAGAGCAGACATGAGGACCCTGCCCGGGTCACACCTCCCTCCAGGGTCTGGAAGAGATGTAGACAGAGTGATCTGTGAAGGTTGAGCAGGTGCCCGTTCTAACAAGGTCAGTACCACAGAAAAACATGAACCTAATGTTTCTAGAGATTTAGACCTCTCAAGAGAGCCCTAAATTTTAGATTTTTACGTGGTACCTTCTAATTTTTAAACATTGGTGTTTGAAAAAAAACCAAACCATCATGTGGGCCAAATAAACGTGACTATGGGCTGGATCTGACCTGCTGGTCGCCACTTTGCACCTCAAATAGATAAGCTCTATGAAAGTTTGTTGAGGGCTACCTTGTACCATGCATTGTCCTAGATGCTCTGCACACCGAGGCAAGGAGAACCCTGTGTCTGCTCCTGGAAAGTTCATAACCCAGAGCGGGAGAAAGACTGACCCAGAAACAGGTCACCTGAGTGCACTGTGGAGCGTGGCCTGGGCTGCAGAGGAGGGCAGCGAGGTCACCTGTGGAGCATGCATGTCACGGAAGGCCACCTGGAGGCAATGATGCTGGAGGAGCTGAGACGAATCTGAATCAAATCTTGCGAGTTGACCAGGTGAAGGTGAATGGGGTAAAGAGATAAGGATATGCCAGGAAAAGGTCACAGCAGAGCCGAGGATGAGACTGTTTGGCCTGTGGAGACCCCTACACAGCTCAGTGAGTGACTCAAGGTGAGGCTGGGGATGGAGGGACTGAGGAGGACTTTTCATAGTAATATGTTTGGGCTTTATCCCAAGGGCAGTGGGGAGCCTGTGGAATGCTTTAGGCAGATGGAGATATGGTGAGATTTGTGTTTTAAAACCATTCTTTTAGCAGCTGTGTGGACCATGAATCTAAAGGGGAGAAGACTGGCATCAGGGAAATTCCCAGGAAGCCACGTGGTAACACAGCAAGAGATGGTGTGGGCATGAGGTTGAGGTGGAGAGCAGGGTGAGAATTTGATAACTGTTGAGGACATGGAGATTGAAGGAGGGGATGAAAGGGACTGAGTCAGAGATGACTTCCAGATTCTAGACCCAATGATGGTTGCTGGTGGTTAGGGTGACCATCCCTGTTTGCCTGGGACTGCTCTGTTAAGACTGAGAGTTCCAAACACTGGGAACCCCCTCAGCCCAGGGCAAATATGGTGGGTTGGTCACTCCAATGATGCTTCTGCAGCCAACATGGGGGATAGTAGAAGTTATAAGTTTGGGAGGCTGAGGAGGTTATGAGTTGGTTTTGAGCATAATGAATTTGAAGTACCAGTGGACATCCAGATGGGGATATCCAGTAAGCACTTGGAATATGAGTCTATAGTTCAAGAATAGGAGAACTTTGACTTGGAGAGAGTGGGTTTAGGGGCCATCAGCCTAAATAGGGGTTGTTTAGGACCATAAAAGTGGGTTAAATCATCCAGGAAGAGACGGTAGCATGAAAAGGGAAGTAGATCAAGAATGAAACTCTGGAGAATGAAACATTGGGAACGCCAATAGGGAAAGAAGAACCTGAGAAACAGACTGAGAAGGAATAGCTAGAGGAGTGAAGGGGGACAGACTGGACGTGGAGTCTCGGAAGCCGAGTGAGGAGGATCTCAAGGCCTGAGCAGTCATCAGGTCAGAGGCAAGACACATGCTCAGTATCATGAAGAGACAAGACTGTGCCTCCCCACTGGTGATCTTAGCTGCCGCCTCTCAGTGTTTTGATGGGTAGAAGCCGGTTACTCCTGGGGAGGTGTGGATGTGAGTTGAGAAAATAGAGACAGTGGCTACCGTCTAACCACTTGAGAAACTTGAGAAAAAAGGGAATGAGGGAGAGCAATAGCCAGCAGATCATGTGTGGTCAAGGGCGAGTCCTGTTCTTTAAGATGGGCGAGAACTCGACAAGCTTTTAAACTGAGAGGGAAAAACTGGATCAAAGAGGAAAATTAAAGACACAGGGCCAAGAGAGGTAATTAATGGGTCAGGGCCCGTGGGAAGAGGAAATGATATGGGATGGACTCAAAGCCACAGAGGAAGATGTTGGCCTTAAACAGGGGAGGGTTGGACATGACACACCGCCTGAGACTGAGGGGGAGGGCAGGTTAGGGTGATGCTAAAGGAAAGGAGAAATGATAGCCCAGAAATGGGAAGGCATAAAACCAAGAGTTGTGGTTAATGTCAGCAAGAAGAGAGTAAAAAATGAAGAAGCATTGAAGGAAATGACGGACATATTGGAGACATGCCTCAGCCATGACTTTAAGAGGAATGGTTATAGTCTAGATTTCAGAGCATTTTCAGATAACAGTGGACTGTTTTTGGAGAACTTTAGTAAATAGATATTCCAGAAGTGACTGAACGCAGGCTTTTTGATTGAGAGGATTATCCAATTATTCCCTTTAGAATTGAAGGATCTGAGTCAGATTCAAATAGCACGCATGCACACTACTATGGACTGAATCTTTCTGTCCTCCCAAAATTCCTATGTTGAAACCCAATCCCCAGGGCAATGGTATTAGGAGGTGGGGCCTTTGGAAAGTGCTTAGGTTGTGAGGGTGGAGCCCTCATGAATGGGATTAGTGCCTTTATGAAAGAGAGCCCAGAGAGCGCCCTTGTCCTGTGTGCCATGTGAGGTCGCAGCAAAAAGACAGCTGTCTAGGAAGCGGGCCCTCACTGGACACCGAATCTGCTGGAGCCATGATCTAGGACTTCACAGTCTCCAGAACTGCAAGACATAAATTCCTGTTGTTTATAAGCTCCCCAGTCTGTGCTATTTTTGTTATAGCAGCCTGAATGGATGAAGACACATTCATACACACATGCACATTGTGCAAACAATTTATGACTTGCTTGGACTCCAAAATAGGGATTAAATCTCTGAAAGTATTGTTTTCAGTCACAGTCAGGCTGAAAAGTTTTTGCTAGGTGGGAGGCTAGTGCACAGGTACAGAAAGGCATGGTGAAAATTTTTTTTCCAATTAAACTAGTGTATTCAGTTAGATTGAGCTTAGAAATCATTGAGGAGCAGCCCAAAGCTGATCTGGAGACACGTGCTTTAAGAGGAGATTACCCAAGGCAATGAAGCCGGGCCCTGCTCCTTAGAGTGTGCGGGGAGCCACAGCAGCATGAAGCCTATCAGAGATCAGTGCCGGCAGCCAGCCAGCAGGGAGGTGGCCACCTGCCTTCGGGTCAGTCTAGCCCACAGCCCAGTGCCTCCCCTGGCTTTTCATTAGTGCTGCTCATTTTGATCGGCTACTAGGAGCCATGTAGATGGTGCTTTCCAGGGTATGGACTTTATCTTCTGCTGCTATTGTTTTCCCATTTTTAAGATAGTTTTTTTCTGGCATAAAAGCAATGTATGCCCTTTGTAGACATTTTGGTCAATGCAGGAAAGTACATCTAAGACCAAAATATCACCTGTGTGTCAAGCAGTGTCACCATTTTGGCATATTTCCTTCTTGTCTTTCCATTGTGGTTTCCCAGATGAAGAGGACTGAGCTCTTCTTTTCTGAGAAAAGCAGATAATTCCAGGACGGGAAAAACTTACCTGGCAGAGGCACCAGAATATCTGGGTTCTAATCCCAGCTCCACCACTGCATAGCTCGTGGTCTTGGCCACTGCCAGCCCTCCTGGGGCTGCCTTCTGGTTTTGAGATGACGGCATCAATTGGCCAACCTCTAGGGCCTCTTCCAGCACTCGGTTGTCAAGGGCTGTGATGTTTGGACTCCCCAGAAAGTCGTGGTTTTGGACATGAATTCTTCCTGAGCAGTTATAGCTTCCCCTGAAATCCAGAGTCTTCTGAAGCTGTGACTGTCGGATTTCAAAGGAGGGCTTTCCGAGGTGGTGTGACTACTCTCCTATCCTTTTGTTAAATCCTGGAAATTAAAAAATGCACTGAGTGAGGATGCATTTCAGTGCAGGGCATATGTCAAAGAAAGATCATCCAGTGAACTGGGTAAAGCCAGAAGGCTCCTTCATTCTAGTTAGTGATTGAATTAAAAAATCAGAACTTAAATAAGCCTATTAATTAAATCTGGCTCAGAATTCCCAAACTGTGTTCTCAGAACAAATGTGTGTTCTCTAGAAAAAGAGAGCAGTGGTCAACTAAGTTTAGAAAAGATTAAATCAAATTCAAGGGGTTTCTTTGCTATAGGAATTCTTAGAACTTGAGATATGCTTACACGCATTGCGAACCCCAGGGGGGGATGTGGAGTAAGCATCCTACACTGGCCTGATCATGGAACTGTTTCGTCACGGCACACGACTTCACATCCCAAGAATATCAGTTTTCCGTAGAACACAGTTTGAGCGATACTGTTGTAGTTCCTAGAACTAGAAGTGCTTTTGACGGCACCGTTATGGATCTCTCAGTAATTATACCTGACTGCTCTGCTCATGAGGTGATATCCTGGGCTGAGTTTTTAAAACCCATAACCTTCTTGACATTTTTACTATATTTAAGTTTTATAAATTCTTGCATTTGCAGGACAACTTAAATTTTCTCAAAAGTATACTTATCCGCTGAGTGCTGACCTGTGCCTGACTCTGTACCAGCTGTCTTATCTCTGAGTTTTGCCTCTATCAATCTCTGTGATCTTGGATGAGTCATGTGACTTCTTTAAATGGGGTTGGGTGTCTTAGGCTGGGGTCCAGGAGCAGGGAACACTGGGCAGAGAACTGCTTCTAGAACTGGCAAGCTCAGCGTTAAGATTTGCAGGATTTAGGGGAATCAGGATCAGCAAAGGTCTGGGAACCCTGGTGTAAGAGGAGGATGGAAAGGGAGAGAGGCATCCGAGCTCCCAGAGCCAGGTCAGCACAAAGATGGGAAAGGAAAAGCTCAGGATCCACAGAGGCCTGGTCCTCAGGGGCTCACCTGACTGGCTTTGTACAGAATGGACAGAGTGTACAGAAAGCTTTGCTGGTTCCAATTGATGAGGAAATATCTCGAACTGAGGGATCAAAATGCCTCAATTATAAAATATTTGTAAATAAACTTTATGTATATATTAACATAAGTCAAACAACAAATGAGGCAGTACAAAATGCTGGAAATACAGTAGAAAGAAAATAGTCTGGACAAAGCCTCTGGAGAGCTGACTTCCTAGGCCCCACGCTGCCTCTAACAAGCTGTGTAACCTGAAGCAAGTCGCTCTACCTTTCTGGGCTGCAGTTCTCCAGTTCCCCGCCCTGAGAGTGAGAAGGTCCACTCAGACCATGTGTGATGTTCCTCCACTTTATAATAGCCACTGCCTGCAAACCTGCAAAGTGAACTAACTAAACCCCTTTGGAACCTTTGTAAGTGGGAGTGGTGATGCCACATTTAAGAGTCTTTGCTGTAATAATAATTGAAAACTTATGGCACAATAAATAAAAGGGCTGTAAATCATCAAGTGTGTGATGACTGGAAAAAAGACCATGGCAGAGGGGTGGGTACTGTGGTTGACAAAGCATTCTAATACAAGGCAGATTGGAGAAGCTGCAAGTCCCGTGAGGTCGGGTCCTTGCTTTGTGTACGTCTGTTAAAGCACTTTGGGAACCTTATTTTCCATTTGACGCTAATGATGTGGCAGAATCAAAGAAATGTCCCCCAGCTTCCACCCTGCAGATGGGCCTCCTGAACATCCATCTCTCTTAAGTGTCACAACCAGTGCTTCCTACGATGCCCTGGTCCTGCAGCGGGGCCAGTGTGAGGCACTGGGCAGGTCGTACCGTAGCCCCTGGCTATAATCGGATGAAGGGCCTCCTCGGTGGGTAAAAGGGAGGTTTCAATAGGGCAAAATGGCTGACTTATAAAAAGCATGAGTGCTGTAACATAGAACAGGTGTTTATTGATATGGAACAAATGGACAAAGTCATGAATATTTGGTAAATCCTGGGCTCGTGCATTAGAAGAGGATCTTGGGAGCTTGACCTGGGCTTGCTCCGAGATATGCTGGGGTTCTGACGTGACTGTTTGTTTATTGACTTTTCTAAGGTGCCTTGGAATGTGGGCGGGAGAAAGTGGGTAAAAAGCAGACTTGCATTCTATATGAATAGCTTGATTTCTTTGTTTCCAAAATTCAGCTGTTCACTCTTTGACCTGTTTTGTGTCCTCTGTTGTAAGTTTTGATAATTTTTGTAAAGTGAAAGAGAGTTGTGTTGGTTTGACGTGAGAGACCACTACCAGTAATTCACTGTCCTCCTTTCTTGCTTGGTCCTTTTCTGTCTGTTCTCACCCTCTAATCTCTTACCTGTCCAGAGAAATGTTTGCCAGATGACCGATTAGACTTTCACAGTAAATTGCATTTTTTGGAGATGATCCTGATAGCATTTTCACAGCTTCTCTGGAAGGTTCTGAGATTACCTATCTTATCTTCAAGCTGTCTGGTGCCTTCAGTTTAAACCACGTGCTATTTCCAGGAGTTTTTTTGGTGTGTTTTAAATGGTCAAGTCCTTTGAAGTTTGGGAGACACTTCTTCTTGGGTCTTTCTGAACTCAGTCAATACCACAATACTATCTTTCCAGACCATTACTAATGCAATTCCAGAACCAATTGGATGATTGGTTATTTATAATTAGGAAAACTGGAAGATAAGCAAGGTGGAAAAAAAGAATTGAAAGGGTACCTGGACTGCGTTCTAAGTCTGCATCCTGGTTTTTTCAGTTGGATGGCGTTAGGGTGAACAAAGGGTGAGTTGTGTAGTGTCCACTTGTTCCCAGAGCAGCCATCATCTTGGTATGGATTTTGATTCATCAGCCATGATGTAGTCTTGGTCTTTTTCATGAGAAGTCTGCAGCTATTTTAAGCTGCACAGAGGGCCAGTGATGGAAATGAAGACGTGTGCTACTGAAACGGTTGAGCTCAGTGGTTCTGAGGTCATGGCTGTGATTCCGTGGCGTGGGCTGCCAGAGAGAATGAGAGAGCTTCCTTGAACTGGTAGGGATGGCAGTGATGTTCTGGATTAGCAGCCACCTCCAGCACTCCTCCATCATCTCTGACAGGATACAGATCATCTGACGTACACTAAACACTGTAGGGAAGGACGGAGTGGGCTAGTAGCTGGCTAAATAGTTTCACCCCTCATATCCGTTTACCTATAACTGAAATCCATTGGTTTTACTTTGGTTCTCTGTAGCAAAAAAGAGCAAACATTGCTTTCTCTGACAATCCCTCACCTTCCTCAGTCTTCCATTATTTTTTCTGCTTCCTGTAATCCCTCAAAGATGACTGCCAGCAACTCTGAAATTCCTTTAGGCCCTGGAATCCAGTCCATGGGTGTGGATTCTTGAGGCCACTTGAAGTGACGAGGCCCTCTCTCATGGCTCCCTGCTTCTCTGGAACTGAAATTCCCTGTTTGCATCATGTGCTCTACCCGCTTTAGGTTGAACACAGGGTTCTCTACTGAACAGCACAGAAGTGAAAAGTCGTTGGGGACTTCTGCTTCCTCTCTTTCCTCTATTGCCACTACCCCAACTTTCCCAAGCAAAGTTCTTTGCTTTTCTCCTTGTTTGAAACGTAGCTTAAAAGAGCAACTGCTGACTAATATGTTCTTACAAGTCTCAGCTATTGCTGATCTGTAGCCTTCCTGATGCTGTTCTAACAGATTCTTGCTAAACGGCCTAAAATGGTACTTAGGAGTACCTGAAGTAACTTAGATGCTCTTGTCTTTCTGTTAATACAATTTGACATCCTAATTTTGTTTTCTTAAAGACTGGCACCTGAGCTAACAACTGTTGCAAATCTTTTTTTTTTTTTTTCCTGCTTTATCTCCCCCAAATTCCCCAGTACATAGTTGTATATCTTAGTTGCAGGTCCTTCTAGTTGTGGCATGTGGGACGCCACCTCAATGTGGCCTGGTGAGCGGTGCCATGTCCGCGCCCAGGATCCAAACCAGCGAGACCCTGGGCTGCCACAGCAGAGCTCACGAACTTAACCACTCAGCCACGGGGCTGGCCCCCTAATTTTTTCACTTGATATTATATCATGAGAATCTCTCCAAGTCGCCAGAATTTATTCATATGTACTGTGTTCATTCAGTCAATAAACATTTATTGAACAGGTACTGTGTGCCAGAAAGTATCCCAAGTGTTGGGGGTGTGTTGGAGAAAACAGTAGAAATAGGACTCAGTATTAGAAGTTGTTGAATAATTATATAGATGTTTAATTGTAACAGTGAGTGCAGCAAAGGAGACATGCGTGGAGTGTGATGCGGCTGCACAGCGAGCTTCACCTGGTCTGGCAGGGAGGAGAAGCCTGTCTTGGTTGCATGGAGCATACTTGGATCCGTGAGTCCCCCTTTTGGGGACTTTATGCTGTTTCTCATCTTTGGCTATTTTCAATAAACTGGCAGTTCAACCTCTGTGCATAAGTGATATGATTTTCTTAGGGTAGATTCATAGAAGTGTAATTACAGGGTCAAGAATGTGAATATTTATGGCTCTTGATACACATTCTTAAAAAGTTTGCTAGAAAAAGCAGTGCAGAGTTTTAAAGCTGGGGGAGGTCTTGAGCCACCACATGTCCAACTGCCTTCATGGGAACAGTAGAGTGATTTTAAGAAATCAGTACAGTTAGTGGTAGGAGCAAATGGTATACTTCCTGCACACATTGTAAACTGATGCCACTCAAATTATGGTTCTCTGACTGGTGTAGGTCTTGGAGGTGTTGATTAGTGGTCTGTAATAAGTACAGAAATTGAGAATTAAACATTTAAAACCCTTTATGGAAATATTATAAGTCATTTTATGTTAAAAATTTGGGTATGTATATTCTATATTACTTTTTCATTGTTTTCTAGTAATTCATGAAATATATATCTATTTTTTACAATAAAATTATTGGTTCATGATCCACAATGCTATAGAATGATTTTTCTCCCTTTCTCATGGGAAACTAATGGAATTAGCATATTTTGACCACAAACACGTGTACTTAAGTTAAGCCACACAAGATCTGTGTATACCTTTCCCAGAAAGATAAGAAAGCACACCTGTTGCAGCCATTGGGACATGTGTTGCTTAAAGAATTTCTGTGAGAAATTTCTCAGTCCAGGAGTTAAAGTTGCCTGCTGTTTGATTTGGCGAGGTACCTAACTGTTGAGCCCGCCAGCACTGAGACGACAGAGTTGTGATTCAATGAGTTATGATTCCATGCTGCCACTGCCTGTTAGTTCTTCCCAGAGGAAGTAGTAAGAGGGGTCAAAAACTTCACACCTCTGAAACCTTCTGCCGCTTGTGTCCATAGAGTTTAGCTGTGGGTTGAGGAGACTTCCTGTGTGTTCAGACCTTAACAACAGAGACCAGCAGTGTCCAGACACTTGACAGGAGGAAGAGATCTTGCCAGTCAGGGGCTGAAACCTGTGTGGACAATATCTGAAGGTAACTTAGCCCTGTGCTGGATGGAAAATAAAAAGAACTACAAGGCGATCTTTTCTTGGCTTGTCTTTTGGTTTTGCTGATCTGTCTTTGAAAATGAAAACCACACCCAGTTCAGAGAAAGGGCTCACCCATAATATTGGTGAGATCCCCAAAAGGTGAGAACTGTGTTTTCCTAAAAACTCTGCCTACTACCAATTTGCTGGACAATATAAAAATGAAGGTATTTTTTTGCTCATTTTGCATTAAAGGAAAGCAAGGTAGCAATGAGTCAGGAGCGTCAACTGAAGTCCGCCTGCCTGGGTTTAAATCCTAGACTACATTTTACTAACTGGTGATCTGGTTTGAGTTACTTCCCTTTCTGCCCCTCAGTTTTCTCATCTGCATATCGGAGATAATAACATTAAAGAGAAAATGCTTGTCAGGTGCCTAAAACACATAGTTCCTGAACATAGCAAGCATGCAGTAAACGTCAGCTGTTCCACTTCTTGTATAACTCATCTGAAGAAATTCTGTTAGAAAGTGTTGATGCAAATAATCCATAACCAACCTATAAATCAAAATTGGGGTGAGTTTATTATGAGCCAAAGTGAGGATTATAACCTGGGAAGGGCTTGGAAGGCGTTCCAGAGAAGCATGAGTTTCAGTACAGACTTATATCTTTTTAGAACAAAGACGATACATTAAACACGCCCAGGATACATTTTCAAAGAGACATTCAGTTGCAAATCAGCAGGTCAACATGACCAAGATGCCAGGAAAGGGACTAATCTGGGGCATTACCAATAGGGTGTTGTTACCAATAGGGCATAGGAGGGGAAGTATGCATTCTTTATCTCGAGAGAGATTCCTTACTTTAAGGGATAAGCAGGTACACAATGTATGTTTGACAGGCCATAAGACAGGCTTTCTAGTCCAAGCCGAAGCAGTTTTGAACTCAAGTAGTTACCCCATATACCTCAATATGTGAAAATCTCTTGTCAAAGGAAAGGAAGGAAGGAAGGAAAGAAAGAAAAAGGAAGAAGAAAGATCACAAAGCATTGGAACCGTTGTCACACACTTCTTCCCAGGGCTGTTGGACAAGAAGACAGGATTTGGATCCTGATGACTGGGGCTATGGACCTGGCTGTGCTGTTCACTGAGTGTGTGATCCACACAGTCCTGTGACATCACTGAGCCTGGGGTTGTCTTCTCCTCTGTAAATGTGATGATGTCAATAACACCTGCCTCACAGGTTGTTGTGAGTGCAAATGAACTAATGTATGGGTGGGGCCTCGTAGGTGATAAGAATGAGATGGGTGTGAGTTATCTGCTTAGGGATTCTTCCCTTGATGTGGTGTTCCTTGTTCCTTCCTTTGTTACTTTGCATGTGCCTGCTTTGAACTGGCTCCTGAAGGAGGGGGCTCTTCCTGAGTCTGGGGCTTTCCCCTTCCTCTGGGCTTATGTGTGGTGATTGTTCCCTGAGACCACAGGTGGTAGACCCCACCTACCTGGTTCCTGGCAACTGAGAAGTGAGGCTTCCTGCTGGATGTCAATATGTGTGTTTTCTGAATTGCTTCATCAGAACAATGTGCCTATAGATCACTAGACGCTTGGTCTTGGGCCATCCTGCATTTGGTTTATCAGCATAACCTTCTTTGGAAATGTAATTGTGAGGACCCATAAGTCACGTCTCTTTAAAAAAAATAAAAGGATGACTCACAGATGAAGAAACAAGCTAAACCTTCAGATGCCCAGGGTTCCAATCCCATCTGTGCCACGACTTGTTATGTGACATTCGCCAAGTAGCTTAATCACTTGGTGGCTTCATTTCCTTGTCCATGAAATGTGAACTGACAGTACTGGATTGTTGCTAGATTTGCTAGATTGCTCTAAAAATAAAATTAATATATGCCATATATATATATTTCTGCTACACACTGCTTCCAGGACTATCTGGTTTGGGGGAGATTGGAAACATGAAAAGGGCAACTTTTCCTACTGAATTTCAACCAGAGTCACTAGAATATTTTGCTCTCTTCTCCATGAATTTTTTTCAGTTCCATTCTTTAGCTGTTTGCTAACTAACAGTACCCTATTGACTGAAACTGTTTGCTTCTTCTGCCTCTAAAGGCCATACTGTTTCCACATCAAAAATAAATGCCCAGGCTTCATCAGACTAAAGAGCTTCTGCAAGGCAAAGGAAGCCAGGAACAGAACAAAAAGACAACCCACCAACTGGGAGAAATTTGAAAATTATATATCCAACAAGGGGTTAATCTCCAAAATATATAAAGAACTCATACAACTCAATAACAAAAAAACAACCCCATCAAAAAATGGCAGAGGATCTGAACAGACAGTTTTCCAAAGAACGTATATAAAGATGGCCAGTAGGCACTTGAAAAGATGTTCAGCATCACTAATCATCAGGGAAATGCAAATCAAAACTTCACTAAGATATCACCTTACACTCGTTAGAATGGCTATAATCACCAACACAAAAAAATAACAAAGTTGTAGAGGATATGGAGAAAAGGGAACCCTCATATACTGCTGGTGGGAATGCAAACTGGTTCAGCCGCTATGGAAAACGGTATGGAGAGTTCTCAAAAAATAAAAAATAGAAATACCATACAACACAGCTATCTCACTGCTGGGTATTTATCCAAAGAACTTGAAATCAACAATTCAAAGAGACTTATGCACCTTCATGTTCACTGCAGCACTATTCACAATAGACAAGACATGGAAGCAACCCAAGTGCCCAATGACTGATGATTGGATAAAGAAGATGTGGTATAACATATATATACACACCACATATATATATATGTGTGTATACACACACACACACACACACACACACACATGCACACACAATGGAATATTACTCAGCTATAAAAAAGATAAAATTGTCCCATTTGCAACATGGATAGACCTTGAGGGTATTTGTCAAGTGAAATAAGTGAGACAGAGAAAGACAAACAGTGTATGATTTTGTTCATATGTGGAAGATAAACTAACACACAGACGAACAGCAGTTTAGTGGTTACCAGAGGGGAGAAGGGTTGAGGGGTGAGCATAGGGGCACATATATATGGTGACTGACAAATAATAATGTACAACTGAAATTTCACAGTGTTATAAACTATTATGACCTCAACAAAATACAATCTTCAAAAAATGAAATAAAATAAAAGTGCCCAGAACGAATCCATGGGAAAGGTCTTGGGGGCTGTCGGGAAACACCAAAACAGGATGTGGTGTTGTCAATGCCAGAAACTCTTACAAATGGCCTTGACACAGGTCTCAGTGAGGAGTCCGGTGCAGTTGCTGCACACGATGGGCTTCAGGGCTTCCAACACCTAGCACCCTGCTGGACACACTGTAGGCCTTCATGGAAGATGTGTTGGTCCGTTGCCCACAGCAGCCTTCTGAACTTGAATATTAAATACAGTCATCATGTTTCCCCTGATGTTTCAGTAAAGAACAGTTATACTCATATTTGTCTCTGCTCCAATCAAACCCTCAACTATAATGACAGTGAAGGAATGAAATGCATGTAAAGCCAGCATAATGAGAACAGGAGAAGAATCAACGGCAGAGGAGAAGACACATTGTGGAAGACAGAAAACAGAAGTGGTACCTGACTTGGAACAGAGGGAGCAGAGTGTATGCCAAAAGCCAGCTAATTTATGCTGGAGAACCTCAGAAGGGCCGGAGAATTGAAGAGTCAGGTTTTCCTGAGGTGTAGGGATGGGAGTAGAGCTGGGAATGGAAGAACTGGGTTAGCAAAAACTATCCCCTCCCTTTGTCTGTGCACCTACACTTCCCTATCACAGCCAAAGGCAGAGATCCTAGCTCAAGAGATGTAGTGCCAGGGGCTCAGGACTTGGGGGCATCAGACAGAACCTGGGGTGGTAGTGAGGTAGGGGGCTGCAAATAGGAAGGAAGAGCTGCATGCTGAACGGTAAGACCTCCTACCCAACTTGGCCCCAGAATGCTGGCAGGCAGGCTTATGTGCCCAAAGCAGGAGGCTGAAGGAGACGTCTCCAGGGAAACAGACAAGTCCAGGAGACAGGGCCTGCAGAAACTGAAATTCAGGAGTGCTCCAACAAGAAAGCTGGATCCTGCTAGATCAGCCAGTGATGAACTCCACCTGTGATCAAGCTCATCCCCTGCCACACACATAGAGCCTCCACTCAGCCAACGACCACCAGCCATTAAGAGAATGACTCAATATCAAAAAAGAAACCAAAATGAACAAAAAGAAAAAAAGTGAAGGAAAAAGAGACAACGTAGGGAACAGATGGAAAACAGGAAGAAAATGTGATTAACATTCTTAGAAAATTAACGCATATGGAGTCATGAGGTGAAAAAGAAAAAACACTATTTTTATTTTTATTATTTATTTATTTATTTTTGCTGAGGAAGACTTGCCCTGAGCTCACATCTGTACCAATCTTCCTCTGTTTTGTTTGTGGGTCACGGCCACAGTATGGCTGCCAACAATTGGCGCAGGTTTGCACCTGGGAACCTAAGCTGGGCCACTGAAACAGAGTGTACTGAACTTAACCACTAGGCCATGGGACCAGCCCCTATTTTTATTTTTTGATCCACCAAAATAGTTGTCTCTGGTTTACTTTTGCTATATTATTGAGCTATAACTGATGAACAATGAACTTCACATATTTAAAATATAATTTGATGGGTTTTGACATTTGTATGCACACATGAAACCACGCTGACAGTCAAGAAAACGTGCGTTTCTATCAGTCCCAAAGTCTCCTCATACCACTTTGTAATTCCATTCCTCCCTGCACCTCTGTCTGCAGGTAACCATGATTTGTTTACTGAAACTATAACTTAACTTGCACTTTCTAGATTCTAAGTAAATGGAGTCATACAAGGCCTCTTTTTCATCTGGCTTCTCTCACTCAACGTGGTGATACTGAGGGTCATTGATGGTGTTGCCTGTATCAATCCAGTCACACGTTGCTTAACGATGGGGACACATTGTGAGAAATGCGTCATTAGGCGATTTCGTCGTTGTGTAAACATCACAGAGTGTACTTAAACTAACCTAGTTGGTACAGCCTACCACACACCTAGGCTATGTGGTACTAATCTTATGGGACGGCCGCCATATACATGGTCTGTCATTGACCGAAATGTTGTTGTGTGGTGCTTGACTGTAGTTTGTTCCTTTTAGTGGCTAGTGGTATTCTATTGCGCAGATATCTACAATTTGTTTATCCATTCACATGTTGATGAACATTTGGGTTGTTTCTAGTTTGGGGCAATTACAAAAGAAGTTGCACTGAACATGTATAAGTCTTTGTGTACACACATGTTTTTTGCTGCTCTTTGGTAAATATCTAAAAGTAGAATAGCTGGTTGTATGTAGGTGTATATTTAACTTTCCGAGAAATGATTAAATTGTTTTCCAAGTGATTGCACCCTTTTACATTCCAACAGCAGTATATGAGAGTTCCAATTGTCCCACACCCTCACCAGCACTAGATATGGTCAGTCTTTTTAATTTTAGTCATTCTAATGGATTTATAAAACTTCATTGTATTTGTAATTTTCATTTTCTTGATGAATAGTGATGTTGAGCATCTTTCCAGGTGCTTACTGGGCATTTGTATATCATATTTTGTGAAGTATTTGTCCAAATCTTTCACCCATTTTTAAAAGTGGGTTGTTTGTCTTATTGTCAATTTATAAGAATTCTTTATTCTGGACACAAGTCTTTTATGTGGGTTGTGAATATTTTTTTTGTATTTGCGTATTTTAATTATGTCTTTGAAAAGCAAAAACTTTTATTTTTGGAAAAGGTCAATCTACCAATTTCTTTTTTTTGTGGTTTACACTTTTTAAGTGCTAAGAAGCCCATTTTCCTCCTCCAAGATCACAAAGGTTTTCTCCTACTTTTGTTTTTTAGAAGTTTTATACTTTTAGATTTTACTTTTAGGTCTGTGATCCAATATTTTGAGTTAGCATTTGTGTATGATGTGAGATGAGGATTGATATTCATTTGTTTCTATATGGATTATCCAGTCAATCCAGTGCTATTTGTTGAAGACTTTTCTTTCCCCATTGAATCATCTTGGCACTTTTGTCATAAACTGATCACATATGTCTAGATTTATTTCCAGATTCTCTAATCTGTTTGTTGATCTATGTGTTTATCTTTTTGCCAGTATAAAACCCTTATTATTGCTGTGGCTTTATAGTTATTCTTAAAATTAAGTAAGCTAAATATTCCAACTTTGTTCTTTTCTAAAGATTGCTTTGGTTATTCTAGGTTCTTTGCAATTCCATATAAATTTTATAACAAGTTTGTCAATTTAAAAGAATAGCTTGCTGGGATTTTTTTTTTTTTTACTGAGGAAGACTGGCCCTGAGCTAACATCCATGCCCATCTTCCTCTACTTTATATGTGGGACACCTGCCACAGCATGGCTTGATGAATGGTGCCATGTCCGCATCTGGGATCCGAACCAGTGGACCCCAGGCCGCCAAAGCAGAACATGCACACTTAACCACTGCGCCACCAGGCCAGCCCTTCTTGCTGGGATTTTGATGAGGATTTTGTTGAATCTAAAAATCAATTTGGGGATAATTACTATCATAACCATGTTGAGTCTTCCAGTCTATGAATGTGGTATAGCTCTTTATTTCAGCCTTCTTTAATTTTCGTCAACAATGATTTGTAGTTTCCAGTGTAGAGGTCTTAGAAATATTGGTAGATTTACTCCTATATTATGTTTTTTGGTACTACTGAAAATTTAAGTTTTTGAAAATTTATTTTCAAATTATTGGCTACCAGTCTGTAAAAATGCAAGTGTTTGTATATCAACATCATATCCTGTGTTTTATTGGTTCTAATAGGCATTCTATGGATTCTGTAGATTCTCTGGGATTGTCTATGTACACTATCATATCAGTCAAAAGTAAGGACAGTTTTATTTCTTTTACAATTTTTCTTTTTCAGTTTGGCCTTATTTCTAGGACCTCCTGAACAATGTTGAATAGAAGTGGTGAAAGAGAGTATTCTTGCTTTGTTCTCAACCCTGGGGGGAACAATTCAGTCTTTCACTGCTGAGTATGATGTTAGCTGTGGGTTTTTAGATGATCTTTATCAGTGTGAGGAAATTCTCTACCTCCTGGTTTGCAATGAGTTTCTTTTTCTTTCTTTAATTGTGAGCAGGGGTATTGAATTTTGCAGATGCTTTTTCTGCATCTATTGAAATGATCATATGGTTTTTCTCCTTTATTCTACGAATATGGTGAATTACATAGTTGACTTTTGATGTTAAACCAACTTTGCTTCTCTAGGGTAAAATTTACTTGGTCATGATGTAGTAGTCTTTTTAAATATTGCAGGATTTAATTTGCTAATATTTGTTAGGAATTTTTTGTCTGTACTCACTATAGTGGTCTTTACTTTTTTTTCTGTAATGTTTTTGTCAGATTTTGGTATTAGGGTTATTCGGCCTCATAAAATGAGTTGGGCAATATTATCTCTTCTGCTATATTCTGTGTTGTGTACAGTTGGTATTATTTCTTCCATGAGTGTTTTATTGAATTCACTTCTAAAATCATCTGCACCAGGAGTTTTATTTTGGGAAGATTTTTATGACAAATTCAGTTTTTATATAGGTAAAGGACTATTCAGATGTTCTGTTTGTTTTTTCATCAGTTTTGGTAACTTTTCATTTGATCTAAATAGTTGAGTTTATTAACATAAGGTTTTTCATATTGTTCTCTTAATCCCCTAAATGTCTCTGGGGTCTGTGGTGATAACCTGTCTTTGTGCCTCATAGTGGCGACTTGTGCTTTCTCTGTGTCAGTCTCGCTTGGGGTTTGTCAGCTTCCTTGATGTTTTTGGAAACTGGCTTTGGCTTTGATAGCTTCCTGTTGTGTCTGTCTCTTTTCTATTCCACTAAGGTCTTTCCTTATCCTTCTCATTCTCTGATTCTACACTTTTCCACTTTACAATAGGTGCATTTTAGAGCTGTTGGAGCTGAATTCATTTCACCCACATCATCTCCTAGTTTTCCTTGTAGTTTTGTCTTTGGCTCATGAATTATTTAGGAGGGTGCTGAATTTCCAGATACTTGGGGTCTTCCTAGATTCTATATTGTTATTGATTTCTTATTTAATTCCATTGTGGCCAGAAAATGCACTCTGCATATTTCAATCCTTCAAACTTGATTGATTTGTTTTATTGTCCAGTATCTGGTTCGTCTTTGTGGATGTGCCATGTAAATGTGAAGAGCACTGTATTCTGTAGTCACTGGATGTCATGTCCCTAAAGGTCAGTTGGATGGTGACTGAACATTGTTCACATCTTTGTGCAGTGTTTTGTCCAGTTTTTCTCTGACTTGGTTACTGACGGTTGCTGAAGTCTCTTGATAGAATTGTGGAACTACCTGCTTTTCCCTTTAATGCTGTCAATTTTTCTCATGCATTTAGAGGCTCTGTTATCAAATGCATACACATTTATAATTGTTAGTTCTTCTTGATGAATTATTCCTTTTATCATTATAAAATTCCTATTGTTATTTATTTATTTATTTTTGCTAAGGGAGGTTCACCCTGAGCTAACATCTGTGCCAATCTTCCTCTATTTTCTGTATGTGGGATGCCTTCACAGCATGGCTGATGAGTGGAATAGGTCTGCGCCTGGGATCCGAACCTGCAAACCCAGGCAGCTAAGTGGAGCACATGGAACTTTAACCGTTTGGTCACAGGGCTGGGCCTGCTTTCACTTTTTAAAAAGAAACATTCAGAGCTCTTGAAAAATAATATGGTAATTGAAATTTAAAAATATTATGTTAAAAGAATGTTTGGAAGGCGAAATTGAAGAAATCTCCCAGCAACTGAAACAACAACAAAGAAAACAACAGTGATAGAAAATTGTACATAAATAACAAGAACCTGAGAGAATTGCTCTAGGAGGTTCAGTATTCAAATAATAGAAATGTAAAGAAAAACAATGGAGGTGGAAATTACCCAAGGAATGATGTAAGAATGTTTCCCGTGAGAGAAGGACACAGTTTACAGATTCAGAGGGCTGCCCTAGGATCCTAATCAGACCCTAATCAGCATGGTGCAGATTAAGCAGCTACACCATTATGAACTTGAGAATGTCGGGGCGTTCGAGGGACCCTTTCTCGTTGCTCAGCTGCTCCTTGTTGGAGGAGAGCACACAGAGCCTGAGTCTCGTCCTCCGCTCGGCTGCACGGGACTCACGGCGGCAGCAGTCCTGCCAAGAGTTCAGAGCAGCACTTCCCCTAGCCTGGCCTCTGCTTTGACTTGAGCCAGGCGAGTCTTCGCAGTGTTCTTAGACCTCAAGCACTGAGGCGCCAAGAATCTTGTTTACCCACTTTAGCAAGTTAATCGCCAGGTTCTGCTTTAAGTCTGTTAGCAGATTCAGTTAAGAATGATGTGCTGCGGGCCTCCTGAGGAGAGTATGTGCCCCCACACGTGATAAGACCTAATGGTTCCCCTGGAATATTAGTGGATGCCCTTGAGCAGTTTGGGGATAATTTTCAAATTAGGTATAATGAGTTAAATTATTTTGGAGTCATCCAAATGAGGGTACCTAGGCTGCAGGGAGGGCGCTGGGAAGAGTGGGGCCTGGGACCATTATTATTACTTATGATTATTATAGGCCCTGCAGGTCTGCCTCGGCTGATGCGCCTGCTCTGCGGTAATTATTTACAACCCCAGCTTTCTGGGGCGTACCCTTGGGGACAGGCAGGACTTGGCCTTGAATCACACTGCACGTGGCTCTCAGCCACCTCCCAGTTTTCCTTTGATTCCATTAGCGCCTATCTCATTTTAAAAGGCTCCCAGGAAAGGGTGGCCTTGCCCCAGCCGCCCGCCGGCTCCTGCAGGCTCCAGCTCTGACCCCATGTGCCCGCCATCACTGCTGCTGCTTTCCTTCCGCCCGAGCTAACTCTGAACCTGACAGATTGCTTCTCAGTGACCACAGCTTCTGACCACCTACGATGGTCTGGCCAGGAAGTGAGCACAGCTCTCCACCCTCGTAGAGGTAGTCTTGTTCTTCCAGTTTTACACACCTCAGCTGGGAAATCTGAACAGGTTGGAACCCGTACACGTTTCATTTGAAGACAACGTCTGGAGTCTCACCAAGCACCTTGCTTGCTGATTCAGGGCTGACGCCCCAGGTTAGGGCGCAGGCTTCGGCTCCATCTCAGAGAGTTTTCTGCCTTCCTAGAGCAAAACTCCCTCCGCTTGCCCCTTTCTCTTGCTCCCAGCCACACACCTCTGAGGCAGGAGCATCATTGCCTCCCACTTACTACTAAGGACTGATAGTCCTGGTCTTAGAGCTAATTTTGATGCTTTCATTACTTTTTTATCCGAATAAGCCTTAAGATGTTATGCAATAAAATTTTGCTTGTCTTAGAGCTATCCCAGAGTTCTCAAGGGAGTGACAGATGAAGGTGCCCCTTGGAACTCTTCTTACTCATCACAGCCAACACTTATTCAGCACCTACCATGTGTGCGGGACTGTGCTAAACATGTTGCTTGCATGGTCTCATTTGATCTCCACCAAAACCCTATGACTTCCCCATTTTACAGATGAGACAGTCCTGGCTTAGGGGATCTAAGAAACTTGCCCTAAATTTGCAAAGGGAGCCAAGAAGAGATTTGAATCCAGGTCTCTCTGCACCCAGAGCCCATGCTCTTGACCACTGTGCATTTAGTCTCACACAGTTAGACCCAGAATACCAGCTGCCTCACTGCAAAGAGGCACACAGCACACCACATCCAGGTTCAGCTTTTGACAGTGTGGACTGATTTAAATTTCACTTCAATTCAGGAAAATGCTTGGGTGCTTATTTGTCATCAACACTGTGGTTAGCACAGTGAGGATAGAGAAGGAGGTTCAGAAATTCCTCTGTTCTTGGAAATTTGAGAGACTAGACATAAACACAAGCAGTTGGATACAACAGAATGACATTTCCTTAAGCTTAGGTGGCACAGAAGAGGATATAGTAGTGACAGAATCAACAGGGTCTACAGTGGCAGGGAGGGTTAGTCCTCAGGGAGCTGGCAGTGTGTCCCAACCGCAGAGATCAGGGGCTGGTGTGGCTGGAGACGTTTTCACGGAGAAGGGTGGGCTTGAACTTTTGGTTGTGGAAAGGAAGAGGGGAGAGCCTTCCAACCAAGAGAAGGCAGCATCAAAGGCAGGAGGATGGACGGAGCGTGAGCACTGGGGATGCAGCAAGATGGGCCAGACTGGAGAGTAGCCCACCTTGGGGATGGTAGAGGGTAAATTTGAGAAGGATATTGAAAGTCATACTCAGAAGTTTGGGATTGAGTGTGAAGGCAATGGGGGACCACAGAAGGCATTTGGATATTGGAAAGATAGGCAAAAACAAAAATCATATGGAGTGTTTTTTTCACAGCCTGGGTCATTTCACTGTATCAGATGACTGTGGCTAGAGTGAGGATGTTAACACTGGACTCCAGAATTAAGTTCTGTTATCCATTCCACAGTAGAGCCACATTCTTTCTGCCCAGACTTTCCCTAAAGCAGAGAAACGCTCATGTGGAAAGTGAGAGCTTGCTCACTGGCTCAGAGTAAAGGGTGATAGCTGATCTTAGTAAGAGAGCCATCAGCTGTGACAATCCCCACTCCCACTGTAAGGAGGTCCTGCCAAGAGAGCAGTGATGCTTGTTTCAGCACGTGTGTGGGTCTCCCTGCCTCTTCCTTGGATCTGAGAAATATTTGTTTTTCTTGGTCCAGTTGGATGAACAAGCTATTCTCCTTGCTGTAGAGTTGGGAAGCACTATGAGCTCTGGAGTAACTTTTGCTGGGCTGATTTATCCTTTCCAGATTGGCAATACTTTCAGCCTTAGAGAATGTTCTTACCCCCATGTTCTGAGAAGGTGTGGCCACTTGGAGTCTGGCAGCTTTCTTTGCCTCTCTGCGTAGACCATGAGCCATGATGGTGCTATTAGCATAATTCATGATTTCTCTGTCCTTTGAATCTCTGAGTAGCGTGAGAAAATCTGTTTCCCCTTGTGTTGCGTTCAAAACCTAATATAGATGTGCTGTTACAGGTTACCTGTGTCATTCTAGCTAGCAATACTTACAATTCTTATTTACAAACTTCCCAGGTCATCAGAGGAGGAGGCAGGTAATATTTGAGATGCCTTCTCCAAAACTTTTCACAAAAATACCCATGAAACTGCACAAAAGAGTGAAAAAAGGAAGAACACTACACTGTAAATTTAAGATAGAGAAAGGCCATCTGCTGAGGCCCACAGGGACTGTCTGCTAATGTAATTGTCAGTGAGACGGACTGAGAAGCATCTTAACATGATAATCGACCTGCCCTGTGTGCTGAGCCAGAGAAGCCCAGTGGTGCAGGGAGACTGGAAAGCACCCTGCCCCCATCATAGGCCCCGACTATTTCAGGACCCGGGAGCCACACTGGCCAGAAAAGCAGATGGTCCAACTGGGAAAAAACTTGTCTTTTGAGCCAGCCGGAGTCATTCCATAGTCATGCCTTCCACCCAAACCCTCAGCTTCTCTCTCTCCACGTCCGTTCAGAGACTGTGGCCCCCAGACCACAGCCGGGCAGGAGATAGATGGAGACAAGCAGAGGTGTTGTGTCCAAAGTGGCTGGTTGTGCAATAGGGAGAGAGGCAAGAAGAGGGCCGGGGCAATGCGTGCAGGGAGGGCAGAGCAGAACAGCAGGTGGCCTCTCAGTCTCTCTCCTACTAGTGAGAAATTGCAGCCATTAGAGCAGGAGCGGCCCCAGCCGAATACTTGGAGGCCTGCGGTAGCTGATACCTGGTGGAGCCTGGCGGGCGACCGAGGTCTGTGTGTGTCAGTTCACCCTCAGACCTGCTTGGCTTGTGCCCAGCGGAAAGTGAGGGACTGTGCAGACCCTTCACCAAGACTGTCTGCCAGCAAGCGCCACACTTGAGCACACTGTTCTCTCTTCCATATGAATAGACAGAAAAAATGCCCAAAGGGACCTACGAAAAGAACACTGCAAGATAAGGGAAAGAAAGCTTTCCTTTAAAACTTGAAGCAAGATTATATATCTGAAAATAAATTTCTTCAAGAAAGAGAAAAAGGTTTTAGCAGACTTACTTTTGATATTCTCAAAAAGGTATGAGAAGGCATAGCCACTATGAGATGGGAGTCAGGGGCCATCAGAAGAAAACAGACTGGGATGAAGGAAGATTTGCAAAGACTGAAACAAGAAATGAGGGCATATCTGCCAGAAGCAGAAGAGCTGACTTAAAACCTGCCCTGAAGAGAGTAAATACAGAGAAGACTCTGCGGAGATCAGACCAGTAAAGTGGGTGACAAAATAAGGAACAAGAGAACAAGATGGAAATCGTGACAGAGGAGGCAGAAAGCACAGATCTAATCTAACAATTAATTTACTTCCAACAAAGGAAAGGAACCAAACACTGGAAGCAACAGTCAAGCACAGATCAGAAGAAAACTTTTCTGAGCTGGAGAAGATCTGGGAGAAAACTAAAATTACCAGACCTGCACAGAGACACATCCTCTAAGATGTTTGAGTTTCCAGGTTAGAGATAGAATCTTTCAGGCATTTAGACAGAAATGAGCAGGTTACTAGTGAAACAGACATCAAGCTGGTCTCAGACTTCTCAATTCTGAAGGCTGAAAGACTGTTCTAGAAGACCAGGTTGTGTCTCAAGAATTCCATGTTCACCCAACATGGCGTTCATGTGCAAAGGCTGTAGGAATTCATCTTCAGATTTACAGGAGGCAGAAAATATACCCCACATGGTCCCTTCTTGAAAAAAAGGTGTTTGAATTTGTAGTCCCATTGATCAACAGGTGAACTGGCATGAGGACGCACACACAAAAGTATAAAAGGACTTGCGGTGAGCGTTGGAGACTATTAAAATATAAAAGAAATAATAGTTTTGAATATGATTACAAAACTCCATGCAAAAGCTAGTACCTATTGTTAAAAAAAGATTTACTTAGGTCTAAAAGCCTTAACTTAGATTAGCAAAGATTGATGAAAGAGGAAGGAAGAGCGTATTCCAAGTCTTCCACAGTGAGCTGGTGTTTTTTCTATAACGAGGGGGAAAAATATAAAACGTTATTTAATGTGAAATAATGTTTTCACTGAGTGATTTCGGTTTGAAAACTGGCTTCTCCAAGAGGATGCTTTTCAAGCCACCTTATCTCTAAAACTGAAATTATTATAGGAGTGGATGTGTCACATTTCTGGCTTCAGTTGGCAATGAAGGAAGTCCTGATAAGCTGAGGCTTTAAGCAACTATGAAGAAAGACCACATATTAGATGGTTTTCTCTCTTCTCATCTAGTTTCCTTTTCAAGTGAGGAAAAATGCTGGCCCCAGTGAAAGGGAGCAGCAGTCAGCGGAAACTCAAACCAAGCTGACTGTGGGGAGGTAAGTGTTCGCATCTGGTCAGTTCTTTACGGCTTCTGAAAGTTCGCTCAGGAATTCATGAGTTGTAGTTAAGCCAATGTAAGAATTTTGAAATAAAATTTTTTTCTCTGTGGTTTGGCCTTTGTTGAAGCTTTGATTTGAAGTGAGAAAGAAGAGGAATCTTGTGAATTTTTACATGTGATGTTCTTCATAGAATGGGTGTGGAAATGAGAAAGTGGAAATTATGCCTTATATGAGTATAAGAGATAATGGTGACTTTTAAAAAACATTAAAGCTTTAGTCTAAATCATAACCTTTCCCCATCTTTACTATGATATTTATCTTTGCTGAATTTATGTCTATACTAACCATAGTTGTTAAAAGAAAAACAGCATTGGAAGAGATTGGGAGAAAATCCATAATATTGTGGTGCAAATATTTGGTTACTTGGGGAAATCTTATTGCTACCTGATTTTGATTTTTGGTGAGGAAGTTTTGCCCTGAGCTAACAGCTGTTGCCAAACTTATTTTTTTTGCTTGAGAAAGATTAGCCCTGAGCTAAGGTCTATGCCATCTTCCTCTATTTTACGTGTGGGTCACCGTCACAGCATGAGTAACAGGTGGTGTAGGTCTGCACCTGGGATCCGAACCCACAGACCCAGGCTGCCAATGCAGAGCACGTGAGATTTCAACCACTCGACCATGGGGCCGGCCCCTGCTACCTGATTTTTAATAAAAACAGAAGACCTAGTTCTTGGCCAGGATAGAATTATCAACGTCCCCTGTCCTTTAATCCTCCAAAAATTCTAATTAATTTTGTCACTGATTGCTGATAGCTCACCTGTAGATTTCCATCTTTAAGATGTTTTGAGCATGTAGAGGGTGGATGCAGTGAAGCTCACTGGGAACCACTGAGGGCCTTTTGTAGATTATGCGTGCTCCAAAACCGTTCATCGTTGTGCATGGTAAATGCTTAGTAGAGGTTAGTCTATCATTACTGTTATTCAAATTTTTACTAATTTGTAAATGTAATAGGAGGTAAGAGAAAGAAGTGATCAGTGTGTGCTACAGCAATGAAGAAAGTTTAATTAAATAATTGAGATTTGAGCTGGGCCTTTGAATAGTGGGTAAAATTTAGCTAGCTGGCAACCTGAATAATGGGGAGGTCACACGAGAGGGGAACAATAATAGTTGTAGAGTCATGTGGGTCGCCAGTCTACTCTTAAGATAACAGCCTGACTGGTTCACTGGGTATGTATTGGACTTTGTGGGAAAGAAAATTGAATAGATGGGGCGGGATGAGATTATGGAGGCTTTACAAGTCAGGCAAAGGAATTTGGATTTTGGTACGATCAGCAATGAATTGTCTATACTTGAGTGAAAGGAGTAACGTGACAGAGGCGAGTCTGCTGGCAGGAACCAGGATGGCTGGAAAGAGTGGGTCGCTAAAGACAACAAGGGGACCAGAGAGAAGGCTGTTGGAGCAGCCCAGCTGGGCTGTAACCAGGGCTTGGCTGGTGGGCGGAGAGTGAGAGGGAGGCAAGGATGGTGAAGGAGGCAGTGACAAGCCTGGGAAGCAGCCGAGCAACGAGACGGGACAGATGTGTTCTGAGACCCCATGAGCCCAGTACCAGGATTCAAGGCTGGCAAATACATGGGTATTTATGGAACAGTGAAAGCGCATAATTGAGGAGGTTGCTGAAAATGAGACTCTGAGGACCATAAGTGCATGGCCGGGCAAGAACGAAGGTGAGTATGAACTGGGAAAGCAGGCAAAGAGAAGGGTGTCGTCCGGGTGCTCCTTCAGCTTCTATGCCTTACGTCTCTGTCCTCCGTGTAGGCAGTTGAGGCCGAGGAAGTCAACGTGGATTCAGGCGTCCAGGATGGTGGTGACCATCTGCACATCTGTCCCCTCCATATCTGAGTGGTGCTGGAGGGCGAGATGGCATCATGTTCACATTCTCCACTGCGGTTGTCTGGTGTCCTCCTAGGTTCTTATCCTGTCACCACCAGTCTGGCTGTGTGCCCCTGAGTAGGTTACTGACCCTCTTTGTGCTTTAGCTTCCTCGTGGGTGAGGTGGAATAATAGTGGTATCGACCTCACAGGGGTACTGTGAGGCTTCAGTGAGGTAATGTGCTCGGTGCTGAGAGCAGTGGCTGGTGAGCGCCAACCCTCGCCTTGAGGAGCTGCAGCAGCAGTGGTGGCACTGTGGTGGGTCACGGTGGAGTGGTGAGGGTGGCAGTTCACTTCTCCCCCAGGGACGTAAACGTTGTACTTACTCCCACCAGTATGTTGAAAGCGTGGTCGTCAGAGGTAATTCCTGTGAAACTACATATACAATATGAAAAGTCAAGAGCATGCATTTGGAGAGGTATCTGTTAGGCCAAAATCTTAGTTTTCAGGGAGTGTCCTTGTGGTTCACCATTCATGCAGTGACCGTCTAGTTAAAAGGATGCTTGGAGGTTGCGTTCGTGTAGATACAGCACTTGACAGGTAAGAGTGAAACCCAGGTGCCTACTTTCTCAGAAGCAGAGGTGTGAAGGACACCGACACGTCACCTGAGTTAATATTGTGGGGATCCCAGATTGAGCTCCTTTGATGAAGTTTTCTCTGGTGGCTCCGTTTGGCTTTCCTTATAGCTCTTACACCGCAGACAAGCTACAGCCCAGGTCCTGAAAAGTGGCTGGTTTATGCCAAGAGTGGACTGTCACAGGAAAACTCTCAGTCACTCAACAGCAAACTGGACAGGCTCAGAGTGCTTTCTGGCATGTGGGCTCCTCCCAGTGCCTTCTGGAGTGGCCATTCCACCAGTAAATCTGTAACAGAGACTAGGGCACGTGCAGAGCAGGCCCTTTTGTCTTTCCAGGAACTGGCCCTCTTTTGTATTATGTTTTATTTTGTTTGTTCAAATCATGTTTGATTGTTGCCTTTTCTCCTGGGGATCCCAGAAGGCAAGCAGTATGGTGATGGGAACCTCAGCTTTTGCCATTTTTCAAAGGAGCTGGAAGTTTTAGGGGCTGGGGGATGGGGATCATTTTGGTACAGAAAAGAAAAGCATGTCTAGCAAAGGATGAAGTCTGAATTTGATTAGTTCTTCATGACATGAGCGATATGCTGCCTCCAGTAGAATTACGTGGCTTGACCTACTGTGCACTCAAATCCAGATGTTCCCAGGAGCAGTTCACTGACTGCCTGAAATGTTGACTGGGGCTTCTGTCGTGGCACACGGGCAGGGTGCAGCCCTCTTTGTGGAGTCAGCTGCGCATGGTGTCATGGGGCCCGCAGAAGCCCATACCCACGTCTGGCTGAAGGCCATGTGCTCCTCCAGGGCCAGTGGACAGGCTCCTCACTTCACATTTCTACAGCAAAGCTCCAACGGCAGCAGGGCAGACTGGCAAAGGCTCTGTAGGTGTTCCTGTGCCTGTCTTTACCAGGGAGTCAGAGCTGTGTCTTTGCTCCCTGTCTCTGCTCATTGAGAATCACTGGGAAGAGAGAATTTCAGGAATGCCACAAAAATTCTTACGGAGTGGGAGAATCTGTCTGAAGACAGAAATAGGCATAATACCACTCTATCTGAAACACAGGGAGATGCAACGAGGAAGGAACTCTGAAGACACATTCTGTGTTTGTATGACTGATTTTTAGTCTGTCTACTGATGTTTCCTCCTGTTCTGGTTTGAAAAAATGTTTTTGAAAGCTAAATTTGTTTTAGTTTACTTATACACTAGAATACTACTATTGCTACCAATAAAGACTTGATTTTATAAAGTGTTTTTCTTTAAACCATTATATTCAGGGATTTATATTGAAGGATTCATTAATTCAGTAAACACTTATTGCAAGTTTTTGTTTGCTGGACACTGTTCTGAGCACTGGAGACGCAGTGGTGAACAGGGCAGCGGGGGTCCCTGCTCACAGGCACTGATGTTCTAACTAGGGGAGATGGACAATACACAGATAAACAAGAATATATCAGGTGATAACGACTGTCAACGTAAACTAAAGCGGGGGGGGACGTGTTAGAGAATGACTGGGGGAGGTGAGGGGCATTTAGTGGAGACCTGAATAAAGAGGCAGGCACGAGAAGACTTGGAGGAAGCCCCTTCCAGGCAGAGGAACAGCTGGTGCAGTCTCTGAGGTTGGATGAGCTTAGCAAGGTGCAGGAAGAGAACAATGGTTCCCGTGCTGAAATGTCGTGCAGGGCAGTTGGAGAGCTTGTAGAGGCTTGTTAAGACCTTGTAGGCCTGTAAGGAGTTTAAATTTTATTCTTAAGTGCCATGGGAAACCATTGGAGGATTTTAATCAGGGAGGTGACAAAATTTGATTTGGAAATGACAAGAAAATACTGTTGGTGATTACTCAAAATATATATATTTTAATCAATATCATTTCATTTTTATGTGTTTTAGGAAAAAAAGAATTAACGCTTAGCACCTTTTATGTATATGTATTGCTTTGGACACTTCTCCTATGTTTCATGTAACTATTAGGACAATCCTAGAGGTAATTATTCTTAGTATCCTTATTCATTCTCATGATAAGACTGAGGCTTGGAGAGATGAAGAAACTCGCCCAAGGCCACGTGGGTGGGGCAGAGCCAAAAGTCAGCTCCTTGTGGAGAGTGTGTGCTGTGTCCACTGTGCCATATTGTCTTGGCACTTGGGTGTCTAGCACAGTGCTTTCAACATAGAGGCTTTCAATAAATCTTTGTTCAACATATGAAAAGAGTAAACATTTCCATTTAAAAATTCTATCTTTATTTTTAATACCAATCCCAAAGTGATGGCCTAGGGTAAGAGGTCAATAAAAACAATAGCATTAGCCCTACTTTAATGAGAGTTTGAAAATGTTTAGGAACTGTCTGGAAGGACTCAGGACTTGTGTTTGAGTTAGAAGCTAGGTCAGGTTTCAATCGTGGGAAACATAATCCACTTCGTTTCTTAAGCAGAAAGAAGTTTAATAGAGGGAGGCAGGCACATTCAAAACTGTCGCAGAGTGGAACCTGGCCTCCTGAGGATGGTGCCTGAAGCTGACGAACCTTGGCGCCCAAGTTACCTGATGAATTTGTGGGGAGTGGCGTCAGCGAGGTGGTGAACCGGGCAGCTCCCGACCTCCATCTCTCTCCCGGGCAGAACAGCTAGCAGCTATCCCTGGACAAGACACCTTTGTGAAGATCTCAGATTGTTGGGAAGGTTGGAAAAGGGGTTGCTAGGCTGGGACTCCAGGACCGCTCCCAGAGCGAATTGCTAACTGACCCACTGGAAGAAGCCCCCTCTGCCTCCTTGGGCTGAGTCAGGAACAGGGTGCATCAGGAGTTCACTGACTGGACTCGACTTTGAGAACACATGGCCTTGGCTGCAATGAGACAGTCAGGAAAACCCCACTGCCACCACCAGAGCAGCCACTCAGGAGTCACACAGCAGGAGTCTGGACCCCAGGACACCACTGCAGAAACACTGCTGCCTCCACAAACCTAATGCCAACAGCAACAGAGAAGCCACAGGAAAAACAGATCTTCCCTCACATCCATCTTCCAAATCTCCCACATGTGCCTATGATCGAGGGGACTGGTTTGCAAACCAAACCCTGACTGCAAAGAGATGTAGTTTTTAGGGCTCTGGAAATAGAAGGAAAGTGGAACGGATGATGGATGCCAATTTCTTATACCCACACAGTCTTCCCCTTCCTACCCCAATGCAGTGTTCGCCACTTGGCATGGCAATTTTGAGAGGTAGAGTTTTTAGTTGACATTACGAATCAGATGTGGCTACGCTCTGAGTGATGACAGCTGCATTAGCAGCTTCCTGTGTGAGATGCTCCATGGGCCTGTCTCTTGATGCTTCTGTCCTCAGAGAGGAAAGAACTGAGGATTTTGATTACGCCCAGGGAGGTCCCAGGAGAACACAGTGTGATTGCAGCTCACGTGATTTCTTGACACTCTTGCCAAGCTTGCAAGCATCTGTGGACGGTAGGCTTTTACGAAGCCTGAGACAGGTGTCTTGGGGGCCTTCTTGCCACCCCAGCTCTGAGAGGAAGGGGGACACCTCCATGCCTCTCCTGTGCACCACAGCTCACTCACAAGAGACTTATTTGCAGAGTTGACTGGACATGAGACTTAGATTAACCAACGCAGTATGAGGGTCATAACTTATTCTTCAGACATTTGAGCTGAGAAATTTGAGGGCGTTCCATGCTGCTTGAGGATACAAGCTTTCTTCTTGAGTCCTCACAGAAAGACTCTGGCTTGACTCCTGGCTCTAAATATGGCTGTTAATTTGTTTGATTCTCATTCAACAGGTGCATATTTCATGTCAGTATGTGGTCATCAATTCGGTGTCCTCACGTTTCTTGAGTGAGGGTGAGTGCCAGAAGCACTCTAAGCCACCGCTTCCCCATCTGTAATGTGGGGATCAAAACAGTCAGGTCACATGGAGGCTGGAAGAGCACCTGAGGGCACAATCAGGGCCCTTCGCACATTTCCTGGCATGTGCTTAGCACTCAGTAAGTGGAAGCTTTGACCCCTCACCCACGTGATTCTCCTGTTGATGGATAGTGTGGTGGGCATGACTATGTGGGCCACCAGACACACTGCCTCAGTCTGTGCCTGCACTTTTCTGCCCATTTCTTTTGAGGATTTTAGACAATTTAACAAAGAAAATAATAACGATTAATGTCCATACTGGTGGGTAGAGATTAAATCATGTTAGTATAACTTGTTTTTGAAGGCAGGAAAGACTCTACCTGAAATGTCAGAGTTACAGGAATGTTTTTAGTCGTGTGGGAAACTCACTTGTATAGAAGAACCCCTCTGTGACCACAGCTGATAGTGTCTTTCTTCTTCTTGTTCTCAGTCCAAGATGAGCCCCTAGAGATAGCATGGCAGAGGCTGCGTGCTCCTGTGGAAGCCCCTAGCTAGGAACAAGAAAATCTGGTTTCTGTATGTGCCTCCAACATTTATTGACTGGAACCTTCACACAATTACTTAACATCTGTAAACTTCAGTTTCTTCTTCTGTAAGATGGAGATAATGCCCATTTTAATAAAGCTCCTTGACATGGGTCTTGGTAATGAGTTTCTGGATATAACCCCTAAACCACAAGGAAAAAAATCAAAAATAAACAAGTGGGCTATATCCAACCAAAAAGCCGCTGCACAGCAAAGGAAACTGTGAACAAAGTGAAAAGACAACCTACCGAGAAATATTTGCAACTCATATACTTGACGAGGGATTAGTATCCAAAATACATAAAGAAATCATACAACTCAATAGTGAAAAACCAAATAACCTAATTAAAAAATGGACAAAGGACCTGAATAGACTTTTCTTCAGGGAAGATATTTGAAGAGCCAACAGGTACATGAAAAGGTGCTCAGCATCACTAATCAAAGGGAAATGCAAATGAAAACCATAATGAGCATCACCTCACACCTGTTAGAATGGCCATTATCAGAAAGACAAGAAATAACAAGGATGGCGAGGATGTGGAGAAAAGGGGACCCTCCTTGTGCACTATTGATGGGAATGTAAACTGGTTCAGCCACCATGGAAAACAATATAGAGGTCCTCAGAAAATTAAAAATAGAACTACCATATGATCCAGCAGTTCAACTTAGGGGTATTTATCCAAAGGAAATGAAAATACTAACCCCCATGTTCATAGCAGCATTGTTTACAATAGCCAAGACATGAAAACAACTTAAGTGTCCATCGACAGATGGATGGATAAAGAAGATGTGGTATATATAAACAATGGAGTATTATTCAGCCATAAAAAAGAAGGAAATCCTACCATTTGCAACAACATGGAGGGAGCTTGAAGGCATTATGCTAAGTGAAGTAAATCAGACGGAGACAGACAAATACTGTATGATCTCACTTATATGTGGACTCTAAAACAAGCAAAAAACCAGACTCGCAGAAACAGAGATCAGATTGAGGTCACCAGAGGCGGGGAGTGTGGGAGAGGGAATTGGAGGAAGGTGGTCGAAAGGTGCAAACTCCCAGTTATAAGATAAATAAGTACTGAGGATGTAATGTACAACTTGGTGACTATAGCTAACACCGCTGCGTGGCATACGAGAAGGTTGTTGAGAGAGTAGATCCTGAGAGTTCTCATCACAAGGAGAAATGTTTTTCTTTTCTTCTTATTGTATCTATGAGATGACGGATGTTAGCTGAACCTGTGTTTCACAATATATGTAAATCAAACCATCATGCTGTACACCATAAACTTCTACAGTGATATGTCAATTATTTCTCAATAAAACTGGAAAAAAAGTATTGAATGAAGGAAAAAAGATGTCAGGAAAAAAGAAGAAATAAAAGATTGGTTGTATACTTACAACAACATAGTACCCACTTTGCCTGTTTCCCAGGATCCTGGTGAGGTCAGTGACATCTAAGGCCCCTGCTCTCTAGGATTACCCTGCTCTGAGACCCCGTCTCAGCCTGTTTCTCCAAGAGCACCCCCCTTCTGCAGGCCTGACCTAGCCCATGCTCGAATCCCACAGGGCTCGCTGTGGAGTAGAGTGAATCAAAATGTGTGTGAATTTTCCTGGCTTGATACAGCATCCCTCCCACTTAACCAGATCTGACCTACCCAGAAAACTGAATAATAGTGCGATTCCAGGAAAATTTGAGCCAAAGGGGTTTTGGGGGCTTTGTTAGTTTTCTAGGGCTGCCAGAGCAAAGTACCACAAATGGAGTGGCCTAAAACAACAGAAACGTGTTCTCTCACAGACCCGGAGGCCGGAAATCTGAAATCAGGGTGTTAGCAGGGCCATGCCCTTTCGGAAGGCTCCAAGGAGGAGTTTCCTTGCCCTTCCCAGCTTCTGCTGGCTTCTGGAAATCCTGGTGCTCCTTTGCATGCAGCCGCATCTCTTGAGTCTCTGCAGACGTCTGCCAATGGGCTTCTTCTCTGTGTCTCTGTGTGTCCTCTCTTCTTTCTTCTAAGAGTGCCCCTCATCGGGTTTAGGGCTCAATCTAATCCAGCGTGACCTCATCTTAGCTGCATCAGCAAGACCCTGTTTCCAAGTGAAGTCACATTCTGAGGTTCTGAGTAGACATGAATTTTGGGGAGACACTATTCACCCCACTACAGGGACCCTCTAAACTGTACACTGTGTGGGGAGATTTACGCTTTTTTGGTAAGGTAACCCTGGATCCAGTACATACTTGTTTGGGGAAGAGTGCTGCTTACTGTCCCCCCACCTTATTCTCACCCCCTCACTTAATCCTGTTCAAAACTCTTTATCCTTGTGTTGGCTCTCTACCCTAACCATAAACCTGGTGTCCCCTTGGACTCATTCTCGGCTCCCTGTTACCTCCAACCCTCCTTCCATCCCCCATTCCAGCTGGGCTTCAAGGCCGTGCATGCTCTCTCCTACATCCCAGCTGACTCTCTCCCTGTATCCTGGTCTCACACAGCCAGTGCCACCTCCGCAGTGTCTGAGCCTCAAGCTGGGCTCCCTGGTTCTGGCCTTGTGCCCTGTCTCCGTCTGCACACTGCCATCCCTTTGTTTCGTGGCGATTACATATGCGGCTACAAAAGCAGGGGCATTGCTCAGCTGAAGATTTTATGTAGCTTCATCTTTTATTTATGGGACTGTATTTTTCTAACTAAGGGAAAAACTTCCTTGATAGGTTCACTTTCCTGAGGGAGGAAGTCTGGGCCAGAGCATTTTAACGATCCAGAGGGTACCGTCTGTCAAGCAGAGGGCTTGCCGGGAAGCTGTCAGTGTGCTCCTCGGGAGTTGCCTCAAGGTTGCAGATCTGACGTTGCTGGACTGCCCCTTCCAAGTCCCAGTCATATCTGTGAGCTGGACCCCTTTATTTCTGGAAGTCTGAACAGACTCAGGAGGGGTGTTGACCACTAAGTGTTAGCGGTACGCAGTATGCACAGCGGCTCTGTACCAGGGGTTCCTGCTTGGAATTGCTGTGTGCATTCAACGAATCGGCACTTCCATTCACTGACTCCACAGCAGCTACAAAGTTCTCACCATATACCTGTGACTGTAGCTGGCACTGTGGCTATAGGGGGAAAAAGACTGGAATAGCTCCCAAAGGAACCACGTCTTATACTGTCTTCAGAGGCACCGGCACAGTGCTCCTCACGTGCCTCCTCTGTCCAGAGCTGTGCTTCTCTGTAGCCTCAGACACAGGATGCTGTTGAGTATCGAAGGTGACGATTCCAGTGGTGGGAGGCTTGTGCTCAGGTTGAAGATGCCAGTGATTCCCTTTTTCGTCATTTAACAGTTGTTGTCATATCAATTTCAAATCTCTGACCCTGCAGCCCTCAAAAAGGAGGAAGTAATGCTACATGGGTGGCATGGAAAGATTTCCCAGATAGAGTATTAAGTGAAAAAGTAAGTTTAGAATAGCATATAAAGTCTGTACATAGTTTGTTGTTTGTGGTGTGTCTGTGGACAGCACAGGGAACCCTGCCCGGTCCTTCTGTGCCATCCTCTCACCTTCCAGAACTACACAGATAATGCTCCACTGCCGTTCATAGGATTTTCATGGCCAATTCTTTCAGAAGTGGGTGGCCAGGTCCTCCTTCCTAATCTGTTTAGTCTGGAAGCTCCACTGAAACCTGTCCACTGTGGGTGACCCTGCTCGTATTTGAAACACCAGTGGCATAGCTTTCAGCTTCACAGCAACATGCAGCCACCACAGTATGAGGACCAACAGACAGGTGGTGTGGTTCCCTGAGCAGGACACGAACCCGGGCCGCTCAGTGCTGAATCTTAACCACTAGACAACCAGGGCTGACTAAGTATATACTGTATCAATCCATTTTTTAAATAAATTGGTTTGATTTAAAAAAATACTGGTAAAATGTTTTTCTGGGACCATCAGCATCAGCATTCCCCAGGAGCTTGTCAGAAATGCAGATTCTTCGACCTCACCCCCGACCTACTGAATCAGAAGCTCTGGGTGTGGGGCTGGCATCTTGGCCTCCGGGTGGTTCTGACCTCCAGTGGGAGAACCTCTGCCTGCATGTGCCCTGTCCTGGGAGAGTTTGCTCCTGCAATAGTGTCCTAGGGTCTAGTGGGGGTTTGTGACTGCTTTCTAACTTGCACATAGTCCCAGTTAATGAATCGCTTATGTTTTGTAAAGAATTTTGATTACATTGTTTCTGATTCATTGTATTCATGTCTGCCTTTCCTTTACAAAATCAGTAAAATAAAAAGCCAACAAGTTACATGTATTAAAAAAATCCCGGCCACTATGTGAAAAAAATCTCTGGAGGATTGTATGTTAAGCCACTGTTTTTCAGACTGATGTGCGCACAGATTACTTGGGGCCCTTGTTAAAATGCAAGACTGGACTGAGGCCTGAGAATCTGCATTTCTCCAGCTCCCAGCCAAGGCTGCTTGTCTGTGGATCACATTTTGAATAGCATGCCACTAACATGTTATCCTTGGTTTTCTCTGGAAGGTAAAATTTTGGGCAATTTTCACTTCGTGCATTTCACCTTTGTGCATTATTTGAATTTTTTTAAACAAAAAGCTGTAGTTTGAGAGAAGAGTTTAGAATTTAAAGAAATTAAAGAATTTAAAAATCTTTTACCAGAATTTGCCTTACTTCTACATCTATCTGCTATTTAAAAAAAAAATGTTCCAAGAGTGCATCAAAAGGAACTGATTTGTTGGCCTTATGCATCCCCATGCTGCCCAGATCACTGTGGATGTAAATGTCAAAAAGTAGTGGTGTTAAGGGTAGAGAGCAGTTGGAAGGGATTCATATTAGCTGGAACTCTTCCAGTGCAAGCATCAGAAATCTAATTGAAACAGGCTTAAGAAGCTAAAGGACGTTTTTAAGAAATCCAAGGGAAATGCTAGTTTTAGTCAAGAACCCAAGTCTTGAAATGGCATTCTCAGGAACTGGTCTCTTGCCATCTCTAAGCTCTGCTTTCCCCTGCAGGGCCTGCATCCTCAGGCAGTCCCTCTCTCCGTGGGATGGCCATTGGAAGCACTAGGCCCTGTTCTGTCAGATTAGCAGCCCCAGCAAGAGGAGAACTCCTCTTCCCAGCAAGAGTCCCAGGGACTACTCCTGTTGGCACAAACCTGCCTCTGAACCCATCAGTCACTCTGGTTGGTTGGCTGGACTTGGCCACATGCCCACTTCTGAGGAAGCCTGAAGGTGGGCTCAATTCCATCCAAAACAGCGGAGAGCAAGGAGTGGTTCCCCAAAGGTGACCCGAAGTGCTGGCACAGGAGCAAGGTGGCATAGACGTAGCAGTGAGAGTGGCCTTCTGTTGTTGTACACGTCTTCCCGCTCGGTCTTTTCGTTCTACTTATTTGGGAACCAGGCTAAGTGATTTGACCAAGGTCACAGCGTTAACCAGCCGAGCCAAGATTTCCCAATTTCTGCCCTATTGCTCTATCCTTTCTACTGTTCTGCCTCACCTCTTGGAAACCAGGAACGGGTCAAACATAGAACCTCCATAACACTTGCTTGTCACTGAAATGTCTTCTTAAGCACGGTGTCTCATGATATTAACCTTAAAGGAAGTGCAGCTGCACGTCTGACTTCTTTGACTCCCACATTGACTGTCCAGAGCAAGAAAACCACATTCCTTCTGCGATAGTAATCCCTTCTGCTCCTTTCCTCTCTGTGGAGACAAGTCAAAGCTTGACAAAGTGTGGCTGTTGATCTACTTGGAAGAAGTTCGAACCCTAACCGGGTGATCCCATCACTGAGGCGGATGCCCTGTGGAAGGAGAGGCTCACGCTGGCCTCTGATCTTCCTTGTGGCATATTTTATCCCAAGAACTTGATCGAGTCTAGACTGGGTCCTCCCTTTGGGTGGGCTTGTTGCCCTCCCAGTTCTCAGGCACAGCGCTCTCCCCGTGGACAGGTACAGGCATGCATCACAAATCTGGAAGCTCGCCCAAAAAGTATGTCTGCTGTTTGTGAAGGGGCAATGTAGCAATTACCTGTGAGTAATGCAGTGGCAGATCTGCTATGAGAAATTAAAGCTGGAAAAGAAGGCTTTCCTCTCCTTGAAGGAAAGGCATTGGGTGAACTAACTCTTGCCTTGGGAACTCTTTCTTCTCCTTCCCCCAAACCCCACCCCTTTCTTCCCAGACATCCTTTCTCAGTCACCGCACTCTGGCACTCAGCAAGCCTTGGGAATAAGAAGGAATTGGCTGGAAGTAAACAGTGTGCTTGCTCATAGCAATTGAAAACTTTCTCTTGATGTTTCTGGTTCCGGGGGAGGAAGCAGAAGATTGAGCCCTGGAGTCTGCCCCATTCCGAGAGGTGGCTACGGCAGCAGGTAGGAAAAGCGCGGATGCTTTTACCCTTTCTTTTTCATAAAACGCAAGTTCAAGGCAAATTTAATGTTAAATGTCAGTGTGTTGGGCACAGTAGAATCACCAAAGGATTTAAGTAATATGATTTCTGTCTGTAAACCACCCCAGACTAATGAGAGGATTAGTTCTACTATAGGAGAACATGTCCCATGATTTCTTTTTGGGGTGGAGGTGCCTCAGGTCGTCCCTGTATAACAGCTGTTGCAATTCATCCCAGGAAGAAAGTCGTGTCTTGCTGAATTAGACAGCGCCTGTGCCCTCTGGATTTTCACTTGTGGTGCATGTGTTTGCACATGTGTGTGTCCTGTACTCCAGACACACAATCACCCTTAAGAACACTCACAAAAACTCAGATGATGATCTGAGCAGAAGATAGGACCCCTTTGATGCACTGTTTTATTCTAAGTTTTTCAAGAGCCCATCAATTGACTTCTTTTAAGAAGCCCCGTAAGTTTTTAAAAATGAAGTTGTTAGGAGTCTGAGAGATATTGAGTATGTTTCAGTTACGTTATATCAGTTATGTGTTCACCCTCTGGGTCGCAGGAGGACACTTCCATGTATTTTGGGGTTATATGTATTTGGGGTTCTTTATAAGGGATGTAATTTAGTAAAAGTAGACATGAGAAAGTAAGTGAATGGGCTGAGCTGTTACAGAGTTTGTCATAACCAGATCCTGAGTTCTGTAAAAGTAAAATATGGTGCAGGCGTGATGGAGGGAAGTAAAGGGAATGTGGAAACAACAAAATGGAGTTTTCTGAGAATTTTCAGGTCGACTTTTTAAAAGCAAACTAAGTTTATGAGTCAGCAACCATAGAATCAATTCTTAGAGAAAATATTTGTGAGTTGTGTCATTACATCACTTTTTTTTGAGTAATTTTATTGAGATCATAATGGTTTATAACATTGTTTCGGGTGTACATTATTTATCAATTTCTGAATACACTTCATCATGCTTACCCCCAGTAGTCTAATTTTTATCCATCACCATACATATGTGCCTCTTTATCCCTTTCATCCACCCCCCCAAGCCCCTTCCCCTCTGGTAACCAGGAATCTGTTCTCTTTATCCATGTGTTTGTTATCTTCCGCATATGAGAGAAATCGTACGCTATTTTTCTCTCTCTCTCTGGCTTATTTTGCTTAACATCATACCATCAAGGTCCATCCATGTTGCAAATGGGACGATTCTGTCATTTTTTATGGCTGAGTAGTATTCCATTATATATATATATATATATATATATATATATATATATATGCCACATCTTCTTTATCCATTCATGTGTAGAAGGGCACTTCGGTTGCTTCCACGTCTTGGCTATTGTGAATAATGCTGCAATGAACATAGGGGTGCATGGGGCTTTTGGAATTGTTGATTTTGAGTTCTTTGGATAAATACCCAGTAGTGGGATAGCTGGGTCATATGGTATTTTTATTTTTAATTATCTGAGAAATCTCCGTATTGTTTTCTGTGGTGGCTGCACCAGTTTGCATGTCCACCCGCAGTTTATGAGCGTTCCCTTTTCTCCACATCCTCTCCAACACTTGTTGTTATTTGTCTTGGTAATTACGGCCATTCCGACCAGTGTGACGTGATATCTCATTGTAGTTTTGATTTGCATTTCCCTAATAATGAGTGACATTGAACATCATTTCATGTGCCTATTGGCCATCTGTATATCTTCTTTGGAAAAATGTCTCTTCGTATCCTCTGCCCATTTTTTGATCGGGTTGTTTGTTTTTTTCTTGTTGAGATTCCATCACTTTTTAATATGACCACGTAGTGAGGCTGTCTATAGTTTCCTAATGTGTGTGTGTGTGTGTGTGGAGAAAGAGGAGGCTCTCTTCTGATGTCCTGGTTGCAGACGGATGCTGGGTTGTCTTGAAGTGCACTTCAGTACCCCGGTATCCTGCAAACACTCATCAGCATCCCTTTGTTCTGGGCACTATGTGAGGCCCTGGACTCTATCCATCGTGCTGGATTTCCTCTTCAGTAACCATTGCCTGCCTCGTGTTAGTGTCACCAACAAAAAGACAACCACAGAGTTTTAGTACAATTACTGTAACGGGACCCCTAGGGTGGCCTAGTTACCAGAACTGCTGTGTACTAACCTGCTAGAAAAACACATACTGTTTCCAGTTGGAAGTGACGCCCTGTTGAAAAATAAAGCGTACCTCCCAAGCTTCCTTGAATCCAGTTCTCTGAGGCCAAGGACTAGGAGAGCACTACTGTGATCCAAGTTCCCCCAGTGAGAGTGAGGCTCTGGTCCTTGCCTGGAAGCTTGGCCGCAAGCCACGCAGGCCCCAAGGCAGGGGCAGTGTCTCGTCCATCCCGCTCTCTCCACGCTCCTGAGAGTGAGGTGGCGTGGGGGTGGGCAGAACCCCCTCCCCCTTGGAGGACTCTTCTCTGGGTGTCTCCAGGGGACCTTCTTCCTTTTCTATCAGGTGTGAATGGCCTCAGCCTTCAGCCAGCAGGACTGACCCCCCCCGGCAGGCTGGCCCTGGCCCCTCCTCCCTCAGAGGCTGGCCCCTTGGCCCATGGAGCAACCCAGAGAAAGGTAGAGAGGCATAAACATCTCTCATTACCACACGCCCCTCCTGCCCACATCTTCCCTTGGTTGCTATAAGTAACACCACTGCCCACTCTGGAAAACGTCTGAGTTTGTCACTGACGGTCCCTCATCTCTGCATGTCTCCTGGTTCTGGAGATAAATGCTACCATGGGTGAAATTACAAAGCAGAGGAAGAAATCAACAACAATAATAACAGCACGTAATGTTTGTGAGTGCTGGCTCTGTGCCAATCACTGTGCAAAAGGCTTTGCACACGTTCTTTAGGGACTACGGGTATCCCCATCACACAGACACAGAAACAGGCTTAACCGTTTACCTGCTGCTCGGGATTCAAAACTGAGTGCCTGACTCCAAATCATTCACCACAGCCTGTGATGAGAGTGACAGTCAAGGTTAGCTTGACCGCTGTCCAAGAGAAGGCGGTACAGATCATGGGGAGGTGCCAGGCTGAGGCCGTCTGGCCCTCTTAGCTTCCCCACTCTTCCACGATGCTCTGGAAAGGTCCACCAGAGACCACCACGGAGACCACAGGGCTGGCTCTGCTGCCTGGGCTTCTCCAGAGGCCCCGTGTACCTCCCTTCGAGGTCTGGCAGCTGACAGGCATCCTGGTCTTTGTTTACAAACAAGGTCCCCTCCTCCTGTTCTTTCTTTGCTATCTGGGGCTGACTTTAATTCTAAAGGAGCATGCGTTCTGCTTCCACCGTGCTGGTGTTTTGGAGACAAGAGTCCAGCCTGAAGAGGAGTCAGGGAGATCCATCCTGTTCTTTCTTTGCTATCTGAGGCTGACTTTAATTCTAAAGGAGCACGTGTTCTGCTTCCACCACGCTGGTGTTTTGGAGACAAGAGTCCAGCCTGAAGAGGAGTCAGGGAGATCCATCCTGTTCCTTTTCCTCCCTGACTTTCAGCTGATGTGTCCCCAGAGCTGACTTGGAACCGAGAAGAGTTCTCCTTTAGGAGTGGTTTCTGTTTTATCAGTTACCACTCCTCGTGCCTGAAATGACTCTCGGGAAGAGTTTGGGAAGCCTCCAGGCTGATTATCCTTGGGCTCCATGATTCACAAGTCATGTCCTAGGGTCATTTCCGAGGGTACTCTCATATCTTTAAATTCTTCCTGTTTTCAACCTACAGGCAAACTCTTGTGTGATGTGCATCTTGTGCCCAAGTCTAGGGAGCCAGGGCGGGGCTCAGATCTGCCCCTCACCAAGACTATTGGATGGCCCGTTGTTTAACTTGAGCTTTGCATTTAGATCCCACCCCTCAGACTCCTTAGGAATGGCTTTTATTGTGTGACTCAGCCGTAGATTAGTGAAGCATCACCTCTTTGAAATGTGGCCTTAACTTGCTTATTTCCAGTTTCAAAGAGTTTCCTTTGTTTTGCATTTTATTTGAAGAGAATGAAAGAGTTGGAGGTTTGAGACAACAAAAAATGAGAAGACTAATATTAATTGAGCACCTACTATGTGTGGGATACTCTGCTGGCTTCTTTACATATGATACAGCATTTAATCCGGAGAGAACCTGGCAAAGTGGAAAGGCCCACTTTACAGTTGAAGGAGCTGAAGTTTAGAAGAACTTAAGCTGTGCAGTGTGGTGTGGAATGTCAGTGTGGGCAGAGTTCAAAGCCCAGGTTGCTTCCCTTATTCCATGCTGCCTCCCCAGGTCACCTTGATTGTGAACCCCCTCCCAGTAGACAGAATGCTCAGATGCTTCATCCCATTTAATCTTCACAGTTCTGGAACTTAGGTACATGGCACTGATTTGGTGGATGAGAAAACCAAGACTCAGAGGTTGCTGCTTGGGTTAATGGAAATCAGCTCCTTTTAAGGCTTGATAGTTTCCAACTCATCTCAGAGTCAGCTGACTTCCTGGGAAAATGGTGTTCACATGAAAAAACTTAACTCCTAGGATCCAAATAAACAGAAATCTTTTTGTGTCAGTTTAGATCTTCCAAATATTGATCTTAGCAATATGTGTTCACTTACGTATACCCTCCTTTATGTTTCTGACATACTTTTGTTTCATAGACGACAGGTCATTTTCAATGAAATGACACACCTGTCTCTTATGTATGGGGCCTCCAATAGGAATGGATGGCATAGCTGGGATGGCTGGGACTCTCCACACGGCCTCTCACTGTGGGCTTTAGCACAGTGTGGTGCTCTAAGAGTACTAAGTGGACAAGAACAGAAGCCGTGAGGCCTCTCGAGGTCCTGGCTTGGAAGTTGCATAACATCACTTCTGCCACATTCTGTTGGACAAAGCAAGTAAACAGGCCAGCCCGGATTCACAGGATGGGTAAAATAAGCTCTACCTCTTAATGAGAGGAATTGTAAATCTTGTGTGGTCGTTTTTAACTCATCAAGTCTACCCTCTGACCACAATTATTTACATTCTCCCATATGCAAAGTCCACTCACCCCTTCCAGGACCCTAAAGTCTCGCCCAAGAACCACATTTAGCTCCAGGTCTGTGATCTTGTAGCCTGCATCTGGTCCAGACATAGATGGGGTTTGCCTCCAGTCTAGCAAGTCCTGGGCTCTGTTCATTTCCTCTAAATTCTTCTGACAAACTAAACAACACTGCCTACGTACAACATCGAAACAAGGACAGGGTAACCCCAATAGATAACCTCATTTAGAAACAGAGTAATAGGGGGCAATAGCAGTAATTGACCCATAGCAATTCTGAGATCTGTCTCACCTACATTGTCAGGTTCTCTGATGCCAGCAGACAGGGTTCCTAGATTGGGGTCTGGTTCTGCTCTTGAATCAACCATCTGCATTCTTGGTTCCACCTTGTGAGATGTCTTTTCTTTTTGAAAAGAAGTGGCCTGTGTTTGCATCTAAGTAGCTTTCTCAGCTGGCTTCCTGCCTGTAGAAATTTGGCCCAGAGACTTCCTGTCATTTTTAAACTGATGTAATTCCTTTAAAAATTGTATGGGTTTTCTATGTATCTTGTTATCGTTCACTCCATTAAACAAAATCTACATCCATAGTTCTTTTTGGGACAGACCTCTCTCTATATTAGTGCTGTCCGATAGAAATATAATGTCAGCCACAAATGTGAACCGCATATATATTTTTAAAAATTCTGAGAGCCACAATTTAAATGATAATAAAAAGAAACATGTGAAAATAATTTTAGTAATATATTTTGTTTATCCCCAATATATCCAATCATCATTTCAACATGTAATCAATATAAAAATTATTAAGATATTTTTACATTTTTTATACAAGTTTTTGAAATCCAGTGTGTACTTTATACTTGTAGTACATCTCAGTTGGACTAGCCGCCTATGTGGTGCCCAATAGCAACATGTGGCTAGTGGCTACCTACCATATTGGGCAGCCCAGCCCTAGACTACTCAGAGCTGTTTTAGGATTAGGCTTTTATGAACAGAGGCCCTTTTGTGTCCACTTGAGAGGATCTACTGAGCACTTCCTAAATTCTTTAGAGGTCTTAATAAAGCATCTTACACTCGCATCCTTGATTAATCTTTACCCTGGGACCATTTCTTACTTTGGGAATCCTTTGCCAGCTGGAGGGAGTGGAAATGAGGAACATTACTTTCCAACCCAGCAAGTCCTGGGCTCTCCTTATTTCCTCTAAATTCTCCTTGCAGACTCACTGGTTCATGCTTTAACCCATCCCTCTCTCTTCCAGTACCTTATTAAGCAAAGCTAAAATATCCATTGGTGCTTTTAGCATTCTGCCTAGAAATCTCTTTAGCCAGACCCACAAATTTACTACATCTATTTTCCACCTCACGGATTACTCCAGATGACAGTTTTGCTGATTGTCTCATCAACATGGGTTGCCCTCTTCCTGGTCTCCAAAACAGTCCCCTCGCTGCCTCCAGCCTCTGCCCACCATCTGGTCCCAAAGCCAAGGCCACATGTTTTCAGTTTTTGTTTGGCAGCACCCTACTCACCAATTTCTGTTTTAGTTATTCACTGCAGAATAACAAAACTCCAGAACTTTATTACTTAACAGCAGTTTACTATTTCTCATGATTCTGTTAGTTGACTGGCTACTTTGATTGCTGGTATGACCGAGGCTTACTCATACGCTACCTTCAGCTGGAAGATAGATTAGGGGCTGGGCTGGGGCATCTGGGCCTCTCTCTCCGTGGGATCTTTCATCCTTGAGGAGGGCAGACTTTCCCATGTGGTGGTGGCAGGGTTCGAAGTGTGCGAACCCCAATGTGCTGGCCCTTATCAAGCGTCAGTAGATCTCACATTTGCTGACCCCATTGGCCAAAGGAAGCACTTGACCAAGCCCAGAGCCCATGTGGGAGGAAGCTGCATAGGCCCGGGTCCTGGGAGGCCTGGTCCTTAGGGATTACACGGGATGGCTGCACGTGGAGCGCTTTGTAACCCCTCACTGCGGCTCTTTGTCTGCCTGGAGCCCCACAGGCAGAGCCTGGGTTTCAGTCCCACACCTGCTTTTACTTTAGGTTTGGAAAGACCCTCCCTGCTTGCTCTAGTCACGGTCTCACAAGGAACAGAGTGGAGCACCTGTGCGGGTTTCCAGGCAGACGTGTGATGTGCGATTCCGCTGCAGCTGGTTCCACGTGGAGGCCCAGCTCGGCCCCGGGCAGCGTTGGTGTCGGGGAGCTCCTTCTCTTCCAGAGACCCTTGTTCTCCTTCAGTAGATGCCGTGACTCTCAGCCCTGACGCTGAGCTCGCGGCTTTCTCTCACGTGAAAAGTGGCTGCTGGGTTGCTCACTAACAGACAAGAGAAAGGGAGGGAAGCGAGGCTGAGGTGCGAGTGGCCCCATTGCCCTCTCCACGTTTTGTCTTAAAAGTTCTGTGGTTTTGAGAGAATGTCGGGCGTCCTCCTTAGAAGAAATGGACTAACATTGGTTTAGTGCTTGTTATGTGTCAGACATTGTGCAGAAAGCTTCAATTATCTCCTTTAATCCTCCTGTCAATCCATTTTACAGATGAGGAAATGAAGCACAGAGAGATGAGTAAACGGCCCAAGGTCACACAGCAAACAAGAGGTGGAACCAGGGCCTGAGCTGGGCAGCTGGCTCCGAGGGCTAGGCTGCAGCCACCATCCCACACCTGTCTACTCTCAGGCAGGAGGGGCAGTGAAGGGGAGGGAAACAGAAGTGGGTGCAGAAGACGGCAGGGCAGCGGCCAGAGTCTGTGTGGTCTCTTCAGGTGTTGGTCCTTTGGGTTTTCTGTATAAACTCTCCCTCTGGATCCCTGCCTTTTCTCTGTCGACCAGCTTTCCCAGTCGGGCCAGATATGTAGCGGGGCACGTTTTCCTGGTCTGTCTCACTCAGTTCTCGTATCTGGACGGAGCTTGTTCAATTGAAAATATTCTGATGTGTTGTGGAACTAATGGCTAGTGGCCCTGCACACTGGCCAGAGAACGTGCCGCATCTCAGAAGACAGGGTCAGGGCTCCCGACTCCCTCGTGGCGGGCTCACAGGTCCCAGCAGAACACAGTCACTCTGGTCCTGCTGCTTCCACATCAAGGTTTACACTTTGTGAGGGTGCCAGATTTGCAGGGAGAGAAAAAGGAGCAGCTCCCATCACAATTGTGTCTCTCAAAGTCTACCCCAATGTTGCTGGGGTTGCACTTGAAGGAGTTTTATCAGTTTTGAGTTTTGGCAGTTGATGGGGGAACCGGCAAAGACGCAACTAAGGTGGCAGTGAAGTGGTGCTCCCTGTAGGGGAGCAGCTCTGAACCAAGCGGCAGCTGTGCCACTCGGCACGTGTGGGGTAGTTTTTGTTTGTGTGAACACAGAAAGGCCCAGGTAATTAATGGTCATCAGTTAGCAGAGGGAGGAGATTTGTGAGGTGACAGACACATGGAGGCTGCAGAAGATGCTGTGCATGCGTGGGTGGGTTGAGTCACACACCTAAGCACCTGGGCCGGAAGCCCACACTGACCGGTAGAGGGAGCTGTTCCGGGCTGATTCTGTTCCGAGCGTCTGCAGTCCCAAGTGTTGGCCTAGTTAGGAGGCTGTGTGGATCTTTGATGTCACAGGGGGTTTGCTGTGAATACTTAGAGCAAACTTCCCCGCCTCTCAGGGCGGCTTGTCATTAAGGAAGTTGGCACTCCATAGAGCTCCCTCTTCCTCCTCTGCTCAGAAACCCTCGCCATTTGGGCTGAGAATCACGCATGTACTGAATGGGACATTGGAAATGGGAATTCAGGCTCTCATGCCCTGTTCCTCCTGCCTTGCTTCCTCATTTGGGGTGCTGCATTTCTCGTGGGGACCTCTAGAGCCATAGCTGTGGCGAGTCCTGTGTAATTCCAGCTCGCTATGGGAGACCTCACGCCCACAGTCTGCGTTGTCAGCTCCCTGGCCAAGCACATGGGATGGGGGGTGTGTTCTCTGTGCCGTCTTTGTATGCCTCCGATTCCTAGTTTATTGAAGAAGGCTTTAATTTTTTGACTTGTAGCTGATTATATCCATATTTGCAAAGAAGAAACCATGCAGCCTGCTAAAGTGATACTTATGGAGCAAAATGCTGTTTTTAATTAAGTTATCTTTTGCTAGTCAGGTCCTTAAGACTGCAATAGATATTTTGTTCTTTTGCATGTTTGTTTTAGTAATTGAGGTGCCTCCACTGCAGACTCATTCCTGGGGTGCCACGAAATGGAATGGGACTGTTTCGAGGCCCCGTGTGTCATTGATAGTCCCCGCCTGGTTTCTGGGCCCAGCAGAGCTGTGTTACCGGACAGCAGTAGGCATCTCTGATTTGATGAACCAGAGGAAGAGGGTTCGAAGGGAGCCAATGAGAAAAGTAGATCGGATTAAAAGAAAAAACAGCAATTTCTAGTGGGGTCAGAGTAAGGTTTTCGTGGAATGCCAGCTGCTGAAAAATGAAGCTGAGAACTGGCACTCACGTTTCCATCCCAGCACGACTCTCAGAAGCACTTTTTGTTTTTCTAGATGAAGATATGTTAGGATGCTGAAGAGAACAGAGTAGGCTAAAATTACCCAGATTGTTTTTATCATGTTTCTATTTAAATTTAGACGGCAGCTACCTGTCCTTTTAGTTGAGCTGTTGAATTCATAGCGGAGAAGCCACCCGCGAATGGCGCGCCTGGTGCCTCCTCAGGTCCTGGCTTCCCCCACCCGGAGCAGGTCTCAGGATGCGGGCGCTCTCTCTCAAGGTAGACCCAGGTGTGAAGCCTCCTCCAGCGCTGACAGTGCCTTTCGCTCGGATCTCCAGGGACCAGAGCCCCTACCCCGAGGTAGGCGGATAGAGCTTGACTAGTGTCGCTTGAGAGAGCTCAGGTAGGCTTTTTGTCCCCACGTGTCTCCCCCTCATTTGCCACACCAATAAGGAGTCATTTCTTTGTGTTTTTAAAAAATATGCTTTTTTTAAAAAAAAAATGCTTATCATTTGCACTATAAACTAGCTTATTTTTCAAATTTTTATTTGAGCTGGCTACCTTAGATCTGTTCTTTCTCATGACAGACCAGGCACCTCTGAGAGAAGGGGCTAAAGGGGCTCAGTGGTCAGGGATGAGGAGGAAGAGCAGGATCCAGGATGTCAGGCCTGGGTGGGATAAGGAGGGCTCCTGGCAGTCAGAATGTGGATCCGGAGTGCCAGTGACTCCCAAATCTGTGGCTCCAGACTTCCGAATTCATATTGACAGTTTCCTTTTGGATCTGTCCATCTGCAGTCCAACAGGCATCCTAAATGTAGCATGTTCAAAAGTGAATCCAGGGGCCAGCCCTGTGGCCAAGTGGTTAAGTTCAGGCGCTCTGCTTTGGCAGCCCAGGCTTTCACCAGTTCGGATCCTGGGTGCGGAGATGGCACCACTCATCAAGCCATGCTGAGGCGGAGTCCCACATGGCACAACCAGAAGGACCTACAACTAGAATATACAACTATGTACAGGGGGGCTTTCGGGAGAAGAAAAAAAAAACTGAATCCATCTTTTCTTCTTTTTTGCCCAAACTCACACCTTCTCTGCTCCAAGTTTTCTTGGACTTCTCCCCCACTTCACTGTCCCAGCCACCAGCCCTGAACATTTTATCTCATCATTTCTCTGCTCCACGTGCCGACTGCCTGACTCCTTGCCACTCTCAGCTTCTTCACAGTGCCACACAGGAAGGGCTCCATTAACGCTTACTGTCGAGTGAGGGGGATGCTGGTGGAAAAAGAGCTCCAAGAGATGACACGAGGTGCCAGAGAGAAGAGGAAGCACTGAACACCAAATCAGAAGAGCCGTGAGCGATATCGTTACAGCCATCAGACTGGAAGAGGTGAAAAAGACGCATAGCACCCAGTGTCGAGGGTGGAGGAAAATGGCAGTTTTGCTGAGTGCTGGAAGGGCGGGATGTTGGTAGAGGTTTGCTGTCGGAAGATTTTGACAGAATGCATCAGAGCCTTTAAAAAGATCATGGGACTCAACCGAGCAATTCCATTTTGAATCATTCATCTTAAGGGAATGATCTGGCAGGATCCAGTGATGTTTTTACGAAGATCCTGGTTTCTGTCAGCAATAACCCAGTGGCATCTGAAGTTCCTAACTACAGGCAACAGATTAAATAACCACAGCCCATTTTCCTCCTGGACTATTAAACAGTCGTTAAAAAACGATAGTATGGATCTGTTCTTATTAATGTGGAAGGGTAATATTTGTGATCTATTGTGAAGTGGAAAAAAAAAATGCATGCTGTCATCTCCCTTCAAAACGTCACAGAAGAAATCGTGGGGAGTGTGTCCTGTCATGTCAGCTGTGCTTATTCCCAGCTGGAGCTGTTCTTTACATTTTTCTGTATTTTCTGAATTTCTTGCAATGATCAGGAACAAGCTATATAATGAAACACACACCCCCCCACACCCCCCCACACCCAGTAAGACTGTTCCATTAGGAGAAAGGACAGAGAAAGCAGACGGCAGCAGGCCCAAGGCTGACCCTCACTGCCAATTACCAGCTTCCTAGCAGCCTCCGGCAGCCTGGCTGCTGAACACTTAAGGCAACAGAAAGCAAATGTGTGCTATGCCTCTTCTGTTAGTGTCCAAGCTGGCCAAGAATCCCCCTGGGGCATCTGGAAGACACTGGGGGCTAAATCAGCTAGTGACCCGGAATAATTCATGCCCATAGACCTTTTCAAAATTCTGTGAGAGGAAAATAATTTTAAAAGATCTCCCTATCAGGAGTCCAGGTCTAGCTGAGCTAAAACTTAGCCGGCAGGCTGACCACCGTCCTCTCCCCTCTCCCTCCCCACCAACACACCGTAGTTCACAGAATGCCTGCTGATTTCCGCCCCATTAGAAGCACTCCAGAGCAAGCGTTTGTTGAAAACACCACCCAGGGAAGCTGAAGGGGCTGGGCTGGGCCTTGCTGTGGTGACACTGCTGAAGGCAGGATCCGGGGAATGTGACAGCGACATTTCCCTCTGGATTGGTGGTCCCCAGTCTGACAGGGCAGCTTGGGCAGACCCCTGGGCCAGGCAGGAAGTCAAGAGACACTGTTTTCACTGTGCTGGAGACAGGTTACTCTGCCCTCCGAGCTGCTCTGTGCTGCCTGAAGCGGCCTGAGCCCTTGGCTGGCCCAGGGGGCCCCCTCATCATTCGCTCCTCCTTCCCCTACCATGTGACCACTCAGGCTCCTCCCGCTCAGATGCTGGAGCCAGTGGCTCCCTCTGCAGCCCCTCAGCCCTTCCTGTGGCTGTTCCCATGGCCAGAAGGCCTGGGCAATGCGTGGATGGGAGAGCACCCAGCTGTTCGTGCCTGCGGCTGCACCTCTTGTGCATGACCCCTTGCCTGGTGCTGTGCTGTGGCCTCCCCCACCCCTGCCTCTTGGTGCTCCCTGCCCGCTGCGCCCGGACTCATCCATCCAGAGGCCCCAGAGGCGGCACTGGCAGCAGTTCAGCCAGTCTGTCCCCAGAGCAAATTGTCTGGGAGCCCCGCCAGCTTCAGAAGAAAATCTGCCTTGTGAACAGGGGAAGAAGCCTCTTTGATACCTTCTGCCAATCGCCTGATTCACAGAGGAGCTCTGCCTGCTCTCTTCCTTTCCCACACGTCCTCCTCTGCAAGCCCCTGCTTGTCCCTGAGCCCCGAGGAGACAAGAGCAAGGACACAAACGGGGTGAATGATGGTCCAAACAGGAAGGAAAGCATAAAACAGTGTTCTAAACAAGGTTCGATTTTTCAAAGGCTAAGGCATTTCACTAAACACGTTTTCTCAGAGCAGAGGAAAAAAAGATGTAATCTTGACTGGAAAGTTTATAGCTGCCTACTCTAAGCACTCTCCCATTTCACAACACAAAAGCAGTATGAGTTATGTCCCAAAAAGCAGAGTATAATTACCATCTCTTGCCTGCGAGGTTGCTTTCTCTTTGAGGTCTCTAGGCTGGTTTGGTTTTCTCTGCCTCGACTTGACCTTTCACCATCGACCTTTCTCTCTTCTCTCGCCTCCTCCTTCTGCCTTGGACTTTTCCTTCTTCTCGCCTTCCCAGCATTCCCTGTCTCAAAAGTGAATAGAGGTCAAGAAACCAAGTATGACAATGAAAGAATGAGACTTTCATGTTAAAAAAATCATACTAAAAAAGTCAAGCTTAGATGAGGGACATCCTTCATTGATGAGCTCAAGAAGTCAAGCACTTAATGTCACGGTCCACCGTTCTTCCCAGAGTCTCCTCAAGGCTCATGTGGAATTGCCTGTGGGGGTGGTTTACAAGGTGCACACAGAGAATCAACCTTGGGACTTTAATTTTGTCCCTTCTTGATTATGTTCCGTCTTCATCAGATGTGGCTCCAAATGACAAATTCCAAATGGAAAAAATCACTCTAAAAGGACCAAGATTTACCACTGGTAACAGCACACGTATGTGTGTATATTTTAAATAAGCCCTGAGGATATTCCCCAGGGAAACTGTCCAGAATTCTTTAGTGTAAACAGCAAGCAAGGCTAGAGTCAGGCACAGCGCCCAGAGGGGCCATTTTGGAAGAGAGCATTTCTGTCGGGTGCATCAGTGTGCGTTTCATCGGTCTCGTGGCCATGTCGGGAGGCTGCCACGTGCAGGGACATTTGCTGAGTGTGCTCTGCAGTGCCCAGGCTCTGCACCGAGCTTTTTGTGTGCAGGTCTCATTGCTCCCTCCCAGCAACCCCAGGAAGGAGCTGAGGCTTCTGGAGGCAGGGCACTGGCCCAGGGCGCATGGCTAGCGCGTCGTGGGCTGGGATTCAGACCTGTTCTGCTAGTCCAGGCCCAGTTCACCAGCTTGCCCACTGCGGCAGGTTGCTTGTTTTCCTTCTGCTCCTAACACATCCAGTTCCTCAGAGCAAGATGGCGGAGAAAGCACGTGGTGAACTGCTCCATGTTGAACAATGAGTGTTTGTGCCTTTCTTTGTGTGGCTGTTTCTCCTCAACTCCCAGTATTCCCATGACTTATATCTTTTTGTTCCATGAACTTGTTTCTCTATTTTTTCCTGTAGTATAGTTAATGATTTCTAAAAGAAATCCGAGAATGTTTTATGTCTACAGAGTCTTGCTCTAGCCAGTGGCATCCTTCGTGGATGTTCCTCTCTTGTCTCGTAGAAGAGATCTCTGAAGAAACAGTTATTGTTGACATACCACAGCAGCTGACATTATTCTTTTTGTAAACCTTATCAGAAATCTCAGGACGTAAACATGTTATGTCACGTGTCCCCAGTCCATCCAACATGCCAGGTAATTGGTCTCCTCATCCAGCACTTAGGAATCTGCTCTCCTCAGGATGTAACATCCGTGGCCAACTCCTGAAGGCCCCGTCTTTGCTGCCTTCTTTAGCTCCCCATTTCCCTGTAGGCCTTTGCAGAGACAGGATCGTCTCTAACCTTTCCGTGCATGTGCCCCTCTCTGCTTGGGTCCACTTGAAGCTGTGTCTGGATCTTCTGTTTCCATGGCCCCCGGCCCAGAGTGAGCCTGGAGGCTGCTTGGCAAAGACTGTTAACTTATCTGCTTTTTCCCCCGTGACTGTGCCGGGCCCCTCCAGGTGGACTCGCTACTTTCCAGCCTACCCCCAGGTGGCTACTTCCAGTTAGATGTATTAAATGAGAAACTGATGTTCCTCAAAAAGAGCGGAGGCAGAGACAGATTTTAGAGTCACCAACACCTTTTGGTCTAAACTACAGTTTTTTACTTATAACCTTGGTGGTGGTTTTAGTACCAGCTTTCCAAAAAGGACTGTGACTGACTCAGCCAAGATGGTACCACACAAGCTGGTAGCTCGAACTCACGTGAAGAGGAAGGAGATTCTGATAACATGGACAACAGCTTTGATCATGGAAGTCCCTCAGGTTGGGTGATGCCTTGGGGTGATCTGTTCCAGACTGTGAGGGCGTGCTGTTGTTACAGGGCAATGTGGTACCTCTCCTCGCTGTAGAACACACCACCTGGCAAGCCGTCAGTGCTCACGGTAGAGTAATGTGGGAGGTTATGGAACCCCATTATGCCACCATTTTGTAGACAGAAACATTGACACAGGAAGAAGTTTCTTGGGAGGGAAAAGATTGGTTAAAAGCTCGGATTAATATAGTAGTTCTTATAATTAAACGACGAATTCAAAATACACATTTTATTCTTCTCTTCCACTGCTAGCACTTCACAGTGTACATGTGCATGGGAGTCACATTATCCCTTCCATCGTTTCTGTCCTCTTCAATGTGAGCCTAGAAATAAAGAACACTGAATTTGGGGTTTGCCTCCATGATAAGCTCAGCCATGCTGTCCTTCGAGTTCCTCTTCTTTTAAGGGTTGGCCTGGAGCTGGAGGTGGTGGATAATTATGCATCCTAAAGTGTTACGGCAATTTAATTAATATTTATAAAGCACTTGGAGATCCTCAGATGAAAGGTGCTCATCCAAAGAGCAATTATCATGTGATCCTTCCCACGTTCCTGCTCCAGATTTTTGGGCCAAAGTGAAAGGGGTTAACCCAGAGTCTGGGAAGCTCTGCTGCCAGAATATGATGAAGCGGGTAGACTATGATGAGCCTGTGCCCGCTTGTGCAGAGTGATGGTTTATTTTGGGTTGCTGAAATGCTGCTGCAAATCACTGTGTCCCTGGGAGACAATGTCATACCATCCATCAAGCCTGCCACTGGGGAATTTTCTGCCTCAGCAGTTCCTTGTCCTTAAAGCTGGCCCACGGAAGAAGTCACAACCTCCTGAGAGTTGGCATAATATTTCATTTTTTTTGAGATGCATAAAAAGAACTAAAGTCTTCAGGATGCAGCACAAGTTGGTGGATTCTAGTAGCCATGGAGGAGAGAAATTGGGAGAAAGAGCAGCTTTTATGTCCCCTCTTTGGTTCCTCATTCTGGAACCTGCCCAGCTCTGGTCCTGTGACTAGAATGGAAGAGATGAGGGACTGGTGCTTGGCAGTGAGGCGATGGTGGCTGGCACTGAGGGGGCTCCTTTCCTGCTGCCACAATGTCTCCTGGGGTTGATCATGGTGGTGATGACCATTGCACACCTTGGGGGCCTCCCCTGCCCCAGCACTGGGCATTGGTGTGTATATGAAGGGGCTGCTCGAGGGCAAGCTGGAGTCTTTCTCCTTGCACTCTCTGAAAACCAGGTGTGTCCAATCCAGCTCAGTCCAGCAGACACAGTAAGGGGACGTGGTCTATGCTAGGCTCTCCCAGAGTGTTCCCCTGGGAGCATCTGTATCAGAATCACCTGAAGAACCTCCTGACTCTGTGGGCCTGGGACTCTGCATTTTAGCAAGCTTCCAGCTTTCCCTGAACTGGCACACTCTCCTAACCTACTCCTTGTTGAGAACAGACTTGACTGAAGGTTTGGTCCCAATGACCAAAACGGGCTGGATGTTCTGATTCCCCGAGAAAAGAGGAGCCGTCCCTATCAGCTGGCACATTAGGTGGCTGCCACCTCTTTTGAGAAAATGTCACATAAATTATTGTTACCCAGCCCAGGTTCATTTTTGCCCATCGCCTGAAAGGCTGAACACCAAGAGGACGAGATTGCAGCAGCAAGAGAGTTTAATCACAAGGCAGCCATCTGAGGAAGCGAGAGCATGAGTCTCAAATCTGCTTCCCTGAAAATAGGGACTCAGGGGTATTTATGGGATAGGAGGCAAGGTGGTCTGAAATGTGGAGATAGGTGATTGGAGGCGAGGAGAGGTGAGGTCATTGATCTGTGCAAGCATAGTCAGACTTCATGCCTCTTTAAAGGACCCATGTTCACAAAATGGTGGCATTAGCATGATCTGAGGGTGGAGTTTTTGGCATCCGTGTCAAAAGGTTGCCTATCGGACATCTCCGTGGGCCCAGTTGATGGGTTGGTGGTCTCAACCAGCCTGGAGTGGACAAGGGGTTCTAATTCCTGAAAAACAGCTCACACACCCATTACCATGGTGACCCAGGTTCCAGGGAGATGTTATCTATCGGAATCTAATGGGGGTCAGATAGCATATTGCCCAAAAAGCCCAGTTAACAATGGGTGGGTTAAACAGCTAAAGCTGTAATCGGTAATTGCAAAAGAGAAAAAACCTTTAGCTACAGCTACTTAATCATCAATGGCTAACTGTTTACTAGTTTCAGTCCCCATATTATTTGGTCATTCCTCATTCTTGAGGGATTTGGGGTGACAACCAATCTAGCTGCTTCCTGCTGAATCAGGGCGTAGGTCTGGGTTAGAGGAATGAAACCATTTAGCACTCTCTTGGAAATATTCTCTTGTTCCCAGCTTCAGGTTGACATTTTGCATTATTAGCATTTTTCTATCTTGCTCAACAGTTTTGAACAACATCTAAAGGCACATTTTATAGTCAAGTATCGGACCAGATGGTTAGGAAGTATAGACAACCCAAATTTTAATGGTCCCTGAAAAACAGACCTAATCTCAGTTGGCCCTCCATCTGATCTCCAGGTAGGGGCAGAATCTGGTCTCAGTTCCTGATAGTCTTTTGTTTTACTGGAGATGCCTCAGAGACCAGAGCAACGCCCTAAACCCTGATCTTTCAGTTGTCATTGATGATGGCCATCAGCATGGACTCTCTGCCCTGGAGTCATCATATTCCTAGGAAACACAGAGAACAAAGTTATCAACTCATAGCAGCTGGGAGGGGCCATAAAATCTACAGAGCATGTCTGGGTTAGTTAATCAGAGGTCATTCAAAGTTACAACATGGTCTCTTTTCTACAATAGGGCTTCCCTTATGTCAACCTTGTGTTGAGCCGGTATCATTACTAATCAGAGAATTCTGAGGCACCGATTCCTTTGGCCATTCCTCTCATCCCAAATCCCCAGTTCTGTCAAATATGAAACACCTACCAAGAACACCCTGCCTCGGCCTGCCTTGTAATGGCTGCTTTGGTTTACGACATAAAGTCTGGATGGCAGAGGCTCAGGCAAAAGTTCTTATGTCCCGAGGGAACCTGGTACTGTTACTCAATGTTCTTGGCTACTTCCTGAATCTACATTTTTAGATGAAGGAGGATTTACCTGTCATTGGGAGCTTCTCTGATGACCCAGAGTCAGGTCTGGGTGCCAGTTAGTTAAAATAGTTTGATGTTTGACCTGGGCTCAGCCTGGCTGAAGTTCTATATTGCCACCCTTTTGTTCATCCGCTGCCTTCCCATTCATTCACATCTGGCCTGGCATCTCCCCCTCTGAGGCCTGTCTCTCCTCCTCAATCCTATTGGAGGCAAGAGGCGTTGAAGCTTGCCAGCTCCCAGGTTGGGGAGCTGAGGCTGATGGCACACCAAGCACCTGAGGGATATCAGGAAAGCAACACAGCCCATCTGAGGCTCCGTGGCGTTCTTTGTGTCTGTGGGAAGAATGATTCTTGCCTTGCCAGGATTCGATTAGGTAATGTGTGCTCGTGTCCTGTCTTGTGCCTGGCACGTGGATGGTGCTCCCTGAGTGGTACAATGTCTCTGTTACCCTCTCTGGGCTCTTAGATTGCCTCCCCCACATGTCTCTCCCTGCTCGTTTTACCCTGGGTGCAGCCAGTACCGACAACAGACCTCCCAAGCAGAATGTAGCTGGGCAGAGAGAGGGGAATAATTCTCAAAGCTCTCCCCAACCCAGCACATTCTTCAAAAGTGATTCCTCTCGGCAGTTTTTAAGATAAAATATTAATAAGAACAGTTATTAAGACTAGGGTGACAAGAAGAGAGAGGAAACAATATGAGATGCAAGATAGATAGAGAAGGTAGAGGGTACTGCTTTGTTTTCTTTTAACCTGTTTTGTCTCCTGTCATCCACTAGCAGAGTTTTCCCATATACCCTGAGTCCCTGACCCTCTGGTTCAACCATGGTGGTGTCCCCACCCTCATCCTAGAACCGAATTAGGTTTACACTGAATGGCTTCCTCATATTCTCCAATATCCTATTGCTTGCCGTTTTTATTTGTCACCAGGTAGAAATAAGCCCACACCCCACACTCCCCGTCATTCAGTCCCTTCCTTCAGTGGTCCAGTTCTGACAACGAAGCTCTGCCCCTTGCTCCCAAATTACAAGGCACTGTACCCCACTCTATTTCCGTAACCCAGGTCTTCACTCTGCCTTGTCCCTGCTTCTGGGACGTACCTTAGGCCCCTTCTACCACTCGGACTTGCTCATCTCCACCTAGTCCATTTGCCCACCAGCAGGGGCTCTTTTCCACCTGCTGATGCACCACTACTTAACTGCCCGAACTGCAGCATATCTGCTGCCCCAATTCCTCATGGCTAGGCTCCGCCTGCCTGTTGGGCCCCCGTCCTAGAACAGCTGGTGCCCCCATTTGTTGGAAGGCTGTGGGATCTGTCCATGCTCCCTGGACAGTGTCTTGGCCGGCAGGACCTCCACTGTCCCCGGGCCTGCCTCCCGCCTGGGCCTGCCTCCCACCGCCCGTCTTGCCCCTTGATGACAGATTTGCGTCTCCTTGCTCATAGTCGGTGTCCAGTGTCCACCTCTAGTCAGGACACCAACCGCTTGGAACAGGCATCAATGGTGCAGAGAGATGGTCATCAGGAGACAGAGTAGCTGAGCTGCTACTGATGTTTCCACGGAGACCGGTCCACTGGCTGCTTGAAGAGCTTGTTGAGGAAAACCCTCAGGGAGTCTGAGTTTTTACCGTTAAATAGCGTAGAATCCCTTTACCTAGAGCCTAGCCAATGCAGATTGAATCTGAGGAAAAGCCAGCTGCTAATACAACAGAATGTGAGAGCTTTACAAAAGCAGAAGCTTTAACCATTAGGAGGCTGGGATGCTGGAAAGTAGCTACTATTGTAACGCAAAGGGCCTGCGGGCTGGGACAAGGACTTTCTATCCCTCTGGGGGGTCACTGTGCTGATCTCCAGTCCTAACCATCAGGAGAGACTGGCTGCTGTGCGTCTTAACTTCACCTCCCAGCCCTGTGCAGGCCTGTTCTGGGAGAGGGGAAAGTCCCACGTGGTGTGTGGGAGAACATGGAAGCTTCTCCTGCCAGAGGTCTGCCCGCTGGTCAGCCTTGTGCCTTGAATCTCTAAGGACTAAACCCAGCTATTATGAATCCCAAGACACCCTCTTAAAAGCAGAATCTGTTCCACTTGGGTTGAATAATAGATTCTCCATGTGCAGGGACTGGTTTTGAAGTTAGCTCTTTGCCATCCAGGCAACTAGACTGGGACCAGTAGGAGGACATAGTGCAGGCATGCTGGATTAGAGTGCCCACTGGGGAACACGGCTGGGGAGTAGATGTCAGAGACAGTGAGGAACTGGCAGTCTGGAGCCAGCACACAGACAGAATGGCCCCTCTGGATGCCGGCAGAAAGGAGCAGAGTGAAGATGTGTGTGTGTGTGTGTGTGTGTGTGTGTGTGTGTGTGTGTGGTGGAGAGTGGGCTAGAGGAGGCGAAATACTAACTTCCTTTGTCTATATTCACAACCCTGTCATCTTGGGCGTGTATGAAAAATGAGAAAATGCATGTGCTTCCCAAGTCTCAGTCTCAGATAAATTTGAAAAGCTGTGGGCTTAGAACTCCGTGTGTTTATTTTTTGATGGCACTTAGAATAAAATGTTCCAAATTTAACATTCAAAAGGGAAAAAAGTAACCCATTATACAAATGGTATTATGGGATAGAGAGTCCCTGGGCAGAGGAAGATAAATGTATTTATGATGTGTTTTAATCTTCTCCACTGGAAACAATTCCGTGTCTTCCTTGTCTGTTTCAACCTGATGCCAATCGTTGAGTCAAGAGATGGTGACTTCAATCTAGAGCTTGGTTAAGATGGCTATCACTTGCCTAACCAAGAAGGATCTTGTAATTTTGCCTCCGAATTGTAATGTCATTTGCAATCCCCTTTGTCATTACAGAAGGATGTTGTGTTCCGAAAGACTGCATGATGAGCTGTGTTGCATACTTTAATTATTATTTTTGTTATGAAAAATGCTTAAAATTTGAAACTAGTAAATAATAACAGGGACAATTAAGGAAAGAATCTGTAATTGATGTACTCCTCCCTCTAAATTACATTTTCCAATGGCTTATTTATGAAAGTTGACCAATGCTCTGTGACTGTTTCCACACATCCGAGGCTGTCTCTCTCCCTTGAGGAGTTTGCTGGCAGTGGGGCGAGGAGCAGTAATGAGTTTTCCAATCTAGACCAGCTGGAATCAAGGCTCCAAGTGCTTCATTCTGTGCAAAGAATGCACCACTTGTCACACAGATATAAAAATTCATAATGAAGCATTAATAATGAGAGCTGTTTATCCTTCATGAGCTGTTATAGAAGCCAATAAGAATGTAGAAGTATAGCTATTTGAGAAAGAGAGATTAATTTAATTTTTCTCAGTCATAGCTCTCAACTGTTGGTGGGAATGTTCAATTACCCAGCCCTGTTCCCGTACAAAGTTGAGTTTTTCTTCCTTAGGACCCAATTACAAAGCGTGCAATTACCACCATTGTTGTTGAGGCAGAAGCACACCTTCCGTCTTCTGCAAAGCAGTGGCCTGAAATGTAGTCCTGCCGCAAGATCAATGTCAAGCCATGGTTGTTTCAGAGTCAGGGCTGTACTTGCGACTGAAGACTCTTCTCCAGATGCACGCCAGGTCTCCAGTGCATCCTGACGTGATAGCTCACGGACAGGACTGCCTCACTTTGCTCCTTGGAGGCCTGAATAGGGGTGATGAGGAGCTCTATGATCCTTCCTCCCAAGTTTCTGTCTACGACTGTCAAGCCCCATTGTCCCTCCAAGCATAGCGAGGCAATAAAATTCCTAAAGAGACGTGTCTAAGCTAAGGAGTTCCTCCTGGACCAGTATAACATAAAAAAAACAAGGAAATTTCATCTGTGTAAGAGAAAAAAATCATCTCAGCATGTTTCAGTCAACTCCTTATAAAATAGGATTTGTATAGAAAGAGAAATTTGAGGGTTCACAGAGTCACAGCTTCCCAGGGGATCATCCCCGTGGAGTTAGACGAAGCGTTGTGTCAAAGCTTTATTTGGAAATTGAGTTTTCTTTAATACTATGCAGGGTGTACCAAAGATACACTGAACGAAGGATGATTCATCTCATCTCATGACACAACAAAGGGATATTGTTTAAAAATCCAGGGAAAGAGACATGTAGGCTTCCATGTAGACTACCATCCATGGCAATTCATACATTAACCACGTCTATCTGACACTGCATATGTGCATGCAGGAGTGCAATCATTCATACATTAACCACGTCTATCTGACACTGCATGCGTGCACGTGGGCATGTGATCATTCATGCGTTAGCCACATCTCCTAAGCGCCTGTGTGCCCGCACTGAGCACAGGAGGTAAAGAAGATTGTTGTCCTCAGGATGCTCACAGTTTCACTAACAATAACCTGAAAGATTTGATACTTTGTACTCTAGATATTTTCTTGCATTTCTAACGCTAAGCTTGGAATATGGTATGTTTTAATGAAGATTTGCTGAAGCAATGCATAAAATATAGGCCACTGGTTTCCCTGGAAGAAAGGACAGACTCACTGGGTTCTGACTTTCTGAGCTGAGGGGAGGCTTGGGTTTTCCAAGTCAGTGTAGCAGAGATTTCTGTTCTTCCTGAAATCTGGAACAAACCCAGCTTTTAAATTACTTTTCCCATGCAACAAGGAGGTCAGGTGACCCTTAACACTGCAAAGAAATAGTTTGTCCCCATTTCTGACTCATCCTGTGTAGTGAAGAAGGCTTTCTGTGGAGGAGAGGTGTTGGAAAAAAAGGAAAGGAATGAAGGTGGTCACTGAGGCAGAAACTCCTGGTAGCACAAAATTTGGGGGGAGACATCATGGACAGACTTGTGCTTGATCAGCCCTAGGACGCTGCCACAGGTCCGTCACCAGTCACTGTGGAGCAGGCATGTGAGTTGCCTGGTCTGTATCTGAGAGATGGTCACTTCACCCATCAACAAGTCGTGTTTGTAAACACATGTGCCCCCTCTGTCCTGAGGAGTGGTGTTGTCAAAAACTCCTGTGCTTTGAAGGATGGCGCTGAGAAAATGAAGAGGCAACCACACAATCGGAAGAATGTTTGCAACACAGATGTCTGTCAAAGGATTTGTCTCCAGGTATATGGAGAACTTTTATAACTAAATAATAAAAAGACAAACACCTAATTTAAACACGGGCAGGAGGGGCTGGCCTGGTGACATAGTAAAGTTCACGTGCTCCACCTCTACAGCTCAGGGTTCATGGGTTTGGATTCCAGGTGCGGACCTACACACTGCATGCTGTGGCAGCGTCTCACATAAAATAGAGGAAGATGGGCATAGATGTTAGCTCAGGGCTAGTCTTCCTCAAGCAAAAAGAGGAAGATCAGCAACAGATGTTAGCTCAGGGCCAATCTTCTTCACCAAAAATAAAGTGGGGGGGGCAAGAGGTTTGAACAAAATACTTCACCAAAGAAAACACATGAGTGACCAATAAACACAAGAAAAAGCATTCAACCTCATTAGTCATCAGGGAGATACAAATTGTATACCACAATGAAATACCACTATACACTCACTGGAATGGCTAAAATTAGAAAAGCTGTGGAGCAACTAGTGCTCTCGTGTACTGCTGATGGAATGTAAAATGGTGCAACCGCTCTGGAAAAGAGCTGGCAGTTTCTTATAAAATTAATCAAATAGTACTCTATGACCCGACAATTCCACTCTTAGGTATTTTACTCAATATAAATGAAAATACATGTCTGCACTACTATTTGTACATGAATGTTCACAGCAGCTTTATTCTTAATAGGCCCAAACTAGAAGCAACCCATGTCTCTCAAGAGGTAAGTGAATATACAAAGTGTGCTATATCCATGTGGTGGAATTAAATTCAGGATTTAAATGGAGTGAACTATTCATATGTGCAACAGCATGGTTAATCTCAGAAACATTATGCTGATCAAAAAACATAGACACAAAGGAATGCACACTCTATGTTACCAAAAAAGACGAATCTAATCTGTGGTAACAGAAAGCAGATGGGTGGTTGTCTGGGGCCGGGGGTGAGGAGGATGGCATTACAAAGGGATGTGAGGGGGCTTGTTGGGGTCCCAGGAATGTCCTACATTTGACTGTGGGGGTGGGTGCACAGATGTCTACATTTGGTGAAACTGTACCCCAGTACAAGTGTGTTTTCTTATATGTAAGTTGTAGTTCCATAAGGTTGATTTTTAAGACTGACACCTTGAAAGGACGTGCATAAATGTACTAAAGTAGAACTGAGTGTTAAAGTATTTATATTACGTACAATTGAGGTGAAGTAAGTGTTGTTAGTACAGTGGACTGTAAAGAGGTTGAGTGAGATTGGAGTACATCCACTGGAAGAAGTGTTATCTACATATTCTTTCAACGGTCATACTGTGGTATGTCTCAGAGAATATGAAACACAGTGCACTTAAATCTTTAGGAAACATTTACACATTTATGTCTCTTATGTTCCAATAGAGAATATATAGCCTTAAAAACAAGGACTGGAATCATTTTTATTTAAACTCGTGGAAGAGAAGCATTGATTTGTTGATAGCAGTGGGCAGGGTAAGAAACTTAAATTCAAAAAAGAAAGAAAAGACCTTAGCCAAGAAGTAGGTCTTAACTCAGCCAAAAGAAGAAGAGAAGACGTTGACTGTGTTGAAATTATGAATTTTCCCAGAAGAGAGGCCGTGGTGTGGTGCTCAGCCTCCCAGGGACGCCACCTTCATTGGATCGCACTGTGCACTCGTGTAGACGCAGGTCCCAGCCTTGGCCCTGTCTGCTGCTGTTCCTGCTGTGACGGAACACATCGTGGGGCCAGGTCTCGTATCTATTCTATGGAAGACACCAAGACTCTGCTCAGAGACCAGCTAGTCCAGGATAGAGACCCACGGCTCACCCACCTTCTACCCTGGGCTCCTGCCACTGTGACTGGCGTGTGGGCACTCGATGCATATTGTGAAATGAGCAGGTCTTATTGCGCCCCTAAAGTCCTGTTTCTGTACTTTAACTTACCAAGGCAAATTTGGAAAGAGCAGAAGTGATATTTATTTACAATCAATGCTTATCTCTGAGCAAATCGTCTTTTTGGTTGCATCTGGTTTGAGCCTGCTTGTTTACATAGGGCTTCCTCTGGGCGGTGTTCCTTTAACACACCGACAGTGTGGAGCATAGAATGAGTACTTTTAAATGCAGTAGTTATTTTAAATATACCAGGATTAAAGGTCATTTAAATAACTCATCTGTGGAAATATAAAGTGAAAAGATGACGTTCTTAATTTAGCTGTTCCTTAGACTTGTTATGTAATAGAATTTCAAAAGTGGCTTAAACACACCTCATACTGATTATCCAGGACCACTCATCAAATCAAAAATGGATTCTTATAGGGGCTGGCCCCGTGGCCGAGTGGTTAAGTTCGAGCGCTCCGCTGCAGGCGGCCCAGTGTTTCGTTCGTTCGAATCCTGGGCGCGGACATGGCACTGCTCATCAAACCACGCTGAGGCAGCGTCCCACATGCCACAACTAGAAGGACCCACAACGAAGAATATACAACTACGTACCGGGGGGCTTTGGGGAGAAAAAGGAAAAAAATAAAATCTTAAAAACAAAAATGGATTCTTATAAAAAATGTCTTATTTCTAAATGTGAGGAAATAATCTGGTCTTAACCTCAATTTTTAGCTTATGAATGGCATGCAAACAATATCATTTTTAGTTGCATATTTTATATGTGGCTATTTTTATGTGAAGACATAAATCCAGAGAGCAGGGACAGGACTAAAATATCAAAATGATGGGCAGTTTAAAGGTAGCCTTTGCAAATGGGCTTTCCGTTTTCCAGTTAGCTCTGTCGTTTGGGTTCCTGTCCGTCGTACTGCTGTTGTAAACCCTGCAGCCTGGTGCTTCAGGAACAGAGCATTGATGAGAATGCCTGCTTCCCTTTCTACAGTTTTAGAAAGGGCTCTTGGAGATGGAGCATGTATCTGCACCTCAGCATCATCGTAAAATCATGGATGTGACAAGTTTGCACGACTTTGCACGAGTGTGACCCCTGGGGATGTGGAGGGGGCATGCAGCACTTCCCCTGGATTGAATACCTTCTGTGCCAGAAATTTCCCCAGCAACTAGAGCAAGGCAGATTTGGCCTGGAGGACTCAGACCAAAAAGAGATCCTGCTGTGGGTGAAGTTAAAACATAATAGAAATTGAAAACGCAGCACACAATATAAGATTTTATGTACAGTACATTAGCAGCTTGTGCAGTCACACTGGAGCAATGTGGGGAGGTTAACACGGGCTCTGTGCAAAGAGGGCATGCAAATTCTCACCTGCTTCTCACTTAACAAAAACGTAAGTTGCAGATGTGATCTGCATGGGATGAAAACCATACGAAAATACAACACTATGTAAACAGGAATTATCTCGGGGAATTTGGGCTACAATTTTTAAACCTCTCTGTGTTTTTAAATTTTTCAACAGTAGGGGTGTATAAATTCATAGTCAGAAAAATAAATAAAATAAGCATTTAAACATAAAATGATATGTTCAAGCTATTTGACTACCTGAAGATAAAAGTGGAATTGACAAAAAGTGAATTAAAAAAAGGTTTTTTCTTGGAGCAAACCTGATACCTTGGGGAAATGACTTTCAAGCCATCATGGGGAGTGAAAGCCTTGGTAAACGTAAGATGTCGCGCTGACTCCCATAGCATGAAACAGGCAGGAGAGGGCTGGACAGGAGCCGTCCCCTCAGCCTCCTGGGGCCCTTGGAGGAGCTCACCCAGACCTGGAACACTAAAGAGTAGAGCTGGAAATCGCTGTCTGTGACTATGGCTTGCAAACTTGGCGATTAACTCTTCAGGGCAGAAACCCACACAGCTGACGTCTTGGCACCTAACACGATGCTCTTGACATGGTTGATCTTCAATGAATGTTTGTCACCTGGCTGCCTGGCCAGCTTGTATCACTGGCCATCTGGTCTTTGTGATGCAACTTCAAGGTCCTTCCCAAATTCTTTGCTTTCAAACTCCCCCAGCCCCTGGTGACTCCTGCGTGGACGAAGGTGGCATCTAGAGCCGTAACCTTGCTTACGAGGTGGACCACTGAATGCGTGCACACCTGCTGTTCAGGCTCCCCCACATGCAAAAGCAGACTTCCTGAAGCTACCTGTCTTCACTGTCTGCAGTTGACGTGTGTGATGTAACCATGTTGCTGACTGAATTGTGCACAGTAAAATGCATACGGTGGAAGCAGATGGTCATTACAGACGTGATGTAAATGTGCTTTGCAGGCTATATTGTGCTGAAAAGATCAGGGGTGAAGCTGCAGAAGGATGTGGAGTCGAGGATGGGCCCAGCTGCTTAGGTTTGCTTCTTGCCATTTTATGGTTGCCTGTTTTTGTACACACACACACACACACACAACAATATTTACTATTCTATGAACTAAAATGTACAAATCGATGCAAACGTGGTGTAGTGGTTCAGAGCCTTGACTCTGAGTTCAACCCTTGCCTTCCCCCGCTCCCAGCAGGCATGTCACTTTGGACACGTGGGATGACTTTTCTGTGCCTCAGCTCCTTCTTCTGTGTATTAGGGACGAAAATGTAGCTCTTTGTCTTATAAGGATTTAAAAATTTAATATGTATTAAGGTCTTAAAATAGTGCCAGACACATAGTAGTCAACCAACAAATGTACTCTATTGTCATTTATCCTTCTGTCATACCTGTTTTCTAGAAGGCATTATACAAAACTTTAATAGATGTTTCTTGGGGGAGAGAGTCTGCTGTGGGCATCTAGGCACGTGGGCTCCTTCCACTCTGTGCTGTTCTCCACCGTTGGATTTGCTGATCCTGGGTGCCGGTTTCTTTCATTTTCATGACAGCAGGGGTTACCGTACAGGAAGATTTTTACTTGTTTTTCTTCCTTGTATCTGTCTATTAAAGAACACACAATCTAGGTTGGACAGATAGATAGATGATAGATAGATAGGTAAAGTAGGTAGGTAGATAGACAGACAGATATATAGACCAGTAGGTGGATAGATAGATAGATACACACATACATACATACATAGGTAGGTAGATAGATAGAAAGAAAGACAGGTACATAGACAGATAGATACATAGATACATAGATAGATAGACAGACAGACAGACAGACAGATAGATAGATAGATAGGTTATGGGTAAATACAGATTTTTTTAAAAGTACAAACAGAAGGGGCCATGAATCCATTCTTCAAGACCCTTCTTTCCCCTTCGATGTTACACTTTTCATTGCTTGGTTTGAACCCCTGGGGTACTCTTCTGCTGGCTCTCCGTTCCTTCCGTCTTGTCCTTTGTGCTCACTGCATCACGACCCTGGACCTCCTTACTCTCAGCCCGTCTGACATTTCTTCTGGAGTATGGCTCACATTCACATGCTCTCCCATACACTTGCTCTAAGAGGAAAGGTGTAAAATAGAAGGGATTTATTTTTGCTCCTTTAAAAGAAGATCACGTTCGTCACCTGAGGGGCTGTCTGTTAGGCACAGCTTTGCCTTCAGGAAGGTGAATCTTTGAAGAAGGATGAGTCAATACAAAGTGCAGGTGGATGTTGTAACCACCGTGAAAGGAGTGAGCTCGGAGTCCTGGGAGGACGCAGGAGGGGTGGGGAAGAGGCTGAGGACGGGACGTCTGTTATGAGACCTGCAGGACAGGAAGAGTGAGCTGGGTGCTGTGCACAAGTGTGAGCAGCAAGCCCTACTGATCCCCCTTCTCAGCCAGTCCTCCCCGGCTGTCCCTGCTCCCAGAGAACTCCTCTGTAGATCCGAGTCTACAGCTAAAGAGCATCTGTGAGCCAGGCACTCAAGGAGCCTGGAGGGTGCAGTTGCTGCATTCCCGAGGGACCTTCTGTACACAGTGAGCCGTCACGTGCCCTGCTGGGCCCCTCGCCCCACCACAGGTGCCCGCGCCATCCAGCTGCTGCCACTCCCGCCTCAGAAGACCTCAGGTGTCAGGAGCCCACTTTGTCCCATGCCCCAGGCAGGAAACACCGGGCAGTTAATGTCCCCTAGGGCAGCCCCAATCAGGAGCAGACGGGAGTCATACAGATGTCCCAGTTTCCTGCCACTTGCAGGGTCGGCTCTGAGGGGTGTGCGTCCAGGGCTCCAGGGCCACAATGACAGCGCCTTCCCTTCCCGTCTCACTTTCCCATCTCCTCCTGGTGCTGTCTCTGCCTCCAAATGAACCTCTTTATAAACTGCAAATCCTCATCTCAGCGTCTGCTTCCAAGGGAACCCAAACTAAGACTCACAAACAAAGGAACAAAATGCCACCCCTCCTATCGTCTCCACACTCCCTTCACTCTTTGTGGGGCATTCTTCCCACTTCCACGCGGCTCTATCACGGCGCTACCCACACCACACGCTTGCCACTCGCCTCTCTCTCTGAATTGCGTGGGCTTTGACAATGTGGATTCTGTCACTTGCCTTTGTATCTCCAGGACCTCAGTAAATGCTTGCCAAATGGATTTCTAGTGGGCCCTGCAGTCCTCCACCAGGGAGAACGCCTCAGTTCAGGATGTTTTACAAAATGCCTGGCGAGAAGGACAAGGTAGATGAGTCTGGAGAATGAGGTGCTGGAAGAGAAGGACCTGGCGCCTTTCCCACCATAGGTCTAACCCCTGCCCTTGGGGAGAGCACGTGCGTCGCTGTGCTTCTCTGTCTCTAAAGCAGGGTCAGGCACGCCTACCACGATTCAGTGTCGGAAAAGGGCGTGGAAACCTCCATGAGACTGGGTGACTGAAATAGTAGCCACTGTTCCATCATTTAAATAATCTCATTGGCAAGGACCGTGCATCAGTCACCACAGCAGAGTTTTCATATTCACTGAACATCTTTCATCTGAGAGCATCACCGTGGTTTGTAAACGTTAACGCACATAGTCCTCGTGATAACGTCCAAACTGGTCCTTTAAGTGAATTAATAAATGGAGGCCTGAGATAGCAGAACAGCTTGTTCCAAAACATCCAGAGTCGGGGGCAGGAAACAGGTTACCACTAGGAGCTAGTAATCAAGAGAGAGCCCTGTGTAAATATTTGGGTAGATGAGACAAATGGATCAGATAGGCAGGTCTATAAGGAAAGCAGCATCTTCTCTTTGCTCCTCGTAGAAGCAATGAGGATTCTCATGGGGTCTCTAGTAACACCCTCCCCTGGATAAAGGTTTCATGAACTATGGAAACCCTACAAAATACCTTATAGTTGCTTTGTATTGAGCAGCTACCCTGTGCGTTCAAAGAAGCCCATTCAACTGGCCCTATATGTTTTACGCTCCTGAAGATAAAAACAACTGTGCCCTCCAGTCAGATAAAGCGGGAAAGCTGCAGCCGTTTATGGAAGATGGATGGGTGAGGCGTATGTTAAAACAGCTTCCATCCCAGTAAAACACCACCCCTCCATCTCAGCATCTGTTCAGCAAACGTGGCGGGACTTTCAACGAAACTCGGGGGCAGACAGCAGTTCTCCTGTTCTGGCTGGTGCTGGCAGGTGACTCCCCACTGTGGCCAGTGGGTCCCTCGTGGAGGGGTGTGAGGACTTAGCAGCGCAGACACCAGTGTCGTCTCCCCCAGCTGGTCCCCAGAGAGCACCAGAGTCAGTAACACCAATGTGATGCCGGAAGCACTGGGAGCAGCAGGAACCAGCAGAGTCTTGGCCCGGTTGTCTCAGCCTCAGCTATAAGATAAGGAATTTTAACTAGATCTGTAATTTTCCATCTGTACCACGAAACCCCTGCATTCTAGGAGATTTTTTCAGGAGCCACTGAAAAGGTCCCAGAAGGCATAGCATCAAAGGCCCCAACTTTGCTGCAACGACGGCCTCACTTTTTTTCTCCTTTATTTGTTGGGCATTTGTGTATGGTTGATTTCTTCCTGCTCCAAAAAACCACTGGTCCTGATAGCTGCTTTTCCGAACTTGGAAAACATAAAGGAGATCATTTGACGATTCCGATAGCCCATGATTCTTTCATATCAGAGCTGAATGGAGCTGAATCCCATCAGGGCAGAGACCAGGCAGTCGACAGTGGAGCTGCTGGGGGCTTCTCAGAGTCAGCCACCCGTCCCCACCCGTCCGCACTGCTGCAAAGGGCTTCCAGGCTTCCCGGCAGGGGCTTCATCGTGAAGGCTCTCCTGGTCCACAGGCGCCACTGCTCCTTCATATGCTCACACTCACCGTGTGGTCTGAGATGCTCAAGGCTGAGAGTCCGCCTTGTGAGACGCTGGCGACGCAGCTCGTAGACCTGGAGACCTGGTGGTGTGTGTTTCTGCGTCCTGTGTTTCCTCTAAATGGAGACAAAACTAGCCTTTACGGGGTCTGCAAGCACATACTCATTGTGTGCTGGACGTGAATCCTGGCTGCTCTGTGGCTTATTGGCTTCTTGGCCTTGGGCAAATTACTCAACTTGCCTATGCCTCAGTTTACATGTCTATAAAGAAAGGAGGATGAAAACAACAATAATAGTGACAACACCTACCTACCCTTCAGGATTGTTGTGACAGTTAAACGAGTTGTTAATGCATGTAAAGTACCTGCTGTTTAATCAGCATTACCAAAGTGTTTGCTAATTTAAGAAGTACAAATGCACATGCACATACATACATGTACATATATATGTGTGTCACATGTGTGTGTACATATGTGCATATAGAGAGAGAGGGCCTACTATCGTCCATGTACTGGGCTGGCGTTTTATCCACATTGTTTGTATTTGTGTGTTTATTATGTACCCATTAGCAATCTTCTCACCCTATGGATGAGGAAAACGAACTGAAATTCCTCCCTAAGCAAGTAGTAGGTATAAAATCTGGGATTTTGTCTTCTTGTCCCAACATCTCACCACAGATCACTCTACATTGAGTGACACACGTCTTGAACATCTTCCTTGGCAAAGGCATATCTTTCAATGAAGAGCTCGCACCACCATTTTTACTCTTCCTCTAGTCAAAGTACACATTTCCTGCGACTGGAACAAATGCCAGACCACAAAGATCGACAAGAGACTTAATTGCTCACTCCCAGCTTGGCGACAAGATGCCCTGGTGGGCCCACTCGTTGTGGTGACGTGCTGGAGTGGGTTCCTGCAGCTCACAAGAGCCAGCTGTTACGTTTTCAGGAATTTTGTGAGGCAGCTGTGTAAAGATAGCCATGATTAAAATCAAATTATATAAACTTACAATTAAATTATATGCCAAACAAAGGTAGTCAGTATTCGACTCCTCACTTCCTAATTGTTTGACTGTTACCTATGCTCCCGAGGTTACGCGAATCTACTGTATCTGGGTGGTGGGTGTGCTCCATAATGGTCTGTTCCTGTGTGTCTCTTCCCAGCTCCACTGTCACTGGCGTCATGTTGGAAGCTTAATATCAGCCCTGGTGGGGGTATTTACACCAGAGACACTGGCAAACAGTACACGTTGGGGTTTGACTTCTTGCTTTGTTGACTGTGTAACTCAGGAGTGGGAAAACTTTCATAATGCAGACTAAATTTAAAAGTGTTGCATCTACCTCCAGATATTTATGAATTTTTATAACTTTACAGTGCAGAGGCCTGGCACAGTGATCCAGTTGGCATCACCAGCCATAAGGACGTGTCCTCCATGTCCTCAGTCTGCCTGACGCTGCTGCTCCACGCCTGGAGCCCCCATTTGCATCCCCCCACTCTTCACGGTGCTCTGCTGGGCTCACAGTTGCCTGGCCCCACCTCTTACCTCTTATGCCTGACCATCGCCCTCCTCCTGCCTGGAGTGACTTCTCTCTTCCTCTCTCCGAGGAGTCCTGCCCCTTTACCAGGCACAGTGAGGGTCCCTTCTCCCTCCTGCATGAAGCCCACCATGAACATCTCTGCAGTCTTCATTCTTGAGACTCCTAGGTTCCTTCCTGCAGCACCCTGCACTTGGGGATTACGTGAGCAATGGATTGTTGGATTGTGTGTGTGTGTGTGTGTGTGTGTATCTTCTGACACGACTTTCAGCCCCTGACAGCAGAGACCAACTGCCTCCTGTGCTTCTGTGAGTCATCCCAGAACCGCAGGATGTTTTCAGCAAAGATCTGTTGACTGCTTTCAAAACAAGTGAACAGACGCCACGATTGAAGTTTCAGATTCTATGACTTTCTTCCACACTCATCTTTAATCTCCAAGTAAATTATTTGTCTCCAGGAACGTTTGCTTGTGAGCCGCTCAGATAGAAGGGTCGGCACCATCACAATCCATACTTGACAGAGCCTGTCACCCACTGGCTTCAGTGCTAACACCACTGTTCGCCGTCCACAGCGGCAGCAGTGAGAGGGCAGCAGGGTGGCCTAAAGCCACACAGCCTCACTGTACTCATCTTCGTTGCCCATGCCCCGCGAGCTGCCTGGCTCGGAGCAGGCCCTCAGTGAGCAGTGCACACGTCATCCTGTCCTTGGAGGCTGCAGCATGCTGTCAGGCCACTCTGAAGAATGCCCCCAGGACAGGAGACCGCTGTGTCCCACAGAGGGTTGCTGTGTCTGTGAAAGCTCAGGGCGCACGTGTGCAGCTCTCTCAGCTCTGGCTCACTGGAACCCAGCGACAGGAGGAGTTCCGTGCAGGGGAGTCGCGATGCGGGGAAGAAGGCCAAGACTCCCCTAGGTGTTCCTTGTGCTTTGAGAAGAGCCCCACTTTCTCTGGGAGAGGGAGCTCTCCTTCTCAAGGGCCTTCGGCAGTGACTCGGCAGCGTTGACCGGATTTATTTCTTAGGGTGGTTTGATTTACAGAAAACTTGCCTTGAAAAAACCTGGATGGAAGCAGCCCCCATGTGACGTTTGTGTGAGTTGTCCTGAATGGCATACAGTATTTTTCCCGAGGCTGTGAGCTCAGAGTCTGAGTAAGACACTGGCATTTTGTGGACGCCGTCTGCCTGCAGACCGCGGCTGCTCTCCGTTCTGTAAAATGCACGACCTACTGCTGAGTCTCAGCAAATGCTGATGAGCTTCAACCCATTCACCAGACGGGAAACTCTGAAATAATCATCGTCGGGTGTTTCTGCCCAGTCATTCATGCCTGCTATTTCCACCTTTTAAAAAAGGAACATCCTCTTGAACTCTATCAATAAAGCTCATGGTCTGAAAGTGGCTTGACCAGGTCCTTAGGCTCGGGGTCCCTGCTTTCCCAGGGTGCCATCCATCCCCCACTCCAAGAGCAGAGAGCGTCTCTGGGTCCCGGCTGGGGTCACGCCTCGTCGTCTTGTCACTGCACCTGGGCCCAGCTCCCGTCATTGTCAGTTTTCCTTGCTGCCTTCTTTCCTCGTGCTTTCTCTTTGTCTCTGTCAATCACAGCAAGACCAACAGGAGGAAAGTGTTAGGAGGAACAGCAGAATTTCCGCTCCCGGGTGGGTGGGGAGGAACCTGGTTTGCAGCCATGGGTTGACTGGCGGTGTGGTGTGCTCAAGTGAGGCACCTCTGCCAGTGCCTTGCACAGCCGAGGAGGTGAGTCAGAGGAGGGTAGGGCGCTGGAGACGCCCCGCTCCCGTCTGCCTGCAGGGGCTTGTTCACATGGTCCAGACGGCTGTGTGTCTGTTCACTCTAGAGGCTGCTCAGTGGGTATCTTTTCCCAAACCACGTGCTAAACCACTTTCCCGACGTGCACAGCTGTTACTGTTCGTGTCACTGCTGGAGAGGAAGGCTCTGCTCGCCCCTGCAGTCCCCAGAGCCCGGTCCCAAGAGGCCCCAGTGTGGCAGAGCCCATGGTTTCGCGTGAGGGCTGGATTTTTACTGGAAAAGGACCGAGAGCCTGGCCACAGGGAGCTCCTTCCCTGGGGACAGCCTGAGATGTCGCTTTTAAAACATCTTTCTGCTATTCGTGTTTTGAATGCCCATCAGGTTTGCCTGAATGTCACTGTCTCTCTCCCTTACCCAGACAGCAGTTGCTGCATTTAGCTTTTCCTTCTACAACATACTACTTAAAGGGGTCATCAGTGTCGCTATCCTCCCCCTGGAACTGGGGACTAAAGCTCTCAGCCTTCCAGAGTGGGTGAATACTTGCTTTGTCAGGAGAAGAATCGATACTGCCACAGCAGGAAGTGGGGCAGGGAGCAGTGGACAAAGGCCTGCAGTTAGCTGAGCACCAAGGTCACTTGTGTGACCCAAAAGGCTATGCCTTCCTGCTTGTTTTACAAAAAAACTGATGAGCCGGGGAGGGGAGCAAGAGCCCAGAGAAGCGGAGAGCATGTGCAGGGCACTGTCCTGTGGAGAGCACGAGCCCAGGAGCAGGTGCACAGCTGGATGTGGCTCTGAGGACCCAGGCTGGTCCTCGGGGGACGTGAGGACCCCCTCCTGGGAAGGGAGAGCAATGGGCTCTCACCCACAGGCAGTGGAAACTCAGCTGGTCCTGCCACACAAGAGCTACACAGTTTCCGTGTTCCCCACGGTTTTCTATCCAAGGCTCAGGGAGCTGGAAAGACGCTTTGAGCCTGTTCAGTCGTCTCTCAGTGGAGGCAGGGAAGCTCAGCACCTCTGCGCTGCATGGCCTGAGAAGGTCTGGCATCTGCCCACCTTCCTAACTGCGCTTAAAAAATCGAGATGTAATTCACATACATAACATCATCCCTCGGGTGTACATGGCACAGTGGTTGTTAGTATATTCACAGATAGGCGCACCCGCACGACAGTCAACTTGAGAACACTTTCAACACCTCGAAAAGAAACCCTGCGCTATTGAGCTGTCACAACCCTCCCCAGCCCAGCCCGAAGCAACCACTAATCTACTTTCTACCTCTGTGGATTTGCGTCTTCTGGACATCTCATGTAAACGGAGTCACACAATGTGTGATTATACAATCGTGACTGTCTTTTGTGACAGCTTCTTTCACTTAGCATAAGGTTGTCAAGGGTCATCGATGTCATAGCATGTGTCAGTGCTTCATCCATTTTTATGGCCAAATTACATTCCATTGTGTGGACACACCGTGTTTTGTTTATCCGTTCATCAGGTGATGGACATTTCGGCTGTTTTCATTTTTTGTCTCTTATGAATAATGTTGCTGTGAAAATTTGTGTACATGTCTTTATGTGGTCATAAGTTTTCATCCAAATAAGTAAGAAACTCCATTACCTGTATATGGTGTGAGGTAGAGGTCCAACTTCATTCTTTTGCATGTGGATATCCCGTTGTTATGGCAAAGTTTATTCAAAAGACTATTCTTTCCTCTTAATTGTCTTTGTACCCTTGTCAAAAATCAATTAACCATAAAGGTCAGAGGATTTATTTCCGGGACTTTCAATTCTATTCCATTAGTCTCTGTCTGTATTCATACCAGCACCACACTGTCTGGATTCCTGTAGCTTTGTAGTAAGTTTTGAAATTGGAAAGTATGTGTCTTTCAACTTTGTATTTCATTTATATTATTTCGGCTATTTTGAGTTCCTTGAATTTCCATATGAGTCTTAGGATAAGCTTGCCAATTTCTGCAGAGAAATCATGTGGCTATTGATAGGGGTTGTACTGAATCTGCAGATCCGTTTGGAGAGTGTTGCAGTCTTCTCAATACTAAACCTTCCAGTTCGTGAACATGGGCTGCCTTTCCACTTACTTAGGTCTTCTGTAATTTCTTTCAACAATGCTTTGTAGTGTTCAGTGTACAAGTCTTACACTTCTTTTGTTAAACTTATTTATTTCTAAGTATTTTATTCTTTTTCATGCTATGTAAGTGGAATTGTTCTCTTAATTTCATTTTCAGATTGTTCATTGCTAGTGTGTAGAAACACAACTGACTTTTATACGTTGATCTTGTATCTTAAGACCAGGATGAACTCACTTATTAGTTCTAATAGGTTTTTTTGGTAGATCTAGCTCCACTTTGCACCACTCTCCCCCTTGCTCTCTGAATCCTACCCTCTCTGATCTCCTTTCAGTTTCTCTAACATGCCAACCTCCCTCTTGTCACAGGACCTTAGCACGTGCTGTTTCCTCTGCCTGTATCTCACCCTTCCCCTGGGTTCTTCCACCTGGTTGATTTCTCCTTCAGCTTGATCTCCTCAAGCTGCCCCCACCTCAGTCCATGTCTGCTCCTTTTGTGCAGGCCATCATAAAACTGTGTTTTCCTCAGTGTTTGCCTCAGCTTGTGCTCTCATCTGTGTTACACCTTGGCAGTGTCATTCTCCCCAGTGGACTATAAACCCCTGTCCGATTTTCCTATTACAATTCTCATCACTATTGCTGGCACACTGTGGATGCTTAACAAGTCCTTATTGAGTGAGAGAATTAGTGAATGGTTAGCACTGGAAAAGTCTGGTTGTCATTAAGAACTTCGGGTCGGGGCGGGTGGAGGAACAAGCTGAGGGTGGGGCACATACTGTCTGGATAGCCCATCTGGCCTCCTTCTGGGGAATTAAGTTCCAGAATGGAATGTGGCTGTCTTGGGAGAACAGAGGCAATGAGTGTGCCCATGACATGGGGTTTTTCCCATTAAGTCTCCTTACACGGGGGGGAAACCCAGAAAGGAAGACCAGCCATCTGAGTCATTGCAGATGAATAACACAGTCTGCCTTCTCCTTTGCTTCTCACCTTTCCTCAGGTACAGCTGACTGGTGGGGTGCAGAGGGAAGGGGAGTTGAAGAGATGCATCTATTTTTCTTGCCAAATTAGTTCACTCTAACCAAAACAGGGAAATCCCCAACCAGCTGTTCTGTGACTAGCAAGAAGAACATTTCCTTGGACCAGCAGAAAACACCCTGTGTGCTGGTGCTCCTGACAGAGTGCTCGGGAGCCGCCCGGTCACTGCTCGCTCTGCGTGCTTCCTGGACATTGGCGACGAGAGTTAGAACAGGGTTTTATTTTCTTAACTGGAATTCTCTTAAAAGCCCAGGTTCAACTCTGGTGCTTCAGGTGGAAGTATTAACATAAAACGGTGATAGAGAACAGAGGGGAGGCGTCTGGAAGAGGAAGTGAAGGTGAGGAGGACCGGCAGCTCTGCTGGTGTGTGACGAACTTCCCGTCCCGGTCCTGAAGTCCCTGTTCCAGGTGTCAGGCCAGACGGAAGAAGAATGTTTGCATGTAGTGAAAGAAGGTTGGGAGCCGAGATTTTTCGCTTTGAGCTGTATTTTAGATGTTCCTCACACATCTAAAATGGGGTTTTGTGTCAGGGGTTTTGGGATCCTTTAGATATAGTGAAACATTAAGTAATGAAGCCACTAGACCATCATGGTGGGGAACCCTCTGCTGTGTCTTTGCGTCTCCATCATAGAGAATAGTGCCTGGCTCCAAGTAGGGGCCCAGAAGAAAGCGGACAGAGCATCTTCAGTAAGACGATGCAAGCCAAACTAATTTTGCAAATTAGATTTTACAGTCCAGAAAACTGAGCTCATTTCCTCTGTTTTCCTGATGCTCATACCTTCATTCCATCTCCTTGTCACTGGGTCACATATTTAGAATATTTACTTTTCACTGTATAGGATAGGTAATTATGTATGGATAAATTCCATAAGTAAATAAATCAAATCATTTTTACTGTCAACAAAATTGTATTTAAAGGAAAATGAATCAAAAGTGAAAAAGAAACTTACTAGCTGTGGTTTTTAAATGCCTTGCCAAAGGAAATTTAAAGTCCTGGGCATTACATTGCAACGAGAAAGAACAGCACTCACGTGCATTTGCTTTCTCTGACTGATGTGCTAAGAGAAACATGCGCAAGAGCCTCTTGTCCCTTGTCCTCCTTCCTGCTTCAGAGCCGCTCTCGTGAAAGAGCAGAGGCACAGTTTGGAGTCCTTTCCTCGGAACTCTTCCGGTCTCCATCAGTAATGTGGATGCGAGCTACCTCAGACCAGAGGTTTCCAGTGTTCCCGGGCAATTTTCCGGTTGCTATCTGACGAGATTCCCTGGGACAGAATGGTGGCAGACCTCCAAATCAGGGTGACTTCACTTGAGGTTAATAATTTGCAAACTTATATCCTGGTAGAACTTACTATAACTTTGAGCTGGTCAAGAGCTTGGGGTCTAGAGATGGAGACTGATTTTTTGTCTTTAACGTTTACTAGTTGTATGACCTTGAGCAAGTCGCTTAACTGCTCCAAGACTTATTTTCTTCATAGTAGAACACAATAAAATGAAGATAGAACGTGTCTCCTAGGATTGCTCTGCAGATTAAATCGGGTGGAAGGTAGAGAAGTTGAGAAACACTTGCTGGCTTTTCAAGGATGATGGCCACATGCAGGGGCCCAGGGAGACCCCTTGTTAGGATGTAGAAACGTGTGCCTGGTTTTAGGCTGCAAGGAAGGAAGCAGTAGAAAGAAAAAAGTTGAAAACATGGGAGAGGATAAAAGGACAATACAAGGGTATAGGAGAGATGAGCTTGAGCGAGTAGCAGTACTTGGACTCCAGATGTCGTGGGAAGGTTCTGAGTGGGGAGACTGTCCACACATGGGTGATTGGGCCTGGAGAAGCATCGTCTGAAGTTGCTAACAGGTCTCCATTGTATGAAGCCGGAACTTTGAGGGTAATGTTGATGCCTCTGAGGCGATTTTCTTGCCAAATTGTGTGGTATGAGGCTCTTATCATGGGAGTAATTTAAATACCTATAGAAACAGGGTATCAGTGTTTCTCAAAGTATTTTTCCAAGATCACCTGCATCAGTGCACCTGAGTACTTGTTAAAGCTGCATGTACTCCTGGGCCCAGTACCTGGTGCCCCACAGTAGAATCTCCAGGAGTTGGACTTGGAAAACATCATTTTTTATTTTGGTAAAATACGTGCCATGTAAAACTTATGTGGATATACACTTTAACCATTTTAAAGTGTAAATTCGGTAACATTTAGTACATTCACAATGTTGTGCAACCATCACCACTATCTAGCTCCAAAACCTTTTCGTCACCCCAGAAGGAAATCCCATATCCATTAAGCAGTCACTCCACATTCCTCCCTTTCCCCCAGCCCCGGACAACTACTAATCTGCTTTCTGTTTCTATGGATTTGCCTATTCTGGACATACCCTATAAATGAAATAATATAATATGTGACCTTTTGTGTCTGGCTTCTTTCACTTAGCATAATGTTTTCAAGGTTCATCCATGTTGTAGCACATGCCAGTACTTCTTTTCTTTTATGGCTGAATAGTGTCCCATTGTGTGATAGGCCACTTGTGTTTATCCAGTTATTAATTGATAGACATTCAAGTTGCTTCTTCCTTTAGCTTTTGTGCATAGTGTCTTTGTGAACATTTGAGTACAAGTTTTGGTTTGAACACTTGTTTACAATTCTTTGGAGTATACACCTGGAAATGGAATTACTGGGTCACATGGTGATTCTGTATTAACTTATTAAGGAACTGCCAAACTATTGTGCACAGTGGTTGCACCATTCTACATTCCTAGCAGCAACATATGCATGTTCTAATTTCTTCACATCTTCATCAACATGTGTTTTGTTTGGTTTTCTTATTATAGCCATCCTAGTGGGTGTAAACATCCTAGTGGGTGGTACTTCATTGTGGTTTTGATTTGCATTTCCCTAATGGCTAATGACGTTGGGCGTCTTTTCATGTACTTGCTGGCCATCCATACACCTTCTTTGGGGAAAAGTGTATTCAGATCCTGTGCTCAGTTTGTAATTAGGTTTTTGCCTGCATGTTGTTGATTTGTAGAAGTTCTTTATATTTCTCTATGCTAGACCCTTGTCAGAAATATGATTTGCAAATAGTTTCTCCCATTCTGTGAGCTATCTTTTCATTGCCTTGATAGTGTTCTTTAAGGAACAAGTGTTTAATTTGGATGAAGTCCCATTTATCTATTTCTTTCGTTGCTTGTGCAGAAGCACCCAAGCTGATTATGATTTCTATAATTATGATTATACATTAAAGCAATACAATTTTGTGCTAAGAGTATTAACAGGATGTATCTGTTGAGAATGGTATACTCCTAATGCTTGGATTTTTTTAGGTGTGTATATCTAACAGCAGCAAAGAAATTATACACATTTTATTAATCTGTGCTTTTTTGAATTAAAAGATACTTGTGTCTTTTGTATAAGTATTGTTTCTCCTTTAATTTTGATTATAAATAACTTTCATAAATTATTTAGAAGAGTTAGAGCAGCAGCAACAACTAAGTGCTCTCTGGTCATCACTACTTACCTGTTCCAGCTCCGTTGTTCTAATCATTTACTTTTACGTAATCTGTATTTCACATTCATTTCATTCACCAAAAATTTATTGGGCATCTACCACATGCCAGACAATGTGCCATGCACTAAAGATAGAAAGATAAAAAGATATGTTCTCTGTCCATGTGGATCTCACAGTTTTACAGGAGATAAAAACATGGGAGCAGAACAAGGTCACACACACAGGAGGTTTCTGTGAGTGAGTAAGACTGGAGTGTGTTGGGTTACAGAAGAACGAATCACTAACTGGGTCCTTTAGGTGACAGGTTCTCAAAAGAGGTCTTTTGAGTGAGGAAATTCCATGAACTAGTGTAAGTTTTAGAAATATAATTCTGGCAGCAGTGTGAGAGTGGACTAGACCAGTCAGAAGTCAGTAGGAATGGATATTTTGCAAGGAAGTCTCCCCAGGCCCTTTTATTTGGCTCTTAGAAATGTTCAACAGTGTTTCAGATGTTGATGGGAGGTGGGTTTTCTTAAACTTTTTTTGCAGAAAGCTTCCAACATATAAACACTCTGACTAGTAAACAGACTCCGTGTACCATCAGCACAGAATCAAGTATTAACAACACACAGGGAATCTCATTTTATCGATGCCCTCCAGCCACCTCCCTTTCCCATATTTGAAGTAAATTTCAGACCCCATATTATTTCATCCAAAAATATTTTATTATGTAACTCATATATATATATATATATATATATATATATAAAGATTATATAAAAACATCATCTCAATACTATTATCCTACCTAAATAAAGTTAACAATAATTTCTTGATGGTATGAGGTTTTTAAAACTCAAGGACTTACATATTCACATGGAAAATTCTATCTTATTTCCTATAGAGAAGTTTTTTTCTGGAGGCCTTTGGCAGGGGGTAGAGGGGTGATCAAGTTTCCTAAACACTACAATGATACTGCCCAAAAAATACACAAAATAAGTAGTTCCTAGAGCCATGCTAGTTATTATTACTCTGTTACACATACTTAGTAGGGAAGTTTCTGCTTTATCTGTTATAAGTTTACAGTTAGAAAATAATGTGTATAAACTGAGCTAAAACATCTTACCTTTGAAAGTTTTTACTCAATAATAATTCCTCGCATTTGTGTAGTGCCTTGAATTTTCCAAAGTGTTTTCATGCCTCTTCTTCAGTGAACTCTGATAGCTCTGCTGTGCAAAGACGTCTGTTATCTAATATTTACAATTGTTATCAGTTTTACTTTGTTGTGGCTTTTAGGCTTAGATTGGAATAATAAACAGTATATGCAAACTCCTTTACTTGTGAGCCAAGAAAGACTTTGTAGTCCAGCCAGCATGGGCGATGAAAGGAGATCACCATGAGTAACATCTTATCAGTTATAGTTTACTTAGTTTTCCACAGTATGGGAATATTCGGTATTAATGTACACACACACACACACATGCACATGTATGCACACATACAATGATTTTAACTCAATATTTTTCCTGGGCTCAAAATCCACACACAGATTTCCAGGAAACCTCTTGGAAAGGTTTGTAGCAAGATTAAGAAACGAGACAACACTTGAATTAGGACAGGGTTTAGGGAGGAAGCGTGCTGGTGGGTCATCCTTAATTGGTGCTCCATTCTGTTTTCATCATTTCTTTAGGTTTCATTAACATTCCCAGACATACTGGACATAGAAAGATTGTCTTCAGAACTTTCTGTAGCAGAAGACCTTGGTGACTGTTATTCAAAAAGGGTTGGTATATTTAATATAGAATCATATTTAATATAGAATCTTGCTCTTTACCCATAAAATGTAGAAAATTCAAGTGCTCTTTAAATACTCTCACTAAATATAATTTATCTGAATGCAAAGGATATTTGGAATACTTTGCTTTTGTCAAATAAACAGTGGAAACATGCCCCATGGGCAGCGGTTGAGTGTATGGGGTGTGGGGCAGGACAAACCTGGGTTTACACACCCCTGATCCGGGTAAGCTGCACGGTGTCTCTGATTCAGGGTCCTCCAGGGGTGCTGGAGCCTGGTAGACGGGCTCCCGAGGGCTGATTGTTAAACATGCAAGAATCTTTTGAGCCAGCGTTAAAACCATTGGCTGCTTGAAATCAGCCATAGTGGGAGTATTTATACTACGAAAGTTGGTGAACTCTGTAAATCAGGATTCCCTCCCCACCCCCAGAGCTGGTTTACCAGCACACCACTGCCTCCCAGGTAAGTCTAAGGATAAAATGAGTTAGTTTAGGTCAAGCACTTTGCATAGTGTCCCTATACAGAAAGCATTCAATAAATGCTAGCCATTATTATTGTTATTATCAGTATCACTATTATTATGCCATTAAAAACAAATGCAGCCAACTCTCAATTGTTTACTTATCAGATTGATAGATCATCTACATCCTGTACTTTTCTTTTGTCCCGCTTTGACAGTTTCACTAGCAGCACACCAAAGAGTCTGCTCAGACACAGGAAACAAGCAGTGGAAACCTGGCCGATGCGTTCATTGCAGTGCTTGTTAGCATCTGAACGCTGACAGAACGTTTGATGAGAGAGAAAGGAAAGGAGGAAAGCTGTGAGAAAATGGAAGCAGGGATTGTATCTAACTCCAAAATGCACCCTCTGCTTTCCTTCCTTGAGACAACTCCTTGAAATTTCAACGCATATAGCAAATGACAAAATAAAGTACAATTTTAAACATGTGGTAGAAAAATCTGACAGTTCTGGATTTCTGTAACAAATAATAGAATTCCTGACCCAAATTATCTTAAGCCAAAAAGTGAATTCTTGGTCCCAGAAGTGAGTGTCGAGGGAAAGGTCTGCTTTGGAACACTGCTCGCTGCAGGCTCTCAGCGGGTTGTGGGAGGGTCTCTGCCTTCTGCTGTAGGAGCCCCATTCCAGCCTCCCCGTGGCAGCCCCAGCAGCTCCAACTCCACCTCTGTGTGGAAAGGTCTTTCCAAAATCATGTCCACCAGGAAAGAGAAGTCGCTTTCCTTATAGTTCCTGCAGAACTCCTGAAGTTCATCTGATTGAACTGTCACACGCTGAGTCCAGTTGAGAGCCCCAACAGACTGTATCTAGTGGGGTGGAGATAATTCACCCTTTAAAACATTGGGGTGCTGTTACACTGAGAAGATGAGACGGATGTCCTGTGTAAATTGGCTTCATCCCAATTGAACAGATATTGATGACGACCTGCGTGCATACGTGGAACATAAACACACCACTTTCCCTTAACGTTCTTGGGCTGGGTTTCAGCCTGAGCACTTCAGAAGTCTTTGCAGACATAATGTCTTCTTGGTCATAAAGAATCATAAGTAGAGATTGTATCTCTATAAGGAACTGATTTTGAGAAACCCAGGTAAAAAGAGTGTTCAAAAGCAAAAGCTAGGAAAAAAACCTTTTATACCACCGCCTGCCAGGCAGATTTCAAACTGGTAGTTCAGATAACAGGAGAATCTTCCTGGTGTGCTCTCGGTGCCTTCCTTGTTAACTGAGATGCAGAGACCCACGGGACACTGACCTTAGGGGTTTGGGAAGCAGTAACACCGTGAAGAGTGAGAGAGGTAAAAACTTTGGTTGTTCTGTAATGGAAGCAAACCTATTGGCACGTAGAAACTCCAGAGCGTTTGGGTGTCAATTTGCTTTAGAATTTCTTTCTGGGAAAGTACATTGTAACTCCAACGTTATGAGAAGTTTAAGTGTTTACACCAGAAACAAAAAGCACAAAACCCTTTACCCCCAGAGGACCCACCACCGACAAGTTCCGTGATTCTAAGGCAACTTTGATGCTCTGTACGTCATGGTCAGTGCTGGAAGTTGATGCTGCTTTTTCTCTTGGTTACAAGTTCGTTGGGCCTGAACACAATGTCATCCTGATTCCTAAGGCTCTCTTGAAGCCACAGGCTGTAATGCATGAGTCACAGAGGTTAAAATGCAGCCTTTTCTGGTTTATATCATATGCACATTCTGTAACAGGCTTGGAGTGGCTTTCCATGATTCGTGTCCTAGCCTGCTGTGCCCTAACCAGACGCGTCTTCTGCCGATGTATATTGAGAGCCCTGTAGCACTTATTAGGATGGAGGGGTTTGAGCCAACCATTTTTCTAACTGCGAACTTTCTCTCGTGTGGGGTCCTACCCTACTGTGACTCGTTTTTAATCATTGTCATGCTCACCTTTATCTTCACCAGTAACTGTGACATGCTGAATAATCTTGTGATGTGCCAAGGAAATGCCAAATATAAGAAGAGTATTTATTTTACCAAAAAGAGGGGCATCTGTAAGCATCTTGGAAGATGGCCATATTTTCCAAAGATTTTGAGACTGGATGGATGTTAGCACTCTGTGTAGCCCTGAAAAAATATCTTGGTCTTTTGTAATTGAACTAGAAGCTGCATACCAATCCAGAATTTCTAAATGGTGTTACATAATATTCACTTTGAAATACACAGAAATGTTAATGAGGTGTTGCCATGAAATCTTTTATTAAAAAATAAAATGTCTGCCCAACATCAAACAGTGGAGATCATTATCAATTTCTTTCCTTCTATGAAAGAATGATGCCCGAAGATTCTGAATCTTAGAAAGAAAGGAATTCCCATTATTTGCAAAAGGATCGTGAAGACTGTGCAACTGTGACACCTAAAAATACAGAAAAATTAATAAGAGGCCTTGCCAGAAAATAACAAGATGTTCGTGATTGCTGAGCTCTACAAGTAGTGTAAACATCGCTGGCGTATGTCCCCATTTTTTCTGGGCCTTTTTACGTAAAGGTTAGCAATTCCGTCTTCATCACCCACAGGGCACCCTGTGGCCATCAGAACTGGTTGCAGGTGGCTCTGTGGGTCTGCACCACAAGGATTCCTAACACAACCTGGTGGGCTTAGGGAAGTGGTGCGGGGTCCCCTCTCCTTATTCTGAAGGGCTTCTGAAGCTCAGTGGGTTTCTGGAGCCAAGATTGCCCTTTTTGAGAGAGAATTGAAGAAACCTTGTGAAATAGAAAAAATTTGGAATGAACTCTTCATTTTTAGAAGGGGAAGTAGGGAGAAGATAGGAGAGATACCAGTTAAAGCCAAAAGCACTTCTGTAAAGGTGTCTTCCCGAGGCAGGAAAAGAAAAGTGAATTTGGTGTTTGTGTACTTACCCTTGAGTTTTAAAGAGTGACTCTTTCTAGTATTCAAAAGTCCAGACTTCAGTGTCATCTTGGTGTACTATAAAACTTTGCCTTTCAAAATGTGGTCCGAGGACGGGCACCATCAGCATCAGCTGGGAGCTAATTAGAATGTGGAACCTGGCCACTGGAGACCAGAATTGGAACTGCAGTTTAACAAGAATCCCAGGTGATTTGCATTCACATTAATGTTTGAGAACCACCCATGTAATGCATGCTTGTGATACTTAATCCATTGAAAGAGCTATCGCTCTGTCTAGGAGGCACTCATATTCCAGGTATGATGGCCAAGCAGACCTAGAAGGAAGTGGATGCCATGTTGTCCCTTGGCAGAGCATGCTCTGAAGGCAGGGCCCATGCCTCCCTTGTCTTTGGATTCCCAGCACCTGGCTCAGTGTATGACGTACTCGAGGTAGACAGATGGGTGGATGGATGGATGGATGCGCTGGTGGAAGGATGGATGGATGGACAGATGAAGGGCATGGTACCCCTTCCACCCAAAAAGTGGAAAGAAAAAGTGAATGCACAAAGTCAAATCAAAGTGGAATTTAGTCTTTGCTATTACTTAGCAAAGTCTTGCTTAATATCATGATCACAGTGTGTTATTACATGTCAGGCCAGTAGAGTCTTTTCCGGGCATTGATTGGACAGTTTGAGGCCTCCATTAGCCCATGGACCCAGGTTTGGGGTGTGGAAGGTGCCTTCCAGGGAAGCCCTCCCATTCCTGAGCTCATCTGGCACTCTGCATTTGTACCCTCTGTTCTTGTCTTCTGGTGCGGCCCCATCTCCACAGCTAGAGCACACACGCTTTAGAGACAGGGTCCGCACCTCAAGCACTGACTCCCCGCGTCCAGCACACATGCACCAACCTGAGCCACCACCGTCACCATGCTCACGCTGTGTTGCCGACCATGAAAGCCGCACGCGTGAAGGAGCTCATTTGGAGAGGGGTGAGCCGCGTCCTCCCTTTCTCAACCTTAGATCCGCCTGTTCACTGGGACATTTCTTCCGGAAGCAGGAAGCAAGACCTTTTATTATTGGTTCATTTCACTTGATTCAATAAACTGTTGGAAATTAGAGCCAAAATCCTATAGTGGTGGGTGGCTCTCGCTTCTCTGGTACGTGACGAAATGGCGTTTGTGCTGTGTGTGGATGCCGCCCTCAGGGAAGTGTGTGCCCTGGAAGGTGTTGCCAGGACCAGCCCCGTGGAGAGCAGCTCAGCAGGAGATGCTCCCTGACGCCCAGTCAGAGGGGCATCTAAATGATGCTTCCTGATGTGGAGGTGGCAGCAGGGCGTGGAGTGAGATGGGAAAGCCTGGACTTGAGGTTCAGCTCTCCTGCTTCCCACTGTGTGACCTCAGCCAGTTTTCATTAAGTCTCTGAAGGCGTGTTGTACGATGCTTGGCGGGCAGGTGGGCAGGCGGTGTTCCCCAAATGCCAGGTTCCTTTGCCTCTCTGAGGCTCGGTTTCCTCTCTGGGATGCATAATAATATTGCATTCCTGAGTGCTTGGCACACCGAGTGTGCACAATGGATGCTTTGAATTCTCTCCCAGTCGGCAGGTTCCCGGTGTCACCCACACTGCTTGGCACACCCCATTTCCCGGCGCTGGCCTCCTTGGACTCGTGTCCTTTTGGATGGCTTCCATTTGTGCCTCGCTGCAATGGGCTGAAATCATGGTCTATCCTCCAAGTAGACTTTCTTCTGACACCTCCAGTAGTTTCTGCCGTGACCACTGCTGCATCCCGGTTAACCCCGGCACCTGTGTCTAGGTTGGGCCCTGCAGACTCCCAAGTAAAAATCTTGCCCCGTTTGCCACAGGTGACTGACCTGTAGACAAATAGTGGAGCCAGAGGCTTTATTCTTGGTGTGGCACATCTCCAAACTTCAGAACTTTGGACATTCTTGAAGCAAATATAATTTTTATAAATAACTTTCTTTAAAAGTAACTTACAGCCATATATAGGTTCATCATAGAAGAAAAAAAATTTTTAATTACAGATAAAATGAAAAAAAAAGAGACCAGTCATATTCTATCATACACAGAGAACCATTATTTGGCATTTTGGCAAATAGCCTTTGAAATCTTCACATAAGTGAAGGTATAGTCTAATACACAAATAAATCCATTTTATATAAATAAATTCACGTAATATAAAATATGCTAACACATATCAAGTAAATAAATATTAATACCTTTTTTTTCTCCTGAGGAAGATTGGCCCTGAGCTAACATCTGTGCCAGTCTTCCTCTGCTTTGTGTGGGAGTCACCACCACAGCGTGGCTGATGAGTGGAGTAGGTCCACACCTGGGATCCAAACCCATAAACCCAGGCTGCCAAAGCAGTGTGAGAACTTAACCAATGCCATGGGGCTGGCCCCATTAGTACATTTTGAGAATGTAAGTGTATATTTGCTCCATTTGTCACTAACTGTTGCATAGAAACTATCAGAAACCACACACATGTGCACGATCTTAGTGTACTTACCATTTTATGATCTGCCTTTTTCATTTGATTATACCTCATGCTGTTGAAAGTAAATCATAGTTTAAAAAAATTAGTGTTTATAACATTGCTTAGGCCACAATAAACATACATAGAATAGATGAGTGAACATATCCTAAGGTATTTTCTGTGTAAATGTTGAGTTTTCTGTGTTGGATTTCCTGTAAGTGGGGAAAATTTGTTGATAAATTGTCAGGAGAAGTTTGCATGAAAGAAAAAGCCTCATTCATTACTACAGTGACCACCAGTAAAGGCGGGTCTTTACTGACGTCAGTTGGTGGACTTTTCATCCCAGAACTGCACACAGATTTAGAATTGGTATCCTGTTTGGACGAACTCAGCACTGTAAATCTCGAAACTATTTTGCCTTTGAAATTTGAGGACTGCAAGCGCAGCGTTTTCAGGGATGGGGCAAACAGTTAGAAGCGTGGCAAGTCCACTTGGGTCCCTGCCAACAGGCACAAACCCAGTGCCTCCTGAGGCCAGGGCGCAATTTTGTGAGAAGTGGACCGGGCTGAACACAGATGGAAACCCACTGTGGTCACTCTGCCAAGCTGGAGTGCCCACTCCTCCCCAAGGGCAGCCACTGCCGAACCCCATTTGCCTGGCAATATCAGGCCTAGTGGTGCCAGCTCTTCCGATCTTGCAAAAAAAGTCCATATTTATGGGGGATTCCAGGTTCTAAAATAGTGGCAACTCATTTGGTTCACATTTATTTTTAAAACCACTTTATTAAGGTATGATTGACGTACAAAAAGCTGTACATATTTCATGTACAGCTTGATGCAACTTGATGAGTTTGGAGATAAGAATACATCTGTGAAACCATCACCACAATCCATGGCATAAACATATCCATCACCTCCAAAAATCTCCTCCTGCCCTTTTTACTATTTATTTTAATTTTTATTATTTGTGTGTGATCAGAACACTTAACACAGACAAGTCAAACAATATCCAACCGAGCATGTGAAGCCTCTGGATCAGGCTAGGGAGCTGCTCAAATTACCTGGAAGACCTGAGATACTTGAGTGCCAGGGGTAGGACTGCCTCAGACTGGCTGTGTCTGCCAGCCATCATCACGGGCGCAACCTGACATCCTCATAAACCAGCCCTGGGTTCTCATGGCTCCTGCAGGAAGTCATAAGTGGATGGAAGGAGTCCAGAGATGTCAGCTCTGCTGGGCAGTTACTCTAGTAATGTCGGTCCAAACAGAGGAGACTGCCAGTGTTTTGACCTGGCTTGGTGAATTGGCAAGTGGATCAGAGAGATGTCTTGATATATTGTGAATAAGCTCTTCTCATTTCTAAAAAGATCCCTGGGACTAAGTTATAAAAACCCAGATCTGCCTTCTCTTGGAGGTCTACTGGAGTTGAAAGTCTATACGGCATTTTGGAAAGGAGACAGATTTGTCAAAAACAGACAAATCTCAGCCAAATGACGGGAAATGTCATTTTAGGATAATAGCCTTAATAGCATTTGCACGATGCTCATTAAAATATACTCTTTCCTATAAATGCCCTTAACTCTGAAGGTTGGAGACATGGCTTTAATGAGACGGGTTCTCAGCTCAGGTTGCTTCAAGACACAAGCAGCAGGTTATGTGCCACTTGAGCAACACGGGAAAGAAATCCAGGACATTTTCTTTTACGGTTGAAACGTCTTGTGAAGGACATGGGTAGTTAGTCATCTTTGTTAATCAGCATCTACATGTATTAGAGTTGATTGAAAAATAGAGGTTGACCCAGTCACTACCCGGGAATTTTGAATTTAATTTCAAAGGACAAAGGGTCATAAATCCACAACTTGAAGAAAAGAGGCACAAGAAAAGTGCCCCCAAGTGATTGGAATGGCCACTCTGGGCATCGAGTCCCTCTGCCTCCACTCCCAGTCCTGAGAGGGTGGGCGTGCTCTCTGAGACTACTGGGGTTCAAGTCAGATCAGGGGGCCACCTAAGCACCATAGTCCATGCTCCTTGACGGGGCCAAGTCGGCGCTAGACTGACCCAGCAGGACTGAGGGAGCCTCAGGAACTGGCCTCCCAGATATCCCGGGAGACGCTATGATTACTCCACAGCAGATACACCTGAGTGAGAACTCCTGCGTCTCCTCCAGCACCGCCCAGACTCCTGCCTGGATGAGGCAAGCAGAGACGCCCTCCCTGGGGCGTCCTCCAAACCAGGCACTGGGTCCTTCTGACCTCGCCCCTTTCTCAACCAACCCCTCACCAGCCTCTGGAGCCAGGGAGTCCCACAGGATTTGGACCATGCCTGGGGGAGGTTGGCTGATTTTTATATTATTGGAGACTTTCTTTTTGAAATGATGGATCTGGCAATCGGATTACTTTTTCTTCCTTTTGTGACGTCTGTTTCACCTGTCCATTCATTCACTACACTTTAGTGAATGCCTTCACTGTGCCAGGCACTGTGCCGGTGACAGGGACAGAAGAGTAACCCAGACAGTTCCCGTCCTCATGGAGCTTACGTTCTGATGGGGGAGACTCGCATTAAATAGCCCACAGACGGTGAGCAATTACAATCAGGATAAATGCTGCACATCGGACACTTCTCTTGCATCTCTTTTTCGCATCCTCTCAGCCCTGCCTCTCATCCAAGCACTGCTGCAGCAACAAGTTCCAGATGGCCTTTGGCCGGCTTCGAGAGTGCCCTCCTCACCCCATGGCTACCTCTTGCTCTTGCTCCAGGGCTTCTCTGATGCTAAGGTGTGGGAACCTGCTCAGAACTCACAATTATCCAGCCTGGAGAGGGGTTAAGTTAACAGCCATGGGCTGCCTTTAATCAACGGGAGACTAAAGCTAATGAATTAATGCCTCCCCTTTTTATCCCGTGGACGGGCAGTGCCAAGGTGTTTTTCATAAGGCTCCTCAAAGTGTTCCAGCAGGATATAGCATCAGTTGCCGCAGCAGTGGCCAAATCAATAATATATCCCTTTACTGGCTTTTCTCCTTCCCTGTTTCATTCTTCTAGCTCCTTGCTTCTGCTTCTGAGATTAATCCCCAAATAAACCACCTTCATGGCAGCGTTTCTCAGGCTCTGCTCGCAAGGACCCCAGGTAAAACAGGCTAAGAAGTAGAGTGACTCTGAGGATACAGATGTGTGTCTATATCTCAAGGGAACTCCACTTAATCTGGACCATAAGGGAATATAGTAGTGCCTTACCTGCTCTATTACACATTTTTGGTGGCCGACCCAACAGTCATCTTCCCTCTCTTCCCTGCTAATAGAATCCTGGTTTTATTCCATATCTACCCCTCAGGGACACTCAAGGATACACTGGATTTGGTCTAAATCAATTACGATAATCCCATTTAATTTACCAATGATTGATCTAGAGGTGGACATATGACCCAATTTGGATCTGTGAGACATAAGGAGATGTCTGCTGGGGGCCTCTAGAAATTGCTTTTTCATACTCCAAAGGCAAGAAGCAGACTCTCTTTTTTCTGGACATGACACCTAGACCTGTGTCAAGCATCATATGGTCTTGAGGCTGTCTGGCCTAAGGACAAGGGCCACCACAGCATGGCAGAAAGTTCAGGAGATCTTGAATCTTTGATAATGTTGTTGGATCACTGAACTAGCTACCAATTTTCTTATTATTTCAGCTATTTTGAGCTGAGGTTTCTATTAGTAAGATGTTGGTTTCTGAGACCATTCTCTAATAAAAGAACCAGGGGTCATGGGAGAAATAGATGATTCTAGGACTTGGGTAAAATTATACAGGATGAACCTGGAGCATCCCGTAGAGCCAAAAAGTAAGGAAGTGCTGAAATAAACAAAACAAAGCCACACAAAAACTTGCAATGATTAGGGTATGTCAAAGGAACAAAGGAGCCATTTGAAAGAGCTTCAAATGACCAAAGCTGGAACAATTAGAACAACAAACTAAATAAAGTGGTATTTGGATTATAACCCCAAATATAAAATAAATATGCATGAGTCCATACTGATATAAATAAATGATTGGATAAATAAATAAATAGATGAGAAGAAAGAAATTTCCTATGCTGAAAAATTCCATATAGTGTGTGTAGATACTCTGGCTTCAAGGAGGTGGAACTTAACGCCCTATTCCTTAAGTGGGGGCTGTGCATAGTGACTTCTTTCCAAAGATACGGTATGGAAAGGGGGGAAAAGGGTAATTTTACAGTGGAGAAACCTTGCCAACACTATCTCAACCAAGTGATCAAGATCAACATCAATAGTTATGTCATGTTGACGCTGTGTATCCTTGATGTGATGTGATGAAAATGGTACCACGTCTTTGGTGTTCTTCCCAAACCCGTAACCACAGCCTAATTGTGAGAAAAACATCAGACGAAGTCCAACAAAGGGGCATTCTACAATATAACTGTCAAGGTCATTAAAAACAAGGAAAGTCTGAGAAACTGCACAGCCAAGAGAAGCCCAAGGAGACATGAGGACTAAATGTAACGTGGTGTCCAGGGTGGGATCTTGGAAGAGAAAAAGGACATTAGGTAAAAACTAAAGAAATATGAATAAAATGTGGACATTAGTTAATAATAACGTAACAATATTGGTTCATTAATTATGATAAATACACCATACTAATGTAAGATGTTAATAAGAGGGGAACCTGGGCACAAGGCAAATGGGAACTCTCTGTACTATTTTCACAATTTTCTGTAAATCTAAAACTACTCTAAAAAAATTTATTAAAAAAAGTAGCACCCTGGCCTGCACTAGGAAACACTAAAACTAATAGTCCACATAATGTGGACCCTTCTCTCCAGTGCAAAATTTCTCAAGTGGCTTTTGGGTTAAAAGGGCAGTGATGTGAAAACTTAGGCATCTGTTTACCCAAGGGCCACCAGACGGCTGTCATCTGGCAAAAGCTTATTCCCTTGACTTTCTAGCTGAATGTGTGGTCTTCAGATTCATGTTGGAGAGCATTTAACCTCCAAGGAAGAGTTCTACTAATTGCGTCTATTTAGATAGTAGGATAAATTTAACAATTTCAAGCGATAGCAGTTAATGCACCTCATAAATATACAACTCAGATAGTTCATAGCATATTTAAACCAAATATTATGTTCTAACTGTTATTCATTCAAAAAATAATGATTGCCTGGGCTGGCCCAGTGGTGCAGCAGTTAAGTTCACATGCTCCACTTCGGTGGCCCAGGGGTTCACTGGCCTGGATCCCGGGCACGGACCTACACACCACTTATCAAGCCATGCTGTGGCAGGCATCCCACATATAAAATAGAGGAAGATTGGCACAGATGTTAGCTCAGGGCCCATCTTCCTCAGCAAAAAGACATGCATCTTATAAGTAACAGAGTGACGCCTTATTTATCATGGGACAGTGAGGTCACCACCCAGCTGCGTCCTGGGCCACTCTGCCTCTTTCTCCACTCTCCACCGTGCTCACACAGCCTCAGCTGACGCTGCACAAGTGGCTCCTGAATCCACATCCAGATTCTTCTCAACCCAGACACTTGCATTTTGCTTTTCTGAGGGACCATATTACTTCCTTCTGGCATTTGGCACGATGCCTTCCTGCTGTAAGGAAAGTAACAAACGAATAACTGAATATATAATGTGGAAACCAAAGCCAACTCTCTTCAGAGCTAAACATTTTAGCCATTTTAAATATGTCACAAAAATGTCACAATTCCATGCCTTTTTCAACTAAATCTGCTAAACATAATTTAACTATTTTATATTTTTTTGACTTAGAGACCACAATTGCGAATATCAATTGTTATAACATACGGTAATACAGCAGCTCTTAGGTGTTATTAATCACTTGAGAAAATTTGTCTCTCCTCTAAAAGAGGGCTTCTGTCTGCTTTTTGTATTCGTCACCGTCAGGATGTCAGCCTCCACTTTCTGCTGCCAGTGTCTGTGCCTTCAGCGTCACTGCCCCACGCTCGACCCCCTACTGCTCCTCTCCCTGCCAGACTTTATGATTTTAACTGCTGTGAGCTAAGAAACCCAATAGCTAAGTTTTTAGACATTTCTAAAACTAAAATAAATAAGCTTGCAGCAAGGCGCTGGGGAGTTATTTTATGAGACGTGTGTGGATTTGCTGAAGTCGGTTTTGTCTACTCTGAAGCAATTTTTGCTCCGTTTCTTAGCTTAACGGTGTTCTATATAAATGAAGTTGCTAGACAAGGGAAAGTTGCACGTGAACACGGCACAGCAAGCAGAGCTTCATTTGGGTTGGTACCTTCCCTCTGATCCTCGAGAATACACCAACTCTCACTCAGAAGAGAAATCAGACCTGTAAACCAATTGAGAAAATGTTAGTTATTCCCTGTGTCTCTTTCCGTTTAGTCATGATGTTTGCCTTCTTCTGCAACACTTCCACAGGGCTCTTTCTCAGCATCTCTCAGTGTGGTCCTTGGACCGGCTGCAGCAGAATCATCTGGTTGCATGTTCTTGTGCAGACTCCGGGGCCCCAGCCCCGCCTAGTCCATCAGAACCATTTGGTGGTGGGTTCCAACTGCTTGCGTTTGTTAAGAAAAGCAAGCTCCCTGGTGATTGATTCTCAGGCTTTCCAGAGTTTACGTCACCAGCTGTCATCTCCTCCACTAGCCTTCCCCTGCCTCTGTGCCGTGCATCCACTTCGTCTGGAACTTTCTTCTCTGTAGATCCTCCAATTTCAGTCCCTTGAGTACCCTCCTCTGACCATTTTCTCTTTCCATTAATGTTTCTCTGATCAAGAATAAAGAAGCAACCATTTTTTTTCTGCACATATAACCCTGCCATCTGCTTGACCACCTTCCTGAGCCTGCATGTGTAAATGGGTTACACAAAGTGTTGGAAATACCTTTTCTGGAAGTTTTAAGGAAGGGAGTTTAAGCACATGCATGTTCGTAGGTAGAAAGAACTAGATGACTTATAAAGCCATTCCAGGCTTGTCTGCAGTCTCTACATTGTAATAGTAATTTCCTATGTTTCCTTACTCTCCCCTTTGTGATATTTCTGCGGGTCTTTTTTCTTTATATTTTGAAGTTCTTCTATCTCACAACTATGTTTTATAATCTCTTTGCATCTCCCATTATAGAGAACACTAGCGATCTGCAATACCTTTATCAGGGAATAAATACGGGCTCATCTGCATTTTGCATCATGGTCTTCTATATTCCCATCTAGGTGGGAGAAAGCACAGACTCACTTATTACATGAAATAGGCATAACCCAACATGGAACTGAGTTTAATTCTGCACTTGTCTAGGTATTCTCTGATAAGAAACTCTTAAAATCTCTTGTATCAGTGTCCTGTATACTTATACAGCAGGCTACACCATGCATGGGGTCATAGTAGTCAGCAGTGTCCTATACATTCATACAGCAGCCTTCACCATGCATGGGGTCATAGCAGTCAGCAGTGTCCTATACATTCATAGAGCAGGCTGCACTGTGCATGGGGTTGTGGCAGTCAGTGGTGTCCTGTACATTTATACAGCAGGCCGCACCGTGCATGGGGTCATAGTAGTCAGCAGTGTCCTATACATTCACAGAGCAGGCTGCACTGTGCATGGGGTCATAGTTGTCAGCAGTGTCCTGTACATTTATACGGCAGGCTGCACTGTGCATGGGGTCATAGTAGTCAGCAGTGTCCTGTACATGTATACAGCAGGCTGCACTGTGCATGGGGTCATAGTAGTCAGCAGTGTCCTGTACATGTATACAGCAGGCTGCACTGTGCATGGGGTCACAGTAGTCAGCAGTGTCCTGTACATTTATACAGCAGGCTGCACCGTGCATGGGGTCATAGTTGTCAGCAGTGTCCTGTACATTCATACAGCAGGCTGCACCGTGCATGGGGTCATAGTAGTCAGCAGTGTCCTGTACATTTATACAGCAGGCTGCACTGTGCATGGGGTTGTGGCAGTCAGCAGTGTCATGTGGCCTAATTGTGTGGGCAGGTGTCAGCGGTTCAGGAGCCACATGGCAGAGAGTTCTCAGTCCTCATGGGTGGATGTGGCAGCTGAATGCAGGTTGTCTCTGAGGAATCCACTCTTTTGCATGGTCCATACAGGCATCCAGGGTCCTCCCAAAGGGCATCCTTGCATATCCTGTTCTGACCTGTCCTCCATGGATTTCTCCAAAATCCAACATTACTCTAGGTCCCTCCTTAATAAATGATCCCAATCCATTATCTTAGTATTAAGGAGAAAGTAATCTGATGTTTACACTTTAAAAGCAAAGTTTATTGAATGAAATTAATCTTGGATTGTTGACCTCTGTGAAGACCATGTTCTTAAGCCCCTCGCCCCACCATCAGAAGACTATGGGTTAGCAACTTGTGGTCCCACTTGGAAATGTCACAGTTTGGGGGAAGATTGAGCTAAATTCTGAGTTAGGACATCTGCCCTCTGAATCTAGATGCCTCTTTTGAGGTGGAGTCCCTCTGCAAGAGCCATTGACCCCAGCCACCTTCCCAGGGTGTCAGGAGGATGTGGATGAGTCTAGCTGTCCATGTGTGACTACAGCGGGAAGAAATTACTGTGACGGTGATTCCCTTATATGAACAGCAGCACTGATCTCTCAGGCTATCAATGTGGTCTTTCTCCTGTGGCCTCTCATCCTAACCCTGTGTATGTTTAATCATTGAGGGCTAGACTATGAAATTGAGTACAAGCAGGCAGTTCCTTTTGACGATCCCTTCGGCCCTGGAAGGGACCTTCTTAGAGCTGGAGCCTGCTGTGGCCCAGCACTGGAATGTGTTGTAAACCACCAGTGCTAAGAGGGCAGGAACAAGTGGCTGAAGCTGTGAGTCAAGTGTTTAAGTAACAGCGCTATGCGCAAATAGCATAGGCTTATAAAGAAAGATTATGTTGAATTTGACAATAGGTTCGAGTGGTTTTTTAATGACTTCAACCTAATGTTGACCTGATGAGCTTCAGAAAAATAGTCCTGCTCTAAAGAGCAGTCACTTCCCAGGAGGGGAGCTTCCCACGTTAACGGATGTGCCAACTTTATTCATTGAAAATGAAGGTCACAGGCTTCTGAATGACGCCTATGATCCTTCCAGGCTATTTTAATTGAGCTTTTCAGTATCATGATTCATTGAAAAGAAAAGGGAAGAAACCTGCATAGACTCATGTTTTGTGTGTGTGAGGAAGGTTGGCCCTGAGCTAACATCTGTTGCCAACACTCCTCTTTTTGCTTGAGTAAGATTGTCACTGAGCCAACATCTGTGCCCATCTTCCTCTGCTTTATGTGGGACACTGCCTCAGAGTGGCTTGACAAGCAGTGCTAGGTCCATGCCTGGGATGCAAACCTGTGAACCCTGGGCCGATGAAGCAGAGTGCACGAAACTTAACCACTATGCCACCAGGCTGGCCCCCCAGCATAGACTCGTTTTTAGCCTTATCCCAATTGAAAAAAAATTCGTAGTACATTGAATTCATCTTTCTTAGGAAATCTGATCTTGTAGAAAGGTCCTGACGTTAAACCATTTTCTAAAATGGCCAAAATCAAAGATTCCCACTTGGGTCTGTTTCATCAGCCTTCTGGGGCCCAAGTCTGGCACCAGCTGCTCCTTCAATTTCAAGCTGAGTTGAGAAATGATAATTTGAGAAGCATAGACCCACTGCAAAGTACGTGTCCATCACACACTTCCACATTGCTACCCTGCCCCATCCCCATGTACACAGGGTCCATCATCTAAAAATGGATATTGTGCTTTCTTGTCAGAATGTAAGTATTAAGCAGAGATTGCTTGGATGTGGGGACTAGTGGAGATAAGTCAGGGATTCGATCGAGGACTCAGCCAGGTGGACAATACATCTGTGTCCAGGAGTCAGCCGTGCGGTGCCAGGAGCCAGAGAGTGCAAGGTGGCAGGAGCGTTGTTCAGGCCACACGGCACCCTGAGATCGTCATCTGGCCCGAGTATGTGCACCCTGGAGACCCAGTTTCATGAAAATCCTGGAGCCAGACTAGTTCAGAGAAAGCAGGAGTGCAGGTTGATGGTTCGTGGTGACTGCATGAGACCCTGAAGCGTTAGCTTAGACAAAGCTTCTCCATTTTACCTCTTACAAAGAACCTCCTAGCCATCCTCTCCCTACTCTCTCTCCCCAACCCAAGTGCAGTGTCTGTGCAGTGCATATAAATCGTAACGGGCTGGGAAGACGTTACTGAGACGACTTGAGTCAGTGCAGGCTTTCCTCCAGCACAAGATCTTATAGCCTGAGTTGAGTTAAACACAGAGGATTAATTAAGAAACGCAATTTGCGTTATAGTGACCTTGGGTTGTTCTGGTTACTATTGCTGCATAACAAGCCACCCAAAAACTCAGTGGCATAAAATGACCATTTATTATCCTCTGGGACTCCACGGGTCGGGAGCTCAGACAGGACGCAGCAAGGACAGCGTGTCTCTGCCCACATGTTTGGGACCTCAGGTGGGCAGGCTCGAGGACTGGGGTGACCTGGCGGCTGACGTGACCCTGAGGCTTCCTTCTGACACGTCTAGTCGTTGACGCAGCTGCTCATTGAGCTCAGCAGGCTGCTGACTAAAGTGCCAAGCAGCCATTCCGGCACGATGGTCTCAGGATAGCCAGCCTGCTTACATGGCGGCCAGCTCCTCCAAGAGCCAGTGTCCTGGGAGAGCCAGGAGGAAGCCACACGGCCTTTTCTGACGCAGCCTCATCCAGCGTGTGTTCCACAGTAAGGGAATTATTGCTTACAGCCCAGACGCAAGGGGAGGAGTCAAAGATCCCACCTTTCCATGCGTCAGAGAAGGGTTATGAGTGCTTTAAAATCATGTCGTTGATAAAAATCAGAACTGTCACGAACAAGAGCCATAGTGGAAAAGGAAAACTACAGGGGTTCATACAACTTTGGTTAAATGAGTGTCTCGGTGACGATAAGGACAGTGAAGACAGAGGAGGCGTCTGAGAAGGTCTGTGACCAGACCGGTGACGACTGAAATGCTTAAAATGATCAAGCTAGGAAAAGGCCAAGTTTGTTCACAGGGATGAAGGTTTTATAACTATATGCTTAGAGATGTTTAAAAACAGCTCCGTTTTCAGAATTCCTACAAAATAACTTAGAATTGCATGTTTTAAGCTTTCTAGGTTCTAACAGACTTCGCCTCTTGAAAACAATTGTTTTATAACCAAATGTTAAACTTTGGTTGTGAAACGCCTCTTCTTGGGAATGCAGCTGTGTACGACGCGAGACGGGAGCTCTGCTGGCGGTTTACAGCGTTATGAGGATTAGCGCACACCCACAGCAGGGCCTTACGCCTCCATCAGCATCCTTCGGCCGCGCCCAGGTTTTACACTCCATTTCCTTGAGCCTCTCTCTGTGCTGTACTCATATTTGTCATCACTTTTAAACATTTAAATTCCTAGGCCTGGATAGTCTCCTTGTTCGAGCGAGAGAAAATGCGTTCGTATTGTGTTTGCTCTTGGAGGAGCTCCGTGATTTCAGCCTGTGTCAGCTCCTGTTTCCTCTCTACAATAAGGAATTTGGGAAGAAACCTGTATAACTTTGTTTTAGACAAAATCTCTTTCTTTGGTTTTTAAATAAAGAGACTATAAAGAAATGGGGCTCTTTGAGAAGAGAGGAGGTAAAAAGGAGTGACCTGTAGGGGCCCAGGGAGATTCAGCGGCCTCTGTTTTGAGCATGGAGCTCAGGGTCCAAGAAAGAGCTGACCAAAGCCAACTCTGAGGAGGGTTAGGCAGTGCAGCAGCTTGGAATAAGGGGTGGTCTAGAGGAGACAGTTAACAGCTCTCCCCCGAGGAGCAGGACAGCAGCCTCAGAAGGAGGGGTCAAGTCGCTTTCTGAGGCCCCAGGGCAGCAGCCTCCCTCAGCACAAGGGAAGCACACGCTTAAACAGTCAGTCCACCTGCCAGTTACACAGCCACCTCGCTCACGGGAAGGGGTTGTATTTGCTGAAGTTGGGTACCATGTCTCTTACAGAAACAAGTTTATCAATGTGTGTGATAGTTTCCAAATTAAGAATATAGGAAAAAACGTGTGTGCGCCCCCATGTATGTATCCGTAGAGAATAAAACACGCAGGGAAATTATCTTTCATAGGAGGAACAATGGCAGACCTATTCTTGTCACTTCCGATCGTGTGCTACCCGGCTTGGATTCATTTCTGTTTGTAAAGTCAATAAAAGTCCTGAGTGAAAGCTTCCGTGGAAGCTTTTATAATTCAAATGCCATCATTCATTCCACACCCAACCTCGACTTGGCTCCTTGGCACTGCCGTGGGGCCTCCTACCTTTGTTCTGCTCGGCACATGGGCAGGAGGTGGGGCCGAGGAAGATGAAAGTTCTTGACTCTAATGCCTCACAGGACAAGTCTGACAACTTTCAGAACAATGCAAATTAAATGGCCATGTTACACGTTTTCCCCAAACTGAAATGACTTCACCGGAAGTTGTTCCGCTCCTTGTAAACTTGCCAAATACCACCGTACCCCACTGGGGCAGCCCTGCTGAGTTGTGCTCAGTTTCGCGATGCTGCTGGCACATTCCAGGTTAGCCCTCGGGTTCAAGAGTGGACGGTGTGGTGTGCGGTACACTCCCATAGGCTTCCTGCTCGAAGGCAGCCTGCGTTTATTTTTAAATGTTCAGAAAGAAACAACTCTTCTTGTTTTCTGTCTTCAGAAATGGACAGGTTTTTTGATGATGGTGCTGGGATGGTCATCCTTGTTTTGTTTGAGTCGTGGAGAACCAGACATGGCCGTGGCAGGAAGGGCCCGAGAACCTGGCCCTGCCGCCCACGACGGCATAGGAGGCTGGGGACAGCTGCAGCTCCCAGGCGCCAGGCCTCAGGAGGAGGTGGCACGAGGCCCTTTCCATTGCTGTGAGCAGCATGGCTGGTTTCTCTGAGTCATTCTCTTTTATAATAGACCTCTTTTCTTAATAAGCAAAATGTTAGCTTACATTTAGACAATAGCCAGGGAAAAATCAGCTTTTTAGTTGACCTCAGTTACTGCTAAGGTTCAGCTCCTGAGTTCTGGTCACCTGTGTGAACAAGCAATTATGGATGATCCTCGAATGATGGACACATGATTGAGTTCTGATTGGTTGAATTTGCTTGTGGTCCAGTAGGTCTGAAATTCACTCATTCCTAAGTTATAACAGCTGCTGCTGTGAAGCAATCATATGTGGATTTTACAGTTTTCGTAAGTTCTGAGTTTAAAGTATTCTAAATAATTATCTGGATTTTACAAATGAAAATCTCACAGATACATCATATTCTACACGATATGCACGATTATGTTAGCTGGAAGTGCATACATCATATTCTACAGGATACGCACGCTTAGGTTTGTGGGAGGTACACACATCGTATTCTACACAATACACACGTTTACGTTTGCTGGGAGTTCACACATCGTATTCTACACGATATACATGTGTATGTTTGCCGGAAGTATATACATCAAAATGTTAACTATATAACTCTTGGGGTGGTGGGAATTTGGAGGATTTATTTATGTTTTGAATATATATACTTATTCTACATAAGCATCCAGTCTTTTAAAAAAAAAAAAAAAAAAAAAAGATCTGTGGGGCCAGGTGGGGCAGCACTGCCCGCAGGTCCCCAGGGCCTTCCAGGGGCTGCTGCACTCTGCCTGACGGGCTGGTGCACTTACAGCAGCAGCCCCTGTCCCCAACACCCCTTCAGTGAAGAGTCCTCTCTTTTCATGCTCTTCCCCCAACATTATTTTACAATAGAATCGCCCTCTGTGCTAAGACAAGGTATACCTGAAAAGAAAAAAAAAAATAAAAAGCACAGAATTTCCTTTCCTTTTCTTAAAACAGTGAGCAACTCAAATATCTCATGTAATGTTTTCTACAATGTTTCCATGTGAAGGAGTCTTACAAGTTGGCCCCAAACAGACAGGGTGAGATCGCATCCCTAAGTCAGCAAGAGGTGGTCAGAGGTAACAGGAGCATGACGACTTCTTAGTGGATCGTGAGCTGCGGTGATGAGGCGTTTGACAGCCAGGACGCCCTGGGGCCCTAGTGGACTGCAGAGCCAGCCAGAAGGGACACTGGACTCAGTCTGCCTGTGGCTGCGAGCTGACTATCAGCTGTGTACCTGGCGTGACACTCATCAGGCCGGACGAGACTTCTGAAGTCAAGGACTGCAGCTCAATCCCCAGTCAGAACAAACTGGGCTCCCTCTCTTCCAGCACTGTCTGAAAACTTGGCGCACCCTGTCCTTAGGAATCTTAGAGACAGTCTAACGTGACCCCCTCATTTGAGGAACCAGAACCAGGAGAGGTAATGGGTCAGCCCAGGTTCACAGAGCTGGTTGCCGAGACAAGGCCCACTGGAACAGATAAATAAATATGGTTGGGGCAGCCAGATGAACAAACGAGCAACGGTTCCGATCCAAGCGGCCGCTGGTTCCAGATCTGACACGGGCTGCTCGCTGGATCATTCGGACACTCCTTGGTTTCCTCAGCACACGGGGAGCGGCTGCCTGTCCTCAGCAGGGGCTCAGACAGACAAGCCTTCTTTGTGGGACACACAGGGCTACTTAACAGGCAAACTGGACTGTATTTCAAGTGTATAAGAACAATTCTGTTTAAATAAAATTCTCTGTAAAATCAGAAAATTTTCTGAAAAATAGAATGAGCAACCTCAACTTACCTGCTATATCAACCCAAATTTTTGTGCATAAAATTGGCTTCACATGGGTCTTGATTAAGTGAACTAAAGGCGTTGATGGCACCTGTCCTTGTATGCACACATCGCCTGGTAACCCCACGAGGATGTCCACTGTGAGTCACGGTCACAGTGCGCTTACAGGTCAAAGCTCAACTTGCTGCATGTGTCGTCCGTGACGTTTTCCTCTGTGGACCGAGAGCAGTGTTTTACGAAGTCTCCCGCTGTATGTACGTTGTTTACCTTGCAGAAGTGGGGCTGTGAGGGCAGGGCCCCTAGCCTGATTGAACTGGCTGGGGCGGGCATTGGTCGCAGCCCCCTGTGCGGGGGCCTGACAGTGCACAGCAGGGTCACAGCTCAGATGCCCACCGGGGCCAGGTCCTGACGACAGGGGCAAAGCTGGTCGGGGGGAGGAGCGAGAGGGCTTCCTTGGGCGGCTGAGCCTGGACAGCTGGTGCCCCCACACTGGGATTTTAATGTAAAATCGTGCCACTTGTTAATGTTGGCAACAAATTCAAATTTGTTTTAAAACATTGCAAGCGGGGGCTGGCCCCGTGGCCGAGTGGTTAAGTTCACGCACTCCACTGCAGGCGGCCCAGTGTTTCATTCGTTCGAATCCTGGGCGCGGACACGGCACTGCTCATCAGGCCACACTGAGGCAGCGTCCCACATGCCACAACTAGAAGGACCCACAACGAAGAATATGCAACTACGTACGGGGGACTTTGGGGAGAAAAAGGAAAAAATAAAATCTTTAAAAAAAAAACCATTGCAAGCGATGTCAAGTACAGCGTTCTTTGACCCACTGCTGGCCATTTTGCGGCTTCTAGATCCCTAGAGCGATATGTGAGTGGTATTAAATTGTGTAAACTAGTGCGTTTGTTTCCTAGACGAAGCAGAGTGAAAGACCACCTACCTTTTTATACAAATCATGCATCTTTCATCTTCACCTTAGTCGCTGCTTTCCGACAGCTGTCCACAGTGCTGACGTCACGCGTCTGTGCTGCAAAGCTCATGCTAACTCTGTCCTGTCTTTTGTGATTTCTAATTACTTCACACGTGCAGGTTTATATTCAGACTTCACTGGAAACAATTCCAGGGCGAAATCATATCTATTACTTCATCTATGCCAACCTCAAAGTTCAATAAATGTTTGCAGTTGATATTTTTTTCAGTAAAGGAAACAGAATAGCCTTTGCTGACACACAAGTACATAGTTATACTAGAAATGAGTTTAGCATCTGGAAGTTCCTGAATTTCTAGGCCTAGGCAAGCCGACCAGTTCAAGTCTGTGGGCATTCTGCCCTGCTCAGCTGGGGAGCACTGACCTGCATCAGTTTTGAAGAAGAAAGCACTGGCAAGACAGCTATGAGTTCACTATGTCTTTTCTAGAATGAAAATACTGTGGGATGCACAGTCCAGGGGAGGTGGCGTGGTCCTTTACAGCTCTTGACTGAGAATGGGACGTTTCCTGAGTCAGCTCTCGTGTGCAGAAAACCTCCTGGGATTCAGGCATTGAGAGAATGGTAACCTAGGCTCACATTCCACATTCACAAATCCACTCTCCGGGCTATCTTAGAGTGATCTGGAGCGGCAGAAGCATGCGCTATAATCAGCCTTAGGCCAGAAATGGGTGCGTTGTGGGGAGAAGTGGAGCCAGCGTGGAAGCTCCAGAAGTGACTGGCCACTCTCTTTGTCCCTGTATGGAAGGGAGGAGGGGTGGCCAAGAGATGGCAGATACCACAAGCAAGTGTTTGCGGTGTCCTGGACATTGAAGTTACTTCATGCTGCCGGGAGCAGGCTACAAAGTCAGGACAGCTGGGCCTGTGTGCCAGGCTGCCCATGAGTGTGTCTGGAGTGGGCCTAGCGTCTCATTTGAATTGGCCAGCACCACTTGAAAGTGAAGAAGGATAGAAACAGTTCCCTCTACGGGTCCCGAAGTCCACTGAGCTGGGTGTGATGGGGAATCCCAAGGCCAAGGTGAAGGGACCAGCTCTGGCGTGAATTGACACAGAATTCTCTTCTGTGCTGGGAAATACTGATAAAATACTCAGAAGGGGTTTTGCTGGAAAAGTCCTGTCTCCATCTTCCTTGTGCTCACAAACTCCACACCTATGTGCCTCTCAGATACTTACTTACAGTTCTCATAATTTCCCCATGTTATTTGGTAATCCAACAGAAGAAATAAGTCATCAAATAAACAGACCACATCATCGCATTAGGAAGCAGACTTTGGAATGCAAAAAATTTTTTAATGCTTTGGTTACTAAAAATAGTTCCTTAACTTAGGCAAAGAATATTTGGGTTGAGATAAACATGAATTTACATTGCTTGGAATATTTAGTTGTTTCTCTGATATTATTGTCACCTTCTATTCAGTAGAATTTTTTGCTAAATCATGAAATTTCCTTATTCACTTCTCAGTGTTGATCCAGTTGCATCTTCATCTGCAAAGTTGTTTAAGTTGCTAATAGAAAGTGATATGGGAAATACAACTCATATATCCTTGGGATAATAGTGTTTACTCTGTCTGAAAGTTAATGTTAACTATGATGATAGAGTAATTTATATTTCCTTTCCTGATTGCCTCTTATCTTTCTCTCAACAGCCTTCACATCCATTTTTTTCTCCTGAAGCTGCTTCTGGTTGGAAAGTCACCAAATTTCATCAGGTAAGAAATACTAGATGTGAACCTGTAAACCTTGTTTCAAAAGTTTGGAAAAGCCAAAGGTGCTGTGAGCAGTGGGCAAATATCTAGAACGTAAACTGGGAAAGGTCCAGTGATCTTAGAGCAGTGGTTCTGCAAGTGTAGTCCCCACAGCGCCAGCGTCAGCGCCGCCTGGGAACTTGTTAGACAGGCGGATTCTCAGGCCTCTCTTGTGCCTTTGCAAACCCTCAGGTGATTCTGATGCATACACAGTGTGAGAACCACTGCTTTAGACGGGCTTCGTGGACCAGAGGAATAGAAAATGTCTCGTCTGGACGGACGGAGTTTGATGCACTGAGTTTGATGTCTCTTCTTCCTTTCTTTTCTCCACTGCCTTTCATCCTTCCTGGAGGACTGTCCATTCCTCATCAAGCAAGCTAAAATTTGCTTCACAGGGTCATACTTCATTACAAACACACTGTCTTTATGACAACTTGAGTGCTATCTGATAGGAGACTCCATCAAAACTAGGTATTGAGTAGAAGTTGTCAACTCATTAGCTGGTCTAAATCCCTTTTTAGCTTTGAGAAGGAAAGCTTCTGTCGTCACAGAAGACACACTTATAAAAGGTGCCCAGCTTGTAGAATAGTTGCCTTTTACGCTGAATATCCACAGGACGCTCTCGGTACAAGTGAGATTAATATTGTTATGTGGGCTGGAAATGTTGAATTGTCACCTCTGAAGTCATTTGCGAAAGGTAGTGTTGTCCAAAAGGAGCTGTTGTTCTCTTGTAGTGTTTATGTTTGAGGTCTCTGGAATAGCCAAGATCTTGAATTCTGGTAGCCAGCCTAGATAGCTACCCAGCGGCCATTTCACCTACAAACATCCTGGATTTGGTGTGACCCTGGGAAGACCTATGAATTACCTGCTAAACCTAAAAAGAATATATATGAGGATGTTGTCATCCTGAAATGATTGCTAAATACTGCCCCCAAAGTGCGTTTGCTTAAGGTACTGTCATCTGTGAAGGTATACCTCATTTATTTGCCATAGCAGGTGTATTTCTTGAGCAAGTAGGTATCAGAGTCTCTAAGACTCAGTTTCCCTATTTGTAAAGTGGAGATAATGGAGTCTACTTGTTGGTATTGTTGAAAGAAATAATGAAGATAATCCAGAAGCACCTGGCTCAGTAAATATTAGCCATGATTAAGGGTAATTTTATTAGGAGAATCATAAATTTAAAAATGTCACATCAGACCTCACCCTGTGAAAAACAAGCACAATAGAGAAGAGATCGGCCGTCTCCCCTGTGTGATTTCACCATGACTACATTGTATTTTCCATCAAGATTTGTTGTTGCTGTCAGTTCCCTGTTCTCTCCCCTCCTAGTTCCTGGGCCTGGCCCTCCAGAAAGGGGCCAGGTGGAATCAGAGACGTGATAACATACATGATAATGTGTGGAAATCCATCGTCTGTAGCCGTCTGTAGGGCTAAGAGAGCACAGCCCCCAGCCCTCAGCGCAGAACCCAGAAGGCCAGCTGGATGGCCCACGGGCAGCGTGGGAAGGTCAGGATCTGAGGACCTCGAAAGGTGGCTGCCTCCCTGGCCTCTGTCCAGATCACAAAGCAGAGCAGCTGTCCAATTGTTAAAGATTCGGAAGAGGACGTTTCCCCAACCTTCCGTATAAGCGCTAATACAAACAGGCAAAAGCCATATATGATTTTGGAATCTCGTTTAGCGTAAGTGTAAATATTTCTCACAGAGAATATGCTGGAAAGGCACAGGTCCACATATGACAGATTACCGCATGGGTGGCTCCGGTGAGAAGGGACGCAGCGTAGGAAAGGAGACGCTTGGAAAGGAGATATGCAAAACTTTAGGATTAAATAAGTGTCTGATTAACAAGAAATTTCTGTTTGAGTTAGTGGCACAGAAGAATGAGAAACATCTGCAATCTGTGCTTATTTTGCTGGTCAGAAACACAAGTTCCCAGGTCCTTTGTTGAATTGTTTACTTTGTAAAGACACTGAAAACAAATGCCTGTGGTTGTTGAGAAGAGTGTAGCTGGATTTGGAATGCAAATGCCTCTAAGCGGCCCATTTCAGAGCTTTACTTCCTGCCCACTGAGCTTAACACTTGAGGAGTCGAAGGCCCACAGGCCCCTTCGAGATTTAATAGTAAATTTTTGAAGAGAGAGAAGGCCAGTTTTCTTCATGTTCTTAGATAATTTTATATGATCCTTCCATAGCCAACCCACCTCCCAACAAAAAATGATCATCTAAGAGAAGGGGGTCTGCCGAGACGTGGCCCACTTTTACTATGGAAGCAGCGGGATGTGCAAGTGAGGTCGTTTTCCTTTATCATTTCTGAGGAAGACTCAGTTGTCCTGAACGGTTCTGAGGACAGGATAGACTGGGGGCACAGAGAGGGGCTGTGGGTTCCTCAGTGCTGCCACATGCCTTTGCTGGGGCCCACACTGGTCACCGAGGGGGAGGAAAGCAGGTGTTCCAGGCCAAGGAGGCGACCCTGTTGTGATGCTGAGGGGACGACCCCTCAGAATTAGTTCAGGCCAATGCCCTTCTGTGCCTTTTATCCCCTTAGGACTGAGCCGAGGGAGAAGGAGGAGGGAGACAGGAGGGAAAGGAACGTGCAGAGAGCAGAGGGAATGTCCCGAGGGAAAACAGATAGCCAGGGTAGCTCCTCCCTCGGCCACTTGCTGCTCACCTCAAGAACTTCACAAGAAAGTGAGTATGGTGAGAAGTCAGGTCTCAGGGAAGCCTTAGCCCCGACTGTCCATTAGCATGAACTGTATCAGCGAACTTCTGCTGACATGCTGAACTCCCAGGATGCTCCTGCCAAGCCAGCCTCACACTGGTCTTTGTATTCAAGTTATGGTGATGGACACAGTCCTATGTCTTGTATTTTTTTCTTTTTCTTTGGTGAGGAAGGTTGGCCCTGAACTCACATCTGTGGCCAATCTTCCTCTATGTTGTATGTGGGACACTGCCACAGTGTGGCGTGATGAGCCGTGTGGAGGTCCACACCTGGGATCTGAACCCACGAACCCTGGGCCGCCAAAGTGAAGCGTGTGAAATTAACCACTATGCCGCCGGGCCAGCCCCCCATGTCTTGTATTTCTTTATACCCATGCTTTTAAATACAGGAGTGTGGCCCCCTCACCTCACAGGAGGCAAAGTGGAGGGCAGGTGACCACTTGCCAAGACCATCATTCTCATAAAAGAACCAAAGAATCACCATTTAAGGGTCAAACCACAGGCCTGCTGTCTCTCTAACCAAGTCCCCTGACCCTAAAATGACAGCTAGGAATCGTGTGGAGGGAAAAGGGGACAAGGTTGCTTTCTGTGAGGTGTTCCCAGAATCCCGCAAGAATTAGATGTTATTACTTTCATCCTCCTCTTCAACCTATTGTTTATTTTCTAATTAAAACATCTCTTTAGGTAACAGTTCCCAAAGAATTACTAGCCACCATGTGACTTCATGCCTTCTTTTATTTGTGCAAAAACTGCCTTGATCAGTCTTTGAGGAAGGTCCCTGCTGTGCTCGCCCTGCCCCGTCCTTGGCGGTCCTGGGGACTTCTAGCCTCTCCGCCTCGGCCCTTGTGGTTTCGGCGGAAAGGTGCCGGAGGCCCCCTACCCTCCATCTTTCTGTTCCCTCCTCTGGATGTGCCTGGAGTTTACTGACCTGAAGTAGCCCATCATACAACAGGCTACACTAAAAACTAAGCATAAATATTCACACAACCTGAAGAACTACTCTAAAGCTCCCTCTTTTCTGAGATCTACATGCATTTTGTATTATTAAAATAAAATACAAACCTGTTGCTTTTATGTAAGATAAATTTGGCCTTTCTCGTCACAGTATAGAGCCTATAAAAATATGTCCTTTGTGCCTAGAGAGATGATGTCCATCAGCCACTCTAAATGGCTACCAGGAACCTTTTTATTAATTCTATGTTATTGCGGATAATGGCTTCAATGTTAAGATTTAACTTATTATTTAATTTTAAAATATAGCTTAAATTTTAATTTTAAGATCCAGAGACAGTCAATCTAAAGTAGAAGTTTAGAGGAAAAACATTAAGGCCGATAAGCGATGCTACATTACCTATGGACTTGAAATGATTTTTGAAGAGACAGGCTGTGAACATGAAGCCGGCTCTGCCTGCTTTCCTTCTGGCCTTGCATCAGCTGCAGGGGGGCCACCTGGCTCCCGCCTCCTGTGCAGCTGCTGCCGGCGGAAGGAGGGGGATTTCCCCTTGGCCTCCCAGGTGAGGCCTGTGCGAACTGTCCTTCCTGGGCTTGCTGGGTGCCTGTCAAATTGTTTCCATTCTTATAACATTTTGCAGAACTTTCAGCCTTCTGGTCACAAAATATTTTCTCTGTGAAGCCCTGGGAGATTTGCTTTCCCCCCTCTTCACGGTGGCGGGAACTCAGAGCTTGCTCATGATTTCAACGGGATTCTGCTGCCCAGACGGCAGAGCCTGCAGCCGCGCTTGGAATCTGCCTTGTCTCTGCCTCGTGTTTTCATTTGCAGGTGGCTGGAACTGTTCTCTTTCCTCTTCTCTCTTCCTCCCTCCCTCCCTCTCTGTGACAACCAGCAAGAGCTCATGAATGAGAGCTGCATCTTTTTTGCACATGAACCTATGAACCTATCAGAAGATGTTCCCAAAAGAGGCAAATGCCACCTTAATTCAGACTATTTCCCATATGGTCACAGGTTCTTTGAGAAAGTAGATGTGCATAGAGACCCCCGTCAGCACCAGGCAGCTGGTGGCAAGTGGGTGTGGCCATGAGCCAGAGCTGAGCCTTATGGTCAGCAGTGGGCAGGGGAGCAAGCAGCAGACTGGAGACCAGGGGAGTCAGACGAGCCAGGAACCAGAGTAGGCCTGGTGCCCAAGACCAGGAGGAGGCCCGCAGGGGGAGCGCTGAGCCCGGGAGGAGGTGACAACACGTTGAAAGGAGTTCTCTTAAAGCAACTGCAAATGTTAAGTGGGGTGTGGTTTGCCTGAAAATTCCTGTGTCTTCCAGCCTCGAGCATACTTACCTCGTCTCTTATTTTGAAACACAATGCTTTAAAAATGTTTTATTCTATAAAATTCAACATGTGACCTCCTCTGTGACAGAGCGTCTCCTTTGTTCCCCGTAAGTGAGCCCCACCCAATGCCTCCTCCACCTCTAAACTTGTGTCCCCCATCTTTTCTTTGACCCTCAGCCTGGGCCTCAGTGTTTCCGCTTTCCATCATCTCCATAGTCTCTAAGCGCCTAGATCCTCGCAGCCTCAGTGTTTCCGCTTTCCATCATCTCCATAGTCTCTAAGCGCCTAGATCCTCGCAGCCTCGGTGTTTCCGTTTTCCATCATCTCCATAGTCTCCAAGCGCCTAGATCCTCGCAGCCTCGGTGTTTCCGCTTTCCATCATCTCCGTAGTCTCTAAGCGCTTAGATCCTCGCAGCCTCGGTGTTTCCGCTTTCCATCATCTCCGTAGTCTCTAAGCGCTTAGATCCTCGCAGCCTCGGTGTTTCCGCTTTCCATCATCTCCGTAGTCTCTAAGCGCCTAGATCCTCGCAGCCTCGGTGTTTCCGCTTTCCATCATCTCCGTAGTCTCTAAGCGCCTAGATCCTCGCAGCCTCGGTGTTTCCGCTTTCCATCATCCCCGTAGTCTCTAAGCGCCTAGATCCTCGCAGCCTCGGTGTTTCCGCTTTCCATCATCTCCATAGTCTCTAAGCACTTAGATCCTCGCAGCCTCGGTGTTTCCGCTTTCCATCATCTCCATAGTCTCCAAGCGCCTAGATCCTCGCAGCCTCGGTGTTTCCGTTTTCCGTCATCTCCATAGTCTCCTATGCCCAGATCCGAGCACTCTGGGGACAGGAACTCCCAGTATCAGTCTCGTTCTCTGGCCATCTTTTCTGGCCTGTTTTGTCAGCGTTGGATGGAAATGTGTCCTCGTCCTCATTCCGTCCTGCTCGTGGATGTGAGGCAGGACCCCCTCCCGGAGCCTCTCCTGCCCACTCCAGTAAGCTGTTGTGAGAATTTGACAGAATCATGCAAGTGAGAGGATTACAAACGTTAAAGCATTACAGAAGTTGTTGTTATAATGAAACGTGGATCCTGGGCTCACGTTTGGGTGGGGCTGAGCCTCCTCCAGTCCTTCTGCTTGCGTGTGTAACCTCTGGTGAAATATTGATAATCGTTGCTAAGTGGCTCAGGCTTCTTCACATCCTGTGTTTCTCCTGTGGCTTTCACAGGGCAGGCCCGTCTGCCGTGAACTGATGCTGCTGAGAAGGGTGAGGTGGGAAGACACGTAGCTACAAAGGACCTGGGGGCTCTGGTTAAGTGAGTCGTCTTAGATCTGAGCTCACCACTCCAACCCAGAAAGGAACAACAGCAACGATGGTACGAAACCCGTAGTACAGTCAGCTGGCAGCTCAGCGCCGTGGTCTCATCACCAAAGTTCCCCTTCAGCCACGTTCCATCTCTCGCAGCCACCTTATCAGGAACATCAAATTTAACTGAGGTCCTACTGGCTCAGTGACATCTCAGCACATAGTTCTGCTTATGAAATAGGCACCAAACCAAGTAGACAACCATGAGGAATCCACAGATTCTTCCTTAAGAAACTCACATGCAGATGAACACACACAAAGAATGTTCACTGTGGTTATTGCTGCAGGAGAGGTGTGTTCAAGGTGCCATGGGAGGACAGAAGATGGAGCAACGTGCCTGACTCCGTGCAGGAAGTCAAGGAGGAGCTGGCACGTGAGCCGGGCCTTCAGGGATGGGCAGATGTTCAGAGCAGGCTGTGGGGCCCACCCAGCTGGTTCAGATCCCGACCCTGCCACTTCCCAACTACGCAACGTGGCTGGTTACTTACTTTTCGATGCCCAGTGACCTGCCTCCACAATGGAAGTGGTGGTACTGACTGAGCCGCCTCAGGGGTCACCATGAGCAGAAGGGAGTCTAGGCGGGTGTGGCCCTCAGAACAGACTCCGTCGTGTGGTTAGTCTCTCCTAAGTAGCAACCGGTGTTGTTGCTGCTACTGCTCTTTGCTAAGTCAACAAGCAGGAGAGAGCCTCCTGGAACTCTGGGAGACCTGGAGTCTGAATCTGAGACTCATAAGATCATCATCATCATATTAATAATAAAGCTGAAATTTATGTGCCAAGCACCAGACACTTTATATATGTAGCTTGACTCAATTCTCATAACAATTTTGAAAATCAAAAAATTTACACTGAAATATTAATAACACCACAAAGAATACAAAGTAAGTGAAAAATACGTGGCACAGATGGTGGGTGAAGGAGAATTCCACAATGAGGGATGTTTGTGATCTAAAGAGGCAGAGTCAAGAGGATGACCAAGGCGGGCTTAGGCCAAGCAAGGGCCTGGGCGTGGTGTGTCGTTCACTTTGTTTCTCTTTTTCTAGTTTTTGTGTTTGTTTCCTTGCCTGTGCACTGCCTCTAAGCTGGGCATGCCCTTTCCAGTTTGCTCCAGTTCCACCGCTCCTGTCTCCCCAGCCCAGAGAACGTTTGCATATTGCAGTGGAGGCGTTGGATAAGGATCTAGAATTGGGTTTGGTGACTGCTCACATCCAGCCGCTGTGGAGGTGCTTTTAGACTCACGGTCCCTGTAGCACCCTGAGTAAGCTATTGCTATCCCCGGTTATGGAAGGGGAAACTGAGTCGACAGAACTAGAGGCACCAAAGCAACGAAGTACATGGGGTGCTCTGAGACTCATTTGGCTGGAAGGGAGGGTCCATACAGGGGAGTAATATGAGGTCAGGGGAGGAGTCACAGGACCTCAAAGTCCGTTCTGAGGAATTTGAAGGTTGAAGCTGGTAAATGACAGGTTCCCTCTTCTTTACGGCTCCACGGGAACACCTGGCTGGCCAGACAGGCTACTCTGAGGCGGGGCAGGTGCAGGAGGATGCGGATGCTCGCTTCTCTTTGGGGAATTCCCCGCTATAGGCAAGGACAGCCCTGATTGCTCGTGATGACACAAGGGAGGAGGGACCTTCCGATAAACATGCTCAGTTGAGTTTTCTTCATATGTATAAGATCATTTTCGAGAAAACAGCCACCCCGTTTCCCTCCCTGGATTCCAGTCCTTGAGATCTGGCTAATATTTAAGTGTTACACTGCAGAGTGCCCTCAAAGTCAAGAACAAATTCCTTAACCTTTGATCCCAAGAAGTCTTCGTGGTACTGCACCTGTGTGCCTCGCGGCACTTCCAGGATGCACACCAGCCACCCCGACCCAATGGCTGCTCTCAGGAAGGACCAGATTTCCTCCAGAGGACTTCACAGACCACACACCACCCCTCACCTCCATAAGGCTCTGCACTTACTTCTCGGGCACGACTTCTCACAAGAATTTGGGTTTTTCCACATTAGACCGTAAGCTCTGTGATGATGGGGACCCTTGTTCTCCACAGATTCCCTGCATCTCACGCCTCCCAGCACAGAGTCAGCACTCCACACTGCTTGTCAGGTGGGCAGGAATCGCTACATGAGACACCAGTGTTCTTACCCCCCGTCCTTGCTCTTTGTTGGACCCTTGCAGGTCACTTCTCCCTAATGGTTCGCCTGACCCTGGACCCACCGCTAACCTGATCCTGATTTCCAGGTCCCTCTGCGGACCCGACGTGCTCCCCGTCCCGTTAACAATCTGACCGTGCACACAGTCGCCACCGCTAAACCAGCAGAGCTTGTCTTCTCTCTCCTTCCTGGTGGCCGTCCTTTACCGGAAGCCACTGATACTTGCCGGAATGGTCACTGTTACCCACGAACATTCCTGGGTCTCATAGTTCCCATTTCCCTCTCAAATCCAACAATTATGTCTGAATGGACTTGGCTGGAAAAAGAGACGGGGAGAGCCGTAGCAACATCTTGACTTTACAGCGTTGTCGGCCGTTCCTGGAGTAAAGGGAAGTGTCGTGCATGTAGTGTGTGTGTATGTTTGTGGTACATCAACCCACAGCTGGGGTGGGCTGGCTGACTCTCAAGGAATGAGCAGCCTGGGAAGAGTGTGGACATCTGCCTGCTCAGTGGACAGGGCTGGGCCCTGGCCGGGCAGTCCCAGCTGTCGGGGCTCAGGAGGAGCTCCGCCCAGCAGGCCAAACCTGGAAGTCCAGTACCAGCAGTAGTAATTATTTGAGAGCCTAATTGCCCACACCTGTGAGCACTCCCTACATTTGGATCACTGTGCTAAGCACTTTACTCAGATTATTTCAATTATCCCTTACACCAGCCCTCTAAGGCGTTCTTATTACTCCTATTTCACAGCTGAAACCACGGAGGCACAGAGGAGCTGAGTAGCCTGCACAAAATCATGCAGTGAGCGCTGGAGCCGGGATTTGAGCCCTTGCACTCCAACATCAGGACCATCCAGTGTGGAATGGTTCAAAGCAGGCGTCCTCTGATCACTGAGAGTTAGAATGTGGAAGATCACAAAAAAAGCACATATTTTATAATAAACTCTCACAACTGGGGAATATGGGAGAACCATCAGGTCTCAAGGAATATGTAATGGAGAAAGAGGAAAGATAGGTAACAGTGTCTCCCAGCGTGTTGCATTCTCAGCATGTTTATAACTTTGTAAATGGATCCATTATACGTATAGGGAGATCAAGGGAGCAGGGGGCTGCCATGCACGGCGCTGCATGTGAGGTGCTCCGTGGAATTGTGCAGTGTGCAGCCTGCTCAGCCTTACGTGGTGGCCCCAAAGGCAGTCTTCTTTATATCCATAAATTAATGTAGGGGCCCAATGGAGACCTATTAATGGTGCGTGAGCTGGTGTGGCCTTCAGAAACCAGATAAAACAAAACGTGGAAATGATAAGCTGGCTGTCACAGCACCATGGCAGGCAGGTGTCTGCAGTCTCTCTGCATCTCCTCCGCCAGCATCCCTTCCCCTTCAACTCTCCCGGTGCCGCAGAACTCGCCACTGTCCCCACGCAAGCTCCCACACTCCCCGGACTGTACAAGTGCTTCTCTCTCCCCATCTTTCTTTACTTACTGCCCCTTTCTTCAGGACCTGGACATTCATCCCTCCATCATTCATGCATTCATTCAACAAACATTTTTGGAGCACCTACGATGTCACAGGCCCTGCAGTAGACGCGGAGGGACAAAGAGGAGCAAGGCGTCCCTCACCCTTGGGTTGCTAACAGTCTAGAGGAAGAACTGAATAAAGTGAGTGCTCTCCAGGAAATTTTGTAATCATTCTCTATTTTCCCAGCTAGAGGAATTCTCATGTTTTGGAAGCATTTACAGTGCATATCTTCATGGGTTAAATAACAATTTGAAACACTTAAAGCAAAACAAATACATTGTAGAGAGATGTAGAAAATATTTTGAAAGCTGTGAATCAGTAAGTTTGTGTGTCTGTATCTTTCCTGGGTTCATTTTGTGCGGAAGTGATAAAATGCAGGTTAAAGCTCCGTGGATTTTCTCCAGATCCTGGCTAGAGTCTTTCCCTCACATCCTGCTGTGTTTCCAGGACTTGGAGTCTGTGCAGCGCTTAGAGAAGTTCGGTTGAGGAAAAGAAACTTTATTTCATTCTAGCCTGGAAATGACTTCTTTTCTTTCATAAAATGTGTGAGGTTTGAATCAGACAGCTATACATAGTGAGAAAATAATTCCATCCCCAGAGACAGAGAGCAGCAGATTATCTCATGGAGACTACAGCAGGTGAAAGCCTTTGAAAAGCCCTCTGCTATGATGCAAAGTCCCGGCCGGCCGTGCGTGCTCCGTTCTGAGACGTGAAGGCTTCTCTGAGTAGACTGTGAGCTCCTTTAGAGCAGAAGCCATGTCATATTTATTCGTCCGACCCAAGCACCCCACGTCAGGCTCGATGAGTATGTTGTGTGTACTGGTCAAAGTGGAGGTCTGTCCTCCAAGGGCTTGTCCTGCTCCCTTGTGTTTGGAGAATGGGCCATTCGAGTTTGTCTCTGGTTGGGTTGGTCTTTAGGAGGGTCCAGGCGCGGAAGGGGAATTGTTTTGCTTCGTTTTTAAGACATGTCATAGTCCAGTAGAGACCAGGATGAGATCAAGACCTCGTCCATCAGGAAAGCTTAGATGTTGACCCACTGATTGCCCCACTTGATGAGCAGAGCCGTTCTTTGCTCTTATCTTCCGTGTGACTAGCACTCAAGAATATAGTTGTGTTCCCAGCGTTAGTGTGTTTATTACTTGCTGTTTTGCAGTTTTCACCTCAGGAATTGTTAGGAGACGGTTCTGTGGCTCCAGACCTCACATCTCTCCCAAGGGCTGTACAAATCCTGTTCTGAATCAGCTACGGGGTCAAAGTACAGACAGGAAGTGGCTTGTGAAGCCAGGCTTGGCCTGAAAACCCAGTACATATGCATCTCATCTTCAGTGGGGTGTGACATTTGACATCACCACCCTCTTCCTGCCCAACTGGGCCTTGGCGTTGGTTTTGCCTTGGAGGCGAGAAAGGCAACAAAATCATGAGAAGTTTTCCTTCCAGAGCACTTCTTAGGGGAGCTTGGTGCTTTACCAGACATTTGTGTTGCTTAGCATTCGTGACATGCTCCTTAGTCCACTAGCAAGAGGTTTGAGGCGGAGTGAACACATTTCTTCTCGACTGTATTTAGAGCTCGCAGTAGAAAGGAGTAAAAAGATAGATGATGAAACAATACTCCACACATATTCTTTGCTTTCTCCCCTTTCCTGTAATAACTTCTCAACGTAATGGTTCTCATATACATTTCAGAGGATTTCCATTTTATTGTGTTGAATCATATAGTGTCAGTAAATCCATCAGAAATTCTCATTCCCCACTCGGACAATGTGGCCATATTGATTCAGAAAGAAACCGAGACATCAAGGAGATGTGGTGGCCACAGCTGCAGGGGCTTTATTATGTTCATTTGCCTCGTAAACTTCTCTGTTTGCCAAACGAAGACGGCTTAAAGTTGCCGGGCATCTTGCAGGGCTGGGCTGCCTTCAGGTGCTGTCGGGAACTGTGGTGGGGATGCTCTGAGTCTCCTTCCACACCCACACCGAGTCCCCCGCGTTTCCCGTCATTGCTGGTGTGGGTGGGGGTGCTGCATCAACTCTGCCTCGGGGTTCTTCCACGCAGAGTGACACAGGGCCCGACTGACCTGAAACTGACTCCGAGGCTTTACAGTTAGGCATTTGGTGGTAAAGGAAAGCTTTTTTTGTTAAAGAAGTATGTAAGAGGGGCTGGCCTGGTGGCGTACTGAAGTTCGTGTGCTCTGCTTCGGTGGCCTGGGGCTCACAGGTTTGGATCCTGGATGTGGACCTACACACCAATCATCAAGCCATGCTGTGGCAGCATCCCAAGTACAGCATAGAGGAGGATTGGCACGGATGTCAGCTCGTGGCCAGTCTTCCTCAACGAAACAATCAAAAAGTATGCAATATACTCAGGAGCTGTAGCTTTTAACTCCTGCTTGTGCATTATTGTTGTTTTCCTATCTTTTGGTCCATCACAATGAACAACATGGTTCTTCCTGAAGAGCTGGAGAAATGTGCCGTCCATTCCAACAGTCATGAGCAGACGCTCCCATGAACCAACTCTTCCTAAAAGTCGAAAGTCCCTTAGACACAAAGTCGATATGGACTGATGTTTGTTCTCATTTTGTTTTCCCTGGTCTCGTATCCTCCTGCTAAACTAGTTACAGTAGGGACGTCTACCCTTGGACACTAAGCAAGCTGCTGTGGATACAGGAAGGACCTCAGGCGTGTTTGGGCTCTTTCCTCCAGATTATGTAAAACTGATCTTTCACCTCTTCTCTCTCCTGTTGAGGCCGAACAGTAACTCACTCATTTATTCACTCATTTACTAGCTTATGGATTCATTCGTAGCATTTATTAAGAACCAGTTGTTTGCCAGGACATGAAAACAATAGGAAATAGTGAAGATCCCAGCTATTTACTTGGGGAGATGGTATCTACACACATGAAACAATTTAATTCTAAGATTTATTTGAAGTGTGTGAAATTTAGTTTTAATAATGATAACAGTTGATATATACACAGCATTTACTCCTCCGTGTGTTTTATATATATTAACACTGTATTAATCTTCACAGCAATCTTCCCAAGTAGCCACTATTATCATCCCATTTTACACATGGGGAAGCTGAGGCACAGAGAGGTCGACTAACGAGCAGCTAGTAAACAGCAGAGCCAGGATTTCAATCCAAGTGGTCAGGCTCCAGAGTGCAGCCTCTTTGGCCCCTGCCTACCATGTGCATACATTTTACATAGAATTAAAAAGGTGCAGCCTGAGGTCGCTTGGGGAAGCTGTCAGTGGGAGATATGGCTTTTGAGCAGAATCTTGATGGTCCATGATTTAGGCTGTGAAGGGGGTGGACCCGGGCTTCTGGGAAGCAAGAAGAGCAGGAAGGAAAGCTGGGACTTGGAAATGAACGTGGCATGGCAGGAGGAACGACTGTCACGCAAAATGGTGTGAGAACATTGTATATAGAGCCTTGAGCCGCAGATGTACAAGGCAAGCAGAAATCCATAGGAAGTGTGTAAGCAAAAAACTGAGTCCTTCACAGTCACGGCACTGGAGGAGCCTTAGAGAGCGTCGCTTCCAGGTCCTGCTGTAACCCAGGCTCTGAAGACCCCCGGGGCTGGAATGACTCCCAGTGTCACTTGCCTACTGGCAGAGCTCAAGTAGAGCGCAGCTGTCCCGAGTCATTGTTTAACGCCAGTGCCAGCGTTCCAGGCCACTCTGAAAGACCCCCCTGGCAGAGGCATTTGGCTCAGCTCGGAAGGGAAAGAGGCAGGGTGACTGTGAGGCCTCATTGTAAAGTCCAGGTGAAGCACCAGAGACCCGGGCTCGGTGGAGGTTGTGAGAGCCTGATGGATGTCAGTCAAACAGGGAGGGAAGGAGCCAGGGCCTGCTGTGGACGGCTCTGCAGAGTAGGGGAGATGGGACAAGGGGCCGAGCGGGCGTGGAGACACCCAGCTGAGCGGGAGGGGACTGGTTCTCCTCAGTCCACACGGCACCTTCTGCAACATGGTGGTCAGATCCAGGCCCTTTGCAGTTTTCCCGCTAGCAGTGCTGTTGTCTTCAGGGTGAGGGCACGTCCTCGCCAGGACTGTGGGAGGAGGTTCAACCTGGTTTACCTGGAGGACCATTGTCTGCCTCACCCTGGTCTCGTTTGGTGGTTTCTCCTGCTGCCAGTCAGCCTCAGGCATGTCCACTGCCCCAGAGGCTGACCGGGATGGTGGTAAAGGGTGTGAGCTCTGAGGACGCGTGGCCTGAAGTATGAACCCTGCCCTACGACTCTTGTCGTAGGCTTGTGTGATTTGGGCAAATTGCCCCGGTTCGTTGTGACTCAGGTTCCCGCTCCATAAAATGACGCTGGGGTCAGTGCTGCAGTCCAGCAGTAGTATGTGTGGAGTGAATTAGTGCACATGAAGCGCTCGGAATAGTGCACAGATGCAGCAAGCACTCGGTCGACAGGGCTGTGACCGCTGCTGGTCCTTGGTCCTCTCTGCTCCATTAGGTTCCAGAGTGTCTCTCTCTAGGGCAGAGAGATGTGGAGAGACGGCCCTCCTTCCCACCAGGCACCCGGCCCTGTGGCTGCCTGTCTCATCTACCTTCCCTAGCACAGGTCGTCCTAGCCCCGGGCTCCTCGCCGCCTCTGAGTCCCTCCCCAGGAGACACCCGTCACCCTCACATGCACACACACAACCTGAGGCTGTTCCCAGGGGAAAACGACCCCTGTCTCCACTCTGTGCAATCTCACAACGTGCAACTGTGATTAGGCGCCAGCATCACCCAGGAGCTCTCCGCCTGAGCAGCTCGCCCTGTTCTGGAGTCTGTCTAGCTGAGGAGTCAAAGGTGTGCTTCTGAAGCAGCGCTGGGAAGGGATCTTGTGTTGAGCTGGTCCTGAATCTTGCTCCTTGGGCTGGATGTGCCAGTTGGCAGGGCCTCCAGCCATGAATTTCAGGCACCTCTGCAAGGCCCGTGGGTCTCAGTGCCACGGCCACAGGGTCCCGAGAGGATGCTCCGAGGTGAGGCTGCTGCCTGCCTTATTTCTCCACATTCTTTATAAAGATGTTGTTGGCCACGTAGCAGCTTTTGGCTTTTTTTATAGCTCCCTGTGGTACACAAATAAGCCAGGCATGAAAATTTCCAGCTGTTGGTTTCATCTGAAGCTAAAATTTAAAAGTAGAGTGAGGTGACGTCTCTAGAAAAACAGATGAAGTGGCAGTGAGGCCCCTGAATCCCTGAGGGCCCTGTGCAGATGAGCCCAGACTCACGCCTACCCCGAGGAGGGTGCCCTGAGGGTGCTCCCCGCAGGTGTGAGCTGCAGTGCCGTTCTTGTCCTCTGGCATTTGACGGAACAAGGCAAGGCTGGGTTTGCAGCAAGAGGGCCATTAACCCCCTGCTCCCCAGTCTAGGGCTGCCGGGGCTAGAGTTCTAGCAGACTGTCCATCACACGTATTTTCTCTCTTTTTTGTTATGTTCTCCAGCATTGCTGTTTTCTAGCTTGTGCTGCTATTTCATGTTTTCTCTTCTGATTTGCTTTTAAACATTTTAAAAGATGAACTTTTGTTAGATCCTAACACAACTAAGCACAGAGAAGTTAACGATACGTGTTGTATAGGACTCTGCTTGATTATGTAACAAAAATCGTAAATTATAGACATGGGGGCAGAAAAGCTGCCCTCCACTGAAATGTCTTCTCGGATCTGCACGGGTGGGACCCAGGCAGGGATGGCCGCCCTCCCCCTCCTGTGCAGTCAGGTTTGCTCCCCCACAGCTACCACCACCGCAGCCCGCCCCGAGCACTTGGATGTGCTGCTGTCTGCCTGTCACGGCTCTCACCTGAGTGTTTTGACTGATCTAAGCTGTAAGGAGTTAAATGAAGGAATTGAGAGGCTCGGAGGCTCTATGGGAAGGCCGGAGAACCAGACGCAGAACCCAGACGGAACAGAGGCAGCTCGCAGCCCAGCTCTCCTGCCATGTGAACGGGAGGTGGCAGCGCTCAGCTCTGGTGCTGCCATCTCTGGGGACTACGTGCTGTGGCTGGTACCATCACCACGGAACAGATGCCACCACCACCAAAATGAGCCCTAAGCTGCCCAGGCCTCTCTAGGTCACTCATTCCAGTATTAGAGCCCCAGTGGGCATACCCGAGTGGCCTCCCACCAAACACACAGTGGGGATGTCCCCAGACACAAGAAGGGGCTTCGGATGACGGGCAGCCAAAAACTGACATGCCTTTACTTTCCCTCCCGTCTTCCTCTGCCTGCCTCCATTCTACCTTAAATTTAGTGTAAAGCTTCTGTTTTTTCTCCAAAAGTCTTTTTTAATCCTTATAATATTGTTATTGAAAAACCAAATGTCTTAGTCTTGGCTGCTGTAACAAAATACCATAGACTGGATGGCTGGAACACAAACATTTATTTCTCACGGTCCTGGAGGCTGGAAGTCCAAGATGAAGAGGCCACAGATTCGGTGTCTGGTGAGGGCTGCCTTCTTGTGGGTCCTTACATGGCAGAGAGAGCACAAGCCCTGATCTCTTCGTCTTCTGGGGGCACCGATTCCATCGTGGGCTCCACCCTCACGTCCTCACTAGCCCTAATGCCCTCTCAAAGGCCCGCCTCCAAACACCACCCCATGGTGAGCGGGGCTTCCAGTGTTTTTTATTTGAGGGGGACACAAACATTTAGTCCAGCGCCAAGGCTCAGAGAGGTTAAGTGACTGCAGAAGGTCATAGGAAGTGCTTCTCACTTCCGGGTTTTCGCTCCATGCACAGGTTTTAAACTACTACTGCCTGTTCTGTTTTGGTTTTTATTGTTGGTTTTCACTGTTTTTTTTTTTGGCAATGGAACCTTTTTTATTTTCCTAATGAAACTTTACAAAGAATTCTGGGTATCTAAGGCAAGTGAAAGCAGAGCTGCTGGGGTTGAGGAGGCAGGGAGAACGGAGCCCCGTCTGTTCCGCCTCAGCCTCAGCATCCGGAACTCACAGACCACCACGGAGCTGTGAGAGTGGCTCTGCCGTCCCCATGAGAGAGGCCGCCACCATCCGTCCTGTCACTATCCCCAGCCCGGCTCAGAGACAGGAAACAGCTCGGAGTTTAAACAGAGAATTGACCATTCATACGCAAATTCCTCCATGGCCGTGGCCCAGCATTTCTCAAAACACGTTCCATAGGATATTAAGAAATGAGAAAATAGAAAAGCCTTTGTTAATTTTGAATTTCTCACCTTAGCTGAATATATGGAAAACGATAGGTTTGTAAGAGTTAAAGACTTTTCTTGCCTATAAGGGAGAATTTTAGAGAGTATCGACAGGCTGCAGAAGAGGCGTGGTGTCTAGAACTTTCTGAACATCAGAGCAGAGACCTTTCTTCCGCAATGCGCTCCTGGGCCGGCCTCTTGGACGTCTTGTTTGCTCTGCCGCTAGATGCCCCCGGGCTGCCAACTGTTCTTGGAAGCAGGAGCGGTGGGTTCTCTCCAGCCGTTTTTCTTTCAAGGATTCTTGTAAAGCCCAGAAGAAAGGCTGAATCCACCCAGAGAGGTTGACCCTGTGTCTGGAGGATCTGGTCTACACAGCAGCACTCCTCTGTCAGGCCAGGATGTAGACAGCGCGGCTCGGAAGGCCTCGGAAAAGCCCCAGGCCTGGGTGCTCTCAGGAGAGTGACCACACCCCTTACAACTGTCTGATTAGAGGCTGTACGCTCGGCCACGGGGGAGCGGTGAGGTGGGGGGGTCTGCCTCAGACTCACTCTGCTCAGGTCCTGGCGACGGTGCATCCACCCCCAGGCGCTGGTGCATCTCCACAGCTGTGGTCAGAGCTCTGCAGGAGGAACGACTTGGCTGGGAGGAAGGCGTCACGGCTGTCTCTTCCCCATGGACCGTGGGAATCTCTCTTCTGCTCTGTTGAAGACGACGTGCAGCTGACCATGAACCTGCCACGGGCCCCGGTCACCTTTTGCCTCGAATGACGCTTCCTCGGCCGCGTCTCTGTCTCACCAGTTCATCCTCGCCTTCACACATCACTCGCCCAACAGAGCCTCGGGGTTTTACTTTTAGGATAAAATTGGAGTAATCCTGGGGCCGGCTTGCTGGCGTAGTGGTTAAGGTCACACGTTCCACTTCAGCGGCCCAGAGTTAGTGAGTTTGGACCCCGTGCATGGACCTATTCACTGCTCATCAAGCCATGCTGAGGTGGCGTCCCACATACGAAATAGAGGAAGATGGGTGCAGATGTTAGCTCAGCAACAATCTTCCTTGAAAAAAAAAATTAGGAGCCAGCCCTGTGGCGCAGCGGTTAATTTCGCACATTCCGCTTTGGCGGCCTGGGGTTCTCCAGTTTGGATCCCAGGTGCGGACATGGCGCTGCTTGGCAAGCCATGCTGTGGCAGGCCTCCCACGTATAAAGTAGAGGAAGATGGGCAGGGATGTTAGCTCAGGGCCAGTCTTCCTCAGCAAAAAGAGGAGGATTGGCAGCAGATGTTAGCTCAGGACTAATCTTCCTCAAAAAAAAAAAAAAAAAAAATTGGAGTGATCCTAACTACTCTGTTGTTCTGAGGGTTGTGGTGAGAATCGATCCTATGATCATGTTGGTCAGGACCAAGATTAGCCCATGCTGCACCTTTGTGCTGACTAGAAAGAGGCACCCCTCTGGACATGTGCAGCCTTCCAGTTCAGGCCTGGCTGGTGGCATAGGCTAGATTTCAGCCCCACATGCCCCGGCAGCCTGTGCAGCCTGCCCACCTGCCCACATGCATGCCTGCACAGCTGCACACCTGCGCACCTCCCCACCTGCACACCTGCGCACCTCCCCACCTGCACACCTGCGCACCTGCCGTCAGTAGATGTGGAAGAACTACGGAAACGGGACATGCTTGCTTCAGGCTGTGTTGTGGGGCAGTCAGGGGTGGACCACATGGGTCTGGTCTCATTGCTGTCTCTGCCACAGCAGCTGTGTGACCTGGGCAAACTCTGTGACCTCTCTGAGCTCCCGTGTCCTCGTGTGTAAGAGGAGGATGACAGTAACAAAGATGTGAAGATTAAGGGAGCTAAGGCCTGAAAAGTACCCAGAGTGTAGTAAGTGCTCAATAAATGTTAGCTGTTACTATTATTATTTTAAAGCATGGAAAATTGGACTTTTTCCCATTATTGTCATTTTTATTCTAACATAGATCCAATGTTCTAGCCAAAGGAATCCTCTCCTTCTTCTCTACACAACCACACACTTTGGCCGTCTCCATGCCACTCCCAATGCTGCTTCTCACCAGGATGTGCTCCGCCAGTGTCTCTCTTTTACCGCTCGCTGGTGCCTTCCCAGTCACGTGCATCTTCCTGTGGCATTACTGGAGACTAGCTACTGGAGGCTGGTTAGTGCCTGATGGTACAATGCTGAGTGAAAAAATAAAAGCAAGGTGCAGAATTGTGTATTCATGACCTCCATTCTGCAAAAAAATAATTAAAAAATATATACACGTGGGCAGTCCCCACTTTGCATCAGCTTGACACACATGAATGTCAGTTACCGTGGGTTAGTTCAATAACAGCATGGTCTGAGTTCCCGTTACCTGAGTCTATCAATTGTGATTGCATACAGTGAGACTTTGCTGCCAGCAGCTTGGTCCACAGACACTGCATGAATGGCAGATGCAGGCCCTGATGGGTGAGCCTTCACATCACTCCTCTGAGTCTGTCCATCACTGGCCATCGTGCACCCCTCCTCAGTTCACCTTCCGGCAGCAAAGTGTGTGGCTGTGTTGGCTCCTTGTCTCCAGTGATGAACTCACATGGCATTTTTTAAAATGGATAATTGAAAGAGGGAATTTGTCAACAATGACGAAAACACAGCAAGGAAATGAACAGTGATAACAGTGGAAGTGAAATTTGAATCAATGTTGAGGGAGTATAGAAGTAGCTGACCGTGGGTGTCACAATGGGCTGTTTGAGGGCCTCTGGAGGCCGGGCCGGAGGAGCCGAGGGGAGGCAGAGCTGACATGGACGAGGTTGCACGATGGGGAGTAAGTGTCCAGAGGAAGTGACACTGGCAAAAGAACCAAACTTTATGTCAGCGGGACTGTTGGAGATGTTTCACCTCGTTGAAGGGGCGAAGCCAACGGTGTTGGAGGCTGATCTGGACCTGGACGGGAGTGTGACAATCTGCATGGCCTGGAGAAAATGCTCGCCCCGTGTGGCTGCTCATACAACGAAAAACAGACAAGCACTATTCAAACCACTTCTGTAAAGCTTGTTACAAAGATGTAAAGCGCTTTAATTCTCAGTGTTTGTAATATTTTAAAATACAGACTACTAAACATTAATTTTACCGTTTTCTATTTCCCTATACATTTATAACCAACTAAGAGAGTTTTTAATATTTTGACAAGAAGTTTTAAAAGTCACAGAACAATTGCATTTTCCCCATTGGTCATTAAAATGACTGTTCGTGGCTTCATCTTGCACGGTCACATTGACAGTTGCATCATGCAGTGACAATGGCCTGTCCTTATACCCCCACAGAAAAAACAGACTTGATTAAAATAAATAAAGAGTTAGCATGGGTATTAGAATTACAGCTGGTTTTAATTTTCTCCTCTGAAATTTTCTACACTTTCAAATTGCTCTATAATTAGTACATATTACTTTTATAATCAGAGTAGAAATTGTCATTTATAAAAACATTTGGTTTAAAATTCAGCTCCATTGGGATGTAAGACAACCTTGTTGGCCCTCTCTGTTCTTGGCTTGGGGCCCTCCACCGAAATATAATTAAGTTGCCTTGTTGCTGACATGTAGTTCTATAGAGGCATTTGCGTTGTTGTCTGTGGTTGTTTTAAGCGATCTCAACTAGAATGAAACTCCTTGCATGGGAACTGTGTATTTCCAGTGCTCTCTGCCTTCCTCTGGAGCCCTGTGCAGTGTTCTGTAGACGTGACAGGTGCTCAACAAATATTTCTAACCCATCTCTCAGAAACCGGCCAGCAGTTGCTGGAGAAAATTACTCCAAAAGCAGCAAGCAACACATTAGATGATATCTGAACACATTTTAAGAAACTTCTTATAAAATAATTTAGATGTTCTGCTCATTTAATTAGAAGTTAAATTTTTCTTTTCAGACAACACAACAGTTGAGAATATAGAGGCCCCTAAATCATGATGGTTACAGTTTTGGTTTCCATAGTAACTATAATTCAGCCTCAGAATCCTGACTCATTTCTTTGGATTACAACAAATGGGGCTAAATTTTTTATCTATGTATTCCTATAAAAGCAGAGTTATGATTGCTACAGAAACCATCATTTCTATTTCTTAAATGTCATTCATTAAAAATTAACAAAATATCTCACAGATGATTTTTTAACATATGACCTTTGTTAAAAATATATGAAGTGCAGTGAAAGACGACATCTATGCCGTCTCGCCTGACCCTTCTCACAGACTCCGTCTCCAGGGCATCCGGCTCAGATCGGGCGAGGGACGCAGGCAGAGATGGCAGGTGTGCCGTCCCACCCTTCACTCAGTACTGTGCACAGTGCGTCTTGCGGTTTTTAACTAAACCACCTTCTTGTTTTTCTCGGTTTCCTGATGAATTGCCTCTCTTTGCACTGCCCTCAGCTTGGTGGGACATATCGGGCCTGTGTCCCCACACCTCCACCTGCCAGGGGGAGAACGGGGCAGAGGGGTCTGTGCTGCCAGTGAACAGCTCCCAACACCCTTCTGACCCCGAGAAGGTTTTTGCAGTGCCCTCTCTAACCCAGCCAGAGAAAGACTGTCTTCTGTCTGAGACTTGATCGCCCACCTTTTCCTGAAGAATGTGAGCAAGTGAAAGCACAAAGTGAATTCTCATTTCAAAATATATCTAGAATTTTGGCTGCACCCCCACCTTTTTGATAAGCACCCCCCTTGCAGGCTTACTGAGTTGTACCTGTCACCACGGGAAATGACTGTTTGTAGGGCTGTGTCATGCCAGCTGGCGGTGGGCTGCTGCCTTAAATTCCCACCCCGCTCAACAGCCTTTCCTCAAGTCCCTGCCCGCAGCCTCGGGAGGCGACAGCACACAGATGTGCCCCTCGGAGCAGCTCCTGCTTCTCCTGGCAGCTCCAGTTGTTCTGAGTCCCTCTGCCCTGCTGGGGCCTGTGGGCTACATTCCCGAACAGAGTAATCTAGACTCCCATTTCTGGATACCAGAAAACTTGTTCGATATTTTAAGTACAAAACTGAAGACGGCAATGGTGAAATACGTTTAACGCACGATCGTGAAGCCCACCTCTTCAGCTCTGTGAAATTTCCATCCCTCCTTCCAAGACTGGAGTCCCCACGCATTTTGAACAAAGGTAGGGCCACATCGTCTGGCATATGCAGGTGTACTTTTGGGACAGCAGACAGGTGTGAAATGGGCACACCAGAGTGAATTATCGGGGGCCCCGAATGAACCTGGAGCGTTTCTCGTATCTCTTGCAGAGCCTCGTGAGAGCAGAAGTGAGGCCCTGGTTAGCCTCTTCCGCAGCAGGCACCCAGCTCCCGCTACACTTGGAAACGGGAAATGGAGCCAAAGGGTCCCTGCTGTTTGCAGGTGAGGACTTTGGTCAGAGCTGTTAAGCAAAAGCAAAATTGAGTGTTTTGAACGTTCGCTCCTTCCTCTGGAGACGGTGCGTGAGGGAAACTGCCGGACTCGTGTAGAAGAGAAGGAGCTGGGTGACACGCTGAGGGGTTCCTCTGGGCGATCCGCGTTCCTTGGGGGCCTCCCCCATGCTGGAAACCGGAAGAGGGAGCCAGCTGGCCTCCCTGGGGCTTCAGTATCCCATCCTCGTTCCATCCCCGGAGTCCACGTGGACCGGTAAACCAGGTTCTCAGAAGAGGCCGATGAGGCGAGGCTGATAAACGTGTTGGAGAGTTTCTGCAAGACATCTTCCCCAAGCCGCGTCAGCCCCTCCCTCGGGGCGCCTGGAATCCCGCTGTGAGAACTGCAGCTTGGGCTCAGGCCTTATTGCCAGAGGGTCCTCTTGAAGCCAAATTTGTTCCCTGGAAACTAATATATGTTGTTCTTAGCTCCCATTTCTCTGGATTAGTTTATAAAACACTCCGACTTCCTCTTAACAGAGACTGGGGATAGGGTCCTGTGGGACGATGGAACACGGGACCGGTGAATCTCTTTGTTTCCTAATATTGGCACCTGAGCTAACATCTGTTGCCAATCTTCTTCTTTTTGGTTTCTTCTTCTTCTCCCCAAAGCACCCCAGTACACAGCTGTATATTCTAGCTGTGGGTCCCGCTGGTTGTGCTATGTGGGATGCCACCTCAGCATGGCTTGATGAGCGGTGCCATGTCCGTGCCCAGAATCCCAACCAGGGAAAGCCTGGGCCACTGAAGTAGAGCGCGTGAACTTAACCACTGGGCCACAGGCCCGCCCCTGAGACTGGTAAATCTTGATTGTGTTCCAAAGGATGAAAGCAAAACCTGCTTCCAGTTCACCAGCAGTTTGAAGCATCTTCAGCAGTGTGAAGCTTCGCCCCTGGAGCAGAGTGTCAGGAGGAAGAGCACTGTTTGGAGAGGAGGCCCGGGCTGGACCAGTGTGCACGTCCAGCTGCCTCTGCTGAGGAAGGAGACGAGAGGAGAGGCTGTGCGTCGCGTGAGGGGAGGGCGATGCTGTGGGTCAGGCCCTGCTGCAGAAGAGAAACTCCTGCGCTTCTGCTCGTTCAGACTGTGGGTGTTCAACATCTTCAATAAACAGCTTGCTTTCCTTAGAGTCTCGGGCAACAATGGGCCTTCACCATTCTGCTTTTGTTTTAATACTAAAATAGTGCCAATAGTTAATAGTATTTGAATGTAAATGGATATAAGTTCCACAACCTGGAATTTATAGTTCCTCTTTTTCAGAGTTTACAGAGTTTTGCATATTTTGGTTTGTGCTTATGAAAAATGTTTTACTTCTACTGGTATTGAAATCATAGCCGCCCTGTTCTCTGTAGCTATGAAACGTTCTGTCTTGCTGCTGGCAGAATAAATGTTCTTCCTGATGCCCTCTCGCCCTTTTGATGAAAAAGCAGCCATGGTGAGAGACAAGGCCGGCCGGGAACTGAGAGCTGCCGTGACTGTTGTGTCTCCCTGTCACAGTAATTCTCAGCCCAGACTGCACGTCAGACTGAACCCAGCAGCTTTTTTAAACTGTGAGATTTTCAGGGGGAGAGCCTGCTGTATGCATGAGTGTGCACGTGTGCATGTATGCATGTGCTGCATGTGTTTGTGGGCCCTGTGTGTGCACGTGTATGCGTGTGCATGTATGCACATGTATGTGTGCGTGTGTGAAATTCCACAGAGAATCTGATGCATGGCCAGAATCAGGAACCCGCCTCTGCTGACAGCAGGGCATATTTGCAAACAGTGCAGTCTGGGGCCGGGAGGTGGTTTAACCTCTGTTAAACCGGTCCTTACTATGTCTGCTCCTGCCAACTCGTCAGGTCAGAGCTTTTAGTGTGCGCCTCTCTGCCTGACAGTTCCTCCTGCTGCTGATGTGAAAATTAGGAGGTGTGGGCTCCTTCGTAAGCCACCGTGTAGCTGGAGGACGTGGTGTCATCCGTCATGACTGTTTCAGTCACTGCTTTGCACAGAATAGGGCCGTTTTGCTTGGGAGGGTGATGGCCTGGGCTGCGCCTGAGCCCCAGGGCTCGGGTTCAGCAGTGACCCCTCTTTGACCGTGAACAGGCAGCCGCGTGGGCTCGCTGGTGGGTGAGGGTCACCCTGAGCAGAGCTGTGTGGCCCGGTTCAAAGTCCATGACCTGGAAAGAGCAGCGGAAGGGCAGAGGCTGGATAGAAGGGCTCTTTCCCACAAGAGGACGCCGGCAGGCAGTGGTCACCCGCTCTTGGGATCCAGGGCCTGGGAGTGGACTCGGGTCCTCGGAGCGCTGCTCAGTGGGGGCGGTGTCACACTGCATGGCCCCAGGGAGAGCCGTTCCCGGGAGAGCTGCACGGCATTGGGTGATAAGGAGACTCTCTTTTCGTAAATGTGCATTGAGTGTGTCCAGAGAGACCACCGCAGTGTGTCTGTGAGGTCAGTGGCCTGCAGTGAGCATGTTCCCAGTGTTTTCCCTGACATGTGATGGACACCACCATGTAGACGGTAGGCTGTGCGTGGCGTGCGCCAGTGCTGCAGGCACAGACACACTGCTCCCCTCTCCTACGGCACTTCCTCCATCTTCAGACACAGGTGCAGGTGCATCCCTCCTGTTTCAGAGACACGGGTGCAGGTGTGTGGTGTGGACCCAGGCAGACTTTGGCACATGCTCAGGGGCGTGCAGGCTCCATGTTCTCTCAGAGTGAGGAGTGACCACAGTGAAGGCGGCAAGGGGAGGCCCTGGAGGAGAGAGCGCGTGCCCCCGACCATGAGGTCAGGTGGCCTTGGACAGTCTGGACCTGGGGGCGAGCCCGTGTACGGCTTTCCAGGCAAGGGGGGCCCTGAGCAGAGGCAGGGATGTACAGCAAACTGGGCTGTCCTGTGGAAGGTGTGGGGAGGAGGGCCTCCTCTGACTCCTTCCTGAGGGCCACGCGGTGGGTTACGGGCCTCCCTGCACCCCAATTCCCATCTGGAAGTGGGGGTGATAATAGTGCCTACCTCGCATGGCCGTGTGAGAAACAGATGCGTCACCTGTACCTTGCACCGTTCGTTGGTCTACCGGAAGCAGTCTGTGAACGTCAGGTCTGAATTACGGTTAACGAAGCGGGTGAAGAGGCTCCAAGACTGCGTGAGCTCCGAGACCTTCCAGTTCCGGGGCCCAGCGTGCAGGCCCACAGAGAGTGGGGGGGTCTCGGAGGGAGGAGGCAGCGTCCCTGGGCTGCGCACCCCTGAGCCGGGGACGATTCTGGAAAGAACGTGGGGAGAAGCAGAGGCCTGAGACACAGGTGGCTCGGAGCACAGCAGTGGCGCCCAGTCCTGCCTTAGTGTGGACGTGGAGTCTGTCTCTCGTCCCTTCTCTCCCAGGGGAAAACTCTGTTTTGAATTTCCTTCAGCTCTTCTTATCTGTCTTCTTTGGCAAATAAAGGATTAAAAAAAGAGAATGAGAGAAAAACAGCTTTGCTGTAGAGAAGAGAAAAAAAATAAAGGAAAAAACACCAAAACACCAACAGAAGTCGGCGTTATAATCCGTAGTCGCAGACACAGAAGTGGTCCGGGAAGCCAGACCTTCATCTGTCCGCTCACGCCCCTGGAGGCAGCATGCGGAGTCTGAGGACTGAGAGGCCGCCAGGATGTGGCAGCCTCCTGCCTTGTATCTGTCCCGGTGCTTCGAGGGCAGGCAGGGGCTGCCTCAGTCCCTTGGTCTTGCTCCTCAGCTTGGTTGGGTTCTGAATGACAATGACCCCCCTGTACAGTTCTCTCGTTAAACGCTGACAGAAACGCCCTGGAGACCTCCTCGTCTCCTGCTGCTGCCCTGGGCCCCAGACTCCTCTCAAAGGGATGCAGCCTTGGGGCGGGGCGGCCCCACTCAGGTCTCCTTCTCGGCTCCTGCGGCAGGGGCCTGGCCTCCAACCATCACACATTCCCCATGTTCTCACCTAAGTTGTCAGAAGACTTGAACCACAGATCTGAAAACCCCTGCACTTTATCAGTTCAGGGTGACATTGTTCTAATTTTTAAAAATTACAGCACTCTCTCTTTTTTCCAGAAAGGGTATAAACAAGCAGACAGTTTGGGTTGTATTTTCCCTTCCTTGCCATAAGCTCTTCTTTGAATTGCCAGAGGGAATGAGCTCCATGACACAGACGCAGATTACTGTGGTGGCAGGTTACTGTGGTGGACGCAGAGTAAGCCTAGCCGAAGCCCAGGGCTGTGCTTGAGAGCCCCGAGGATGGAGCGTCATTTACTTGTCCACAGGGATCCGGACCACTCCCCTGCAGTGGGTTTCTGAAATCCATTTGACTCTTGCAGAGTCTAGAGCCAGAGTGAGAAAGACTGGGGACAGATGGGGGAGTGCAGCGTGGGGATGTGACGCGCTGGCGGGGGGCCACTGAGCTCTGGGTCCTCCTTCTGGTTGCTGACGCGTCCCTTCCAAAGGAGGTTAATAATGGCATCATACCTACACCCCCACAGTTATAGCTAAATAACAATTTTTCTGCAATTTAGAATTTAAGAAGTAATTTTATCTGCAACATCTAAGCCCAGAATTTATTTCTGGCTTTCTCAAAGAAAGTCGTACCCATTTAACTTTGCTTGACAATTTGAGAGAAAATTGTCTTCAGAAGTACAGATCTTAATTAGCTAGGCAGTTTGGCTTTCTCTGAGCCATCAAAGCCTGGCTGTTGCTGAGGCGGAGAGCCAGATGGAGTGAACCGTGTTCGGACGCAGGAAGACGACGTCAAGGGCGGCTGCAGTTATCGATAGCGTGAGTTGGTAGCATGTGTGTTATTTTAATGATCCATTAGCACTTGTCATTGAAATGAAAATTGGGTGATTTTAAAAAAGGATATCTGGACAGCAATTTTTGGAACCTAGAGGGAAGGTGTATTTTTCACCATTTACTTTCCAAAGCAGCTGATGCTCAGATGCTGACCTCCACCTGCCTCTCCAGCCCGGGCTTCCCCTGGCGTCTCCTGGCACACCCGGCCCCAGCCTCCCTGTGCTCCGGGTAGAACTGAGCTCTGGTAGGGCCGGTTGGATGGGAGCAACGGTGGCTGCAGGAGAGAGCCTGCTGGCTCAGGGCCCCGGTCCAGCTTGTTTTCATTGAAAAGGCCACCTTTTCGTCCCACTTTTCTGCAGTGTCTTCAGTCTGGGTGCCTGCCTCCCTCCCCCAGGAAAGGAGACTTTGCAGGAGGTGTTCTCAGTGTATTGTCCTGTTTGCTCTCCTTGCCCTGATCTGCCACAGAGTCGGTGCTGACACTCTCTGTGCTGACAGTCAGGAAGGCGTCTTGTTTGGAGCATTACAGATCTCCAGAAATTCCCTGAAAGGCTCCAGAATAGCCTCCAGGCTTGGGTTGCTGCTTAGAAACTCTTTTTCTTGAATTGTTTGTGCGTACAACAGCACAAGTATACCCAGAAAGCAGGGACTCTGTGTAAACCCTGAGCCCCTGAGGATGCTGTAGGCCAATATCCACCGGTATGCAGAGGCGCGAACACCCCGAATGCCTGGGCTTGACGCTGTCGGGCAGTCAGCATCATCTCCATCACCTTAGCCGCGTGTGCACCAGTTTCTCCACAGCTTCTGATCTGAGGCTTCAGTTCTCTTTGCCCTGCCTTCCGGTTAGACTGTAAGCTCCCAGTAGACACGCCATCTAGCCTCTTGACCTCACAGCCCTGGAGTCAACTTCCTGAAGGAGGAACTGAGTATCCTGCTGCTCAAAAATGTATCTCCAACATCACTTAGCTGCATCTGTGCGTGCTCTTCTAAATGGAAGTTCCCGGAGGGAGGACGCTCCCTGCCCCTCACTCCTTAACGTGAGTTACTTTGGTCAGATTATCAGATGCTCCCAGAAGAGAACTGACTGAGGAAAATAGGAGTAACTTTTGAGTCTGTGAAACTCTAGCAGAGAGTGGCAAGCCTATGAAGGAGAGACTTGGAGGCAACCAGATGTGTGTGTGTGTGGGAGTGTGTGTGAGTGTGTGTGTGTGAGTGTGTGTGTGAATCCAGGAGAAGGAAGGGTTGGAGAGAATTCTCACTGATTCTGTGACCTGGTCTGGCCCTGTGATGTGGTCGAGGGATAAATGGATGACTGGGAGGAGGGTGGGCAGACACCACCTGTACCTATTTCTGTGTGGCTCACAGGCTAAGGGTAGTTTTTATATGTTTAAATGCTTTAAAAAAATCAAAAGAAGAATACTACTTTATGACACATGAAAATTTGTACAGAATTTGAAGTTCAGTGTCTAGAAATAGTTTGGTTGACACACAGCTGTGCTCATTCACTGATGATCATCTGTGGCTGCTTTTGTGCTGTGAGGGCAGAGTTGACTGTTGCAACAGAGACCGTGTGGCCATAAAGCTAAAATGTTTACAGCCTGCCCCTTTACCAGCAAAGTCTGCCAACCCCTGATCTAGATGAAGTTTTCTGGTTTATTTATTTTTAGCTTTAATACTTTGGGGTGGACAGCCTTTAACATTCATATAATGAGCAAACAGTAATGCTTCCTTTCCTGCCTGACTTTTGGCATTGGTGAAAGTATGCACATCTGCACGGTCCCATGCTGTGGAACTGACCACTGCACAGACTCTTGTGTCCAGCACGAATCCATAAAAACGCTCCAATCAAAAACATCTTCAACGACCCACCCAAATGTGGACAGCTTGTGTCTAAGAGGTGGGATCAAAGACCCACCCCAAATGTGGAAAGTTGTGTCTAAGTGGTGGGTTATGAGGGATTTTTTTCTGCTTTTTGCTGCTCGGTAGTTCAGAAGTGGTTTTCAGGAACAAATACGACTTTTCCAAAAGGGAAAAATATAATAAAAAACTTTTTCCTCCAGTGAATAGAAAAATGGAACACAATTATAATACATTAGGCATTTTTCATCCTTCCCTAAGGGAAAAATGGTGTTTTCCTGGGAGGAGGTGGAACCAGGGCCTCGGCATCACACCTCTCACTGGGCTCAGAAACCAAGCCGAGTGGATGTCGTTCTGTCCTCGGAGGGAGCTGCTCACTCTCTCTGAGCCTCACTTCTCCAGTGAGAAAGAACAACATCCTCTTAGGGCTTTTTCCAGTGTTAAAGATGTTGCATTCGGAACAACTAACAACTCAAGTAGTGACAGGCACATATGCATTAGAAATCTGCCAGTTTCCAGCATATTTTATGAAGACTATTTGCTATAAGGATGTCCTGCCTTCCGCAGCAATTTCTCTTGTGAAAAAAAGTCCCTAAAGTGAAATGTCCGGAGTGAGGAGCAGGGGAAGGTATGTGAGTGCAGGAGGGCAGCGAGGGAGGGGAAGGCCAGCTACCCTGAGGACGAGGACACGGGACAAGGGACATGGGGCAGTTCAGAAGGGCATAAGTTGGTCATTTGGTCTGGAAGCTTCCTTTACCACCCACGGTAGTGGGGACAGCTGGGTTGCTGCGGGAGGGCAAGTGGGCACGGGTGCATGTAAGTATGTGTGTGATGGTGTGGGTGTTGCAGGAGAATGGCTCCAGCAGCTCATAGTTCAGCTCAGCAGTTTTGAGTGTCTGTTGTGTGAAAAGTGCCGGGCATCCCAAGATCCATAAAACACGGCTCCGGGGCAGGCTGCAGTGTCTCCCTGGGCTAGAGATGACTGGGGAGAGGCCTCGGGCAATCGATCACTTGTGCATCCAGCCCGTTTTCCAGTTCAGGTAAATAGCCTTCCAAGGAATGCTTGCACATTCAGGGTTAGGAGGAAGGAAGATTATTGCTAAAATCTTGTTAAAATTACCGTGTTTTAAGGAAATGACTGGGCCAGGAATGCAAGAGTTACTTTAAAAATCTAACGATGAGTTAGAGACTAGACACTAAGCTCTTAAGGGAATGGGAAGAGCGAGGGGAAGCCTCTGTGGCCATGGTGTCTTCCACGGCACCCGGGAGCCAGCCTTGGGTAGGACGTGCCAAGTGGAGACTCTGTGTGCCACATCCTTCTCATCCTCCGTGGCCTTCCTGTTACCCAGGAAATACTGCCTTGGACTTTCATTTTCCACCTTTACGCTCTCCCAGGCCCTCTCTGTCTCCGTACATTCCCAGCTTCCTAGGCGCTTGCAGTCAACACGGGGATGTTGTCCACTGAGCTGACAGCCTTGAATGTCAGTCGACTGTAGGAGCTGCGATCTCAAGATCCTGACGGATGAGACAGAACACAAACCAACCACACCCACGGCCATCTCTTCATGAAGCTCACCGCCCCTGCACCCCGCCCCCCTGGCCTCTCAGCTAGCGCGTCACCCGGCCAAGACCTCTTCTGGGCTGTTTACTTCTCCGAGGTCTCTTTTCATGTATTTGCATTATGTTGTTTATCTCAACTTGAGGATGGGTTTGCACAGGCCGAGCTTTGCTGCATCAAACAAGAAACAAATCATTCTCTCTTGATGTCTTCACGGCTGAGGTATTTGGAGTCTGTGTCACTACATTGCTCGTATCTTACCCCAAAAGATACATGTTCTACTTAAGGATATCTCTTGAGGATGCAGAGAGAGAACATATATCTTATCGTAAAAGGTGCTCCAGTGAGGCGCCACTCCCGATCTGCAGGAAAGGCACCCGGCAGACCTACCCGGATCTGGGAGAAGGCCCTCCCTGAGGCTGGGCCCCTCCATAGTTGGAGGTGGTTGTGGACCTCGCAAGGATCGGTAACACGATGTGGGTTATGTTATACATTTTGAGACATGTTGAAGAGGGAGTCTGATGGAATCACGAAATAGTTTATTCATCTGGAAAGGGAGTTGAAGTGGGCATGTCAGGAGGAGCTAGAACCTGCGTCCAGAACTTGAGTCCTTCCCACTGCTGGACCCAGGTGTTCCAGCCCCTCCAGGGCGACTGCTAGTTACCCACTTTCCACGCTGTTGACTCCAGAGTGCTGGAGAAGTTGGTGTCTTAATTGAAAATTGACGACACAGCCAGGAGCGAGGTGGGTCAGTTCCTAGAGGCCAGGGAGAGCGGTCCCCTCCAGGGTAAGGCAAGGACCGCCCTCTACCTCGCCCTTGGGTCACGGCCAGGGGCTGGGAGTCCCCTGCGCAGGCGTTAAGAGCGTGGCGCTGGGTCTTCAGGTCTCTTGCAATACCTCCTTGGGCTCCTGGCTTGTGGAAAGAAAGATCCTCCCATTCCACACACATACTCACACTCATGCTCACACACACATCCAGACTCACACACGTTCAGTGATACGCACATATATCGCACAATGCACATACTGACACACACATGCATACGTATAAACACTCATTGCACACACACTTACATGCACAGGCACACCCCACTGGGCCCTTTCCAGAGCACGTTCCTGGCCCCCAGCCCTCTCCCACCAGCTCTGCCCTCGTGGTACGCCGGCCTCGAGCTAATGTCCAGGTGACTCTTGCTCTCCTGGGCTTGGTCCATGAATTACCCCTATTGCAACAGCTCCAGGACTGAGTCTCTGAGCCGTGCTGGGCAGTGAGGAGGCCGATGTGCTGCTTCGTCTGCAGAAGGGTTGGGCCAGACGACCTCCTCAGTCTCTTCTGGCTCAGAACAGACTGTGAGACTGTCGAGGTTTGCTGGACACTGTGAAATGGAAGGTGTACCACACACCCAGTTCAAAGTTGAGGGAGGCACCGGGGTGCTGTCGCGACGATCAAAAAGGGAGCTGGCGCCATCACTGAAGCGCTAATTCTAACCCAGACCGACAAGAAACAGAGTTCCTCTTTCACTCAATATTTTTTTCTTTTTTAAGCCCACTTATTTTACAATTTTTCATTACTCAATAATACGTGATTGTCATAGTATTGTGAAGAATATAGATTGAACCGAGGTCTCCTCCCTCTGGGAGACAATGCTGTAGCCTGTGGTGTAATGTCTTCCAGACTCCAGACTTCCTGGTGGGGTTTCTTCCTGGCGTAAATGGTACCCCACTGCATGAAGTGTCTTACAACTTGCTGTTTTCCCATTTAAGCATACGTCTTAAAGGCCTTTTTATTAAAGGGTTTTATATGAAACAAGGCAGTGACCCTCCAGGGCCTTCCCCATTTCTCCGGGTGCCACGCCGTGCTTGCAGCTCTGTTGGAAATCCCTGGTCCTGGCTGGCCCTTTCCCATCCCATGGTGGCTCCCTCCCCCTGCCGTCTCTGGGCTCCCGCCTGTCTGCTGTGGCCACGTGAAGGAAGCAGAGTCATCGTACTATAATTATTTGAGGTTCTGGGCAGTTTTCTGTGCATCAAATCCAGTAACACAAACCAGAAGAAAACCGTGAAGCCCCAAACCCGGCTATTTACTCTCCCACACAGCACTTTCTGGGAAGGGATGGGCCACGGTTCTCCATGGGCCCAAGCCGTGATGCGCAGAGAGCTGGGCTCCCTGTGGCTGGACCAGCACATGGGAATGTGGGCAGGGACGCTAGCCAGAGACTGAGACGACACAGGCGTTGTCACACTCTTTTCTCAAATCCCAGTTCCGTCACTTACCAGCTCTAGAACTTTATGTCGGATACTTAGTGTCTGCACGCCGCACCCTTCTCATCTAGAAAACGGATATAGTAAAAATTGTAGCTATTTGATGAGGTTTCTGTGAAGCTTAAGTGAGAGAACGCGTGAGAGGTCCTTGGCACAGTGCCTGGCACATAGTAATTCCTCAAGAAATATTAACTGCTGCATGAGATTTCCCCTTCCCTCCTTCTCTTGAAATTCTTCCTGGGGGCCTCACCCTTGCCTGCCCAGAGGCACCCTCTCCTGTCCCGCGTGCGATGCTGGAAGCTGCGCGCTGCCCCAGCCTGGGCCTCCCGAGGGCCCCTGGGCTCACCTCCTTGCCTTCCGCACAGACCTCAGCCTGCTTGCTGAAGGCTTCTCTCCTTGCTCTCCTGTGCGAGGTGTGGGTGCCCGCTGTGCGCCGCCCTGTGACCCTGATGGGGAGAAAGGCGCGCAGACCAGGTCCAGGTGGGGAGACGGCTGCCTGGCTACTACCACGCAGGGTGACAGATGCGCACTCTGGGAGGAGGCTGTCCTGGATGCCTCGAGGAGGGGCATGTACCCTCCTGGCTGTGGCCTCTGTCCTTTCCAGGAGATTCCTCTCACTCTCTCTTCCAAGCCTCCTGTTGAATGTTTTGTCATCAATTACACTTTTAATTTCCAAGTCTTCTTCCTTGTTCTGTTTATTCTTTTTTCTTTTTTTATATAGTGTCTTTTTTTGTTGTTTTTGAGGAAGTTTAGCCCTGAGCTAACTGCTGCCAATCCTCCCTTTTTTTTTTTTTTTGGCTGAGGAAGACTAGCCCTGAGCTAATATCCATGCCCATCTTCCTCTACTTTATATGTGGGACGCCTACCACAGCATGATGTGCCAAGCAGTGCCGTGTCTGCACCCGGGATCGGAACCAGCGAACCCCGGGCTGCCAGAAGCGGAACGTGCACTCTTAACTGCTGAGCCACCGGGCTGGCCCCTGTTTATTCTTTTTTCATAGTGGTTCTTAAAAGGTGAGTAGGAATCAGCCAGGAATGTGCCTTTGGACCAGGACAGATTCTGTCACCCTGAGCAGGATCCTGGTGTGGATATGCCACCCCTCAGGGTCAAGCTGTGGGCAAGATCCGAGGACAGTGGCCAAGCTGAGGGGGAGCCTCATGCCCTCCCTCTCTGCATCGGCAGTAGTGTCTGCTGTTGTGGGCGATGGTTTGGGGTGGTCAGGGGCATGGTCTGCACTTTCAAGGTCTCACCGATGAGCAGAAGAGACTGGCACAGGATCAGTGACAGCAGCACAGGGCAAGCTCCACACACGTGGGGTGCGGACTGAGCAGGGAGCCCTGGAGAAGAAGCTGGGAGGAGGAAGGAGAGGGGCCGAGCGGGGGAGCATAGGAGGTAGCTCACCAGCAGGAAGGGGCAGAGGAGGCAGCAAGGGCCTCTCGTTCCTGGCCAAGAGGGAGGCGAGTATCAAATCAAGGAGGCGCAGGCCTGTGCGAGACGCGAGAAGTCCTGTGACGGGAACCAGCGCTCGCGGGCAGCGGGGACGGGAGAGGAGGCCCAGGAGGCTGGGAGTCTGGGCCGGGCTGCACCTCCCTGTACTGTAAAGGGTTCAGGGCTTCTGCTTGCGGCTGTTAAGCACTTAGCATGGACCCTTCTGAAAAGATCAAAACTGTGGGCCTTCTCACCCTCAAAACGCACACTCACACATGGTGTTGGGGCTTAAAGGACCTGAAGCCCGTTCTGTTCCTGGAGTTAGGCAGCGGAGGAGTGCTGGACGATGTCACTTTCAGATGGAGGACCATGTCCCAGCTCCTCCCTTCCAGGTGGACGTGGCTGTCATGTCACCTCTGGCGCCAGCTTCCCCCCCCAACACCTCAGATTTCAGCCGCGGGAGGTGGGCAGTTGTGGGCACGCTCTGCCGTGTCCCCACAGAGGTGGTCAGAGCTCCCTCCACCTACGTGCTGGCTCAGTCCCAGGGCCACCCCCCACCAGGGGCCGGGGCAGCTGTCGGTGCAGAGGAGATCCAGGCCTCCAGGTTAACTCACGTGTTTGTGTTTTAAATGGTCAATTCATTGAAAAGAAAATTAGGAAAACTAGTTCATGGTTATGACCTTGACCCTTCTGCCACCTGTGGTTGTGGCATTGTGTAGACAGAGCCAGAGTTTCAGGGTCCCCTGGCTTGCTTAAATACAGGCATGTAGGAGAAACTGGATTTGGGGCTTGAAGTTAGGAAAATGTGCCAGGACAAATAAAATTATTGAGAAGTCAAGTAGTCTTTCTGTTTCTTCCTGGCTCTGTGATACTGGAAACCCACTCTGTGGTCTCCGAGTGTCATCTGCAGAGTGTATTGCGCCAGGACTCTCTTGGGAGAGGGGAGCTCTAGGGGGCGGCCAGGAGGGGCAGGAAGGAGAACACAAATGGGGAATTTTCATAGACTTTTATATTTAAATTTTCTTAGGAGCATTGTGGGGTCTCATTTTGTTTTCCTTGCTGTTGTTCTGCTTTATTTCGCTGTCTTTTTTTACCAGAGTTCCCCCACAGAAATGTGTAGAATGACCCTGTGAAATGAACTCAAGCCCTGGAGAGAGAGCAGCCCACACCTCTGCTCAGGTGTGGGGGTCTCAGCTGCTCCCTCCACAGCTTCCAAGCACATTGCAATCACCAGGGCGCACGGAAGAGACCGGTGCCTGGTGCCCCTCCTAGAGATCCTGATTTAGTCTTGGGTGGGACCTGGACTTCAGGACTTTGAAGCTCTTCCTGAGTGATTCTCAAGTGCGGCCAAGGCTGGGATCTCTGTCTCCGTCACTGCCCGTGTATTAATGTGCACAGGAATCCCCTGAGGACCTAGTGAAAATGCAGATTCGAGTTCAGTAGGTCTGGGGTAGACCCCAAGAGTCTGCGTTGCTAACAGGCTCCCACGTGATACGGATGCTGCTGTGCTGAGGACCACACTTTGAGAAACAGCAGACTAGAGATCTCTGAGGTCACTTTGAGCGGCTGATGCTATCGTTCTACCAACTTGCTTGGTTTTATGCCTTTGAATATCACTCTATTAGGACCCAAACAACTGTGAGCATTGTATGGTATGAGTAGTTGATGGGCTATTACGTAGCCATGAAAAGTTATGCTTATGAACCTTGTATAGTACTAGTGAAGGGATGTTTATTTCCTGATGGAAAATGAAAAAAACAATGGCAGATAAAATTTATGATCACAAATATGTCAAACAAATAAAAAATGCATTGAAAAAACTGGGAAGAATTATATCAAATGTTAATAGTGATCTTGATGGTGATATTTTTCTTCTGTTTGTTTTTTATAGTTTTTGAGTATTCCGTATGAACACCAACTACTTTCATAATGAACAAAATTGTTTCAAAAGAAATGCATAAACATCTCCAAGTTGAAATGATATAGTTCATTAAACACTTTCGTTTATCTGTTTGTTTATATCTGCCTTTCTTTCATATTTTTTCCTGCTTTATTGAAATATAATTAACATAAAAGATTGTGTAAGTTTAAGGTATACAACATGATGATTTGATACACAAATATCTTGCAAAATAATTACCACAATGAAGTTAGTTAACACCTCTGTTACCTCACATACTTACCTTTTCTGTGACTATAGTTATAAAAGTCTTGTTAACTGTAGTCACCTTGATGTACATTAGATCTCCAGAACTTATTCATCTTATAACTAGGAATTTGTACCCTTTGACCAACATCTCACCATTTCTCCCACCCCCTAGCTACTGGCAACAACCACTCTACTCTGTTTCTATGAGTTCAGCTCTTTTAGATACCACTTATAAGTGAGATCATACAGTATTTATCTGACTTATTTCACTCAGCATAATGTCCTCAAAGTCCATCCAGGTTGTTGCAAATGACAGAATTTCCTTCTTTTTTATGACTCAATGATATTCCATTGTATATATCCAATGTATATATACATTTTCTTTGTCTGTTCCTCCATTGATGGACACTTAGGTTGTTTCCACAGTATTTTATATTAATAATAAGACAGCTAGTGTAAATCTCTTCATTTAACAGATAAGAAAACTCTAGAATTGACAGAGCTGAGGCTAAAACCAGTCTCATTGTCATAATGTGGTTCTTTCCACTGAAACATTGTATCTCCCCTATAGAATATCATCTTTGTGTCTTGAATAACTCAGGGAGTGGCCCAGATTATAAGTAGTTATGTGAGGCAAGGGGAAGATCACTAGGCCAAGTACAAGGAGACCTGAATTCCTGTCTCATCCTGCCAGGGCACATTGTTTAAATTCACTGAGGCCTCATTTTTCTCTTTTGTAAAGTGGGTATTAATAGCAATGGCTGCTTCCTGGGTCATCATGAAGATGAAATGAGATAGCAGGCACTCGATAAGATTGAGTCATGTAACCTCTGAAGGTCTTGATTTGCTCATCAAGGAATGAGAGGGTAGATGACAAAATCTCCAAGGATCCTTCAAACTCTAACTTGTGAGGTTGGAGAACTGTACTTTTGGAAAATCTATAGACACAAGGATACTTGGAATTTGTCTGGGTATCGAATCAGTTTCTGCAGTTCTCAGCACGGTACCAGGTGGCAAGGACAAAAAGTGAGTAACTCAGAGGAGCTCAAGTTCAAATAATTCGGTACAGTGTGACGTGCTGTGATGGAGAGGCACACACAGCACTTTGGGAGTCCCAAAGTGAAGGCAGTAGAGATGGCAGTACGGGGTCCAGGAAGGGAAGGGGGAAAAAGCATTCGGGCCGCGGGGAGCCCATATGCAAAGGCTGGAGGCACGGACGTGCAGCTGGAGTGCACGGGCTTGGTGGACATGGAACCAGGATCCAGACAATTGGTGGAGGACCTTTTTGGCTACAATGAGTTTATGAGATAATCTTTGGACCAGGGAGGAATATAATCAGATTTGTGCTTTTAAGATTAACTCTGACAGCAGGAAGAATTGGTGGAAGAGAGGCGAGGTGGGAGGTTATGACAACAATCCAGGCAGCAGTGAGAAAAAAACACAGAAGGGTATATTAGATAGCCTGATGGCCTTAATGAGTGTTTACGTGCACTGGCGTGGCCGGGGAAGGAAGAGAGGAGGAATTCAGAGCGTGCGTGACCCAAATGGAAAACACAGGCGGAGCGGGATTGTGTGAGAGGGGCCAAGACACTCGGTCTGTAGGTGGAGTGTCCAGGAGGACAGACAGATGGAGCTGTGATGTGCGCCCCTCGAAGACTGGAGGGGAGAGATTGCAGAATCCCTGTGCCGGTGGAGAAGGTGGGGCAGTGTGTCTCTGAAATACCAGCAGTGTCAGAAGCCTCCAAGGCAGAGGGTCTCCAGCGTGGGCCAAGGACAGCCTTGCCTGCGTCAGAGCCGCCCGGTGCTGGGCTCTCTGAGGCCCGGGGAGACAGAATCTGCAGGATGGGAGATGAGCATTTACACCTCAGCTCCTCTGGGCTCTAAGGAGAGGGCCCTTTGATAAACTGGCGAAAGCTGTGGACACAGTGCCATCCAACAGAAACAGAACGTGAGCTGCAGATGTGGCTTTAGGTTTCCTAGTAGCCTTATTTAAAAAAGTAAAAAGAAACAGGTAAGATTAATTGTAATAATATATTTTATTTACTCCTATATATACAAAATATGATAATTCCCACATTAATCAGTAGAGCAATTGCTGAGATGTTTGCGTCCTTCTCCTCGCTCAGCCTTGAGCGGCTCTGTTGAGGCTGCGTGGCGTCAGGCACTCCTTGGCTGCCTGTGGTGGCTACTGTGGGCGGCGGTGTGGCCACAGACACCTCGGCCCCCTCGCCTGAGAAGTGCACAGGTGCACAGAGCTCCCTTAGAATGTCTGGGGTTCTCGAAGACTCTTGTTTTTAGGGTCTTATGGTTTTTTGAGACTGATTCTGGAAAAAGATGGCTTTCTGCAATGTTTTGAGGTTTCATTTTAAATAGTCTGGTCACATAGAACGTAAAGTGATGTGCACGGCAGAGCGATAATTCATTCTTGCCAATGAGAGAAAGGATTAAAGGAATCTTTTTGTTTTGTAATTCTACGGTAGACTGTCCACTCTAGAAGATGGATTTTTGCCTTTTCATGGGACACTCTGTTAGTGTACACTTGGTTTATTAACTCTGTGGGTATTTCTTCCAGGCCAGACAGAAACAGGTATATGCAACACTTTCCATGTGAGTAATTTTAGACACGATTTTTAACTCAGTGAGTTTCTAAAACTGGTTTGGGGGTCCCCTTCCTTGGCTATGGTTAGATACAAATTTCGGAGAAATGGCCTGAGGCTGACTGCCGTCCAGGCTCCCGAGCCGCATCTTTAACGCAGCCCCTCCCAGAGGCAGCTTCTGTCCAAGGCCCGGGCAGGGTGGCTTTTAGGGGCAGCGCTGTGCTGTGTTGGAAAGGGTGACCTTCTGTAACGGCCTGTTGGAGGCTGGGGTTGTGGCTGCATGTAAACAGAGACCTGTGCCAAAGGTCTGGGGGCCACCAGCGTATTTCCAAGCCTCTAAATCAAGGGTATGTGGTTAATTGCTCACAGGTGTTTTCTTGTGCTTATGAATACATGCAGTCAGTGGATTTTACGAAACTCAGCAGAAGGAAGGGCTGCCGGTTTACTTGGCTGATCCGTCAGCAGGGAGGGGTTTGGCCGCTCTGCTGAGGGAGCTGTGCATCCAGAGTGTGAGGAGGAGCAGGCTGTGCTGCTGAAGGAGGGTTTAAAGGAAAACAAAAGAAACAGGGAAAAGCTTTAGTGAGCTGCTGCCGCGGAAAGCGCAGGTAGCGGCCCAGCCTCTCCTGGCCGCTTTGCAGAGTGAGGTCAGCACTGCGTCCACAAAGAAATGATGCTGGACTCTGAAACAAAGCAGACCCAGTCGGGAGTGAATTTAATTTCTAAAGCTGCGTAAAGCACAGGCCTCATGGTTCATTCTTATTTCTTCTGATGGCAAGTGATCACTGTCACTGGGGCAAGGGCCCTGAAAAGGTGGAAATGCTGGAGAGAGGAATCCTGTATTAGATTTGCTCAGAAAGTCATCCCAATCGAGTAAATATGACATTATTGGCGTAGTATAAAATCCAAAAGCATGTCCCAGTAATTGCCCAAGTAATTTCTATGGCAGTTCTTCATGGGAATAAAAGCAGGGAGCCTGGGGCCTTCTCTGAGGCCTCGAGGTTAAGTTCACTGCGGTCAGCTTCAGTGGCCCAGGTTTGGTTCCTGGGCATGGACCCACTCGTTGGTGCCCGTGCTGTGGCAGCAACCCACGTACAAAATAGAGGAAGACTGACACGCGTGTTAGCTCAGGGTGAATCTTCCTCAGGAAAAAAAAAAATCTGGGGGCCCAGTTAAATGAAATTCACCCACAGCCAGTTAGACCGCATCATTCTGCCAAGGAGCTCAGTGGAAAATGGTTTTGCAGTTCAGTTCAACTAGCGTAGCTGAGCCCCTACAAAAAGCCAGGGGCTGATGTCAGCCAAGCTGAAAATGACATGGTTCCTGTCCTCAAGGAGCTTCAACTGGAGAGGAGAGCAAAACAGAGAGTGTCAGCCGAATGTACTACCTGCTGTGGAAGAGTCTCAATCCAGCCAGCGTATCTGGGAGCCTTTCAGAGCTACCCAACAATGAGATGAGTGAGTGAGTCCAGCTGAGAAAGCTCGGTGTGCAGAGAGAATATTACCAGGATACGAAGATGCACGGGAGAGCAGGTGGATGTGAGGCTGGAGACGGAGGGGACAGCTCCAGGGAGACCATTTTGAAGACGGGGGAAGCTTAACCTTGCTTGTGATCTGAAGGGAAGGATCCAGGAGAGAGGGAGAGGTGAGAGACACGAGCCGGTCTCGGAATAGCTCGGAAGATCCATGTGTGAAGGACACAGTTTGTCCTGAAATGGAAAGCAGCACGTCTCAGTCCCTCACGCGGGAGAGAGGACGGCGGGTGATGTGCCTGTGAGCCGAGAGCTGTTCGAGATCTTTGTGCTCCAGCGCCTCACCTTCTGAGGGAGGAGGGGACATTATCGACTCGAAAGCAGGGGTCCTCACCCTTGGCTGTACCCTGGAGTCATCTGGGGAGCTCTGAACATACGGACACTCAGATCCCTGCCAGGGCGGCTCACTCTCTTGGCCTGGGACGCAGCCTGGGCACTGGGGTTTTTAAAGGTCTTGGGGGATGTTAGCAGGTTGCCAAGGTGGAGAGCCACTGGCTCAGACCGCAGCAAGGCGTGGAGGACGGTCATGAGGAGGCTTGCAACAGCTGCCAGGGCAGCGGTCAGGGGCGCTGGGGAGAGCTGAGGAGCTGAGGCAACCCTGGAGACCAGGCGAGTCTGGTGGCGGTGACTCGGTGACAGCCCAGAAGCGCGAGGGCTGATTTCCTCCCTGGCAGCAGTGTCACCCGCCAGCTGGGAGGCTGTGGGCTGGCCCTGAGGCAGGTGCACACGGGCTC